>NC_090440.1:80475910-81124481 GCF_031143425.1 Pleurodeles waltl
CCAATTTGACCTTAAGTCCTCTTTAACTTGCAGCTGATTAAGTAAAAATGTGTTTAACAGTTGCAAACACCTCATGCACGTTATAAATTAGCTTGATTTTGGGAAAATGATAAAGTTAGAAACACCCTGAACGTTGTTGTGAGTTCTGGCCTAGGGGTCATAGGAGTTATGTCTGTCTCTTAATCTGGTTTGTGTTTACTGTATCAATGGAATTGCTTTCCTGTGGCACAAAACTGATTGAGGATGACTGGTTCTTTCCTGGCTGCTCTGATCCAGCCATAGTCTCAGGGCAGCAGGATCTGGAGGAGGAACTGACTTCAGTTCAAGGAATGGGCCGGCTGCCGCAGTCACGGAGGAAGGGCATCCAGGCCACCAAGAAATCTCAGGTGGGTGTATGTGTGCAACCTTTCTTATATACATCTGATTTTTTTTTTATGCTAACTGTTTGCGGTAGATAATAACTTTTTATTCGTATACATGTCTCTTTTAATAGTTTCTTTAAAATGAACTTGAACTCAATTACTAGCTTGTTTCTTGAATAAATATGTAATGTTTTCATTATAGCTGTCACTTCTTTTAAAAATTAGATGAACATAGTGTGCATGGTTCTGTGGTTATTCGTTAGTCCTTTCCACCAATCCTCCACAGCCACCATCATGCCCCCCCAGACCCTGCTCTCTCTTTGCCATCTATGCTCATCCATGCTGTTCCCCTAAACATTGCATCATGTTTCTTGATTTCTAAACTACCTGTTACCTTTCTCAATGTTCCTGACATATGCCCGTCTAAATCGCTTTTAAGAACAACTCCTCCTTAGCCTTCCTCACTACCTTTTCTCCCCCAGAACTTCCATTCGTGTCTTATTATGTTTGTGGGTTTTGAAAAAGTAGTAGAAGGCTTCTCTAAAATGGCATCACACATACAGTAGAAAGTTAATGTTGAGTAGTATCTTCCAGTCTTAAATACGCTAAACACTGGTGTGTGTTTTAAGGCCAACTTTTGATGGACATTACTTTATTTATTCTTCATGGTTCTGTGGATAACATTGTCTAGATGTCTCTGCTGGATTAAAGTAACTTGAGCAAAATGGTTAGTTCCTGCGGAATAATACAAAACATCTGCTTTAACATGAATACATTGGTTCACAGTTGAGTTGAAATTAAGCTCTCACATTTACTGATGTAGGGCTGAAAAAACCTGTAAAAGCTCTTCATCATGCCTAAATAAATAATTCTAAGAATACCACACAGTATTAGTAGGACATTTGTCAATCATACAGTCCCAAACTCAATAGGAAGAGCCATCTGAAGACTGACAGATGTCTTGGAGTAGTATGTGAAAGACATGATCGAAGCAAATGGTTGAGGAAATCATCCAAGCAACTGATAGTGACGTATTCATGTGGTTTGTTATTTTATTAATGTAAGAAGAACTCATGGACTGCTGAAAGCTTCTAGATTTATTCATTTTAAAACTCTGCGCCTCTGTTGTTGTTGTCTTTCTACTAAAGTAACTACCATTGCGCTACCCAAGAAATGTGAAGAATGTTAGCTAGCCCGACGAAGACTGATGGCAGGACCATTGCTCTTCCAGTATAAGAGGCAATAGAGCTGGGTAGGGGTAAAAGGGTATACTGAAGCAGGGATTTCACTGTGATAGCAAGATATCTGGTAGTAGATGGATCTTTACCTGAGAGAGCCACCAGTCCAAGTCATGGTTTTAAACATGACCATAACATTGTTACTTCTGCAGAGAAGTCAGGCTGCTGCAGTCGACTACAATACAACCATATAAAACGATTACTTTGGGATGATGTAATACCACCTTTTATTCTGTTTTGGATCTTTCATAGATTCAGATACTTAAATCATTCCCGTCGTTGAAGTGGGATTCCCATGGTACCTTAGAAAAAGCAGCAAGTCAGAATAATCATAGACTATAATGCTGGTAAAGTTAAACATATAGCCTATTCATGTCCTTTTGAAAAAAGAACCAAACTTGGTCTATGACCAGTGAAATGCCAGCACCTTCTAGAACAGTGGTTCCTAACCTTTTACCTTCCGTGGACCCCCACTTTATCATTACTGGAACCCAAGAACCCCCAATGAATCATTATTGGAATCCGGAGACACCCACTGAGTCATTACTGAAAGCTGGGGACCTAATATCTTAATATTGTTTATTTTTCTAAGCAGTCCCCGTGAGGGACATGGAAGGCAAACTTTTAATCTGGTTACGAGCAAAATTTGGTACTTCAGGTGAGGAGAGCGACGACGCAAAGCCTCAAAAAAGGTCTACATCATCTGACCAGGGGTGGTCTGAGGAGAGTAAGAAACATCATACATCGCCTCTTTAAGACCCTTCTAAAGCCTTAACAAGGTCAGCCTTCTCCCAGCCATCCTCTCCACATCTCAAAAAGGAGACTCATCAACGTTCTCTTTCTTCAGAGCCGTCGACATCTAGGAAGGCACCACTTGAGTTTAAATCGACGACGACATTACAGTTGACAAGCTTATCGACCACAACAGCCACCGTTGCCACTGTCTTGTCGACGAGACCATCATCGACTTTGAAAGCTTCGACAACGGTTTTAAAAACACCAGGTTCTTCGGTGAGGGTGAGTGAGACAGTGGATTTGACTGCATTCAAAAAGAAACTTCCACCATTTGCAATTTTGGACACGTCCACAAAGTCTCCTGCAGCGTCACTTGTCTATGAAGTAATTGTAGGAGAGACCCTCTTCAGCAAGGTACCCCATCGACGAGACCATTCTCGTTGACACCTTCAATGACAATACCATCATTGACAACATCTCCGTCGACTGTGGCACTAGCATAAACCACCTCGAAGGATACGGTGCCACAAAGCACTATGGTTTCCACCTCTGCTGATTCTCCTGAACTTCATGCAACAGTCAGGATTTCTACACTTTCCAGGCCTACCTTGCACCCTGAAGATACATCCCCTTACAACGTATCAACATTATTACCTGGTCATCTTCTGGACTGCGAAGAATCTGAGGACTAAGGACCATTTGGTGATGCACATAGTCCCTCTCAATTACGCATCACATATCGGGACGATGACGAAGAATACGAACAGCAGGAATATGAGCCCTATTCACCATAGGCATTATTATGAACCAGTGCAACATAAGCAGTCGCACAATACAGTACAAATGCCTGCTTCCTCAATTCATAATTTGCTGGATAGGACTGCCACACATTTCCATTTACCGACATCAATCTCCCATTCGAAATGTTTTCTCCATGATTTCAAGGAGCAAGCAAGAAAATTGGTGAGAGCGATTCCCATAATTGATTACATCCAGAGCGAAGGCTTGAAAATAATGAAAAACCCTGCCACAGTCCAACCAGTGCTACCTAAACTGGACAAAAAATCTAAGGCTACAGACGATTCTCCAGCCCGCTTAATAGAACACCAAAACCAGACTCCGTCATTTCTCAAGCTGCCCAAAGGCATTCTAAAAATCCATCTGCTCTCATTTCAGCTTCCCCAGACAAAGAGGGCAGGCGTTTAGGTAATGTAGGGAAGAGATTTTCATCAATGTCAGGCATCACCATACGTGCTGCCAACACCTTGGCTATCTTAGGACGCTACGACTGACATGAGTGCTTTCATCGACCTCATTCCAAAAAGTCAACAACCTGACGCATGTCAACTATTACAAGAGGGTGAGCGCACATCTGCAGAGGTTATTGATGGTGCACTGAATATAGCTGCCACAGATTTTCGGCAGCTAGTGGGAGCAGCAGTCTTGCACCGCCAGGGTTGGCTAAAGGCAACCTCATTTGGACCTGAGATTCAATGAAGAATACTTGACATGGCCTACGATGGCGAAAGTCTGTTTGGTAAACATATAGATGATGCTTTGCTAGCCATCAAGACGGACACAGATACTGCCCGCTCTCTGGGTACGCTGCATTACAAGAGGCAACCCTTATGCAGAGTCAGAGGCAAAGTTTTTTTCTCCTCTTTTAGAAGTACTTACCACAGACAACACCAAGCACGATCCCAATACAGGGCTACCTTCCACCAATCTTACCATCCACCACCTACAGCGGGCTATGTCAAGCAAGGTGGCAGAAAGTAACAGCCCCCCCAAAGGTGGGAAGCGAACCGTAAACAATGATTTACGTTGGTACCGGCTACAGTTCCTTCCTCCCCACAAACAAACCAAGTGGGCACAAATATTTCAAATTACCAACATCATTGGGAACAGATAACATCGGACAAGTGGGTGTTGGATAAAGTGACTTTTGGTCATAAGCTAGAATTTGTGCAGAAACCACCAAACTACCCTCCAGTAAAAACGCATTCACCTCATCTTCATTTACTAAAGCCAGAAGTATCTCAAATGCTTCCAAGGGGTGTGATAGAAAAGGTTCCCATTAATCAGAGAGCCCTAGGTTTTTACTCTTGTTTCTTCCTACTAAGAAAAAAGTCAGAGGAATGGAGGCTGTTTCTAGATCTCCGACAATTAAACAAATTCCTGCGCAAACAATCCTTGCGGATGATAACCTTGTCACATATCCTCCATCTTCTCAACAGAGGAGATTACATGACATTGTTGGATCTCCAAGATGCCTATTTCCACATACCCATTCATCCCAGGCATTGAAAATTCCTTGCTTTACCGTAGCCGGTACCCATTATCCATTCAAGGTTTTCCCTTTCGGTTTGAAGTCAGCACCAAGGATTTTCATGAAATGTCTCGCACCAATGGCCGCTGCTCTGCGCAACAAAGGTTTTCAAATTTTCCTGTACTTAGACGACTGGTTACTAAGGGAACCAACTCCGCAACAGGCCTCTAATGCCACCCGTGCCTGCCTTGCTTTATTTATCATTCTCTGCCTGATAGTGAATCACCAGAAGTCATCCACCATCCCAACGCGCAAAATGGTCTCTTTGGGTGCAAAACTCAACACAGACTGCAACAAGGCTTATCTTTCAAAAGAAAGGCAACAGAAGCTCTCCAACTTGGCTCTCACGATTTCGAACAGAAAGTTAGTTTCCGTGAGAACATTCAAGTCTCTTTTAGGAATGAGTTCCTCTTCAATGAAAGATCCAATACTGGATAAGAAAACAAGTTACTTACCTTTAACTACAGTTATCCAATACTGGTATATTTCATAGATTCACATGCGACCTACCCTTCTTCCCTATGAGGCTCACCTTCCTTTTTTTCAGTGCAAATTCTTCACTCTAGTGCTTGAAAATCTAAGGGATGAAGCCTCTCTGGGGAGTGTTTTAGAGGGTGCTGGAATTTGATTGGTCAAAGACCAAGTTTGGTTCTTTTTTCAAAAGGACATGGATAGGCTGTTTGTTTAACTTCACTACCATTATAGCTGTAGGAAAGTGCCCTCTTTCTTGGCATGTTTACCCCCATTTTCCTGCTATCCAGGACCCCAGTGGTTATGCTCTCTCCCTTCTAAATTGGTAACTGTACCTTTTTCTTACCACAATTGGCATACTGCCCGCCCCCCCTCATGTAAGCCCCTAGCATATGGTACATAGGTACCCATGACATTGGGGTACCAGGGGATCCGTATGGACTACAGCAGTTATTCTGCCACCCATGGGGAGCCCATGCAAAGGGTTCTGCAGGCCTGCCATCGCAGTCTGTTGGACAAGGGTGCTTGCACCTGTTTTCACTACAGGCCACTACACCGGGTCACTAAGTCCACCTCTATGGTAGGCCCTCTCAGCCCAGAGGGCAGGGTTCAGATACCTGTGTGTGAGGGCACCCCTGCACTAGCAGAGGTGCCCCCACAAACTCCAGATCCATTTTCCTGGACTTTGTGAGTGCGGGGACGCCTTATGCGAGTGTACTGGACATAGGTCACTACCTATGTCCAGCTAAATAGTCGTAACTCAGAACCTGGGCATGTTTGGTATCAAACATGACGGAATCATACTCTAGTACTGTTGCAAGTATTGGAAGTATGATTCCCTGCACTCTGGGGGCTCCTTAGAGGACCCCCAGCATTGCCCACCACCAGTCTTCCAGGGTTTTCAAGGCAGCCCAAGCTGCTGCCACCCCTCAGACAGGTTTCTGCCCTCCTGCTACTTGATCTGATCAACCCCAGGAAGGCAGAACAAAAGATTTCCTTTGGGAGAGGGAGGTAACACCCTCTCCCTTTGGAAATAGGTGTGACTGGGCTTGGGAGGCATTGCCTCTTCTAGCCACTGGTATGCTTTGAAGGGCACATTTAGTGCCCTCCTTGCATAAGCCAGTCCACACTGATTCAGGGACCCCTAGTTTCTGTTCTGGCGCAAAATTGGACAATGGAAAGGCGAGTGACCACTTCCCTGTCCATCACTACCCCAGGGGTGGTGCTCAGAGCTCCTCCAGAGAGTGTCCCTGGGTTCTGTCATCTTGTTTCCAAGGTTGGCAGGGAACTCTGGGAGCATCTAAGTGGCTAGTCCAGGCAGGTGACGTTCAGAGCCCCCTCCTGATAGGTGCTTACATGGTTAGGTGACCATTCCCCCTTTCAGGGGTATTTAGGGTCTCTCTCTTGGGTGGGTCCTCAGATTTGACTTGCAGGACTCCAGCAGGATTCCTCTGCAACCTCCAGTTCGACTTCTGGCCACTGGAGCCGCGACTGGACCCGCGACTGGACCCTCCAGGAAGCGAAAACGCTGCAATCAACGAAGAAGACTCTTGTGCAACTTTGTTTCCATGGCTCTTGCCTGCTTTGCAACATTTACCCAGCTGTTCATCCTCATCAGACAGCAACTCTTCAGCCTGTTCAAGAAGAAAAAGAAGGAATCTCCCTTGGAGTGAACGAGTCACTCCCCTGCATCCGCAGGCAAGTGCTGCAACTGACGACCGACTGCGTGGATCTCCTGTCATCCTGAGGTGCATGGATTCTGCATCACGGGTGGTAGTCCTGAGTAGTTCTCTTGGTCCTCTCAGCCAACTTTGGTGGAGGTAAGCCTTTGCCTTACCACGCAGGACAGTACCCCCGTGCACCGCGTCTCTTGCAGCTGCCAAGAGTTGTCTGCATCTCCTTCAAAGGATCTTCAGGCCATGTGTAGCTCCAGTCCCCATCACTACTTCCTGCGACGCTAGGCCCTCTGCATGGTTCTCCTGTAGCGTGGGATCTCTTTCTGTAATGCTGCATGGGCTCCTTCTGCGACTTTTGTGTCCCCGTCCTGTGGGACTCTCTGCGATGTTGAGGGCCTCCTGTGACTCCCCCTCCTGGGCCTTGCTGGTCCCTGGCAGCACCACTTTTCCACTAACCCCGAGTTTGGCTTTGCCAAGGCTTGGTGGTGGAATTCCTGCACTGACACCCATCGGCAATCTTCACTCCAGCGTGGGATAGCTTCTGCATCCACCAGGAACTCTTCTCCACCCCAGAGCTGCAGTGCTGATCTGTTCTTCCTCACCGTCCACCAACTCCTGCAAGTCCAGCTGGGTGGGTAGAGCTCCTAACTCCTCCCGGACTCCACTGTGACTTTTGGACTTGATCTCCTCTCTCCACAGGTCCTCTTCTCCAGGAATCCGCCTCTGGTTTCTTGCAATCTTGTCTGGTTGTCTTCTTTTCTTCTTTTTCTCCCTTTTGGGTGTTTGTAGAAAATCCAGTGATTTACTCCTGCTTTCCTGGTCGCTGCAGGGTGGGGGGGTGTTACTGTGTTACTTACCTTTGTGGTTTTCTAGTACTCCCAGCTCCCCTCTGTACATTCCACTTACCTAGGTGGGGGTCCTGCGTTCACATTCCATTTTTTTAGTATATGGTTTGGGCCCCCCCCCCCAGGGTCACGATTAGTTACTGCTATTTGCACTGTTCTCTAACATTTTCTATGACTGTTTCTGATTGCTAGTGTATATGTGTCCTATTGGAGGGTTGCCCTTCTAGTATTTTGTTGTATTGTGTTCCAAAAATAAACAACCTTTATTTTTGTACAACTGAGTGTTTTCTTTCATGTGTGTAAGTGCTGTGTGACTACAGTGGTATTGCATGAGCTTTGCATGTCTCCTAAATACGCCTTGGCTGCTCATCCACAGCTTCCTCTAGAGAGCCTGCCTTCTAGACACTGCCTACACTTCACTAAGAGGGGACACCTGACCTGGTATAAGGTGTAAATACCTTGGGTATACACCACACCCTAGGCCAGCTTCCTACAATAGCCTATGATTATTCTGACTTACTGCTTTTTCTAAGGTACCGTGGCACTCCTTCTTTGAAGACGGGGATGATTCAAGCATGTGAATCTATGAAAGATACCAATAACTGTAGTTATAGTTTCTTCTGAATGTCAGGAGCTTTGAACTGGAGGACTTCTGTTTTTGCATGCTTTTGTCAAGATCATATCTGTTTAGAAGTAATAATCAAAAATGTATAATTTCTGATTTTATTCAGATGCATTGTAAGTTTTGCTGCCTAATTTGTTCAGTTCTCTTATCTTTTTATTTAAGTTCTGCTTATCTCATTGACAGGGCAACTATGGCCATGATGGTCAACGGTATGAAGACCCAAACAGCACTTTGGACAGTGTTGATTCGGCTGAAGGGGAGAACATGGGAGGTTGGTGGCCAGAGTACAGTGCTCCTAATTCAGGTGTGAACTCCACTAGACAGTTTCTGAAAGCATGCACAAGTATCTGTATTGTAAAATACTTTTCGATGTCCAAATTTATTTTCTTCAACTAACAAACCATTTTTGTGGTGTATTTTAATTTGTGTTGAAATTTCTTTTGGCCATAATTTTTTTTTTACTTTCAAAGCATGTGCGTGCTGGATGAACTGCCTAGTTTTGGTTCAAACATTATCCATCTTGTCACCTTGGACTTTCCCCATAAGTGTGTCATGTTCTCCTGTATGGTAAGATAATTCTCTTTAAAAAATGGTATAGTCGTGACTGACTTTGCACAGTGATCCATACACAGTTTACCATTTATGTTGCAATTTTTTTTTTAAATACTAACTTTTTATATGTTTAGTGTGAGTGAAAGATGCTGGTTGTACATATGGGGAATAATAATGCAATTAATGCGAAGTACTTTAGAGCAGTTGAAGAAAGTTATATTTGTCCAGTAGCTATTCCTTTACTAAGTAACACTTTTAATATTTTAATGCCCTCTATATTCGGACAGAAAATCTAAATGTTCCCTCCTCCGACTCCAACAGTCCTATTATATCCTGCAAGTATTCCAGTATATTTCTGAATGCTTTTCTGAGCTAGTCACCGTTTCCACCCATAGTTTCGGTACAGTGGGTGTATAACATTAAAATGGTTTCATTCTTAGTATTTTTGCCACAAAGAGGTCATTTCATAGTTTCATTACTTAAATAAGGAAAGGAATGTGCAATATAATTGCCTTTACTATCTTGACCTCAACATCTTTTATTTATTTCATTTTTTGTTTGCATTGAACTAGGCTTTAGGACGTCTGTGTATGCCCACGTGGTAAAAGACCACAATTATCTAATCATGTCGAAGTGAAATCCCCAAAACATATTTTTAAGATTATATTGCAAGTTTGTAAAAAGCAGTACATTAAAAATGGGACACTTATACCGTTTGACAATCAATGAAAGCATATTATGTGAATACACTTGACAGATACAGAAACATTTAGAGACAATGAAAGAGTCTCAAATACTAAGGAAAAAAGAATGATTCTGGACTCCAGCCAATTTAGGCTTTTAAGTGTTAATTGGAAGCACTCAAGCATTTATATGTCAGATAAGGGGGATAACATTCCATTCAGTGTGATGACAACACAAAGGCCTATCAAACAGGGAATTGTGTTTTTGTGCCCTGTTAAAATGACTCAACTGGCACCAGAATTGACAGTGTTTCCCAGTTAAGGAGAGGAAGGCTGATTTTACATATTCTTGTGGCAAGATTGTAAACTTCTGCATTTTTTTCAAAATTCCTGTGGGCATGTACTCCACTGCCCTTACATTTTTGTCCCACTTAACATTTCTGAGCTAACTTGCCTTTCATTGTTTTGCGGGTTAAACCCCAGAAACAAAAGATTGTATGTACAGAAATTGATCTCTTGTTTTGATTTTACTTTGGGTCTGAATAATGTTTTGCAATATTCTTAACTGAAAAATCAATAATATTGTGTTAATCACATATTCTGCTGTGAGCAGCTCTTTATTGATCATGGTAAAAAGTCTTTGCTGGTGGTTTCATGAGTTAAACCGCTTTGAGCTGCTTTTTAATTTTTATCATGTCACACAGTTCCTCTTGATAAAGAGTTCTTAGAAACTAGTGGCTGTTTCAAAGTTGTACGCACAATCAGCAGAGCAGTTGATAGTATGAGAAGACAGGGCTGTCAGAATAATATGAGTTTTGTGAGCTGATGCAGTCAATACAGTTAGAATTTTCTGTTTGTAAACGGTTTGGTGAGTCTAATTAAAACACTTTCCTTTCTTATTGAGAAGGATTGCAAACAGTTGTGGAAGAACTTGAACTAGAGAGGAACCAACTGCAAGAGCAAATTATGGCTCTAGAGGAACGGTGCCATGATCTGGAGGATAGACTGCAGCTCCAAGTACGAATCGAAACGTTGCAGGTAACATACCAAAATATTGTTTCAAACTGTACTTCGTTTCATTTTTCTAGGGTTATAACTTGCTGTGTATTTGTCTAGTGGATTTTGCAGTGGTAAAGAGCAAATATTTCTATGACAATTTTAACTCTGATATTCTATAGCCCCATTAGTCAAGTTTAAATTTTTCTAATCATAAATTATTGGTAATCAAACAAAATCAAAATCACAAAATGTGTCTCTATTGCCCACACTATAATTACAAAATTACATGCAATGGTAAATCATTTGACTATCTCAAGTTGAAATCTGTGGATTTTGCATTGATTATTTATAGTTGGAGTCATTCTAAGCATCAGTGCAGTTGTCACCTGAACAAGTTTAAAAAAGTACACCTGCAGTTTCCTAGCCTGAGTCTAAAACATTATGAATTTACTACACAGACATGATTCAAAGTTGTGTTTGCAGGTCAGTAACATTTTCCATACAACCCTTTTCCTTTGTCAGCTAAGACCATTTTAACCTTGAGCCTTAAAGCACAAGACTTGTCCCTTGGAAATATTCGGTTCTTCCACACAGTAGGAGGCATCACATTACACATTTCATCTAATAGGAAGTTCTCGGGATAAATGAGAATTTTCAAAAGAGAACTAGATGCTCTATTGTACTGGCTAGAAATGTTGTCAGAGCTCTGGTGGGGAGGTGTATATATATATATATATATGCATGGTAGACTTCAGCAGCTCTGAAAAACTAAAGAGCCACAAATGCACTTGTAAAGCAGTATGACAGAATGTGTTAATGTTGTTTAGATGAAAACGCACTGGGATCATTCTCTTGTGGTGTTGTAGAGTACTGTGGAGAAATAAGAGGTCCAAAAATGTATTTAACGGACTAGGAGGCACTCCTTATGACATGTAAACATAATAATATTAGCAAAGTGCATGCCACTTAGTATTAAAAAAAGAAAAGGTGAGTTTTGCTCACGTCTGTTTTCCTAATGCAGCAGACATAAAGTCACATATCTCCAAAAGGACATGTGTTTTGTCAACTCTGGATGAGGTGCTGGAAAAATACAAAGCAGACCCCTTGGTGGCAAAGTCCCACTTAATGATTTTTGTCAAGCCTGCAGAATAATTATTTTCTATCTCACCTGCCTCTGTTTTTGCTGAAGAAGCTCATGCTGACTGTGCTGTTTTAAAACCTTATTGCGTTATCACTGTAGACTCTAATCCCAATGTCAAAGTCTTACCGTTCGGCATAACAACAGCCCCAAGAGTATTCACAAAATGCCTTGCGGTAGTAGCTGCTCACATCAGGAGGCAGCACATGCACGTATTCCCTTACTTAGATGATTGGTTAATAAAAACCAGCACTCAGCAACACTGTCTTCTACACACAAAATACGTTATAGAAACCCTTCACAAACTAGGGTTCTCTATAAACTACCAAAAATCACATCTACAACCGTGTCAAATACAACAGTACTTAGGAGCAACAATCAACACACAAAAAGGGATTGCCACTCCAAGTCCACAAAGGGTACAAGCCTTCCAAAATGTAATACTAAACATGCACCCAAACCAACACTATCAAGTGAGGTTTGTGATGAAACTACTAGGCATGATGTCTTCATGCATAGCCATTGTCCCAAACGCAAGACTACACATGCGTCCCTTAGAACAATGTCTAGCAACACAATGGACACACGCACAGGGTCAACTTCAAGATCTAGTGTTGATAGACTGCCAAACACACTCCTCACTTCAATGGTGGAATCCTATAAATTTAAACCAAGGGCGGCCTTTCCAAGACCCAGTGCCTCAATACGTGATCACGACAGATGTTTCCATGATAGGGTGGGGAGCACACCTCAACCAGCACAGTATACAGGGACCATGGGACGTTCAACAAAGGCAACTGCATATAAATCATCTAGAGCTGTTAGCAGTGTTTCTAGCATTGAAAGCATTTCAACCACTAATAGCAAACAGACAACATGACAACAATGTATTACCTAAACAAACAGGGAGGGACACACTCATCACAACTGTGTCTCTTAGCACAAAAGATTTGGCATTGGGCGATTCACAATCACATTCGCCTAATATCACAGTACATCCCAGGGATTCAAAACCAGATAGCCGACAATCTCAGTCGAGAGCACCAACAAACACACGAATGGGAAATTCATCCCCAGATACTACAAACGTATTTTCAACACTGGGGAATACCAGAAATAGACCTATTCGCAACAAAAGAAAACGCAAAATGCCAAAACTTTGCGTCCAGGTATCCACACCGTCAGTCCAAGGGCAAAGCGTTATGGATGAGTTGGTCAGGGATATTTGCCTACGCTTTTCCCTCTCTCCCACTCCTTCCTTATCTTGTAAACAAATTGAGTCAAAACAGACTCAAACTAATATTAATAGCACCAACCTTGGCTCGCCAACCATGGTACACCACACTACTAGACCTGTCAGTAGTACCTCATATCAAACTACCAAACAGACCAGATCTGTTAACTCAACACAAGCAACGGATTAGACATCCAAATCCAGCATCGCTCAATCTAGCAATCTGGCTCCTGAAGTCCTAGAGTTTGGACATTTAGACCTTACACAAGAATGTATGGAGGTCATTAAGCAAGCTAGGAAACCTACTACAAGACATGGTTACGCAAACAAATGGAAAAGATTTGTTTATTACTGCCATAATAATCAAATTCAACCACTACATGCTTCTGCAAAAAACATTGTAAGCTATTTATTACACTTATAAAAATCAAATCTAGTGTTTTCTTCTATTAAAATACATCTCACAGCAATATCTACCTATCTGCAGATTACACATTCAACATCACTCTTTAGAATCCCAGTCATTAAAGTATTTATGGAGGGTTTAAAAAGAATCATACCCCCAAGAACACCACCAGTTCCCTCGTGGAACCTCAATATTGTATTAACCCGAACCACTCATGGGTCCACCATTTGAACCCATGCACTCTTGTGACATGCAATACTTAACCTGGAAAGTAGCCTTCCTAATAGCTATCACATCTCTTAGAAGAGTAAGTGAAATACTAGCATTCACTATACAAGAACCCTTTATACAAATACATAAACATAAAGTGGTTCTCCGTACAAATCCAAAGTTCTTACCAAAAGTTATATCACCGTTCCACCTAAACCAAACAGTGGAACTCCCGGTCTTTTTTCCACAACCAGACTCAGCGGCCGAAAGAGCCTTACATACATTAGACATCAAAAGAGCACTAATGTATTACATTGATAGAACTAAACAATTTCGCAAGACAAAACAATTGTTTGTAGCCTTCCAAACACTTCATGCAGGAAATCCAGTATCCAAACAAGGCATTGCCAGATGGATAGTGAAATGTATTCAGACCTGCTAAATTAAAGCAAAAAGAGATTTGCCTGTTACGCCAAAGGCGCACTCCACTAGGAAGAAAGGCGCCACAATGTCCTTTCTAGGAAATATACCTATGATAGAAATCTGTAAGGCAGCGACATGGTCTACGCCTCATACATTCACAAAACTTTCCTGTGTAGATGTGTTAACAACACAACAAGCCACAGTAGGACAGACTGTATTACGAACATTATTTCAAACAACTTCAACTCCTACAGGCTAAGCCACCGCTTTTGGGGAGATAACCGCTTACTAGTTTATGCACAGCATGTGTATCTGCAGCTACACATGCCATTGAATGGAAAATGTCACTTACCCAGTGTACATCTGTTCGTGGCATGAGATGCTGCAGATTCACATGCGCCCTCCCGCCTCCCCGGGAGCCTGTAGCCGTTGTAAGTTCATGAACCTTGTACACTTGTACATTTGTAAATATATATTTTTTTTTATACACATTATGTACATACATACTCACTCCATTGCATGGGCATTTTTACTATATACACAACTCCTACCTCACCCTCTGCGGGGAAAACAATCTAGGATGGAGTCGACGCCCATGCGCAATGGAGCCGAAAGGGAGGAGTCCCTCGGTCTCGTGACTCGAAAAGACTTCTTTGAAGAAAAACAACTTGTAACACTCCGAGCCCAACACTAGATGGCAGGATAATGCACAGCATGTGAATCTGCAGCGTCCCATGCCACGAACAGATGTACACTGGGTAAGTGACATTTTCCATATGTATATATATATTTATAAAATAAAATATGGGTTATGTATCTAAAATTCTGATTTAATATTGATTGCCATTGGAAGACATCTTGTTGTAAATGCACTTGAGAATCTTGTAACAACAACTTTCAATGCAGGTTACATATGGTGTAGACGAAGAATGTCAAGCAGTGAGGTTTAAACAGGTGTGTTTATCTCCAGAGTGCCGTTAGCAGAGGTGAACCCATTTGCAGTGTTGTTCCTCATTCGCAATGTTTGGGATTTGGTTGCACATGTCTGATGGTGTGTTATTTCTTATAGCTATTATTTGTTTTTTAACTCACATAGTGAAGTGAATCTGCTGTACAGTAACACACTATGCAGTTTTATACAGATTGTACAAACCACTTTACAGATTTCTTCAGCAAAATGTGTTTTCTAGTCCTAAGTCTAGTTTGCTATTAAGGGGGGGGCGGGGAATCGGACTTGTAAAGTCATAGTCACGTTTGCAAAACTATTCGGTTTCTTAAACTGACTGGCCATTTCTAGTCCCTATTGTAGTATACCAATTTTGCACTGTGAATCTGTTAAGTAGTTTGTGTAAATATGGGAGTATCAATTCATTTTGTCTTTTCATGTGGGAAGTGAGATGTCTGCTTGAGGCAATGTTGTCAAATGCAAAATTTGAGCCACTGTTTTATTTTCTTAATTTGTATTAACCATGTTATACATGTTACACTGTTTCCCATCTGGTTGGGAATTGCACATGCCCCACAGGCAGGAAAGAACGCTGTTGCTTTAAATTATTTGTTTTTAGCTTTTATGGCACAGGCATCCCTGAATGGTTTGAGTCACACCAATACTGGTTTGTCAACCGCCATCCCCACCTATGTCATGTTTTTTCTGATGACCTGAAGTGGCATAGAGAGCCCATTCTTCAATTAATTACTATAACAATAATGGGGAAAAGTGAGTAAATATGAATACCAGATCCAATACTGGATACTTTGGTAGCAAACTACCACATTCTGTCTTTCTTTACTTTGGTCATCGAGGGTGGAGCCTAACGAGAGGAACCTCCTCCTTTCTGATTCTTAGGGTTTTTAATATGTGAGACTTTTCCTTCGTTCCCTCAAACAGCTTTTGCACTTGAACCAGGGAGCTAAAAACTCCAACTCCTAAATGTTTGCATAGTGGTTACTTAGGCTCACTGCTTACTTTGAACCAGTTTTCCAGACCTTTAAATCTTACTCCTTATTTTCCTCCAACACCTACTTTAACAGGCTTGCAGTGTTTAATATATTTTTAGTAGAGCGTGAGCACATGGTATTCATTGCCTCCTTGACCCCGCTTCAGTCTATCTCGACCTAGGACTGATTTACTTCACCAATTACTTTTTGATAAGAGGAGATTCCATTAAGTTCCTGTGCCTGAATTTCTTGCCAGAAATATCAGAAAAACAGTAAATAGCTCCTATAATGTCTCACCGGTTCCCATATGACTGTACTCCTTCATATTATGGACTAGATTGCTACCGAGGCCATTCAAAAGAAAGCCTTTACCAGAACCTTATTCTTTAGCACCCACAGACGAGTCATGTCATCTTACTGCTCTTTGATATTCCAGCCAGTAATGATTGTGGCTATGGAGGCCTTGGAAACCTTATTCATTCTAAGGTTGCCATATTTGTTTTATTGCAAATTAATTCCATCCATCAATACATGTCATACAGTTAATAAAGCAGACCAAGATAATATGAGCTCAACAAACACTGCCCTTTAACACTGGCAAATTAAGTGATAATACCAGTGCAATATGATGGCCCAGTGTTATACTTGATATTATGAATTCACATATATACATCATGGAGTAATTAAAAACATGGCGAAATACAGTTACCATAGAACGCTGGGTCACTTCACTACACCACTTCGCTAGGCTAATAGTAATTCTAATGTGTATTAGTCAGAGTATGAGGATTAATCAGGGTATTAAAACATAGCACCACTCTCTGCAATGACTGTTGACTTTCCCTTGTATAAGTGGACTTCACCCTCGGCGTCTATGCACTTGGATCACAAGAACCTCCAGCCATACTTCCTGACAAGGGAGAATGGTGATAAGAAAATAACAAAAACAAAAATCTACAGCTTTCTTTGTCAGTAAGACTTCAAAAAATCAAAAGCTAGGAGCTAGCCCTTTCTATACGTGATATAGGTTTATCAGAGATGCCAGAAATTAAAAGGTATTGTCTACTTATTAAAAAGCTTACAGGATGCTCCTAGGAAACATCTGTTGACAATACAACAGGATTGCCAGACAAATAATTGGCAGCTGCTAGTACCCTGTAATAAATCTCCTAGCATGAGTGACCTCCTGAGTTAGCAGTAATACAAATTCCAGACTAAAGAATGGGTTAGGCCTACGCCTGTTGCAGGTAGGTAAAATAGGATTGGGGTATCATTTCATTATGAGGTTTGGATATGTTTCACCACTTTCTGGATCTGCATTAATGTTTCATTGGTCTGAATGATTTGATGTCATATATTCAGCACAAACACGGACCTCCTACTTCAATATGTTCATTGGGACAGAGCAGAATTACAAATGGGACTAAGAACCCAATCTACCTTCTTCACTCAATGTTCTGGAAACTTCTCTCATAAATAAACATCCACTGCTCAAAGGATATAATTTTTCCTTACGTAATACCCTTTATTGTTTAATACAATAAAATATATATTCATTCTCTTTGATATTCAATTTGATTCATAGGTACAACCCTACTATTGTCAACACAGGTTACAGTAGAAATATGATTACAATACTTTCTTCTAATCCATACCCATGCACACTACATACATTACTTTCTTCCCATCCATACATCCAATAAATGAACACACCCTTTTTCCAGTATTGGCTCTTTCATAGATTCACATGCTTGAATCATTCCAAGTCATCGAAGTGGGAGTCCCATGGTACGTTAGAAAAGCAGTATGTAAGAATCACATAGGCTATAATGGAAGCAGCCATCAATTGAAAACGTATCTATATCCTTCTGAAAAAAGAACCAAACTTGACCTATGACCAATCAGGCGGCAGCACCCTCTAGAATATTCCCAAGAAAGGCTCTCGCCCTCAGATTTTCTACCGCGTGTCGTGTGAAGGGAGTCTCTCTTAACTCTGCTCAGTGTTTTTCTGTGGAAACCTTTTTCTTCAGCCTAGAGATTTCAGTGCATTCTTAAAAAATTGCCTTTTTTGCCCCCATGTAGATCCTGTGGTAAGAAAAGGCTTCATATTGATGACCCTCATAAAGACTGCCTGTATCCTAAACATCAAGTAAAGGACTGTAAGATCTGTCACACTTTCTCATCCAAGACTCTGAAGGACAGAGAAGGAAGACTTCTTTTCTGGCTACAGGCGACGTCCAGTTCCTCAGGTGAGCACAGTGACAATGCTTCAAGACCCCACGAAAGGTCAAGAACTGCTGACCAAGGGCGTTCTGAGGAGAGCAGAAAGGCTGCCAAGACTCACCATAAAGACCCTTCAAAGGAGAAATCACATTTATTCTCCACTGGGTCAGCCACCTCACAGCCATCCACTCCATACTCTAAGAAAAAAGAGACTCATCATTGTTCTCCTTTGTGTGAGCCGTCAACGTCAAGAAAACCAAAAGTCCAGTCGACGACAACACCTCCGACTGAAGGAGGATGGCCCAGTGTGTGGTGGACACTGTGTTGGTGAAAGCTGTGGTGAGCAGCCAAGACTTGACCAAGAAGAGTGTGAAGCACTTTCAGTACCACAGTAGCCACACAGTAACTTATCTTACATGAAAGGAACCACATAGTGTTGCAAAAATAAAGGAGCTTTATCACAGGAACACCAAACCCCCTCCTGGAGAAATGTACACACAAAATATACACAGGTAATTATTGGGAAATAGCATAAAACAACAAGGGCCCTATAGGGGGGCCAAACCATATACTAAAAAAGGGGAATACGAGAATATTGGACTAGAGGATATGGAGTAGTTAACAAAAGGCTGGGTGAGAGTGGAACCCCAAGAGGTAAGTATCTAGAAGATCCCCAGTGACTAGAAGAGGTAAATTACCTGGTTGTCCCGTAGGCTAAGAAGGGGACTGGTAAATGGAATATTGCAAAAGCAGGACCAGGCCGGTGAAACCCAACTTTGGATTCTGGATGAAGAAGACCTGCAAAAGAAGGGGACAGAGTCCAGGCCATGCAGGAGTGTCCAGGCAGGGCAGGAGGCAATGCTCACCCTTCTGAATGAAGTCGACGGAGATGAATGAAGTCCAGCTGCGGGGTCCAGGAGCTGCAGAGGAGTCCCTGAAGTCACCTACAAGCTTTCCTCGATGGTCACCGGATTACAGACGGGTCAGTGGTCAGGAGGACCACCAACAAGCACAGGCAGATGCAACCGGAGCTGTTGAAGATTTGCAGAGCTGAAGAGGGCCAGCAAGGTCCTGGGGAGTCCGGCTGACCTTAAGGAGAGCCATTAGAAGCAGTCTGTGCCCCCACGAGCAACCCACTAGCAGCAGCCCCAGTCAGCATACCTTGAAAGGAGTCCTACAACACTGGAGCTCCAGAAAGGAGACTGTCCTTGCAGAGGTAGAGTGCTGAGGGCCGGGACTACTTGGAGCCTGAAGATCCCTTGGAGCAGAAGTCAACAAGCCTTGGTTGCTGCAACAGTCACTGTGCACAGGGGTTCTGTTACTGAAGGAAGAGGCAAGAACTTACCCTCTCCCAAGTTGGACAGAAGGCAGAGAGGACCCAGAGGGACCCCTCAGAGCCACCATCTGTGTTGGATAACCTTTCACAGGTCAAGAGGACAGCAAGTCCCGGCAACCGGATGCCGTTGCCTTGGGTTCCTCCGGATGCAGGGGAGTGACTCCTTCACTCCAAAGGAGATTTTTTTTTTTTTTACTTCCTAAGGCAGCTGAAGTCTTGCCGACCCCCGAGGATGCACAGCTGTGGAAATGTTGAAGATTGCTGACAGGAGCTCCAGAAACAATGTTGCAAGGAGAAGTCACCTCGATTGTTGTAGTCTGGTTCGGTTCCTGTGCAGTCCAGCAGCAGTTCCTGTGGCCAGTGGCAGAAGATGTATTTGCAGAGGAGTCCCGGTGGAATCTTGCACGACAAATCTGGGGACCCACCAGCAAGGGAGTCCTTCAATAGTCCACAGAGGGGCTTGGTCACCCTCTGAGGTGACATACTGACGTAAGCTACCTACCCTGACCAGTTAGATGCTCCCCGAGGCCTCTGCACATCTTGCTTCCAAGATGGCAGATGCAAGAGGCCACCTGGACAACACCTGGGGGTGGGGGAGGGGGTGCGGGGGAGGGTGGTTGAAGTGGGGGGGTTGGGGGGGAGGAGTTACTTCCCTTTCCTTTGTCCAGTTTTGCACCGGAGTGGGGCCCCTGGACTGGTGAAAACCGAATTATGCAAAGAGGACACCAAAATGTGCCCTTCAAAGCAGTCTGGTGACGTGGGGAGGCTACCTTTCCCCAGTCCAGTAACACCTATTTCCAAGAGAGAGGAGGTTGCATCCCCTCTTCCAAAAAAAATCTTTTGTTCTGCCTTCCCCTGCTTAAGTAAGTCAAACACCAGGAGGGCAGAATCCTGTCTGAGGGGGTGCAGCAGTGTGGGCTGCTCGTAGACCTTGAAAGACTGGTAGGAGCAGTACTGGAGGATCCTCTCAGGAGCCCCAGAGTTCATGGAATCATGCCACCAATACTGGCATCAGTATTGGGGTATGGTTCCAGCATGTTTGATACCAAACATGCCTAGGTTCAGAGTTACCATTATGTAGGTGGACCACAGGAGGTGACCTGTGGCCAGTCCATAGCTAAAATGGCTTTCCCACACTTATGAAGTCCGTGGAATTGGAACTGGAGTTTGTAGGGACACCTCTGCTCATGCAGGGGTGCCTACACACCTAAGGACCTGCACCCTGCCCTTTGGGCTGGAAGGGCCTACCATAGAGGTGACTTACAGTACCCTGGTGTAGTTACCAGCAGACACAATTTACATGAGCTCCCATGGGTGGCATAGTACATGATTCAGCCCATGGGGGACCCCAGATGTACCAGTGCCCTGGTTACCTAGGTATCATATACTATGGACTTACGGGGGTATACCAGTATGTCAATTGTGGAGTGTGAGAAGCACCAAAGCAGCTACATTTGGAGGCAAGAGCACAATTGCAGGATCCCAGTGAAAACAGTCTAAGCATGCTGATATCAGGCAAAAAGTGGGGGTAACTATGCCGGAAAGAGGAGACTTTCCTACAGCGAACACCACAGCTACCGTCTCGTCGATGGGGCCATCATCGCCGCTAACATAGTTGAAGATGGCTATATGGACACCAATATCGTCGACGATGATAGGTGGCACAGGTAATTCTGAATCAGTGGATTTGACATCACCACGAATGAAGAGAAAACCCTAGTCGGCGAAAGTGACATCAGAACCGATGACTAAGATATCTTCACTGTCTGTATCTCATACATCAATGAAGTTACTAGTGTCACCAGTGACAACACTATGATAAAGGAAGTACCAGGGCCACAATACACCATTGCTGCCACCACTTCAGGTTTTGCTGACCCTTATACTAAGGTCAGAATTACCACAGTAACAAGGTCTGCCTTGCATCCTGAGGACACAACTCCAAGCACAGTGTCCACCTTACTGCCCAGCCACCTCTTGGCCTGGAAAGAGTCTGAGGAAGAAGCACCATTCGGAGATGCCCACACCATCAGAATTGCATGTCTGATATCCGGATGACGAACATGACTATGAATCTTATTATACTCCTCAAGGCTGACAATATGAACCATTCCAATATCCTCAGCCACGCAAAACAGCTCAGAAGCCTAGGTCTCTCATTCAAGACCTTCAGGCCATGCTTCAGGACTATAAACGTAGATTTCCAGAGCCACAACAACTTATGCAATCACACCTTCCTTCTCTGGCCACCCCAAAAAACTTGCCTCCTCTTCAGGCAACTCCTAGATGAACACCAACATTTTGAATAGCCGTTCTCCCCAGAGATGACGATATCTCCTCTGAAGAGGAGAGAGAAATGGGAGAGATTGTTGCTCCTCAGCATGTTCATGTTTGTAATGAGTGTGATGATTATTTGGCTCTTCCACCATCGCCACCCCATCCTCACCCATTGGATTCTCCATCTTGGACATCGGAGGGTTCCACAGTCTGATGAATAGAGTTGCCACCCGTTTCCATCTACCAGCATCGGTCTCACAAACAGATTGATTTTTACATAATTTCAAAGAGCAAGCCAGAAAATCTGTTTGGGCCATCCATATAACTGATTATTTATGGAATGAGGGAATTACAATAATGAAAAATCCAGTCACAGTGCCTCTAGTATCACCTTGTCTGGATAAAAACTACAAGGCTACTTAGGACTCTCCAGCATGCTTAATAGGCCATCCAAAACCAGATTTGGCTGTCTCACAAGTTGCCCAAAGGTGCTCCAAGAATCTGTCCACCCCGATATCAGTTCCACCGGATAAGGAAGGGAGTTGTCTGGACAGTATTGTGAAGAGAATTCCATTTTGTCAGCCATTACTTTCCAGGCAGCAAATCCATTCACGATATTAGGTCGCTATGACCGACAAATGTGTTCTGATGGGAATGCCTTCCTTTATCTCATTCCTGAAGACAAACAACCAGAGGCTAAGAAAATACTACAAGAAGGTGAACACACTTCAGCAGAAATAATTGATTGCTCCTTCGATATTGCTTCCACAGGTTTCCAGCAACTTGTTTGGGCAGCAGTTTTATGCCGTCAGGGATGGCTGAAGCCCACCTCTTTTACACCAGGGGTCCAGCCCAAGGTTTCAGACATGGTCTATGATGGCAAGGCTTTGTTTGGTAAGCATATAGATGATGCTTTATTGGCACTCAAAATGGACACCAATACTTGGCAGTCTGCAATATAAAAGATTGCCTTTACGAGGAACCAGGGTCGGGTACCGGCTTCAATTTCTCCCCCTCATAGCAACCAAGTTGGCACAAACATCTGCCATTACTTGCATCAATAGAAGGAGATAACGTCAGACAAATGGGTGTTGGACATAGTGTTTTCCTGTCACACCCTAGAATTTGTGCAGAAACCTCCAAATCGTCCTCCGAAAGGAGCACATCCACCTCATCTTCACCTACTCAAACAAGAAGTAATTCAAATGCTCTCCAAAGAGTCAACTGAGAAGGTTCTGTCTCATCAAAAAGGCCTAGGTTTCTACTCCCGATTGTTTCTGGGGAGAAAAAAGACAGGAGAATGGAGGCCAGTTTTAGATCTCGGACAATTGAACAAGTTTCTGCACAAACAATCCTTCTGGATGTTAACCCTCTCAGACATACTACACCTTCTTAACAGCTGGGATTACATGACATCATTAGATCACCAGGATACCCATTTTCACATTATGATTCATCCCAGGCATCACAAGTACCTGCGCTTTACCGTAGCCGGTACCCATTATCAATTCAGGGTTCTTCCTTTTGGGTTGAAATCAGCCCCCTGAAACTTTATGCCTTACACCAGTGGGAGCAGAGCATCGCAAGCAAATATTTTGAGTCTTCCCCAATCTGGACAATTGACTTCTCAAAGCGTCCACTTCACTGCAGGCTTTTCAGGCCACCAATGCCAGCTTGACGTTATTTCACAATCTGGGGCTAACAATGGATCACCAAAAATCATCTATCATCCCAACATTCAAGATGATATTTTTGGGTGCAAAAATCGATACACTAAGAAAAAAGGCCTCTCTCTCAGAAGGAAGACAGCAAAGGTTAACCACAGTTGCTCTAAATATATCCCAAAAAAAGTTAGTTTCTGTGAAGCACTTCAGGTCACTGCAAGGGATGATTTCTTCATCAATAAACCTAGTTTCTCTAGTGCGGCTAAAGATGAGGTCGCTGAAGGAAGAACTCAGCTCCAATCGAGTCAATCTCAAGGGTCCTTTGAGGACTTAATCACTGTTATGCCAAGAATAATAAAGGCTTTGCAGTGGTGGACTCACAGCAATCACGTCTCCCAGGCTTTGACATTCCTTACCACAGTTCCAGACTTCATCATTATTAAGAACAGCTCTCTAGAGGGCTAGGGATGTCATTTGCAGGACATGTGCATTCAAGGAAAGTGTCCCAAAAATCTAAAACTGATGCATATCAATCTCTTGAAATTGAAGGCCATATATCTCACGCTAAAGGCCCTTCTTCCACGGATCTCAGGTTCATCAGTGCTGGGCCGCACGGACAACACGAACAGCATGTATTATATAAACAAACAGGGAGGAACATGATCCCTGTCCCTCTCATAAGAAGCTCAAGCTCTCTGGGATTGGCTCACATTGCACAAAGTGTCTTTCAGGGCAGAACACTTGTCTGCTGTAAACAGTGCTCTTGCAGACATGCTCAGCAGGATAGAAGACAGTTGCCACGAATGGTAGCTAGATCAACAGGAGGTGAAGAGAATCTTCTTGTTTTGGGGTCGACTAGCTCTGGATCTCTTTGCTACAAGTGAGAACATCGAATGGCAGTTTTATACAAGTCAACACCCACTCTTGGGATCGTGAGAGAATGCCCTTTCGATGTGATGGTCAGGGATCCTTGCATACACTTTCCCCCCTTTCCTATTGATTCCCAGGGTGCTCAGGCAAATGAAAGCAAAACGTTGCCAGCTCATGTTAATAGATCCCAGAATGTCCAGACAACACTGGTTCACGTAGCTGATTCTCTTGTCTGTGACCAAATCCATTCCACTTTCCTAGAAGCAAACACTACTGACAAAGAACCAAAGCCAGATATTGCATCCGGAACCAGCCTCTCTCCAGTTGCATGCATGGCTCCTCAATTCTGTGAATTCAGAAACATGAATTTCGATCAGGAATGTAGAGCATGAGCCAAAAGTACAAACAAGGCTTATAGGCTGAAGTGGAAGAGATTCTGTGCTTGGTGTAAACAAAACAATTTGCATCCATGTGAGGCTTCACCTGAAAAAGTCATGCCTTATGTCCTCTCGCTCGCCAAGTCCGGACTCGTTGTTGCTTCCGTGAAAGTCCACCTGACGGCAGTCTCAAGATACAGGTGTTCTGCAAATACGGTGTCCCTTTGTTCTGTCAGGCTCATTAAATAATTTGTGAAAGGGTTATTTCGAACTTTCCCTCCTGTGCGCCCACCTCCTCTGGCAGGGCAACTCAACAGTGTTCTTGCTCAGCTTATGAAATCTCCATTCGAGCCAATACATAAAGCTGAGCTAAAATTTCTCAGGTGGAAGATCACTGCACTTTTTTCTCTCTCTTTTATACGCGTTTACGCCGAAGGAACTTTCCCAAGATGGCGTCTGAGTAAGACTCATATTCGGCAACACGCTGCCGTTTTCTCGGGAGTAAAAAATCTTCTAGGTATTCGGACCATTGACCAAAATGATGTGATGCTATAACATTGAATATTGTACTGCCTTGAGAAAGTCCCAGGTAAACTTACCGTAGGGGGCGAAACACATGTTCTATTCATCGGCTGCGGTAACTGGCTTACACCCATCCAACTCTGGATATACCCATGTATCAATGACTGTTTAACCTTCACTTACCGTGCTAAGAATGGATCTGTGAACTTCTAAATAAAGACTTTCTGGATATATGAAAAATCTTTTTAATGTGGGTTCTCATCTCTTCTTAAGCTTTGGATACACTTTTTTCTCTTACCTCTTCCAAAAGAGTCATTGACATACAGGCTTTTATGATCCAGGAACCTTTCCTGCATTTTACAGATGATTTTGTGCTTCTCAGAACAAATCCAAAATGCATACCGAAGGTTCCATCTCAGTTCCATCTCAACAATCATATCATCCTGCAGACATTCTTTCCTAACCCAATTGCACCAACTGAAAGAGTACTACAGTCACTAGACATCAAACAATGTCTGAAGTTTTATCTCCACCGCACTACGCGGATCTGTAAAACAGATCAATTTTTAGTCTCCTGCAGTTTAGGACATAAGGGAGCTCCTATGAGGAAACCAACAATAGCACAGTGGATTTCAGCGACCATTCAGTTCTGCCACTCTCAAGATGGCAAACCACTGTCCAAGAAACCTAAGGCACATTCCTCGAGGACAGTGTCAACCTTTTTGCAGGCATATCATTGGTTAAGTTATGCCGGGCTGGGACATGGAAAAATACCCATTCCTTCACGCAGCGCTACTGCGTGGAGTCAGCTCAACGCAGTATGTTCTCTAATGCTTGCTTTGCTTCTGTGGTTCAACAAGGTATTTATTGATATATGAAATACACTATATGTGCATAGTCTTTTTATATCTCCTAAAGACTGTTATGAACTGTTTTTCTGTTCACCCACCAACCACTAAGGGTTTTAATACTTGCTTTAAGTACTCCTTGCTATTCTGATCCAAGCATGTGAATCTATGAAAAAATTAATACTGGATAAGAAAAGAAGTTACCTATAACTGCAGTTATCTAGTATTAGTTTCTTTTATAGATTCTCATGCAACCCGCCCTCCTCCCCTTTGAGGTTCATCTTTTAGCCTCAGTGTATACTTCACTGTTGTGCTCGAAAATCTGAGGGAGAGAGCCTCTCTTGGGAGTATTCCACAGGGTGCTGGCGTCTGATTGGTCATTAGTCAAGCTTTTTTTTCTTTTTCAAAAGGAAATAAGCTATTCAATTGATGGCTGCTGCCATTATAGCCTAAGTGATTCTTACATACTGCATTTCTAAGGTACCTTGGGACTCCTACTTCAGAAACATTTGTGCACTCATTACAACCCTGGTGGTCGGTGTTAAAGCGACGGTAATACTGCCAACAGGCCGGAGTTTAAAAAAAAAAAAAAAAAGGCATTTTGACAATGGTGGTTACCGCCATCCAAGACCTCCACTTTAACACACCGACCTCGGTCTCCAGCCCGGCGGATGTCACAATCCCACCCTGGGGATTACGACCCGGCCTACCGCCATGGTTTTCGTGCCAAACTTACCGCCACGAAAACCATGGCGGTAGGCGCTATTGGTGCCAGGGAATCTCTTCCTTTACACTGATAGGGGTCTCCCCTACCCGCCTCCCCCTTCCCACAGTCCGCCCCCACGCTCTCCCTCCCTCTCCCCAGCACATATACACACCTACACGCGCACCCATATGCACACATGCATACCCACCACCTACGCATGCACACATACATACCCACACACTGCAACACACACCAACATACCTTGTCACACACATGCATTCACAACACACGACAATCACAATCATTCATTTAAGCATGCATCCTACGCAACTCGCACCCACATGCACGCATACCAAAACAACCCCCCCCCCACATACACCCAACACCCCCCCTCCGGTCAGAAAGAACCCGACTAACCTGCTTGCAGGGTGTCCTCCTACTGGAGATGGTCCGCGGCACTGCTATCGCCTTACCGCCGTCCACCGCCATGACAGTCTGCGGTGTTCCGCCAGCATTCTGGCGGAATACCATCGGCGGTCATGATACACATAGACGGCTGGTAGCCACGGCAGCAGTATGTTGGCGTCTGTCGCCGTGGCGGTAGGGGGGTCAATACCACCAATGTTGTAATGGGGGCCTAAGTGTTGTAAGTATTACTCACTGCATGTCTAATCCAGAAACAAAACAGGTTTCTGCCTCAACTTTCTGTGGCGTTTATTTGCAAGAAACCTTATGGAACATATTTCATCTTTCCCCCTTCACCTTTGTAGGCTGGTAAGCTAGCTAGCCAGCAGTTCAGGAAGGTGAGCAAGCAGATTGACAGAGTGGGTTGAAATCATCATGGCGAATCCAGTAGTCTTAGTGTCTCCTTCATATCACCCTTCCATCCTTTCTGGGTATGTGCCTGGCTTCAGTCTTGCATGTCAGACAAATAAATGGGAGCTGAATGGAGAGAGTAGGTGAGGCATGATTTGGTGGCGCATGCACAAATGGGCGTGGTCTGGTGCACATATACACAAACACATATGGGCACTCCCACAACGGTTGATTCAGAGAAAAGCTTGTAAAAGGATATCCTTTCTTTTGAGAAGCGTTCCAGTCCTGTTTGTGGTGCCCAGGCAATTTCAAAGCAGATGTGAAGGCGGCCGGGATGAAGGATTAAGAATGCTAGAGTCACTGTGAAGCTAATGTTTCCTTTATCCCTCTTAATACTTTAAGAATAAATGAAGCATGTTAAAACATTGCCTTTTAAGTGGATTATTTTATTCTGTGGTACTTTTGAAGCAATTTCAGCTGAACTTGATAATATTGATGTCACTTGTAGGTAGTGAATGGTAAAAAAAAAACATATTAGGATCTGGACACATTGGGGTGTATGGGCATCTTTAATAAATGAACTGATTGTTTAGGAGCAGTCTTTCTACATACAGCAGTGACACTGGTTTATATTTCATTACAGAATGACAATGAGCGATTGCAGACACAGCTGATACAGCTGCGTGCTCAGTTAAGCCGAGAAGCAGAGATGCACCAGGCTCTTAGTTCCAGCCTGAACGAGCAGCTGAAGGGGTAAACTTTCTAAATTGCTCTAGAGTTGTCTCTCAAACTGATGGTAGGCTAAGATTGGTATTATCGGTCGATGTGGGTTTTGGTGGGCAGGGTTGAACTCCAATAGATGAGAATGATGGCTGTTGATTGCAGTGGTGTCATAATGCTGATTGACTTCTAACTTAAACGCCACCAGTTTTAGTTTGTAGCCTTTGCCGCTTGCTTTTTCATTAGTTATTCATCGAAATACAATCGCTGTCCAATGAGCAGTATACATTTGTAGAAAAATGTGAATCTAGAAAAAAATAGCTACATTGTCTTTGTCGAAAATTGTATATTCACAGAATAGATTTTGCAAAAAAATGTGCAATTAGATGTTATTATTTAAAGTGGAAAAAATGAATAATTATAAGCATGCTTAATGTTTACAGTTAGGTCGCCTTATTTGCTTTACTCTTTATAGGCTGAAAACATGATATAAAAAAGTGACTACATTTTTTAGAAACGTTTGTCAAATAAGCATTTCTTAGATAGGTGATTGATAGCAATGTATATATGACCTATGTGGCAGTTTTATGTTGAATAAAATAATAACTAAGATGATGTCAGCATTTCAAGACCACATCTTAAATAGTGTATGTCCTATCAAACGTCTTATTGGTCTCTGTGAATTTGAACTGACAAAAGATACCTCTGGCCCTGACACTCGACAAGCAGAGTGGTTTGTCTCTGAAGGAATAATCAGACGTGCCTTCAAATCCCTGGGTGGCACTCTGCCTTTATGCAGGTCGGGTCACAAAACCCCAGGTGACTTTTATGAGGTGTTCTCCACCACTCTATTAAAATGACTGTCTCCAAGTGGCAAAATCAGAGATTACCAGTAGTATTAGTAGTGTGCTCAGAGGGCATGGTACCACCACACCATAGTTTCCTTCTTTTCTGTCCAAAAGAATAAGGACCTCTCCATCCTGGGCATGTAATACAGATTCATACCGCATACAAGATACTAGCAGAACTTTGGTGTTTGGTTTAGATTGTGAGGAGGATTTCTGAAAGGACCCAAATGGCATAATGTTGATGGCCTTGAGCAGTGAAACGACTAACTACGTTAAAAAATGACCGTATCAAGTAAGAACAGAAACTGCGTTCAGAGTGTAGACCCAGTGAATTTAGTAGAGTACATGAACCCAGAAGTGTCATAGATAGCGAAAATAGACTTAGTGTGTCGATTCATTTAATTCTTTTGAATTATTCTTTAGGAAGTTAAAAACATATTTGGCTTGTTTCAAATATATATTGGTATTGCAGATTAAATGAACGAAAAATATTTCTGGAAACTTCACTCATGGAAAAGGAGCAAAAGCTTTCGGAAACAACTGGTAAACTGGAGCAGATTAATATTTTGAGGCACTCCGCTGAGGAACAAACAGTTTTGAATAAGGAACTTAGTGAAAGAAACGTGCAAATGGAACTGCAGGTAAATTACATCGTTTTAGAATTTTATCTTTTGGGTTGCAGCAATTGTTTTTAAAGTGTGATGTTTAAATGGCCCCAGGAGCAAATTAACTGTACTCCTTCCTGTTTATTGCTAGTCTTTGACTTTAGGGATTCATAAGCCCCGCTGGCAGATCTTTTTTTGCCTTTGGGTGCTGCATTCTTGACTTTTTTAGGAAGATCTGCAGCCAGAAACCTTTTGCAAGAAAGACTTTCCAAAGTGAACCTGTCATTTTTATATTTTTTGTAATGGATATCCGTTTAATTGTAGTTGGCTTACTTGAATCCCCTCCCATGCGCTTCATTAAATCTAAAACTTTCAAATAGTCATTGACAGTGACAATGCGTACACCTCTGGCATCAGTTCCTTTTTCCCAAGAAACCCAGGTTGCGAAGCTGCTAATATTTATCAACATGTTTTGACTTTGTTAGTATGTTTTTGAGCTTAGTTTTGAATTTTCTTGAAAATTTGTTGTAGGAAGTTGGCTCTGTATGTGCTATTTCAAAGTAAGGAATAGCATGCACAGAGTCCAAGGGTTCCCCTTAGAGGTAAAATAGTGGTAAAAATAGATAATACTAATGCTCTATTTTGTGGTAGTGTGGTCGAGCAGTAGGCTTATCCAAGGAGTAGTGTTAAGCATTTGTTGTACATACACATAGACAATAAATGAGGTACACACACTCAGAGACAAATCCAGCCAATAGGTTTTTGTATAGAAAAATATCTTTTCTTAGTTTATTTTAAGAACCACAGGTTCAAATTCTACATGTAATATCTCATTCGAAAGGTATTGCAGGTAAGTACTTTAGGAACTTCAAATCATCAAAATTGCATGTATACTTTTCAAGTTATTCACAAATAGCTGTTTTAAAAGTGGACACTTAGTGCAATTTTCACAGTTCCTAGGGGAGGTAAGTATTTGTTAGGTTAACCAGGTAAGTAAGACACTTACAGGGCTTAGTTCTTGGTCCAAGGTAGCCCACCGTTGGGGGTTCAGAGCAACCCCAAAGTCACCACACCAGCAGCTCAGGGCCGGTCAGGTGCAGAGTTCAAAGTGGTGCCCAAAACACATAGGCTAGAATGGAGAGAAGGGGGTGCCCCGGTTCCGGTCTGCTTGCAGGTAAGTACCCGCGTCTTCGGGGGGCAGACCAGGGGGGTTTTGTAGGGCACCGGGGGGGACACAAGTCCACACAGAAATTTCACCCTCAGCGGCGCGGGGGCGGCCGGGTGCAGTGTAGAAACAAGCGTCGGGTTCGCAATGTTAGTCTATGAGAGATCTCGGGATCTCTTCAGCGCTGCAGGCAGGCAAGGGGGGGATTCCTCGGGGAAACCTCCACTTGGGCGAGGGAGAGGGACTCCTGGGGGTCACTCCTCCAGTGAAAGTCCGGTCCTTCAGGTCCTGGGGGCTGCGGGTGCAGGGTCTCTCCCAGGCGTCGGGACTTTAGGTTCAAAGAGTCGCGGTCAGGGGAAGCCTCGGGATTCCCTCTGCAGGCGGCGCTGTGGGGGCTCAGGGGGGACAGGTTTTGGTACTCACAGTATCAGAGTAGTCCTGGGGTCCCTCCTGAGGTGTCGGATCTCCACCAGCCGAGTCGGGGTCGCCGGGTGCAGTGTTGCAAGTCTCACGCTTCTTGCGGGGAGCTTGCAGGGTTCTTTAAAGCTGCTGGAAACAGAGTCGCAGCCTTTCTTGGAGCAGGTCCGCTGTCCTCGGGAGTTTCTTGTCTTTTCGAAGCAGGGGCAGTCCTCAGAGGATGTCGAGGTCGCTGGTCCCTTTGGAAGGCGTCGCTGGAGCAGGATCTTTGGAAGGCAGGAGACCGGCCGGTGAGTTTCTGGAGCCAAGGCAGTTGTCGTCTTCTGGTCTTCCGCTGCAGGGGTTTTCAGCTGGGCAGTCCTTCTTGTAGTTGCAGGAATCTGATTTTCTAGGGTTCAGGGTAGCCCTTAAATACTAAATTTAAGGGCGTGTTTAGGTCTGGGGGGTTAGTAGCCAATGGCTACTAGCCCTGAGGGTGGGTACACCCTCTTTGTGCCTCCTCCCAAGGGGAGGGGGTCACAATCCTAACCCTATTGGGGGAATCCTCCATCTGCAAGATGGAGGATTTCTAAAAGTTAGAGTCACCTCAGCTCAGGACACCTTAGGGGCTGTCCTGACTGGCCAGTGACTCCTCCTTGTTTTTCTCATTATTTTCTCCGGCCTTGCCGCCAAAAGTGGGGCCTGGCCGGAGGGGGCGGGCAACTCCACTAGCTGGAGTGTCCTGCTGGGTTGGCACAAAGGAGGTGAGCCTTTGAGGCTCACCGCCAGGTGTGACAATTCCTGCCTGGGGGAGGTGTTAGCATCTCCACCCAGTGCAGGCTTTGTTACTGGCCTCAGAGTGACAAAGGCACTCTCCCCATGGGGCCAGCAACATGTCTCGGTTTGTGGCAGGCTGCTAAAACTAGTCAGCCTACACAGATAGTCGGTTAAGTTTCAGGGGGCACCTCTAAGGTGCCCTCTGTGGTGTATTTTACAATAAAATGTACACTGGCATCAGTGTGCATTTATTGTGCTGAGAAGTTTGATACCAAACTTCCCAGTTTTCAGTGTAGCCATTATGGTGCTGTGGAGTTCGTGTTTGACAGACTCCCAGACCATATACTCTTATGGCTACCCTGCACTTACAATGTCTAAGGTTTTGTTTAGACACTGTAGGGGTACCATGCTCATGCACTGGTACCCTCACCTATGGTATAGTGCACCCTGCCTTAGGGCTGTAAGGCCTGCTAGAGGGGTGTCTTACCTATACTGCATAGGCAGTGAGAGGCTGGCATGGCACCCTGAGGGGAGTGCCATGTCGACTTACTCGTTTTGTTCTCACTAGCACACACAAGCTGGCAAGCAGTGTGTCTGTGCTGAGTGAGAGGTCTCCAGGGTGGCATAAGACATGCTGCAGCCCTTAGAGACCTTCCTTGGCATCAGGGCCCTTGGTACTAGAAGTACCAGTTATAAGGGACTTATCTGGATGCCAGGGTCTGCCAATTGTGGATACAAAAGTACAGGTTAGGGAAAGAACACTGGTGCTGGGGCCTGGTTAGCAGGCCTCAGCACACTTTCAATTGTAAACATAGCATCAGCAAAGGCAAAAAGTCAGGGGGCAACCATGCCAAGGAGGCATTTCCTTACACAACCCCCCCCCCAAACGAAAGAGGATGAGACTAACCTTTCCCAAGAGAGTCTTCATTTTCTAAGTGGAAGAACCTGGAAAGGCCATCTGCATTGGCATGGGCAGTCCCAGGTCTGTGTTCCACTATAAAGTCCATTCCCTGTAGGGAGATGGACCACCTCAACAGTTTAGGATTTTCACCTTTCATTTGCATCAGCCATTTGAGAGGTCTGTGGTCAGTTTGAACTAGGAAGTGAGTCCCAAAGAGGTATGGTCTCAGCTTCTTCAGGGACCAAACCACAGCAAAGGCCTCCCTCTCAATGGCACTCCAACGCTGCTCCCTGGGGAGTAACCTCCTGCTAATGAAAGCAACAGGCTGGTCAAGGCCATCATCATTTGTTTGGGACAAAACTGCCCCTATCCCATGTTCAGAGGCATCAGTCTGCACAATGAACTGCTTAGAATAATCTGGAGCTTTTAGAACTGGTGCTGAGCACATTGCTTGTTTCAGGGTGTCAAAGGCCTGTTGGCATTCCACAGTCCAGTTCACTTTCTTGGGCATTTTCTTGGAGGTGAGTTCAGTGAGGGCTGTCACAATGGATCCATATCCCTTCACAAACCTCCTGTAATACCCAGTCAAGCCAAGGAATGCCCTGACTTGAGTCTGGGTTTTTGGAGCTACCCAGTCCAGAATAGTCTGGATCTTGGGTTGGAGTGGCTGAACTTGGCCTCCACCTACAAGGTGTCCCAAGTAAACCACAGTTCCCTGCCCTATCTGGCATTTGGATGCCTTGATAGAGAGGCCTGCAGATTGCAGAGCCTTCAAAACCTTCTTCAGGTGGACCAGGTGATCCTGCCAGGTGGAGCTAAAGACAGCAATATCATCAAGATAAGCTGTGCTAAAGGACTCCAAACCAGCAAGGACTTGATTCACCAACCTTTGGAAGGTGGCAGGGGCATTCTTTAAACCAAAGGGCATAACAGTAAACTGATAATGCCCATCAGGTGTGGAGAATGCTGTTTTCTCTTTTGCTCCCGGTGCCATTTTTATTTGCCAGTACCCTGCTGTTAAGTCAAAGGTACTTAAGAATTTGGCAGCACCTAATTTGTCTATGAGCTCATCAGCTCTTGGAATTGGATGAGCATCTGTCTTGGTGACAGAATTGAGCCCTCTGTAGTCCACACAAAACCTCATCTCTTTCTTTCCATCTTTGGTGTGAGGTTTGGGGACTAAGACCACTGGGCTAGCCCAGGGGCTGTCAGAGCGCTCAATTACTCCCAATTCCAGCATCTTGTGGACTTCCACCTTGATGCTTTCCTTAACATGGTCAGATTGTCTAAAGATTTTGTTCTTGACAGGCATGCTGTCTCCTGTGTCCACATCATGGGTACACAGGTGTGTCTGACCAGGGGTTAAGGAGAAGAGTTCAGGAAACTGTTGTAGGACTCTCCTACAATCAGCTTGCTGTTGGCCAGAGAGGGTGTCTGAGTAGATCACTCCATCTACTGTGCCATCTTTTGGGTCTGATGACAGAAGATCAGGGAGAGGTTCACTCTCTGCCTCCTGATCCTCATCTGTTACCATCAACAGATTGACATCAGCCCTGTCGTGGAAGAGCTTAAGGCGGTTTACATGGATCACCCTCTTGGGGCTCCTGCTTGTGCCCAGGTCCACCAGGTAGGTGACCTGACTCTTCCTTTCTAGTACTGGGTAAGGGCCACTCCATTTGTCCTGGAGTGCCCTGGGAGCCACAGGCTCCAGAACCCAGACTTTCTGCCCTGGTTGGAACTCAACCAGTGCAGCCTTTTGGTCATACCAAAACTTCTGGAGCTGTTGGCTGGCCTCAAGGTTTTTGGTTGCCTTTTCCATGTACTCTGCCATTCTAGAGCGAAGGCCAAGTACATAGTCCACTATGTCCTGTTTAGGCTCATGGAGAGGTCTCTCCCAGCCTTCTTTAACAAGGGCAAGTGGTCCCCTTACAGGATGACCAAACAGAAGTTCAAAGGGTGAGAATCCTACTCCCTTCTGTGGCACCTCTCTGTAAGCGAAAAGCAGACATGGCAAGAGGACATCCCATCTCCTTTTGAGCTTTTCTGGGAGCCCCATGATCATGCCTTTTAATGTCTTGTTGAATCTCTCAACCAAGCCATTAGTTTGTGGATGGTATGGTGTAGTGAATTTATAAGTCACTCCACACTCATTCCACATGTGCTTTAGGTATGCTGACATGAAGTTGGTACCTCTGTCAGACACCACCTCCTTAGGGAAACCCACTCTGGTAAAGATACCAATGAGGGCCTTGGCTACTGCAGGGGCAGTAGTCGACCTAAGGGGAATAGCTTCAGGGTACCTGGTAGCATGATCCACTACTACCAGGATATACATATTTCCTGAGGCTGTGGGAGGTTCCAGTGGACCAACTATGTCCACACCCACTCTTTCAAAGGGAACCCCCACCACTGGAAGTGGAATGAGGGGGGCCTTTGGATGCCCACCTGTCTTACCACTGGCTTGACAGGTGGGGCAGGAGAGGCAAAACTCCTTAACCATGTTGGACATATTGGGCCAGTAGAAGTGGTTGACTAACCTCTCCCACGTCTTGGTTTGTCCCAAATGTCCAGCAAGGGGAATGTCATGGGCCAATGTTAGGATGAACTCTCTGAACAGCTGAGGCACTACCACTCTCCTAGTGGCACCAGGTTTGGGGTCTCTGGCCTCAGTGTACAGGAGTCCATCTTCCCAATAGACCCTATGCGTTCCATTTTTCTTGCCTTTGGACTCTTCAGCAGCTTGCTGCCTAAGGCCTTCAAGAGAGGGACAGGTTTCTTGTCCCTTACACAGCTCCTCCCTTGAGGGTCCCCCTGGGCCTAAGAGCTCAACCTGGTAAGGTTCAAGCTCCAAAGGCTCAGTTCCCTCAGAGGGCAGAACTTCTTCCTGAGAAGAGAGGTTCCCTTTCTTTTGCTGTGTTGCAGTTGGTTTCCCAACTGACTTTCCTGTTCTCTTGGTAGGCTGGGCCATTCTTCCAGACTCCAGCTCTACTTGTTCACCCTGTGCCTTGCACTGTGCTCTTGTTTTCACACACACCAGTTCAGGGATACCCAGCATTGCTGCATGGGTTTTTAGTTCTACCTCAGCCCATGCTGAGGACTCCAGGTCATTTCCAAGCAGACAGTCCACTGGGATATTTGAGGAGACCACCACCTGTTTCAGGCCATTGACCCCTCCCCATTCTAAAGTAACCATTGCCATGGGATGTACTTTTTTCTGATTGTCAGCGTTGGTGACTGTGTAAGTTTTTCCAGTCAGGTATTGGCCAGGGGAAACCAGTTTCTCTGTCACCATGGTGACACTGGCACCTGTATCCCTCAGGCCCTCTATTCTATTCCCATTAATTAAGAGTTGCTGTCTGTATTTTTGCATGTTAGGCGGCCAGACAGCTAGTGTGGCTAAATCCACCCCACCCTCAGAAACTAGAGTAGCTTCAGTGTGGACCCTGATTTGCTCTGGGCACACTGTTGATCCCACTTGGAGACTAGCCATACCAGTGTTACCTGGATGGGAGTTTGGAGTGGAACCTTTCTTGGGACAGGCCTTGTCTCCAGTTTGGTGTCCATGCTGTTTACAGCTATGACACCAGGCCTTTTTGGGATCAAAGTTTTTACCCTTGTACCCATTGTTTTGTGAAGAGGCTCTGGGCCCACCCTCCTGTGCAGGTTTTTGGGGGCCTGTAGAAGACTCTTTACTATTTTTAGTTTTGGTTGTCTCATCACCCTTCCCCTGGGGAGTCTTTGTGACCCCTTTCTTTTGGTCACCCCCTGTTGAAGTCTTGGACACCCTTGTCTTGACCCAATGGTCCGCCTTCTTTCCCAATTCTTGGGGAGAAATTGGTCCTAGGTCTACCAGATGCTGATGCAGTTTATCATTGAAACAATTACTCAATAGGTGTTCTTTCACAAATAAATTGTACAGCCCATCATAATTACTTACACCACTGCCTTGAATCCAACCATCTAGTGTTTTCACTGAGTAGTCAACAAAGTCAACCCAGGTCTGGCTCGAGGATTTTTGAGCCCCCCTGAACCTAATCCTGTACTCCTCAGTGGAGAATCCAAAGCCCTCAATCAGGGTACCCTTCATGAGGTCATAAGATTCTGCATCTTTTCCAGAGAGTGTGAGGAGTCTATCCCTACACTTTCCAGTGAACATTTCCCAAAGGAGAGCACCCCAGTGAGATCTGTTCACTTTTCTGGTTACACAAGCCCTCTCAAAAGCTGTGAACCACTTGGTGATGTCATCACCATCTTCAAATTTTGTCACAATCCCTTTGGGGATTTTTAACATGTCAGGAGAATCTCTGACCCTATTTATATTGCTGCCACCATTGATGGGTCCTAGGCCCATCTCTTGTCTTTCCCTTTCTATGGCTAGGATTTGTCTTTCCAAAGCCAATCTTTTGGCCATCCTGGCTAACTGGATGTCCTCTTCACTGGGGCTATCCTCAGTGATTTCAGAGGTGTTGGTCTCTCCTGTGAGGGAACCAGCATCTCTGACTATTATTTTTGGAGTCAGGGTTTGAGGGACCCTGTTCTCCTTAGATAGGACTGGTAGGGGGGAATTGTCCTCCAAGTCACTATCCTCTTCCTCTGAGTTGCCACCCTCAGAGGGGTTGGCCTTTTCAAACTCTGCCAAAAGCTCCTGGAGCTGTATTTTGGTAGGTTTGGGGCCCATTGTTATTTTCTTTATTTTACAGAGTGACCTTAGCTCCCTCATCTTAAGATGGAGGTAAAGTGTGGTGTCGAGTTCCACCACAGTCACATCTGTGCTAGACATTTTGCTTCTAAAAGTTGGAATACTTTTTAAGAATCTACAACTGGTTCTAGAATCTAATTCAAACTTTTACAAACTTTTAAACTCTAAAAGAAATGCTAAACAGGATCTAACACAAGGCCCTAGCAGGTCTTTTAAGAATTTAGCAAACTTTTCAAATTGCAAAAATGAATTTCTAATGACAATTTTGGAATTTGTCGTGTGATCAGGTATTGGCTGAGTAGTCCAGCAAATGCAAAGTCTTGTACCCCACCGCTGATCCACCAATGTAGGAAGTTGGCTCTGTATGTGCTATTTCAAAGTAAGGAATAGCATGCACAGAGTCCAAGGGTTCCCCTTAGAGGTAAAATAGTGGTAAAAATAGATAATACTAATGCTCTATTTTGTGGTAGTGTGGTCGAGCAGTAGGCTTATCCAAGGAGTAGTGTTAAGCATTTGTTGTACATACACATAGACAATAAATGAGGTACACACACTCAGAGACAAATCCAGCCAATAGGTTTTTGTATAGAAAAATATCTTTTCTTAGTTTATTTTAAGAACCACAGGTTCAAATTCTACATGTAATATCTCATTCGAAAGGTATTGCAGGTAAGTACTTTAGGAACTTCAAATCATCAAAATTGCATGTATACTTTTCAAGTTATTCACAAATAGCTGTTTTAAAAGTGGACACTTAGTGCAATTTTCACAGTTCCTAGGGGAGGTAAGTATTTGTTAGGTTAACCAGGTAAGTAAGACACTTACAGGGCTTAGTTCTTGGTCCAAGGTAGCCCACCGTTGGGGGTTCAGAGCAACCCCAAAGTCACCACACCAGCAGCTCAGGGCCGGTCAGGTGCAGAGTTCAAAGTGGTGCCCAAAACACATAGGCTAGAATGGAGAGAAGGGGGTGCCCCGGTTCCGGTCTGCTTGCAGGTAAGTACCCGCGTCTTCGGGGGGCAGACCAGGGGGGTTTTGTAGGGCACCGGGGGGGACACAAGTCCACACAGAAATTTCACCCTCAGCGGCGCGGGGGCGGCCGGGTGCAGTGTAGAAACAAGCGTCGGGTTCGCAATGTTAGTCTATGAGAGATCTCGGGATCTCTTCAGCGCTGCAGGCAGGCAAGGGGGGGATTCCTCGGGGAAACCTCCACTTGGGCGAGGGAGAGGGACTCCTGGGGGTCACTCCTCCAGTGAAAGTCCGGTCCTTCAGGTCCTGGGGGCTGCGGGTGCAGGGTCTCTCCCAGGCGTCGGGACTTTAGGTTCAAAGAGTCGCGGTCAGGGGAAGCCTCGGGATTCCCTCTGCAGGCGGCGCTGTGGGGGCTCAGGGGGGACAGGTTTTGGTACTCACAGTATCAGAGTAGTCCTGGGGTCCCTCCTGAGGTGTCGGATCTCCACCAGCCGAGTCGGGGTCGCCGGGTGCAGTGTTGCAAGTCTCACGCTTCTTGCGGGGAGCTTGCAGGGTTCTTTAAAGCTGCTGGAAACAGAGTCGCAGCCTTTCTTGGAGCAGGTCCGCTGTCCTCGGGAGTTTCTTGTCTTTTCGAAGCAGGGGCAGTCCTCAGAGGATGTCGAGGTCGCTGGTCCCTTTGGAAGGCGTCGCTGGAGCAGGATCTTTGGAAGGCAGGAGACCGGCCGGTGAGTTTCTGGAGCCAAGGCAGTTGTCGTCTTCTGGTCTTCCGCTGCAGGGGTTTTCAGCTGGGCAGTCCTTCTTGTAGTTGCAGGAATCTGATTTTCTAGGGTTCAGGGTAGCCCTTAAATACTAAATTTAAGGGCGTGTTTAGGTCTGGGGGGTTAGTAGCCAATGGCTACTAGCCCTGAGGGTGGGTACACCCTCTTTGTGCCTCCTCCCAAGGGGAGGGGGTCACAATCCTAACCCTATTGGGGGAATCCTCCATCTGCAAGATGGAGGATTTCTAAAAGTTAGAGTCACCTCAGCTCAGGACACCTTAGGGGCTGTCCTGACTGGCCAGTGACTCCTCCTTGTTTTTCTCATTATTTTCTCCGGCCTTGCCGCCAAAAGTGGGGCCTGGCCGGAGGGGGCGGGCAACTCCACTAGCTGGAGTGTCCTGCTGGGTTGGCACAAAGGAGGTGAGCCTTTGAGGCTCACCGCCAGGTGTGACAATTCCTGCCTGGGGGAGGTGTTAGCATCTCCACCCAGTGCAGGCTTTGTTACTGGCCTCAGAGTGACAAAGGCACTCTCCCCATGGGGCCAGCAACATGTCTCGGTTTGTGGCAGGCTGCTAAAACTAGTCAGCCTACACAGATAGTCGGTTAAGTTTCAGGGGGCACCTCTAAGGTGCCCTCTGTGGTGTATTTTACAATAAAATGTACACTGGCATCAGTGTGCATTTATTGTGCTGAGAAGTTTGATACCAAACTTCCCAGTTTTCAGTGTAGCCATTATGGTGCTGTGGAGTTCGTGTTTGACAGACTCCCAGACCATATACTCTTATGGCTACCCTGCACTTACAATGTCTAAGGTTTTGTTTAGACACTGTAGGGGTACCATGCTCATGCACTGGTACCCTCACCTATGGTATAGTGCACCCTGCCTTAGGGCTGTAAGGCCTGCTAGAGGGGTGTCTTACCTATACTGCATAGGCAGTGAGAGGCTGGCATGGCACCCTGAGGGGAGTGCCATGTCGACTTACTCGTTTTGTTCTCACTAGCACACACAAGCTGGCAAGCAGTGTGTCTGTGCTGAGTGAGAGGTCTCCAGGGTGGCATAAGACATGCTGCAGCCCTTAGAGACCTTCCTTGGCATCAGGGCCCTTGGTACTAGAAGTACCAGTTATAAGGGACTTATCTGGATGCCAGGGTCTGCCAATTGTGGATACAAAAGTACAGGTTAGGGAAAGAACACTGGTGCTGGGGCCTGGTTAGCAGGCCTCAGCACACTTTCAATTGTAAACATAGCATCAGCAAAGGCAAAAAGTCAGGGGGCAACCATGCCAAGGAGGCATTTCCTTACACAACCCCCCCCCCAAACGAAAGAGGATGAGACTAACCTTTCCCAAGAGAGTCTTCATTTTCTAAGTGGAAGAACCTGGAAAGGCCATCTGCATTGGCATGGGCAGTCCCAGGTCTGTGTTCCACTATAAAGTCCATTCCCTGTAGGGAGATGGACCACCTCAACAGTTTAGGATTTTCACCTTTCATTTGCATCAGCCATTTGAGAGGTCTGTGGTCAGTTTGAACTAGGAAGTGAGTCCCAAAGAGGTATGGTCTCAGCTTCTTCAGGGACCAAACCACAGCAAAGGCCTCCCTCTCAATGGCACTCCAACGCTGCTCCCTGGGGAGTAACCTCCTGCTAATGAAAGCAACAGGCTGGTCAAGGCCATCATCATTTGTTTGGGACAAAACTGCCCCTATCCCATGTTCAGAGGCATCAGTCTGCACAATGAACTGCTTAGAATAATCTGGAGCTTTTAGAACTGGTGCTGAGCACATTGCTTGTTTCAGGGTGTCAAAGGCCTGTTGGCATTCCACAGTCCAGTTCACTTTCTTGGGCATTTTCTTGGAGGTGAGTTCAGTGAGGGCTGTCACAATGGATCCATATCCCTTCACAAACCTCCTGTAATACCCAGTCAAGCCAAGGAATGCCCTGACTTGAGTCTGGGTTTTTGGAGCTACCCAGTCCAGAATAGTCTGGATCTTGGGTTGGAGTGGCTGAACTTGGCCTCCACCTACAAGGTGTCCCAAGTAAACCACAGTTCCCTGCCCTATCTGGCATTTGGATGCCTTGATAGAGAGGCCTGCAGATTGCAGAGCCTTCAAAACCTTCTTCAGGTGGACCAGGTGATCCTGCCAGGTGGAGCTAAAGACAGCAATATCATCAAGATAAGCTGTGCTAAAGGACTCCAAACCAGCAAGGACTTGATTCACCAACCTTTGGAAGGTGGCAGGGGCATTCTTTAAACCAAAGGGCATAACAGTAAACTGATAATGCCCATCAGGTGTGGAGAATGCTGTTTTCTCTTTTGCTCCCGGTGCCATTTTTATTTGCCAGTACCCTGCTGTTAAGTCAAAGGTACTTAAGAATTTGGCAGCACCTAATTTGTCTATGAGCTCATCAGCTCTTGGAATTGGATGAGCATCTGTCTTGGTGACAGAATTGAGCCCTCTGTAGTCCACACAAAACCTCATCTCTTTCTTTCCATCTTTGGTGTGAGGTTTGGGGACTAAGACCACTGGGCTAGCCCAGGGGCTGTCAGAGCGCTCAATTACTCCCAATTCCAGCATCTTGTGGACTTCCACCTTGATGCTTTCCTTAACATGGTCAGATTGTCTAAAGATTTTGTTCTTGACAGGCATGCTGTCTCCTGTGTCCACATCATGGGTACACAGGTGTGTCTGACCAGGGGTTAAGGAGAAGAGTTCAGGAAACTGTTGTAGGACTCTCCTACAATCAGCTTGCTGTTGGCCAGAGAGGGTGTCTGAGTAGATCACTCCATCTACTGTGCCATCTTTTGGGTCTGATGACAGAAGATCAGGGAGAGGTTCACTCTCTGCCTCCTGATCCTCATCTGTTACCATCAACAGATTGACATCAGCCCTGTCGTGGAAGAGCTTAAGGCGGTTTACATGGATCACCCTCTTGGGGCTCCTGCTTGTGCCCAGGTCCACCAGGTAGGTGACCTGACTCTTCCTTTCTAGTACTGGGTAAGGGCCACTCCATTTGTCCTGGAGTGCCCTGGGAGCCACAGGCTCCAGAACCCAGACTTTCTGCCCTGGTTGGAACTCAACCAGTGCAGCCTTTTGGTCATACCAAAACTTCTGGAGCTGTTGGCTGGCCTCAAGGTTTTTGGTTGCCTTTTCCATGTACTCTGCCATTCTAGAGCGAAGGCCAAGTACATAGTCCACTATGTCCTGTTTAGGCTCATGGAGAGGTCTCTCCCAGCCTTCTTTAACAAGGGCAAGTGGTCCCCTTACAGGATGACCAAACAGAAGTTCAAAGGGTGAGAATCCTACTCCCTTCTGTGGCACCTCTCTGTAAGCGAAAAGCAGACATGGCAAGAGGACATCCCATCTCCTTTTGAGCTTTTCTGGGAGCCCCATGATCATGCCTTTTAATGTCTTGTTGAATCTCTCAACCAAGCCATTAGTTTGTGGATGGTATGGTGTAGTGAATTTATAAGTCACTCCACACTCATTCCACATGTGCTTTAGGTATGCTGACATGAAGTTGGTACCTCTGTCAGACACCACCTCCTTAGGGAAACCCACTCTGGTAAAGATACCAATGAGGGCCTTGGCTACTGCAGGGGCAGTAGTCGACCTAAGGGGAATAGCTTCAGGGTACCTGGTAGCATGATCCACTACTACCAGGATATACATATTTCCTGAGGCTGTGGGAGGTTCCAGTGGACCAACTATGTCCACACCCACTCTTTCAAAGGGAACCCCCACCACTGGAAGTGGAATGAGGGGGGCCTTTGGATGCCCACCTGTCTTACCACTGGCTTGACAGGTGGGGCAGGAGAGGCAAAACTCCTTAACCATGTTGGACATATTGGGCCAGTAGAAGTGGTTGACTAACCTCTCCCACGTCTTGGTTTGTCCCAAATGTCCAGCAAGGGGAATGTCATGGGCCAATGTTAGGATGAACTCTCTGAACAGCTGAGGCACTACCACTCTCCTAGTGGCACCAGGTTTGGGGTCTCTGGCCTCAGTGTACAGGAGTCCATCTTCCCAATAGACCCTATGCGTTCCATTTTTCTTGCCTTTGGACTCTTCAGCAGCTTGCTGCCTAAGGCCTTCAAGAGAGGGACAGGTTTCTTGTCCCTTACACAGCTCCTCCCTTGAGGGTCCCCCTGGGCCTAAGAGCTCAACCTGGTAAGGTTCAAGCTCCAAAGGCTCAGTTCCCTCAGAGGGCAGAACTTCTTCCTGAGAAGAGAGGTTCCCTTTCTTTTGCTGTGTTGCAGTTGGTTTCCCAACTGACTTTCCTGTTCTCTTGGTAGGCTGGGCCATTCTTCCAGACTCCAGCTCTACTTGTTCACCCTGTGCCTTGCACTGTGCTCTTGTTTTCACACACACCAGTTCAGGGATACCCAGCATTGCTGCATGGGTTTTTAGTTCTACCTCAGCCCATGCTGAGGACTCCAGGTCATTTCCAAGCAGACAGTCCACTGGGATATTTGAGGAGACCACCACCTGTTTCAGGCCATTGACCCCTCCCCATTCTAAAGTAACCATTGCCATGGGATGTACTTTTTTCTGATTGTCAGCGTTGGTGACTGTGTAAGTTTTTCCAGTCAGGTATTGGCCAGGGGAAACCAGTTTCTCTGTCACCATGGTGACACTGGCACCTGTATCCCTCAGGCCCTCTATTCTATTCCCATTAATTAAGAGTTGCTGTCTGTATTTTTGCATGTTAGGCGGCCAGACAGCTAGTGTGGCTAAATCCACCCCACCCTCAGAAACTAGAGTAGCTTCAGTGTGGACCCTGATTTGCTCTGGGCACACTGTTGATCCCACTTGGAGACTAGCCATACCAGTGTTACCTGGATGGGAGTTTGGAGTGGAACCTTTCTTGGGACAGGCCTTGTCTCCAGTTTGGTGTCCATGCTGTTTACAGCTATGACACCAGGCCTTTTTGGGATCAAAGTTTTTACCCTTGTACCCATTGTTTTGTGAAGAGGCTCTGGGCCCACCCTCCTGTGCAGGTTTTTGGGGGCCTGTAGAAGACTCTTTACTATTTTTAGTTTTGGTTGTCTCATCACCCTTCCCCTGGGGAGTCTTTGTGACCCCTTTCTTTTGGTCACCCCCTGTTGAAGTCTTGGACACCCTTGTCTTGACCCAATGGTCCGCCTTCTTTCCCAATTCTTGGGGAGAAATTGGTCCTAGGTCTACCAGATGCTGATGCAGTTTATCATTGAAACAATTACTCAATAGGTGTTCTTTCACAAATAAATTGTACAGCCCATCATAATTACTTACACCACTGCCTTGAATCCAACCATCTAGTGTTTTCACTGAGTAGTCAACAAAGTCAACCCAGGTCTGGCTCGAGGATTTTTGAGCCCCCCTGAACCTAATCCTGTACTCCTCAGTGGAGAATCCAAAGCCCTCAATCAGGGTACCCTTCATGAGGTCATAAGATTCTGCATCTTTTCCAGAGAGTGTGAGGAGTCTATCCCTACACTTTCCAGTGAACATTTCCCAAAGGAGAGCACCCCAGTGAGATCTGTTCACTTTTCTGGTTACACAAGCCCTCTCAAAAGCTGTGAACCACTTGGTGATGTCATCACCATCTTCAAATTTTGTCACAATCCCTTTGGGGATTTTTAACATGTCAGGAGAATCTCTGACCCTATTTATATTGCTGCCACCATTGATGGGTCCTAGGCCCATCTCTTGTCTTTCCCTTTCTATGGCTAGGATTTGTCTTTCCAAAGCCAATCTTTTGGCCATCCTGGCTAACTGGATGTCCTCTTCACTGGGGCTATCCTCAGTGATTTCAGAGGTGTTGGTCTCTCCTGTGAGGGAACCAGCATCTCTGACTATTATTTTTGGAGTCAGGGTTTGAGGGACCCTGTTCTCCTTAGATAGGACTGGTAGGGGGGAATTGTCCTCCAAGTCACTATCCTCTTCCTCTGAGTTGCCACCCTCAGAGGGGTTGGCCTTTTCAAACTCTGCCAAAAGCTCCTGGAGCTGTATTTTGGTAGGTTTGGGGCCCATTGTTATTTTCTTTATTTTACAGAGTGACCTTAGCTCCCTCATCTTAAGATGGAGGTAAAGTGTGGTGTCGAGTTCCACCACAGTCACATCTGTGCTAGACATTTTGCTTCTAAAAGTTGGAATACTTTTTAAGAATCTACAACTGGTTCTAGAATCTAATTCAAACTTTTACAAACTTTTAAACTCTAAAAGAAATGCTAAACAGGATCTAACACAAGGCCCTAGCAGGTCTTTTAAGAATTTAGCAAACTTTTCAAATTGCAAAAATGAATTTCTAATGACAATTTTGGAATTTGTCGTGTGATCAGGTATTGGCTGAGTAGTCCAGCAAATGCAAAGTCTTGTACCCCACCGCTGATCCACCAATGTAGGAAGTTGGCTCTGTATGTGCTATTTCAAAGTAAGGAATAGCATGCACAGAGTCCAAGGGTTCCCCTTAGAGGTAAAATAGTGGTAAAAATAGATAATACTAATGCTCTATTTTGTGGTAGTGTGGTCGAGCAGTAGGCTTATCCAAGGAGTAGTGTTAAGCATTTGTTGTACATACACATAGACAATAAATGAGGTACACACACTCAGAGACAAATCCAGCCAATAGGTTTTTGTATAGAAAAATATCTTTTCTTAGTTTATTTTAAGAACCACAGGTTCAAATTCTACATGTAATATCTCATTCGAAAGGTATTGCAGGTAAGTACTTTAGGAACTTCAAATCATCAAAATTGCATGTATACTTTTCAAGTTATTCACAAATAGCTGTTTTAAAAGTGGACACTTAGTGCAATTTTCACAGTTCCTAGGGGAGGTAAGTATTTGTTAGGTTAACCAGGTAAGTAAGACACTTACAGGGCTTAGTTCTTGGTCCAAGGTAGCCCACCGTTGGGGGTTCAGAGCAACCCCAAAGTCACCACACCAGCAGCTCAGGGCCGGTCAGGTGCAGAGTTCAAAGTGGTGCCCAAAACACATAGGCTAGAATGGAGAGAAGGGGGTGCCCCGGTTCCGGTCTGCTTGCAGGTAAGTACCCGCGTCTTCGGGGGGCAGACCAGGGGGGTTTTGTAGGGCACCGGGGGGGACACAAGTCCACACAGAAATTTCACCCTCAGCGGCGCGGGGGCGGCCGGGTGCAGTGTAGAAACAAGCGTCGGGTTCGCAATGTTAGTCTATGAGAGATCTCGGGATCTCTTCAGCGCTGCAGGCAGGCAAGGGGGGGATTCCTCGGGGAAACCTCCACTTGGGCGAGGGAGAGGGACTCCTGGGGGTCACTCCTCCAGTGAAAGTCCGGTCCTTCAGGTCCTGGGGGCTGCGGGTGCAGGGTCTCTCCCAGGCGTCGGGACTTTAGGTTCAAAGAGTCGCGGTCAGGGGAAGCCTCGGGATTCCCTCTGCAGGCGGCGCTGTGGGGGCTCAGGGGGGACAGGTTTTGGTACTCACAGTATCAGAGTAGTCCTGGGGTCCCTCCTGAGGTGTCGGATCTCCACCAGCCGAGTCGGGGTCGCCGGGTGCAGTGTTGCAAGTCTCACGCTTCTTGCGGGGAGCTTGCAGGGTTCTTTAAAGCTGCTGGAAACAGAGTCGCAGCCTTTCTTGGAGCAGGTCCGCTGTCCTCGGGAGTTTCTTGTCTTTTCGAAGCAGGGGCAGTCCTCAGAGGATGTCGAGGTCGCTGGTCCCTTTGGAAGGCGTCGCTGGAGCAGGATCTTTGGAAGGCAGGAGACAGGCCGGTGAGTTTCTGGAGCCAAGGCAGTTGTCGTCTTCTGGTCTTCCGCTGCAGGGGTTTTCAGCTGGGCAGTCCTTCTTGTTGTAGTTGCAGGAATCTGATTTTCTAGGGTTCAGGGTAGCCCTTAAATACTAAATTTAAGGGCGTGTTTAGGTCTGGGGGGTTAGTAGCCAATGGCTACTAGCCCTGAGGGTGGGTACACCCTCTTTGTGCCTCCTCCCAAGGGGAGGGGGTCACAATCCTAACCCTATTGGGGGAATCCTCCATCTGCAAGATGGAGGATTTCTAAAAGTTAGAGTCACCTCAGCTCAGGACACCTTAGGGGCTGTCCTGACTGGCCAGTGACTCCTCCTTGTTTTTCTCATTATTTTCTCCGGCCTTGCCGCCAAAAGTGGGGCCTGGCCGGAGGGGGCGGGCAACTCCACTAGCTGGAGTGTCCTGCTGGGTTGGCACAAAGGAGGTGAGCCTTTGAGGCTCACCGCCAGGTGTGACAATTCCTGCCTGGGGGAGGTGTTAGCATCTCCACCCAGTGCAGGCTTTGTTACTGGCCTCAGAGTGACAAAGGCACTCTCCCCATGGGGCCAGCAACATGTCTCGGTTTGTGGCAGGCTGCTAAAACTAGTCAGCCTACACAGATAGTCGGTTAAGTTTCAGGGGGCACCTCTAAGGTGCCCTCTGTGGTGTATTTTACAATAAAATGTACACTGGCATCAGTGTGCATTTATTGTGCTGAGAAGTTTGATACCAAACTTCCCAGTTTTCAGTGTAGCCATTATGGTGCTGTGGAGTTCGTGTTTGACAGACTCCCAGACCATATACTCTTATGGCTACCCTGCACTTACAATGTCTAAGGTTTTGTTTAGACACTGTAGGGGTACCATGCTCATGCACTGGTACCCTCACCTATGGTATAGTGCACCCTGCCTTAGGGCTGTAAGGCCTGCTAGAGGGGTGTCTTACCTATACTGCATAGGCAGTGAGAGGCTGGCATGGCACCCTGAGGGGAGTGCCATGTCGACTTACTCGTTTTGTTCTCACTAGCACACACAAGCTGGCAAGCAGTGTGTCTGTGCTGAGTGAGAGGTCTCCAGGGTGGCATAAGACATGCTGCAGCCCTTAGAGACCTTCCTTGGCATCAGGGCCCTTGGTACTAGAAGTACCAGTTATAAGGGACTTATCTGGATGCCAGGGTCTGCCAATTGTGGATACAAAAGTACAGGTTAGGGAAAGAACACTGGTGCTGGGGCCTGGTTAGCAGGCCTCAGCACACTTTCAATTGTAAACATAGCATCAGCAAAGGCAAAAAGTCAGGGGGCAACCATGCCAAGGAGGCATTTCCTTACATTTGTCAACTTCCAAGTGTTCAGGCTTCCAGTCTAGGAGGTATATATCCGTTGCAGATCATCATCCCTTTTGCCTTTATTGTCTCTAACAGCCATTGGCTGGTGAAGCAGGTTAAGTGTGACTTGAAGAGGCACTTGTAGACCTTAAGGAAGAAACAGTCAAAGTTGGTTATATCTTCCTTGATGTAAAGTGTTTGCTTTCATGTTGGGTTCAGGGAGAAGAAGCAGGTTCAGATCTACACCACCTTAAGAGCCCTATGAAAAAGCACCTTCGGAAGCTGAAGAAAGATCTTTCACACCTTAGCAAAAAGAGGAAGCTGAGTAATCCACTTGATCTTTAAAGCCACTACCAGTCAAACCTTTATATTCAGGTACCCTTACAAATGGCAGATGGAAACTGAGCATGTGAAGGCCTTCAAAGAAGCACACAGTGTTTGCAACTCCAATTTTCTTTATTTTGTATTCTAAGGTTTCTTTTTATTATAGGGCTGCTAGAGCCAGAAAAATGACAAATGGTTTTAGAACAAAGGGTAATAGGATAATAATGTGCACAAGATCTGCAAGTGAAAAAGAAGTGACTTAAAATTACATCCTTGATGCAAGTGAAAGCTTATATAAATTTGTGGGTGGCTCACTATTACTACAAGGCATTGAGTCCCAAACAGTGTGTGGTGATCGTGAGCCAATTTTTGGCGGGTCGCAAAAGTTAAAGCTACAAATAAAAATGCTTCAATTCTGTATTTATCTCGTCACTTTTGCTGTGCTTCAACAGATGCCAAATGTCAGGCTATGTCTCCTGACAAACTGCTGCTTTTCTTAACATGGGGATAGGTGTTTACAAATTCTTCTTACTTAACAGGTAGAGAAAGAAAGGTAAAGGGAACCATGTGACAGTCTTGCTGGAGAACAGGTGTTTGACGGCAAGGGCTGCAAGTTGTCATTTTTTTTGCGACACACAACAAAATGTAAATACTAATAAATAAACTGTACACATTTAGAAGTTAAAAAAGCAAGCAGAAAGCCAATTTTTTGTAATTCTGAAGTGTGATGGAAACATTTTAATAGGATTGAAACGAATCAAGACACTTTACTTGTTGATACACAAATGATACTGAAACTCGATTTCCACATATTATGAATTTTGCGCAACATAATTTTATCAGTAAAACTCCACCTCTGTGAAGTTTTAGTGACCATTTCAGTGGAAAGTGCGCTAACTGCAAATGATAGTATGGTACCACACAATGTTTTAGTTGCATTGAAACAATCGCCCACCTCATGCCCTCTAAAGCTAGGTGCGTTGCAAACATTTGTCTTTATAAAAAAGTGGGCTGTGGTTCTAAAGTGTTTGGGAACCACTGTTGTAGGGCACTTAAGGGATGCATTTGTAGTCAACAGTAACAAAACATAAACAGAGCAACTATACACTAGTAAGCTACATATTTGTTTGTAATAAACCACAGTTATGGAAAAGAGCACAGAGTGAGGGTGTAGTCGGTTTGTACTGAAGACATGGATCTCACATTGTAATAAGAATTTGACATAATGGCGGTCATTATGACTTCGGCGGACGGTTTACACTGTCCGCTGAAGTCCCGACTGGCAGGTTGCCGCCAATGTGGCCGCCTCCTCGCGGCCCCCATTACGAGTTTCACGCTGGGTCAGCGGGCGGAAACAGATTTTACGCCTGCTGGTGCAGAGGGAAACGGCCTACAGCATTGTTTCCGGCTGATAATCGAGCTGGCGGCAAAGCTGTAGTGCTTAGGGTGCACCAGCGCCAGTCGCGATGTTCACTGTCTGCAGAGCAGACAGTAAACTTTGCGACGAGGCTTGCCGGGGGGCCCTGCACTTCCCATACCAAGTGCATGGGCAGTGCAGGAGCCCCCTGCACCCTGTCTCTGCTATGAAACTGCTGGCGAAAAGGGGAGTCATAATCCCCAGGGCAGTGCTGCTTGCAGCGGTGCCCTGGGGGATTAGGACCGCCAGTCCATCCGGTGATGGAAGAGTAGCAGTGCTGGCGGTCCGACCACCACCGTGACTCTGGAGGTCTTCAGACCGCCAGGGTCGTAACTGGAGCCAATGTGACTATTAGTGTAACTGACTGAATTATATAGTAGAGATCAGCTCCATTACATCAGTAGTGAAACAGTGGGAAGTCTGCATCAGAAGTCGTAAACAAAGTGAATGATGTTACGGATAGGTTTAATAGGTTGGGCTCTGAAGATTTATGATGAAGGGTGCAAGTCTTATATGGGTTACAATGCCATTCCAGATCAGGGGTGAGCCCCCGAATAAGGTGCGCTTTATGGTGGGCATTTTTTTTAAACAAAGGATTTTAAGTAGGTGTTCAGATTTGCTTCTTGATTTGTAATTTTTACTGGATATTTACAGTTTGCCTGGTGTACGACCTGAATTAAGGTGTATCACGTTGTGTGTGACGCAAGCTGTTTTTCGAGCGAAAGTCCAGTGTCAACTACTTTTTGGAGTGAAGAATGGGAGCAATTCTGTAAAATGTTATTGTTTGAGTGATCAATCTGGCTGCATAGCACAAGATGGCTTTGAGAGTTTAGGCAAGACTTGGGTAGCCTGATTAGTAGTCAACATTCTATGCAGCATATCACCAGTAGCTATATATAGGTTTGGTGGAAGGGTGGGTTTGGGGACAGTTATGGGCTATATGGCCCCATTCTGCACAATTATAACACTGTGGTCCTTGTCCGGCTTCCCTCCCGGGACCCTAGAGGACTGTCTTAGCTTCCTGTGAAGGCGTTATTAGAGATTTTAAGGGCTCCATCCTTGGCTTGAAGAAAGAAGAGGGGTCTTGGACGTGATGGGCCTAAACTCAAGTGATGAAAGATAGAGATAGGCTAGATCTTGTCATTGACAATTTAGGATGTATCTCACTCATGAGCGTGTTGAACTAGGAAGGGCTTCCAGGAACTGTTCGAGTATTATTTTCTCAACGATTTCCACCATAGTGGAGCTGGTGGGTTTTAACCATTTGTAGGCCAGGCCCTGGAGTCTGTAAAAGAGAACTCTAGAGTTATTGTTGTGGTCCCATTTTTCTCTTTGGAAACTGGCACGATAATATTCTGGTCCACAAACTAGCCTTTGAAGAATTGGCCATTTTATATCCTCATATGAGGTAACCATGCTTGGTTAGCAGCCTGATAATCAGATTGTAACTCACCAGACAGGAGTGTGGCGATGTACTGTCCCCAGCGCTTCCCGGGCCATGCCGCTGTGGATGCGACCCTTTCGAAGTTGGTAAAAAACGAATCCGGTCTTCCCCTTTTGATATTTCCGTAGGACTATGCTAGGTACTTTTGGATGAACCTTGGCGTTAGTGATAGCATCCACTAATTTGAGGATAGCTGTGTCTTGGGCTTGTTGAGCCTCAGCTACCAAGGAGGCATGGGATATGAAGGTGGTCTGCAAGTTTTCACTATCCTGTCTTGCAACCAGCTGCAAATGACTCTGTCCCTCAGCCTGCTGCTTGACCACCTCACCGATTGTAATGGGTTGGGTCATTTCCACTCTCTTTTTGGAACTTGAAATCCCCCTTCTGACGCCACTGTAAAGAGAGTAAAGACAACCTTGACCTCTTGTTATCGGGTGATGGATGGTATTTTTATTGTTCTCCTTCACTATTGGGAATGGTAAGGGGTAACCAACACTCAAAGAAAAGTAATTCTTAGTCCTTTAGTTAGTGAATCTCAGTGGTGACGTCGACAAGTGGTGTTATCCTGGCTAACACTTTTCTCTGGACTGTAGGCAAAACTGTGCCTATGGTCTCAGGTCTGGTGTTTCCTTTTATGGTGTCGAAATGACTCGGAGAGAGTCACTGAGACTATGTTCTCTGTGTCTGTGGAGCCCGTCACCAACACCTGTGTGTCTTTGTGCTCAGTACTCAGAACTGTGTCACTAGAGGTGTCTCCCTTTCGTCCCCACTCACATTGTTCACTGCCTTTCCCTTTTGCAGTGTGTACTGTTTTATCTCCACCACCGACCCAGAAAACCCCAACATGAGACTTGCCCGTGGCCATGACTCAAGGCTGGAATTGTGGCATCTGGGGACAGCTGGCCTTGACTCTCCGGGCTGACTCGCGGGAGGGGGTCTTCACTTCTCTTCTCTCGCCGCAGGTCGCTAACGGTCACGGTTCTGCTTGCTTCTTCCCCGGTTCACTTCCCAGTCTCCTGGGCCTCGGTTCTTGCTATCCTTTTCTTTGGTGGTGCGTCTGTGGTTCAGCTATTTCCATCATCTGACTCTCCTTCCCTATGGTGGCACTCCTTTGCTTCTGCCGCTCCCTCCGTCTCTCGCTCCACTTATGTAGGCAACTCCCAGAAATCAGAGTTTTCCTGGCTGTCTTCACACCATGTCTCCCTATCACCTTTTCCGCTCTCAGGTGCTGATGTCAACGCTTCTAGAATGCTTAACCCTGCTTCTATGTCGGCCATGTTGAGGGCATAGCTGTCGACCCGGTTACACCCGGGTGCAGAGGTTTTGAAGGTGGTGTACAAGCCGGGTCTGGTGGACTAATGAATCTACTGCAGGGACCATGAGTATGACCAGTGGGCCACTCAACGTTTCATCCTTCTGACACTGATAAAATGAATACTATTGAGTTTGGTAACAATAAATGTCTGTTATTTAGCAACAAGATGCCCTTCTAGGTAAACGTGCGTTTTACAAAAGCACGTTTTGTTATAGGAAGAGAAGTTAAACAGGGCTCTTATGAGCCTTGTTTACTTTCTGCTGCACACAGGAAACTAGGAAAGGTGACTGTTTAACAAAACAAATTAATGTAGCTGAGAAAATGCCATCCTGCAGCAATACTCACTGACTCCTCTCTGTCTTGGCTTTCCAACTGAAACAGAACTTGCTGACATCCTTGCTGGGGACTATGATGAGCCCTTCAGTAGGTGGATGGGCTATCTTGAAGTTCAAGGCAGCATAACCATAGCTGGGTCAGCTGTTGAAAATCATCTCACCCGGTTAGAACATTTTCTAACCGGGTGATCTGACCTGCTTTGTTACTGTGTGTGCTATTATTGCAACTTGCAAGCTTAGTTCAAACTACTGTTGCACAGGGCAGGTCTAAACGGTATTGTTCAGGTAATCTGGTTGTTCCGGCATATTTATGTGATGTTATAAAGATCATATGATGTCACTTTGGTCAAAGGGTGTTTGATGTTGCTTCTGCTACTTTTGGTATTTAGTGGATCAACGACCGTGGCCTTAGGATGTTTATCGATCAACAACAGTGTCAATTGCCTGGTATGTAACGAGCTTAGTTCATTAGTTACACAGATCAGTACACTAGCATGCCAAAGAAGACCATTGCAAGTACATTAATGTGAGCTGTCTAGATTGGAGGTCAGTCACAGGAGATGTAACAGAGATGCAAAAACCCTACCAGAGTGAAGTTATTAGAGGGTTTCAAATGATCACTGTGTAGAGGTAGCTTTTGACAAAAGTACAATGAGATTATTGAGGATTCAAGACTTGCGAGTAATATGAGCAGGTGTAATAAAGACACTTGAGTTGTGGGGGAAGAAAAGAAGAGAAGTAAAAAAAGAAAAAAGTAAAAAAAGAAAGTGAGAGGACAAGTGAGTAACGTGAGAACGGGACACTATCTGAGGCTATTGTTTCTGTAGATCGGTGGATAGATCTGAATGTTAACAATGAATAGGCTTTCTTAACTATTTGAAAATAAAACTCAAAACCATGTGTTTTATTGTTCTTAGCTGGAAGATGCAAAGACAAAGTTAAATTGCTGTGAGGCGGAATGTGCAGAAATGAAAGCAACCAACAACGATCTAACAGAAAAAGTTAATACCCTGAAAGAAAAGGTACACTTTAACATGTTATCTTCATTATTTCTATGTTGGGGGAGATCTCCATGGATGTCAGAAATTAGTGCCAAATATTTTGTAATTTACTTCCATGTCCAGACTCACTTATACACATTCTTTATGTGCATTGCCACTGTGTGGCAAATCTGAGAAGTGCTTTTTAGAACTGTTCAGATCTGAGCCCTGCACAACCGTTGCCACAGATTGTTTGCACCAATTGTGTTCTGCATGTCTACTTCTAGTCGGATGCCTTCTCTTACTTTTTTTGACAATTGATGTTGACTGGAACCAAATCCTCTCATATTTTGCAGTTATGTGCTGCAGTGCCCCGTCCTGCAATTTTCAGTACTGTTTCAACCATCTGGCTGATTTGTACTTGCCTCTTCACTGTCAGCACAATTAGGTTGTGCCGCAGTGCACTGGTTTTAATTTGTGTTAAGTAATGCATGCTTCCAGCAAATTACCCTTATCACCTCTGCTTTCCTCATCTGATCAGCCAACCAACTGTTGCACGTGTTTGCTGTGTGTACCGTTAGTGCTGAAAGATGTCTTACAATACTGACTGCCTTTTATGCAGAACCATAGCAACTCCATCTCCAACAAACATTGTTTTAATACGTAATAGAATCTTGTCCTTTTCACATCACTATATGCTGCAGTTTCCGATTGAGACTGCTAACAGCAGATTCCTCACCTTAAAATATTCCCCCCGCAACAGACTGGATCTGGAAAATCTGCAGTACCTCTGTGGGACAGTAGGTGGCATTGGCAGCTTCGCATCGACGTCATCCGCATTGGAAGTGACATGCGCTGTGCCTAAATAGGAGGCAACCTAGCACACTGACTGCAGTCTTTTCTCGCAGCACCAAAGGCGCAGATTTGGAGAGCTATCCCAGTCATTTTTTGACCAACATTTTCTACCCTTTTGTCAACCTTTTTTGAGCAATTGATCCCAGTGTGTTATGGACATGTCTCCCAATAAACCTACATGTTTTAAATCTTGTGGAGAATGTCACAGGCAGATGACTGTCTTTGGTGTCAGAGGTCAGACAACGACTCCAGAGCCTGTGCTGATGGTAATCTAGGACGAACGATGCAGCTGCTAACTGCGAGGGTCAGAAGGCTTGATGTAATTCCCGGTCCCTCCCTCGAGGGAAGTCTTGGGCCTGGTCAGGCAGTCGTACTTGTGATCGGTCGTCTTCTAAATCAAAGTCATCGTCATCAAAGTATGATAAGTTGAAGAACAAAAAGAAGTCCTTTACTCACCCTCACTCGACCTTGTGCTTCTAGGCCCCGTTTCTGCACTTCCCCTGCAGAACCAGAGGCCGGGTTCTCTCTGTACCTCCCTAAGTTCCCTGGAGACTAAGCAACCTCTTCCTAACTTTTGGACCTATAGTCCACCATTCACTCCATGTTTGGGTCTCAGCGAGCCAGTGAGGTGTCTTTACTGGATAATCTGTTGGTGGGCCCTCCCTAACACAAACTGGGCCCTCTAGACCCCTGTACCCATACTGACTTTGACCTTGAGACCCATGTCAGATCACGTACTTTCAACTCCACACACTATGTCTCCGGCGTCACCTGACTTTTTGGAACCCACTGTCCTGGCTGACTGAGATATGGCGTTGTTCAGTGTAAACACCAGCGCTGGTTGGATTTTGCCTGTCCTGTTCAGTTCAGACATACTGCCTCTGTCCTTTGACAGACCCATCCTGGACTTTTTTGTGGTTTATGACAATTACTATGTTTTCCACGACCCAACTGATGGATGGGGCCCATCCTACCATGAGGACAACTGGTCTGAGGAGCTGGGGGATGCCAGTGGACTGGACATGCCTCCAGATTCTGGCCTGGTCTCCCTTCTAGCACCTGTTATGGAGGAAGGCACATGCCATGGTAGTAAGGGGGCTGGTGGAAGTCCTCGACCTGCAGCTTCCCTCTGTCATAGTCAAGGCCAATGTTTTGACAGGTGGTTATTCAGTACCTAGAACCCAATTTCTACGCCCTTTACTGTGTATAAATAACTTCAGATCCTTCAGACTCTGCCTTCAATTTTTACAGCGCCTTGACTCGGAGCTTACATGCCATGCAGTTGTTAGTTAAGTTAGGCGATCCTTGAGGATAAGGAAAGACATGATTGGAGGAAAGTTGCCCTTTTAGCATGGTCAACCCCACTTTTTGCCACTGGTACGATTTTGCGACCAAAGGTGCACTGGGTTTCTGCTAACTAGGCCTCCAGTGCAAGTGCTCTTTTCTTAAAAGAAGGTAAAAGGTTTAATTGAATACAATTGGCACACACTTTAGAACTGCTGTGAGCCCCTAGTAAATGGTACCTGGGGCCTAGGTACTAGAGAGGGTCTCTAAGGGCCGCAATATTTATTGTGCAACCCTAAAGGACCTCCCTAAAACTTGCACGCAGCCTGGCATTGCAGATTGTGTGTCATGATACAAACCATGAGCGAAAACATAACATGGCATACTCATTGTGTGCCATGCCCCAAATCACTGCATCAAAGTATATGTAAGTCACCCCTACACCAGGCCTGAGATCCCTAAGGGAAGAAGCATTTTTATTTGATGTGAGAACATATATTCATGAGCAGATGTCCTACATTAGGTTGTGGATATACTTAATCCAGTGGTAAACAGATACTGAACAATGGCCCATAAGGACAGCAGAGGTTCAGATGGAATGGAAGTTGGCCGTGGTTAAACGTATGAAGAAGAAGACTCTTATAGAGCCCACAATTTTATCTAACCAATGTCCTATTTCATTGCTGTCAGCCTTGAGCAAAATAACAGAAAAGCTGGTTAGTATCCAACTTATAACCTTCATAGAAAAAGCCAATTTACTGCACCCTCGGCAATCAGGTTTCTGTCCTACGCGTTCCACGGAATCCACTGTGGTGGAAGTCGCAGATACACTAAAATTGACATTGGATGCAGGTAAAAATGAGGTATTGATTTTATTAGACCTCTCTGCAACATTTGGCACCATTTCCTCACAAACTTCTCCTCTAGCACGTCGTTTGTTGTTAAAATCATCTCTTACTAACAGAAGACAGATGGTTAAGCTGGGGCCGTATTCTTCAGAAGAATCCACAGTCTCCTCTGGTGTCCCGCAGGGCTCCTCATTGAGCCCCGTTCTATTTAACATCTAAATTTCTCCTCCTATTTCTCTAATAACATCTTTTGGAATACATACTGTATCATACGCTAATGACACTCAGCTGATATTATCACTGGATACATCTTCACTGGGATCTGAGCAGAGGTATAGAAACTGTCTAACTGCTACTATCCAGTGGATGCATGCCAACCCCTTGAAATGTAACACAGGTAAAACTGAGATCATGCTCTTAGGCCAACATAATGATTTTGTGCCCTACTGATGGTGGCCAGATGCCCTCCTTGCTACAGTGGAGGTGGTTAGAAATTTGGGAATAAAATTTGATTTTATGTCCTTTTGTTCTCAGGCCTTGCCAGTTGCAGGGACCTGTTTCTATCTAATTAAATCCCTCAAGAAATGTTTTGGCCTCCTGCCCCTATTAGCCAGGAAAACGGTAGCCTATGCGCTCATCACCTCTAGGGTGGACTATTCTAATACTCTGTATGCTGGTTCTTCCAAGCAGGCTATACACAGGTTAGAAGTGGTCCAACATGCAGCTGTTAGAACAGTTATTAAGTTACCTACAAGATCATCAGCCTCTGCAGATTTAAAAACCCTTTATTGGTTGCCAGTCCATAAGAGAATTATTTTTAAAATTCTCCTTATGACCTTTAGAGCTTCCATAGTGACCGGTCCTAAATTCTTTACAGCTCGGTTCACCCATTAAAAGGCAGGCATAAACTTGAGATCCTCACAGACTAATTTGCTTAATCCGGCATCTTTCAGACTGAAAACCAGAGGTGGTAAATTTTTCATTGTCCTAGGCACTATAGTTTGGAACTCCTTGCCTAGACATTTAAGATTCATAAATGTGAAATCTGTATTCTGAAAGCAGCTTAAAACTTGGATCTATAAGATCCCCAACACTCTCTGTGCTACTGTGTTATCTTGTGAGCATTAGGCATATGATAACTGTTTCTCTCTCAAACAGACTTTTTTCACCTTGTTTTGCATTAGTTTTGCATTAGTGTCAGGATGCTCCCTTGGAGTGACACTTGCCCTATATAAATGCTGGATAGAAATAGAAAATATGCTCCTTTGATAACATAGTTTGATTACTAGATGTTAAAAGTGAGCAGGGAAGCCATCTTAAGGTATGCTCTGGACACACATCACTACGAGTTACCCAGCTAGATAATGGCTTCACTGAAACCTATGGTGTTTGGTAGCAAACACCTCGTCTTAAAAAATCCATGCTGAGACCAGTATTGGGTATTTTATGATATGCACCCAGAGGGTGCCTTAGAGGTGACCCCTAAAACCTACTAGTCCTCTAGTGTACTGGTTGGCTGGTTACAACCAGACTGCCAGCACGTGCATGTTTCTGACTTCCTGGAGGTGAGAGCCTGAGATCTCAAGGGCCAGAAACAGTTCCTGCTCTAGAGGAAAATGTTATCTCCTCCTCCAGCAGGGTGACTAGTGAATCTGCATACCAAGGCCGGGGACTTCAAAGTCTGTGCCGCCTTGATATGCAATACCAGCTTCACCCCAGACTTGGGATTTGCCGCCCCCTACCCCTAGGCCTATTTGGCACCAGGAAAGGTGGGAAATTAGCAATGCAAGCAGGCTTATTGCACTACCAGGCTCGTCACACCCCTAAGGTGGGCATCCGGATGTGCTCCACATCATTTTGGAGTTAGGAATTCTGGGACAGTTTTATGCCCACTCCCCCAGGTAGTCTCCCCAGGGCTACGTAACTCATTGGCACTACCCTAAACACACATCAATTGAGTATTTAGATGCCCCCTGACACCAGAAGAACAGGTTCAACTCACTGACGAAAGAAGAGGACAAAGAGACGAAGAAGTGAGAACTGCTGGTGGACTTTTGGTGCCAATCCCTGTCTAGTCCCTGTCTGCCTTCCTGCTTCTGTCCCGACAATCGTGAAAACTCATCTCGTCCTGCAGCTGTGCATCCTACTAAAGCCTTGGAGAACCTCCAGTACTTTGCCAAGTCGTCACCATCCCCCTTGAGGTGCCTATAGGCACCAACCGCACTGTCTGGCCCACCCTTCTGCTGACCATGGGGTCCACCAATGCAAAAGCCACCCAGGAGGAGGTCAGCATGCTTCGGGAGGTCAGATCCGTCTCCCTACCAAGTGAGAAGATGCCAGGACCCACCGGAGCCGTCCTGCACCGATACCCGGGGTACTGGATACCTTGCAGCAACCAAAGCTTGTTTGAGACCAATCCAGTCTCCAATGCTTTTAAAGACTGACCAGCTGAGGAGGGATATCTGCATCAGAGGCAAGCACCGCTAGTGGCCCAGGTGTCCTGTTTTGGCCCCCTCTTGCAGGTCCAACCGAGAACTGTAGGCACCTTTGACATGGAAGCACCCACTGACCAAGCCACCTCTGCACCCAAGTTCCCTGTCCAGGGTCCATGACAACAGATGGTGCTTCCCTGCTCCCAGGGCCCCCACTGACCAAGCCTCCCGTTAGGAGCTTCTAGAGTTGACCCCAACTCCCCTCTGCAGTCTGTTTCTAGGTGCCCCCCTCCCTTCGCCAACTGTGCAGAGCGCAAGACACCTGACCAATCCAGCACCCCTGCACCTAGACGACCCAGGGCAGGTAAAAGTGAATTGCGGGTATTTCTTGTGACATTGCCCCCCTATCAGCCTGCGGCCAAAAGAGGAACCCCGAGATCCTTCTGCTAAGACCCCTATGCAGTAAATGTACTTAACTTTCAAGGGGTAATTACTGCATAGCAGCTCATTAAAGTATTTACTCACCCCAGTGTGAAGCATTCTCTACAACAATGCTTTGAAAATGTTTGTGTTGTATTTTTCTAAAATTGGTCTTGAGTTTCTTGAGTGTGTGTTCCATTTATTGACTTTGTGTTCAACAAATGCTTACACTACCCTCTGTGAAACTTAAACTGCTTGCTCACAATACCAAAAAAGAAAGCGTTTGGAAATATTATTTTAATCCCTGCAAAACAATAAGGATCGCCGGAACAATCTGCATGGTGTCCCCTTGCATTCGGTACACTCCATAGATAGCCTGCTTCCTACATTGGTGGATCAGCAGTGGAATGGAAGACTTTGCAATTGCTGATACAACTCTGTCAATAGGTGTTTTTATGAATACATTTAGAATTCATGTTATTCAAAAATATTTCTGAAACATTTGCACACTCCAACACCCTCCCTCTCCCCCTTTTTCCCCCCTCCGATTTCTAATCTGAACTGGTTAGGGCCTTGTATTCAGTCCCCCAGTCCACCTGTTTTAGACATTTTAAAAGGATATTAGCTAGGCCTTAATCTGGTGCAAGGAAATGGCTCCCTGTTGCAGTTACCCCCCACTTTTTGCCTGATACTGATGCTGACTTGACTGAGAAGTGTGCTGGGACCCTGCTAACCAGGCCCCAGCACCAGCGTTCTTTCACCTAAAATGCACCATTGTCTCCACAATTGGCACAACCCTGGCACCCAGGTAAGTCCCTTGTAACTGGTACCCCTGGTACCAAGGGCCCTGATGCCAGGGAAGGTCTCTAAGGGCTGCAGCATGTCTTATGCCACCCTAGGGACCCCTCACTCAGCACAGACACTGCTTGCCAGCTTGTGTGTGCTGGTGGGGAGAAAATGACTAAGTCGACATGGCACTCCCCTCAGGGTGCCATGCAAACCTCACACTGCCTATGGCATAGGTAAGTCACCCCTCTAGCAGGCCTTATAGCCCTAAGGCAGGGTGCACTATACCACAGGGGAGGGCATAGGTGCATGAGCACTATGCCCCTACAGTGTCTAAGCAAAACCTTAGACATTGTAAGTGCAGGGTAGCCATAAGAGTATATGGTCTGAAACTTTGTCAAACACGAACTCCAGGCTACACTGAAATCTGGGAAGTTTGGCATCTTAAAGATGCCCCCTGTATTTTACCCAATTGTTCAGTGCAGGACTGACTGGTCTGTGCCAGCCTGCTGCTGAGAGACGAGTTTCTGACCCCATGTGGTGAGGGCCATTGTGCTCTCTGAGGACAGAAACAAAAGCCTGCTCTGGGTGGAGGTGCTTCACACCTCCCCCCTGCAGGAACTGTAACACCTAGTAGTGAGCCTCAAAGGCTCAGGCTTCGTGTTACAATGCCCCAGGGCGCTCCAGCCAGTGGAGATGCCCACCCCCTGGACACAGCCCCCACTTTTGGCGGCAAGTCCAGGGGAGATAATGAGAAAAACAAGGAGGAGTCACCCACCAGTCAGGACAGCCCCCTAAGGTGTCCTGAGCTGAGGTGACCCCTGCCTTTAGAAATCCTCCATCTTGATTTTGGAGGATTCCCCCAATAGGAATAGGGATGTGCCGCACTCCCCTCAGGGAGGAGGCACAAAGAGGGTGTAGCCACCCTCAAGGACAGTAGCCGTTGGCTACTAACCCCCCAGACCTAAACACACCCCTAAATCGAGTATTTAGTGGCCCCCAGAACACAGCAAGGTAGATTCCTGCAACCTAAGATGAAGAAGGACTGCTGAGCTGAAAACCTGCAGAGAAGACTGAGACACCAACTGCTTTGGCCCCAGCTCTACCGGCCTGTCTCCCCACTTCTAAAGACACTGCTCCAGCGACGCATTCCACAGGGTCCAGCGACCTCTGAAGCCTCAGAGGACTACCTTGCATCTAGAAGGACCAAGAACTCCAGAGGACAGCGACTCTGTTCCACAAAGACTGCAAACTTTGCAACAAAGAAGCAACTTTGAAAGAACACACATTTCCCGCCAGAAGCGTGAGACTTTGCACTCTGCACCCGACGCCCCGGCTCGACTTGTGGAGAAACAACGCTACAGGGAGGACTCCCCGGCAACTGCGAGCCCGTGCAGTAGCCAGAGTTGACCCCCCTGAACCCCCACAGCGACGCCTGCAGAGGGAATCCAGAGGCTCCCCCTGACCGCGACTGCCTGCTTCAAAGAACCCGACGCCTGGTAAGGATACTGCACCCGCAGCCCCCAGGACCTGAAGAATCCGACCTCCAGTGCAGGAGCGACCCCCAGGTGGCCCTCTCCCTTGCCCAGGTGGTGGCTACCCCGAAGAGCCCCCCCCTTGCCTGCCTGCATTGCTGAAGAGACCCCTAGGTCTCCTATTGAACTCCATTACAAACCCTACGCCTGTTTGCACACTGCACCCGGCCGCCCCCGTGCCGCTGAGGGTGTACTTTTTGTGTTGACTTGTGTCCCCCCCAGTGCCCTACAAAACCCCCCTGGTCTGCCCTCCGAAGACGCGGGTACTTACCTGCTGGCAGACTGAAACCGGGGCACCCCCTTCTCCTTCGAAGCCTATGCGTTTTGGGCACCACTTTGACCTCTGCACCTGACCGGCCCTGAGGTCCTGGTGTGTTAACTTTGGGGTTGCCCTGAACCCCCAACGGTGGGCTACCTTGAACCCAACTTTTAACCCTGTAGGTGGTTTACTTACCTGCAAAACTAACAAACACTTACCTCCCCCAGGAACTGTTGAAAATTGCACAGTGTCCAGTTTTAAAATAGCTTATTGCCTATTGTGTGAAAACTGTATATGCTATTTTGCTAATTTAAAGTTCCTAAGTGAAATACCTTTCATTTAAAGTATTGTTTGTAAATCTTGAACCTGTGGTTCTGAAAATAAACTAAGAAAATATATTTTTCTATATAAAAACCTATTGGCCTGGAATTGTCTTTGAGTGTGTGTTCCCATTTATTGCCTGTTTGTGTACAACAAATGCTTAGCACTACCCTCTGATAAGCCTACTGCTCGACCACACTACCATAAAATAGAGCATTAGAATTATCTCTTTTTGCCACTATCTTACCTCTAAGGAGAACCCTTGGACTCTGTGCATGCTATTTCTTACTTTGAAATAGTACATACAGAGCCAACGTCATACATCTGGTTAGGACTTTTTTGTAATTTTCTACTCTAGGAGCTGCTTGCTAAGTTCGATAAGGCCTAGGCACTAGAAGAGAACACCTTCAATATAGATGAAGATCCAGTCAGTGAAGATGAGCGTGACAGCAGTGCTCATGGGTAGTAGGTTTCTCCTTCCAATACCACAGAGGGAGAGTAAAACAAAATCCATAGAACTGTACCTGGAGGTACGCCTGGCACCACAGAAAAAATACAGAATTCAGAATTGGAACTGGAGAGAATAGCGAAAAGGGTAGCCCTTGATGTCAAAATCCTGGCCCTAGAAAAAGAAAGGGCTGAATTGGATCTAGCACCCATGAATGGTGGCAACAACAAATTAAACAGGGACAGAGAGGAGTCTTTTGTCCCCAAATAAATTGAGGGTGATGATATCACAAAATAGTTTGCAGCCTTTGAGGGGGCTTGTAAAGTGACAAAGCTCACAAGTATTTGGACTCTCTACTCCGAGAGCTTTTCTCAGGCAAGTGCAGGGATAAACTCCTGACACTTAGGGCCTGATTATGGGTGCGTAATCGAGCCCGTAGCAATGCTGTAGGATGCAAGGTGCACCAGCGCCCTTGCGAGGGTGCTGGCCGGGGGACCTCTGCACTGCCCCTTCCAAGTGCATGGGCAGTGCAGGGGCCCCCTGCACCAGTTATCTACCAGCCTTTTCATGGCATTGTTACTGCCATGAAACCACTGGTGGAGATCGAGGTCGTAATCCCCAGGGCAGTGCTGCTTGCAGTGCTGCCCTGGCATATTAGGACTGATGCAACTGCCAGACCGCCGAAATCTCTAATCCTGGCGGTCCGACCGCAGCACGTCAGCTGTGGTCATAATGTGGTGCTCAGACTGCCGCATTGGTGGTGGTCTGACCTCCACTGCGAGTCTGGCGGTCAAGTGACCTCCAGACCTGCAATGACCACCTTAGTGAGGAAGATACTGAGTCCTATGACTCCATGAAGGATACCATGATTGAGGGCTTTGGTCTTGCCACTAAAGAGTACAGAAATAAGTTCAGGGAAACTCACCAAATTCTTTAAAGTAACTGTGCCTCAGAAACTTTCATCAGTACCTAGTGGACTTAATGTTCGTCTCTCCTCAAGTGTTGGGGGAAGAAGGCTGACTACTGGGTCAAAACCAGGATGTCCCGGAAGCCCAGGGATGGGGGTGACCAAAAGATGGTTGCTAACCACCTTCCCCCCACCCCCCTCCACCTCTGCCCTCCCACCAAGGTAAAGATAGTGGGCACAAAGGGGGAAAACCTCAAAGAATCTGCCAAAGGCCCCCAAAAACCTGCTCCTGAGGGTGGGCCCCAACACTCTACCTATCAAAGGGTGGGTACCATGGTAAGAACTGGGATCATAAAAAGCCTTGGTGTTTCTATTGTAAGGCCAAAGGACACTGAGCTGGGGTCTCTTCCTGTCCCAAAAAATGCCCTCACTTGTGCACTCCCAGTTTCCACTGGGGTGGTGAGTCTCCAGATGGGACCCTTGGTGTACCCTTACCATGTCAGAAAGCACACTGAAGCCACTTTAATCTGAGGGTGGGATTGATGGAGCTGTCCTGGCTGTCTGTCCCTGTAACCTGGAGAAATACAGACAAAAGCCACATATCAATGGGGTTGAAGTGGAACCGCTGAGGGATACAGGTGCAAGTGTCACCATGGTGACTGAAACACTCATATCCCTAGAGCAGTAACACAGCTGGGCAAACTTATCCAGTTATCGATGCTGACATCATTGTCAATGTTTACCCTTTGTCTGTAGTGACCTTGGAACAGGGAGGGGTTACTGTCAGGACGACGGTGGTTATGTCCTTTCCAATCCCAGTAGAATGACTGCTAGGTAATGATATGGAAACCTCAGCACGGGCTGAGGTAGAGATGAAAAGCTATGCTAAAAATACCTGAATCAATGTGCGTAAAAACCAGATCAGAAAGCAAAGCCCAGTGTGAAAAAGAGGTGTTGGAGCCTGGAATAATGGCCCAGCCCTCCAAGAGTAAAGGCAAGAAGTCTGGGACAAAGGTCAGATCCCCTCTCCTCAGGGAGATCTGTCAGCCCTTGAGGGAACTGAGCCCCATGAACTTGGGCCATACATGACAGAGCTCCTAAGCCCAGGGGCACCCTCTAGGGAAGATCTTGCCGAGGACACTCTTGGAAGCCTGCGACAGCAAGCTGGCTTCCATAGGACCTATTGGGAATAGGGACTCCTTTACTCTGAGGCCAAAGACCCCAAAACTGGCCACTTGGAGAGCGGTAGTGCCTCAGCAGTATAGGGCGTATTAGTGACATTGGCCCATGACATCCCCCTAGCTTGGCATCTTCGCAAGGCAAAAACTAGGAGCAGGTTAGTTAACCACTTCTACTGGACTGGTATGTCCCAGATGGTAAACAAGTTTTGCAACTCCTTTGTCATCCGCCAAGCCAGTGGCAAGCCAAGTGCCCCTTTATCCTGAGGCAATTACCCTTGGGACTGTCACTGCCCTTGCAGTTGCCACAACCCTTATAAGTATCTTTACTATAGTGGGCTTCCCTAAGGAGGTGGTTTCAGACAGAGATAGTAACTTCATGTCTGCTTACCATGAAGCAATGTGGAAGGAATGTGTGTGATGTAGAAGTCCACTACCCTATACCACCCATAAGCAAATTGCCTGGTTGAGAGATTCAACAAGACCATGAAAAGTACAGTCCTGGAACTCCCTGAAAAACTTCAGGCGATGCAACGTCCTTTTGCCATGCCTCCTTTTTCACCCACAGAGAAGTATCACAGAAGGGAGTGGGCTTTAGTTCCTTTGAACTTTTGTTTGGCCATCCTGTTAAGGGACCACTGACTCCAGTGAGGAAAGGCTGGGAGATGTCTCTCAAAGAGCTTAAACAACACATTGTGGACTATGTGCTTGGCCTTCGCTCTAGAATAGCTGAGTACATGGAGAAAGCAAATAAAAACCTTGAAACCAGCCAGGGGCTGCAGAAATAGTGATTTGACCAAAAGGCTGCATTAATGAAGTACCAATGAGGGCAAAAGGTATGGGTGTTGGAACCTGTGGCTCCTAGGCCCCTCCAGCACAAATGCAGTGGCCCCTACCCTATCCTTGAAAGAAAAAAGGAGGTCAACTATTTGGTGGATCTTGGCACTCGTAGTAGCCCTCAACGGGTTATCTTTATAAATTGCCTTAAACCCTACCATCATAGGGCTGATGTGACCACGCTGATGGTCACTGATGAGGACCAGGAAGAAGAGTGAACCTTTCCCTAACCTCCTCTCCCACAACCCTGCAGATGGGTCTGTTCAGGGAGTTGTCTCCTCAGATACCCTCACTGTCCAGCAGCAGACTGACTGCTGGCAAGTCCTGAGGTAATATGCTGGACTCTTTTCCTTGAACACTGGTCAGACGCCCTGATGTACCCATGATGTGTACAGGGGAAACAGCCTGCCTCTCAAAAGCAAAACTTACAGACAGTCTGATCAAGTCAGGGAAAGCATTAGAGCTGAAGTCAGCACGATGCTGGAACTAGGGGTGATTGAGCCCTCTTGAAAGTCCCTGGGCCAGCCCTGTGCTCTTAGTCTCCAAACCTCATTCCAAGGGAGGTAAACCAGAACTGAGGTTGTGTGTGGACTACAGGGGCCTCAGTGTTGCCACCAAGACAGATTCCCATGCCATTCCAAGGGCAGATGGACGTATTGACAGGCTGGGTGCAGACACATTGCTCAGTACGTTTGATTCAACATCAGGGTACTGACAGATTGGTGTGACCCTAGGAGCCAAAGAAAAGAGAGCATTCTCAACCCCATTTGGACATTACCAGTTCACTATAATGCCATTTGGATTAATGAATGCTCTTGTGACTTTCCAAAGGTTGATGAACAAAGTCCTTACTGAGATTAAGTCTTTTAGTGCAGCATACCTTGATGATATTGCTGTCTGTAGTTCGACCTTGCAGAATCACCTGATCCAACTTGGAAAGGTCCTTGAGGCCCTGCAGCATGCGTGCCTCACTGTCAGGCAAGCAAGTGCCAGGTAGTGCAGGGCTCTGATGTATACTTTGGGCACCTTGTAGGTGGAGGCCAAGTTCAGCCCTTACAACCCAAGAACCAGACTATTTTGGACTCTGAGGCTCCAACTACGGAGACTCCAGTCATGGCATTTCTGTGCTTGACTGGGTCTAAAGGTGATTTGAAAAGGGGTATGGCACAGTTGTGGCACCCCTCACAGAGCTCACCTCCAAGAAGCAACCCAAAAAGGTAACCAACTTTTGACACCCTGAAATAAGTAATTTGCTCAGCACCCATTCTGGAAGCTGCAGATTGCACTAATCAGTTCATTGTGTAGACAGATGCATCTGAGCATTGGATAGGAGCAGTTCTCTCCCAGACCAGCGTTGTTGGCCAGGACCAGCCAGTTGCTTTTATGAGCAGGAGGTTACACCCCAGAGAACTGTGTTGGAGTGCCATTGAGAGGGAAGCCTTTGCTGTGGTCTGGTCCCTGAAGAAGTAGAGACCATCCTTGCTTGGTACTCACTTCTTTGTTCAAACGTTTACACAGGCATCTCAGATGGTTGATGCAAATGAAGGAGGAAATCCCAAACTGTTGGGGTGGTCCATCTCCCTACAAGATTTGGCCTTTACAGTGGAACACAGACCTGGGGCTGACGACCCCTATAAAGATAGCATTTCCAGGTTTTTTCTCGTAGACATGGAAGACCTGTAGGGAAAAGTTAGTCTCATACCCTTTCGTTTGGGGAGGGGAGGCAGTGTGAGAATGTGCCCCTCTTGACATGGTCACTCCCCCCCACTTATTGCCACTGGGACTGAGGACTTTTAACTGAAGGTGCCCTGGGTTCATGTTAACCAGGTCCCTAGTGCTTTTTCCCTAAAACAAGATAAAAGATCTAATTGTGTATAATTGGCACACACTTTAGTAACTTTGTAAGCCCCTAATAAATGGTACCCCTGGTACCTAGTGTCTGATTACTATAGAGGGTTCCTAAGGTTTGCAGCATGGATTGAGCCATCTAAGAGCCCCCCCTAAAAATTGCACACAGCCTGCCATTGTAGACTGCGTATCATGGTGCATGTGAGTGAAAACACCCTGGCATACTCATTGTGTGCCATGCTCTACATCACTGCATCTAAGTTTATATATCACCCCTGTAAAGAAATGGCTCCCTGTTGCAGTTACCCCCCACTTTTTGCCTGATACTGATGCTGACTTGACTGAGAAGTGTGCTGGGACCCTGCTAACCAGGCCCCAGCCCCAGTGTTCCTTCACCTAAAATGTACCATTGTATCCACAATTGGCACACCCTGGCATTCAGATAAGTCCCTTGTAACTGGTACTTCTAGTACCAAGGGCCCTGATGCCAAGGAAGGTCTCTAAGGGCTGCAGCATGTCTTATGCCACCCTAGAGACCCCTCACTCAGCACAGACACACTGCTTACAAGCCTGTGTGTGCTAGTGAGAACAAAATGAGTAAGTCGACATGGCACTCCCCTCAGGGTGCCATGCCAGCCTCTCACTGCCTATGCAGTGTAGGTAAGACACCCCTCTAGCAGGCCTTACAGCCCTAAGGCAGGGTGCACTATACCATAGGTGAGGGTACCAGTGCATGAGCATGGTACCCCTACAGTGTCTAAACAAAACCTTAGACATTGTAAGTGCAGGGTAGCCATAAGAGTATATGGTCTGGGAGTCTGTCAAACACGAACTCCACAGCACCATAATGGCTACACTGAAAACTGGGAAGTTTGGTATCAAACTTCTCAGCACAATAAATGCACACTGATGCCAGTGTACACTTTATTGTAAAATACACCACAGAGGGCACCTTAGAGGTGCCCCCTGAAACTTAACCAACTAGCTGTGTAGGCTGACTGGTTCCAGCAGCCTGCCACACTAGAGACATGTTGCTGGCCCCATGGGGAGAGTGCCTTTGTCACTCTGAGGCCAGTAACAAAGCCTGCACTGGGTGGAGATGCTAACACCTCCCCCAGGCAGGAGCTGTGACACCTGGCGGTGAGCCTCAAAGGCTCACCCCTTTGTCACAGCCCAGCAGGGCACTCCAGCTTAGTGGAGTTGCCCGCCCCCTCCGGCCACGGCCCCCACTTTTGGCGGCAAGGCTGGAGGGAACAAAGAAAGCAACAAGGAGGAGTCACTGGCCAGTCAGGACAGCCCCTAAGGTGTCCTGAGCTGAAGTGACTCTAACTTTTAGAAATCCTCCATCTTGCAGATGGAGGATTCCCCCAATAGGGTTAGGATTGTGACCCCCTCCCCTTGGGAGGAGGCACAAAGAGGGTGTACCCACCCTCAGGGCTAGTAGCCATTGGCTACTAACCCCCCAGACCTAAACACGCCCTTAAATTTAGTATTTAAGGGCTACCCTGAACCCTAGAAAACCAGATTCCTGCAACTACAAGAAGAAGGACTGCCTAGCTGAAAACCCCTGCAGAGGAAGACCAGAAGACGACAACTGCCTTGGCTCCAGAAACTCACCGGCCTGTCTCCTGCCTTCCAAAGATCCTGCTCCAGCGACGCCTTCCAAAGGGACCAGCGACCTCGACATCCTCTGAGGACTGCCCCTGCTTCGAAAAGACAAGAAACGCCCGAGGACAGCGGACCTGCTCCAAGAAAGGCTGCGACTCTGTTTCCAGCAGCTTTAAAGAACCCTGCAAGCTCCCCGCAAGAAGCGTGAGACTTGCAACACTGCACCCGGCGACCCCGACTCGGCTGGTGGAGATCCGACACCTCAGGAGGGACCCCAGGACTACTCTGATACTGTGAGTACCAAAACCTGTCCCCCCTGAGCCCCCACAGCGCCGCCTGCAGAGGGAATCCCGAGGCTTCCCCTGACCGCGACTCTTTGAACCTAAAGTCCCGACGCCTGGGAGAGACCCTGCACCCGCAGCCCCCAGGACCTGAAGGACCGGACTTTCACTGGAGGAGTGACCCCCAGGAGTCCCTCTCCCTCGCCCAAGTGGAGGTTTCCCCGAGGAATCCCCCCCTTGCCTGCCTGCAGCGCTGAAGAGATCCCGAGATCTCTCATAGACTAACATTGCGAACCCGACGCTTGTTTCTACACTGCACCCGGCCGCCCCCGCGCCGCTGAGGGTGAAATTTCTGTGTGGACTTGTGTCCCCCCCGGTGCCCTACAAAACCCCCCTGGTTTGCCCCCCGAAGACGCGGGTACTTACCTGCAAGCAGACCGGAACCGGGGCACCCCCTTCTCTCCATTCTAGCCTATGTGTTTTGGGCACCACTTTGAACTCTGCACCTGACCGGCCCTGAGCTGCTGGTGTGGTGACTTTGGGGTTGCTCTGAACCCCCAACGGTGGGCTACCTTGGAACAAGAACTAAGCCCTGTAAGTGTCTTACTTACCTGGTTAACCTAACAAATACTTACCTCCCCTAGGAACTGTGAAAATTGCACTGTGTCCACTTTTAAAACAGCTATTTGTGAATAACTTGAAAAGTATACATGCAATTTTGATGATTTGAAGTTCCTAAAGTACTTACCTGCAATACCTTTCGAATGAGATATTACATGTAGAATTTGAACCTGTGGTTCTTAAAATAAACTAAGAAAAGATATTTTTCTATACAAAAACCTATTGGCTGGATTTGTCTCTGAGTGTGTGTACCTCATTTATTGTCTATGTGTATGTACAACAAATGCTTAACACTACTCCTTGGATAAGCCTACTGCTCGACCACACTACCACAAAATAGAGCATTAGTATTATCTATTTTTACCACTATTTTACCTCTAAGGGGAACCCTTGGACTCTGTGCATGCTATTCCTTACTTTGAAATAGCACCTACAGAGCCAACTTCCTACATTGGTGGATCAGCGGTGGGGTACAAGACTTTGCATTTGCTGGACTACTCAGCCAATACCTGATCACACGACAAATTCCAAAATTGTCATTAGAAATTCATTTTTGCAATTTGAAAATTTTCTAAATTCTTAAAAGTCCTGCTAGGGCCTTGTGTGTTAAGTCCCTGTTTAGCATTGTCTTTTTAGAGTTTAAAAGTTTGTTAAAAGTTTGAATTAGATTCTAGAAACAGTTTTAGATTCTTAAAAAAGTATTCCAACTCTTAGCAGAATAATGTCTGATACAGAGATGCAGGTGGTGGAACTCGACACCACACCTTACCTCCATCTTAAGATGAGGGAGCTAAGGTCTCTCTGTAATATCAAAAAAATAACCATTGGCTCCAGACCTACCAAAATTCAGCTCCAGGAGCTGTTGGCAGAGTTTGAAAAAGCCAACCCCTCTGAGGATGACTTCACAGAGGAAGAAATTAGTGACTTGGAGGGCAATTCCCCCCTTCCAGTCCTAAATAGGGAGACCAGGGCCTCTCAAGCCCTGTCTCCAAAAATGATAGTCAGAAATGTTGCTTCCCTCACAGGAGGGTCCAGCATTTCTGAAATCACTGAGGGTGCTCTCAGTGAAGATGACCCCCTGTTAGCCAGGATGGTCAAAAGATTGGCTTTGGAAAAGCAGCTCCTAGCCATAGAAAGGGAAAGAAAAGAGATGGGCCTAGGTCCCATTGATGGTGGCAGCAACTTAAATAGGGTCAGAGATTCTCCTGACATCCTAAAAATCCCCAAAGGGATTGTAACAAAATATGAAGATGGTGATGACATCACCAAATGGTTCACAGCTTTTGAGAGGGCTTGTGTAACCAGAAAAGTGAACAGATCTCACTGGGGTGCTCTCCTTTGGGAAATGTTCACTGGAAAGTGTAGGGATAGACTCCTCACACTCTCTGGAAAAGATGCAGAATCTTATGACCTCATGAAGGGTACCCTGATTGAGGGCTTTGGATTCTCCACTGAGGAGTATAGAATTAGATTCAGGGGGGCTCAAAAATCCTCGAGCCAGACCTGGGTTGATTTTGTAGACTACTCAGTAAAAACACTAGATGGTTGGTTAACTGGAAATGAAGTGTGTGACTATGTTGGGCTTTATAATTTGTTTATGAAAGAACACATTTTAAGTAACTGCTTCAATGAAAAGTTGCATCAGTATCTGGTAGACCTAGGTCCAATTTCTCCCCAAGAATTGGGAAAGAAGGCAGACCACTGGGTCAAGACTAGGGTAACCAAAACTTCCACTGGGGGTGACCAAAAGAAAGGGGTTACAAAAACTCCCCAGGAGAAAGTGGGTGACACTAGAAACAAAGAAAAAGAGTCCTCTGTAGGCCCCCAAAAACCAGAACAGGTGGGTGGGCCCCAAGACACAACCCAAAACAAAGGTGGGTACCAGGGTAAGAACTGGGATGCCACTAAGGCATGGTGCCACAACTGTAAACAGTCTGGGCACCACACCAAGGACACTTCTTGTCCCAAAAACAAACCCCAGAACAAGATTCCAGGGGTAACCAGTGTAGCCATGGGAGATGACTCCCCAGATGAGGAGGTCTTCATAGCCTTCAACTGGAAACAGGGCCCAACAGGTGAGTTGGAGATTCCAGAGGGAAGTAGACACTTCCACCACCTACTGGTGAATGGAATCCCAACCACTGCCCTGAGGGACACTTGTGCCAGTCACACTATTGTGCATGACAGGCTGGTGCTCTCAAACCAGTACATCCCAGGTGAGACTGCCAGGGTAAGAGTTAGCCTAGACAGGGTCACTAAGAGGCCTGTGGCTTTAGTGCCCATAGAAGTGGGTGGCACTCTTAGCTGGAGAAGGGTAGTAGTCAGTACAGACCTCCCCCTTGATTGTCTCCTTGGAAATGACTACCCAGAGGTTAGTCAGAGCCCAAGAGAGAAACTGGTCCAGTGCCAGTCCTCTCCCAAGGATTCTGGAAGTCCTGCCTCTGCAGTAAATGCAAGTAGGCCCCAGAAGAAAAAGAAAAGGAAACAGAGTAGGAAAGGTGGACAACCTTTAGCCAAGGTTCCAGCAAGCCAAGGAGATTCCGCTCCAGTAGGGGAGAACTCCAAAAATGGCTCTGATAAAGTCCAACCTGACCCACAAGAAGTCCTGGCTAGTCAGGCAACTGTTAAGCCTGAGTGGGTGGCTCCTCAGCTAACAGAAGAAAGAGTGGAAGAAGGGTGTTTACTACAAGATGTGGTGACCCCCCACTCTAATACAGCAGACAGGCACCCTGAACCCAAAGAAGCCTGTAACTTAGCCCCTTCCCTTGTAGGTGAAGAGCTAAAGGTGTGGTTCTGGGCACTGACAGCTGTCAGTGGCCTCTGCTGGGTGTTAGCCTTTATGGCTGCACTATCCTTGGCCTGGTGGTCTGACCCCATGCCAAATAACAAGTTAGGCCCCCTGACCCTGTTGGTCATGGTGGGGTTACTCCAGCTCTGGGTAACCTCTTTGGGTAAGCTAGGGGTGACCCTGGCTAAGATAAGATTAGCAGAGGTGGATACCTCTGACCTCAAAATAGAGAGAATGGGTGAAGACATAAAAAGCACAGACAAGAGGCAGTTCAGACTAGGTCCTATCACTGTGGAAGTAGGTCAGTTCCCCAAAGGGAATGACCTGAACAGAAGGATGTAAGGCAGAGTAGGCCCTGCAACTAACCAGCCTATTTCTCCTACTCTTCCTCGCCTGACAGACTAGGAAGACTCTCCCAGCTTGGGCTGAGTCTCCTGGCCTGTGGGCTGGGGGGGGCTTGTGTAAAGAAATGGCTCCCTGTTGCAGTTACCCCCCACTTTTTGCCTGATACTGATGCTGACTTGACTGAGAAGTGTGCTGGGACCCTGCTAACCAGGCCCCAGCCCCAGTGTTCCTTCACCTAAAATGTACCATTGTATCCACAATTGGCACACCCTGGCATTCAGATAAGTCCCTTGTAACTGGTACTTCTAGTACCAAGGGCCCTGATGCCAAGGAAGGTCTCTAAGGGCTGCAGCATGTCTTATGCCACCCTAGAGACCCCTCACTCAGCACAGACACACTGCTTACAAGCCTGTGTGTGCTAGTGAGAACAAAATGAGTAAGTCGACATGGCACTCCCCTCAGGGTGCCATGCCAGCCTCTCACTGCCTATGCAGTGTAGGTAAGACACCCCTCTAGCAGGCCTTACAGCCCTAAGGCAGGGTGCACTATACCATAGGTGAGGGTACCAGTGCATGAGCATGGTACCCCTACAGTGTCTAAACAAAACCTTAGACATTGTAAGTGCAGGGTAGCCATAAGAGTATATGGTCTGGGAGTCTGTCAAACACGAACTCCACAGCACCATAATGGCTACACTGAAAACTGGGAAGTTTGGTATCAAACTTCTCAGCACAATAAATGCACACTGATGCCAGTGTACACTTTATTGTAAAATACACCACAGAGGGCACCTTAGAGGTGCCCCCTGAAACTTAACCAACTAGCTGTGTAGGCTGACTGGTTCCAGCAGCCTGCCACACTAGAGACATGTTGCTGGCCCCATGGGGAGAGTGCCTTTGTCACTCTGAGGCCAGTAACAAAGCCTGCACTGGGTGGAGATGCTAACACCTCCCCCAGGCAGGAGCTGTGACACCTGGCGGTGAGCCTCAAAGGCTCACCCCTTTGTCACAGCCCAGCAGGGCACTCCAGCTTAGTGGAGTTGCCCGCCCCCTCCGGCCACGGCCCCCACTTTTGGCGGCAAGGCTGGAGGGAACAAAGAAAGCAACAAGGAGGAGTCACTGGCCAGTCAGGACAGCCCCTAAGGTGTCCTGAGCTGAAGTGACTCTAACTTTTAGAAATCCTCCATCTTGCAGATGGAGGATTCCCCCAATAGGGTTAGGATTGTGACCCCCTCCCCTTGGGAGGAGGCACAAAGAGGGTGTACCCACCCTCAGGGCTAGTAGCCATTGGCTACTAACCCCCCAGACCTAAACACGCCCTTAAATTTAGTATTTAAGGGCTACCCTGAACCCTAGAAAACCAGATTCCTGCAACTACAAGAAGAAGGACTGCCTAGCTGAAAACCCCTGCAGAGGAAGACCAGAAGACGACAACTGCCTTGGCTCCAGAAACTCACCGGCCTGTCTCCTGCCTTCCAAAGATCCTGCTCCAGCGACGCCTTCCAAAGGGACCAGCGACCTCGACATCCTCTGAGGACTGCCCCTGCTTCGAAAAGACAAGAAACGCCCGAGGACAGCGGACCTGCTCCAAGAAAGGCTGCGACTCTGTTTCCAGCAGCTTTAAAGAACCCTGCAAGCTCCCCGCAAGAAGCGTGAGACTTGCAACACTGCACCCGGCGACCCCGACTCGGCTGGTGGAGATCCGACACCTCAGGAGGGACCCCAGGACTACTCTGATACTGTGAGTACCAAAACCTGTCCCCCCTGAGCCCCCACAGCGCCGCCTGCAGAGGGAATCCCGAGGCTTCCCCTGACCGCGACTCTTTGAACCTAAAGTCCCGACGCCTGGGAGAGACCCTGCACCCGCAGCCCCCAGGACCTGAAGGACCGGACTTTCACTGGAGGAGTGACCCCCAGGAGTCCCTCTCCCTCGCCCAAGTGGAGGTTTCCCCGAGGAATCCCCCCCTTGCCTGCCTGCAGCGCTGAAGAGATCCCGAGATCTCTCATAGACTAACATTGCGAACCCGACGCTTGTTTCTACACTGCACCCGGCCGCCCCTGCGCCGCTGAGGGTGAAATTTCTGTGTGGACTTGTGTCCCCCCCGGTGCCCTACAAAACCCCCCTGGTCTGCCCCCCGAAGACGCGGGTACTTACCTGCAAGCAGACCGGAACCGGGGCACCCCCTTCTCTCCATTCTAGCCTATGTGTTTTGGGCACCACTTTGAACTCTGCACCTGACCGGCCCTGAGCTGCTGGTGTGGTGACTTTGGGGTTGCTCTGAACCCCCAACGGTGGGCTACCTTGGACCAAGAACTAAGCCCTGTAAGTGTCTTACTTACCTGGTTAACCTAACAAATACTTACCTCCCCTAGGAACTGTGAAAATTGCACTAAGTGTCCACTTTTAAAACAGCTATTTGTGAATAACTTGAAAAGTATACATGCAATTTTGATGATTTGAAGTTCCTAAAGTACTTACCTGCAATACCTTTCGAATGAGATATTACATGTAGAATTTGAACCTGTGGTTCTTAAAATAAACTAAGAAAAGATATTTTTCTATACAAAAACCTATTGGCTGGATTTGTCTCTGAGTGTGTGTACCTCATTTATTGTCTATGTGTATGTACAACAAATGCTTAACACTACTCCTTGGATAAGCCTACTGCTCGACCACACTACCACAAAATAGAGCATTAGTATTATCTATTTTTACCACTATTTTACCTCTAAGGGGAACCCTTGGACTCTGTGCATGCTATTCCTTACTTTGAAATAGCACCTACAGAGCCAACTTCCTACAACCCCTACATTATTCTGGCAGTCTGGCTTCCTTCAAAAAGATAGCATACCCCTGCCATTGAGACCAGTTTATAGCTTTATGCTCCTCACAGCAGATTGGCCCTCTTTCTGCCTCTCTGTTAGGGGTGTTGTTGTTTGTGTTGTCTTTAGCCCTGCTGGGCCTAATCATGGACAGTGTTAAAGGTTAGCTGACTGCCATTTCTGCTTTTCGGAAGTTGCTGGATAGCCCTCTCTGTTTAAGTCACACATGTGAAAAATGTTTTAAGGGTTTACAGCATCTGATCCCACCTACCCTCTTTGTTATGCCCCAATAGGACCTTAAATTGGTATTAACGTTTGTGTTATTCCCTTTAAATCCATGCTTAGCTGCCTTTTGAGGCGTCTGACACTTACGACAGCCTTATTAGTGACCATGACATTGGCCATGAGGGTGAGCACGCATCAAGATCTTTCTGTGAACCTCCCCCATACACCAGTTTTTAACTAGGCAAACTAGTTCTCTGGACTCTGGCCTCCTTCCTGACCCTCTTCTGTGTCGACCAAAACATCACTCCATCGACATTTTTCGCACCACCTCATCCTTCAAAAGAAGAAGAGGCGCTCCATAGTTTGGACTCAAATAGAGCCTTCTTTTACGTCACACCAAAGTACGCTAGGTGGACAGTCACCTCTTCGGTGAGTTCACAGAAGCGAAAAAAGGCAAGGCGATGCAGGAATGGACCATTTTGATGGACTGTATTCTGCATCAGAATCTGCTATGCATTGAAAAAAAAGCAGCCCCTTAAAGGCTTGCCGGCTCATTTCACCTGATCCAAAGCCACTACTACTGCGTTATAATGAGGAGTGCCTGTCCTTGCATCTGTCAGGCTGCTACGTGAGTGTTACTCCACACGTTCAGAAAACACTACTGTCTGCACAGTCAGGATCCAGTCTGAGCCTGGGAAATTTTCTGAAGCGAGGAATCTGCTGTTACATAGAGTCTCTACCAGAAAGAGTTTCTCAAGGTAAATGAATTGTTCATTCAGCATAAACCTATGTGGAGAGCAGTGGAGTGCTATACATCTGATAGAGACATCTATCCGCAGATTCCTTACCTTAGAATTATCTCCAGGTATCAGACTGGATCCGGACATTTTTCCTGAGCAGTACTCCTGCGCATTGTTAGGTGGCATTGTTTGACTCTCCGTGGTGTCTTCTGCACCAGAAGTGACATGAATAGTGCCGATAGACGCAACTCCAGCATGCTGACATCCGTTCTTTTCTTTCTGTGCCAGTTCGTGCAAATCCGGAGACGAGCTATCCCTTATCACGTTTTCACTGATGTTTTTTTTACCCTTTTGTTGCCATGGGCCGTAGGTGAATGGATGCTCCTTATCGAAGATAAATGAAGTGGTACATGTCAAGATGACCTGAGCTATTTTTGATCTACTGTGGAACTTTGATTTTAAATGGTAATCACTGAAAGCAAGATTCTTTTCACCTTCTTGGTTTGTGGTATGTCTTTCCACCACCACCGTTTGTAATATCTTGAGGAGGTCATGTGAACACAGTCGGGATTTGATGCGATCATGAAATCTGTCATGAATGACAACGGCTTCAATTAGATATCGTAACTGACAAAGATATTTGTATGTGTAAATTTAGCTTGTAGGTGCCAAAAGTCTTTTTGTGGGCATAAAACTACTGTTGATATTCAAATAGAGGTTGATTTTAAGTTAAGTGAAAAGGAAATGTGTGAGCCACAAAAAAATAGAGCACCTTTCAGACCAGAAAACCAACTCCAAACAATGTTATTTCTTCAGCAATGGAGAGAACGTGAGAGAGTGCTTGAGAGAAAGGGAGAGAGTTCAATGGTGAATACTACGGAGGATGCTCAAGTTGGGACAAGACTTCTAAGAAACGTTTGGTGTTTGGTAACAGTCTAATGCTCGTATGTTCTAGCAAAGATATACATTGCTGCTTTGTTTGTAGTTGAAAAGCATGGCTCTCGGAATCAGTGCCTGTGATTTCAACTGCAGGAACAGTCCTCATTGGCCCTGACACAACCACTCAAACAAAGCAAAATCCTTTCCTTGATAGAACGTTTTTTAGGTGCTTCTAGGGATTCCTATGGCAGTTTAGGGGTGACCTGTGATGTAGTCAGTCAGTGGTGCCCACTTGTTGGCACTGTGTAGTTACTTGAATTTCAGTGTGTAGTACCCAGTGGACTCTTGAAATTATAGCAGTACCACCTAGATGTTGTAGTAAGATGCAGAGCTTTATGTGAAATCCCTGCAGTCACGGTCAAGAGCTTCCTCGGGCAGCAGGAATGCTCTTGTAAGATGAAACAGCTACTCAACTGTGTTACACACATTTTTCTCCTCTGGGATTATTTTAGCGTGTCTGACTTTAAAATTGGCAAAACCCTAGATGTGGTGTTCCTTTACAGTGTGAAAAAAAAAAAAAAAAATAGTTGAAAAGGTGTCCGGGTAGTGGAGCAAGTGAGACCTGGCAGACATGAACAGTTTGGATCAGAAAGTAAAGCAGTGGAAGAGAAAACCTCGAACTGCAGCCAACAGGGAGTCTCAGATTATGGAATATCTGTGAGCAGTCCGGAATGCAAAGAAAGCAGACCCAGATCAATCCAGTTGCAAAGGAACTAGAGAAAAATAAAAAAATATTAAGTGAAGTTCCATATCTGGAGGTTTCAGAAAATGTCCCTGCCATCTTGGACCGAGTTCATTAATATTTCATGTTCTGTTTAGAGAATAGGATTTTGAAGATGCGGACCAAGATGCTGGATATGACTTTGTGCCCAGATCAAACAACCCAAAGTCTATATATCATTACCTGTCCCTTGCAGTACTAATCCCTGAGCAAGTGTGAAAATTGTAAAGCTTAATTGTCCAGTATTGGATCTTTCATAGGTTCACATGCTTGAATCTTCTACACTTGAACCATAACCAATCAGGCGACAGCACCCTCTAGAACACTCCCAAGAGAAGCTCCCTTCCTTAGATTTTCACTGCACATCGAGTGTGAAGGGAGTCTCCCTCAGCTCTGCTCAGTTTTTTCCACAAATTACTTCAATTACTTCAAAAAAGGTTTGGACTTTTGTTTATTCTAATTACTGTCTGATTCTAAAGGCCTCTTTCGCCCCTACAAGACCTACGGGAAAAAGAGTGCATGTGGATGATCCACATAAAAAAATTATTTATTGCCTTCACCCTACTCATAAGGCAAAGGAATGCAAAATCTGTCGTAATTTTCAACCTAAGACTTTGAGAGACAGAGAAGGCAGATTATTGCTGTCGCTACAAAAAACTAAAGCCCATAAAACCCCTAAGTCACATAAAAGGGCTAGATCTTAAGAGGGGACTTCCGAGAAGAGCAGAAAATCTTTCAAAATTCACCACCAGTCAAGGGATTCTAAGAAAAGAGAAAAAGAAAAACAACCCTCTACAGAGGTAGCTTTATCTACTCCAGCTAGCCCATGTAAGCAACAAAAGGGAAAAGGTAAAGTTGCCTCAGGCACGTCGATGACAGGAGAAAAATCTCCTTTTCTAATTCTGTTGACAGCAACATCGTTGACGACGACCGTCACCACCGTATCGTCGACGAGAACATCTTCATTAACGATGACCACATCTTCACTTCAGATTCCCATATCGTCCACGAGAACCTTGGAGATGAAAGTACTTCAGTGCCAGCAAAGACGGTTTGCCCGATGACGAGGGTGAAGACGATGCCATTGTCAGTGGATAAGCCCTCGCCGACGATAGTACGGCCATCGACGATACCACCGTCGACAACCCCACCGACGATGACACCGTCGACAACCCCACCGACGATGACACCGTCGACGAGATTAAAAATGAAAACATTCTACAAACATTCCCTGGCATACACGCCGAACATTTCACCCCTTCTTCCAAGTCACCTGTTAGACATGGAAGAGTCAGATGAGGAAGGACCTTTTGGACCAGCTCATAGTCCTTCAAAGTTCCATTTTAAATATCAAGAGGAAGAGTATTATGAGGGTGACCAAAGTCAGGACTTTGAAGGATACTATAGTCAACCCTCTACTCGCAAGTACACTGAGCATCAACGGTAGTATGCAGAATCCCATCGCTCTCAGGAACATGTATAAATGCCTCGCACACTAGCACAGGATCTTCAAGACTTTTTCAGACTACAGACGGCGCTTCCCTCCACCAACTGGGGTTCCACCATCAACCCCTCCACGTACAGTTCCTATTCCAACATCAGACATACTGCCTCCAGCTACGCTGAGAATGATACCACCACCACGTGCTGTCTCGCCTCCTAGAGATGATCCTTCCACATCGGAGGATGAGGCCAGGGAAAAAGGTGAACTACTGGCTCAACCAGACGACTGGGATGATTACATCATCCTTACTCAACACACTGCGGCTGATTCCCCTCTGGAGGACATTGGGGGGTTTCATTGTATTATGGAAAGGTCAGCTGTGAGATTTCACCTACCCATTGCGGTTAAGCATTCTGATTGCTTCTTATATGGTTTCAAAGACCAGGCACGGAAATCAGTGAGATCCATTCCCATCATTGACCACTTATGGCAGGAGGGTATTAGAATTATAAAGAACCCCGCTACCATGTCAGCAGTCCTACCCTGTATTGACAAAAAATACACGGCTCCTGATGATGCTCTCCAGCATGCCTCACGGGGCACCCTAGGCCGGATTACGTAGTTTCTCAAGCTGCGCAAAGATCATCTAAAAATTCGCCATTCCCATCTCCGTACCAGCAGATAGAGACGGACGACGTCTTGACACTATAGGCAAAAGATTTTCCCTCATGTCGGCGGTTACAGTCAGGGCGGCTAACGCTTTGGCTATCCGGGAACGATATGACAGGCAGATATGGTCTGACATCAAATCTATGATAGATCTCATTCCAGAGGACCAAAGACAGGGCGCAAAAAAGATCTTACAAGGAGAACAAGCATCTTATGAAATTATTGACTCCGCCATGGATATCTCCTCAATAGGCAATTAGCAGGCGCAGCTGTTCTGAGGCATCAGGGTTGGCTTAAAGCCACTTCATTTCGACCTGAAGTGCAAACAAAGATTCTGGAAATGGCTTATGATGGGGATATACTATTTGGCAAGCTCTTCCTACCATTAAAACAGACACTGACACCGCTAAGCCCTTAGGTGCATTGCAATATAGAAGATTGCCTTTCAGAGTGCCACAGGGTGAGAGTTTTCCACCTATAGAGGTTCATACTACTGCTCCCAACAGTTTAAGCCGTACCAATCTCAATATAGACCACGCAAACGTTTTGTCAACCACCTACAGCTGGTTTCTCTAAACAGGGAGCTCGCCGGAGAACCTCACATCAGTCCAGAGACACAGGACGTAAGCAGTGACCCAGTCCAAGTACCAGCTACTCAACCTTCCTAGCATCAAGTAGGGGCAAATATATCCAAATATGTCTACAACTGGAAAACTATCACCTTGGATCAGTGGGTATTAGACAGAGTGGCTTATGGCCACACCTTCAAATTCACACAAAAAACACCAAATACCCCACCAAAAGGGGCGCATTCCCCTCATCTTCACTTATTGAAAAAATAAACCAAATTGATGCTTCACAAAGGAGCAATAGAGGAAGTTCCAATAGCTCAGAAAGGAAAAGGATTTTATTCCGCTTTTTTCTCATGCAAAAGTAAACAGGGGAATGGAGACCTATTCTAAACCTGTGGCATCTAAACAAATATCTCCGCAAGCAAACTTTCAGAATGATCACTCTTTCAGATATATTAAATCTACTAAACAGCGGAGACTATATCACATTTCTAGACTTGGAAGATGCTTATTTTCATATCCCCATTCATCCCAAGCATTGCATGTATATTCAGTTCACAGTGGCTGGTAATCACTATCAGTTTCGAGTCCTTCCCTTTGGACTCAGGTCAGACCCATGCATTTTCACCAAGTGTTTAGCCCCAGTAGCAGCCGTTCTCAGGAAGCAAGGTCATCAGGTTTTTCCATACCTAGACGACTGGCTACTAAAAGCTTCAACTCCACAAAAACACTCAAGGCGACAAAGGACTGCTTTATGCTCTTTCAAAAATTAGGTCTCACAGTCAACAAGAGGAAATCTCTCACAATACCCACTCAAAGAATGACTTTTCTCGGAGCTGTTCTGGACAGGCAGCACAACAAGGCCTTCCTTACACAGGAACAACAGAATCGGCTGACATCTTTGGCCACAGTAATATCAAGAAGAAAGTCCATTTCAGTGAGGTTGTACATATCGCTCCTAGGTATGATATCTTCCACAATCAACCTAGTATTAAATGCACGTCTCAAAATGAGACCATTATGGTTGGATTTGCAAATCCTTTGGAACCAATCACAAGGATCATTCGAAGATCGCATTCTTGTTACGCCAAAGATGATAAAGGCATTGGACAGGTGAGCTCACCAGTCTCATCTTTCTCAAGGCCCCACGTATATTCCGTTAGTCCCATAGTTTATATTTACGACAGATGCATAATTGGAAGGATGGGGAGGTCATCGCCAAGATCTGCAAATCCAGAGGAGATGGTCAAGCCATCAGAAGCTGATGCACATCAACAGCTTAGAACTCAAAACTATCTTCCTCACATTGCAGACTTTCCTCCCAAGGGTACAAGGTTCTCGAGTGCTGGTGCGGACAGACAACGCAACCAGCATGTATTATGGCAACAAGTAGAGAGGCTCAAAATCCTTAACACACTCACACTGGCTACCAAGCCACAACATCTCCTTGAAGGTCGAACACGTCTCAGGAGCTCACAACACGTTGGCAGGTGCACTTAGCAGGGCCAACAGCGATTGCCGCAAATGGGAACTGAATTAAGCCCAACTAGACAAAATATTTGCAACATGGGGGAGGCAAACTCTGGATCTTTTTGCTACGAACTGCAATACCAAATGCCAATTTCACGCAAGTTGGTATCCCCTTCCAGGGTCTTGGGGGAATGCCCTTTCGATGCGATGGTCCGGGATCTATGCGTACGTACACTTTCCCCCATCCCATTAATTCCCAAAGTCATAGCCAAAATGAAGGCGGAATCCTGTAGCCTAATACTAATCTCTCCCAGATGGCCCAGGCAGTTCTGGTACACGGAGCTTCTTCTGATGTCGGAAGCCACACCAATCCGTCTTCCACCAACTCCAATGCTGCTATAAATGCATCAATGGGAGATATTGCATCCAGATCCAACGTCACTGCACTTGCATTCATGGCTCCTGAATTCCATGAGTTCAGCATCTGTATTACCCCAGAATGTAGAAACATACTGTTAGAAATGGGGTTTCTGGTTGGCTTGGGTATGCACCTAAGCCAGGTAGAACCCACCCACTCTAGTCAGTGCAAGGGAGTTACACGTCCAAGATAACCTTCTGCTCACCCTCTTGGAAGCTTGGCACGAGCAGTCAGGCCCAACCTGGAAGCAACGTGTAAAGCATTTGCACAACACACGTGACACAATATATACTCCACAAGTAAACACAATACTGAGCTATGTAAAAATAAAATGTATTGCACAAAACATAATTAGACCAAACTTTACATGTCAGAAATACTCTGCTACCTTAGAAGTTTTTAGAACGTTACACAGGTTACTAATACTCTGCAAGAATAAACAGTAGTCACATTAGAACACGTAAGTACTCGGGATTCTGCAACATAAGCAGTAGTCAGGAAACACATTATAAAAGAAATGAACAGATATGTTAGAGAACATATGGCAAGTCATGACGATATATTAGCATGTTATGCTCATAAAAGGAACATCCACACACATATATAGTACATCGTAAAATAAGCAGGTTAACAAACCACCCCCCCATGTCCAAATTAGGATCATAGAAACGAATACGTCCAAAAAGTACCTGTATTATGATGTAAGTGCACTCCTATTGCCAAGAGGATGGGGCCATGCGCTCCTATGTGCAAAACGGGGGCCACGTGTTGATCCTGGGGGCAAGGGGTTGGTACGCTCCCCCTCTGGTTTTTAGAATGGGCCCCAGATCTTTAGGGGCCCCCCAATCCTCCGCTGGCCCTCCAACAAAGGGAGGGCCACAACAATGCCCCCGAAGAACAAGTGGGCCTCCGAGGGAGACTTGCGCCGCGGGGGCCCTCCGGCGAGGCTTCCATCCCACCCACCAGTGTCAGGGAGACCAGGGGAAGAGTTGCAACCCCGCTCTTCTCTCGGGGGCTGCAATAACCTTATGTGCTCTCTAAATGCGGCCCCTCTCCCCTTCCTCAGAGGGGCTCAGCAGCCTGCAACCACGTCCTCGTGGTCCGACTTCCTTTGGAGAGACGCAGCTCCCTCTCTCCTCGTGGGCTTGGCTGTGGCGGTGAAGCACCAGAAACAGGTGCCCACTCGGGCCCCGGGGGCACTTGCTTCAGCTTTCGTCGCCCCGGGGGCACTATCCAGAGCACGCATGCTCTGATCTTCACCTTGCCATGCACCAGATGTCCCAGGGACAGTACATCACTCGCGCTTGATGAGAGCAGCCCGCCCAGGCTGTGGCTGTAATTCTGGATATCGGCAAGCGCTTTTCAGCGCATTACGCCCAGGTTACAGCAGTGAGCTCCTTCTCAGCGAGGCATTTACGAGCACCCAGGGCCCCACGCAAGCGCTGCACTCACCGCTATGATGCCCACCACAAAAACGAAGCACTCCTTGTGCTGGGGATAGTTGCAGGGGTTAGGGGCCTTGCCACCCTGCCCCTGGAGACAGAAGGTGGGGGGGGGGTGGAAGCACAGGGCTAGCAGGCCCAAACAGGCTAGCACAAGGGATGGAGATGGTGGCAATTCCTCCTAGTGACCTAGTAGGTCACTGGTCAGCACAGCAGCAGCAGTCCAAGGTGGATCCTGGTGAGTCCATTAAATAGCGTTCTGTGTCCTGAAGATGTCCAGAGAATGTCTCTTCAGGCCAAATCGTGGGGGAAATCTCCTGTACTTATACTCTTTTACAGTGTGTTTCAGAAAGAGGGGGAAGAGGAGGTTCCAACCTGTTACAACTGGTTCTGGGAATGCCCCCTCTCTCCTCCAGAACATGCTGCAAACATCAGTTGGGGTAAACAACCCTTTTGTGTGAGGCCAGGACACAGCCTTTACAAATGCATGTGTGCCCTACCTCTCCCTTCTCTCAGCCCAGGAAGACTATTCAGTATGTAGACGCACCTCTGTGACACATCCACCCTCCCTGTGTACAGGCTGTATGAAAAGTATGCACAAAGCCCAACTGTCACTCTTCCCAGGCGTGGATTGGAGTCAAGCTGCAAACCACCAGAGTTTCAAGCTCAGATAATTGCTCTTTCTGTAATGATAATAAAAAATCCACCTACATCAGTAAGCAGCATTTCTCACTACCATTACAACCATACCAAACATTCCCACGCTACCCCTCATTAATCAGACACTTCCCCCTACACATAAGGCAAGGCATTTCCAATGCAATCATATGAGAAGGCAACACTCACATCAGTGAGAAACCAAATAGGCTGTTTGTCACTACCAGGACAGGCCACGCTACTAGGCACATGCCCTGCCTTCTACATACATGGCACCCTGCCCATAGGGCTAGCTAGGGCCTACCATGGGGTGACTTACATGTAGCAAAAGGGGAGTTCTGGGCCTGGCAAGTAAATTTAGATGCCAGGTCCCTGTGGCAGAAAACTGCGTACACAGGCCCTGTGCTAGCAGGCCTGAGACAGGTTTGAAAGGCTACTTCAGTGAGTGGCGCAAGCAGCGCTGCAGGCCCACTAGTAGCATTCAATTTACAGGCCCTGGGTATAGAGATACCACTTTACAAGGGACTTACAGGTAAATTAAATACGCCAATTATGTATAAGCCATTCATACCAAGTTTACAAGGGAGAGCATATGCACTTTAGCACTGATAAGCAGTGATAAAGTGATCAGTCATAACGTCAGCCAAAAAGGGCCAGAAAAATATGGAAGAAAAGGCAAAAAGTTTGGGGAATGACCCTGTAAAAGGGTCAGATCCAACACATACTTTCTAAAGTGAGAACAGACAGCACAAACAAAACCTATCGACTTAAAAGGGAGCGGCTCTGTTGTTGGTGTCAGCAACATAACTTACACGCGTATGAGGCCTGTCCAGAACAAATATTACCTTACCTGTTAATGCTAGCGAAATCCGGGCTTGTGCATTCCTCAGTAAAAGTGCATTTGGCAGCAATGTCGACATGCAGACGCTCTTCAAACACGGCCTCCCTTTGTCCGTCACAACTAACTAAGCAATTCATGAGAGGTTTAGACAGGGTCTTTCCTCCAGTAATGTTGCCTCCCCCTGAATGGCACCTTAACATTGTACTCTCACAATTAATGAAATCTCCGTTTGAACCTATCAATAAGGCAGACCTCAAGTTTCTTACGTGGAAGATAGCTTTCCTACTAGCGATCACTTCCACTAGAAGAGTCAGTGAAATCCAGGCTTTCACTACACATAAACCTTTTCTGCATTTTATTGAGGATTTCGTCATTCTCAAAACGAATCCAAAACTCATTCCTAAAGTTCCTTCTCAGTTTTATCTCAATCAACCAGTTATTCTCCGGACATATTTCCCCAATCCAACATTGCCAGCAGAAAAATCCCTCCACACATTGGATGTGAAGAGATGTCTTAAGTTCTGTCTTCAATGAACTAAAACTCGTTGCAAGTCTGATCAGTTACTTTCCTACGGACCTGGGCACTGGGCACTGCAGACAATGTTAGCAAGATGGCTTTCGGCAACCATTCAATTCTGCCATTCTGCATCAGTAAAGCCTATAGAAAGGCGGCCTAGAGCACATTCAACAAGGGCAGTATCTACTTCATCTGCTGTGTTTTGCTGGAGTTCTGTTAGAATAAATATGCTGTGTTGCTGCTTGGAAGAGTACCCATTCGTTCACAAAGCACTACTGCCTCCAGTCCACGCATAGAACTGATGCAGCTGTGGGTCAAGCGGTTCTGCGTCATCTGTTCCAGTAAGTTGAGCCTCTGTGGTAATGAAACATTTTATTTCTAATACTGGTGATTCAATTGTATTATTATTATTATTATTACTGTCATAAGTCAAACATTTCTGGATACAGTTTTATGTTATTACTACTCTATATAAGTTCTGATATATGTTTAAAAAAAAAGAAAAAAAAATATTTCATACCCACCATCCGCTACAATTTTATTATTCTACATAGCTAATACTGCTTATTATTCTGATTCAAGCATGTGAATCTTTGAAAGATCCAATACTGGATAAGAAATGAGTTACCTGTAACTGCAGTTATCCAGTAGTGGTATCTTTCATAGATTCACATGCAACCCACCCTCCTCCCTGTAGAGGCTCCCTTTGCTGACTCAGGATACATAATTCACTCTAGTGCTGAAAATCTGAGGAAGGGAGCTTCTCTTGGGAGTGTTCTAGAGGGTGATGTCGCCTGATTGGTTATGGTTCAAATTTGGTCCTTTTTAATAAAAAAAAAACAAATTATTAGAAAAAAAGGACATGGAGAGACTAGAAAATTTGAGGCCTATTTACATTGTAGCCTCTGTGGTTCTTGCATACTGCTTTATAGGATACTGTGGGACTCCCACTTCGGGGAAGATTCAAGCATGTGAAGCTATGAAAGATACCAATACTGGATAACTGCAGTTACAGGTAAGTAACTAATTTCTTATGATCCAGCCTCTACAATTAAAGACCACTTCTCCACTCTTTGTCAGAGATAACAAGGATCATAAAAGATGTAACAAAACAATGAATAGTTCCCAGTCTTCAAGATCCTCACCCACTCACACAAAGCCCTCCATGACACCGGACCAGCTTACCTGAACTCAATTTCCACGTACCCCACAGGACCCTACGCTCAGCCCAGCTCTCTCTCGCCGAACTACCCCGCATCAGAAAAACAATAACAGGGGAATGCTTGTTCTCCTACCTCGCCACCACAGCCTGGAACGTCCTACCACCCCTCCTCAACTTCACGAAAGAGCTGAAGACATGGCTATTTGAAGACCTGCCTATTTGAAGAACCACAGCACTGATGGATGCTCTCCACCCCCAACAGTGCCTTGAGACCCTCACGGGTGAGTAGTTGCGCTTAAAGAACACTGATTGATTGATTGATTGATTGAGTACCTCAAACATGCAGTAATGTATCTTGTTTACAAAGTACACTTTATCACAAGGGTTTCCTGGCACTGAATAATCAAGTTTCTCCCTTTTTGACAACATAATAGGTGAAATATCCTGACAATTGCAAGAATCTGTAGCATCACATAATTTCCATGACCATGAAATGGCGACAGTGGGCATCAGGAAGACATCCTCTCCTCCACTGTTTCAAAGCAACATGAATTCCTAATCTGACTGGTTGATTTATCTGCTTAGATGTATCTAAACCAACACAGCAGTGCGTACCACATTGCCGCCCTGTGAATATATGTAATTATTATGTGTATTCTCAAGTTTCACCTAGGAGCCTATTTAAAAAAGAATAGGGCAACAGATTAAGAATAAGAACTTCATGTTTGGCACTTTTAGTCTTCTCTTACCTACCTTCACAACAACCTTGCATTTTGGAAAACATGTAGCTCTAAGGTAGAGGTGGTCGGTAAAGCAAAGAGTTTGGGTATGTAGATGGGGTATGTTTTTGATGTATTTTTTTCAATTAGTATCCTCTCCTTTTGCATATATCATTAACCGTCGGTTTCCGACAGTGCATGTTCTGTAGTAATCAGTTCTTAGAGGCTGACACTCGCAAGGCTTTTGTTTGATGAACCGATCTACCATCTGGTGTCTTCCTCTGTCTTTTGCCTTGAATTTCTTCTGCAGTTGTTTACAAACCTGCTGTTGTCGATATCGAGAAGGGCGTTGTACTGAGAGAGATTTGGTTCCTGTTGTATGACAGAAGCATTCACTTGTTGATAAAGGGGGTTGAGTACTACAGTTTGGTACCAGAGTCAGCAATTCCTGTCTGTATTGTTATGAAGGCTGGTACTTCAGTTTGGTGCTCATGTACTGCACATTTTTTTTAGATGTTTCCTTCTGACTCGCACACTTATGAGTACTTTTGGAAGAAAATCACCAAACAATAAAGAATGGTATTTTGTGGAGCCAAGTGCCTTGTTCAAAACTATCTCTGGTAGAATGGTACAGCAGCAGTATGTTTCTGCTTCAGTTCTCCATCAAAGGGGCATTGAGCATTTTGAAGATGATCGGGACACCTGAGACAAATCCCCCAAAGAGGTGTTTCCTTTATCTAGTTAGCCAATCATTGTTCTCTTTCACCTTTTAAGTACTTTTTTTAAAACAGGGATACAGGTAAGCGAGCTATGTGAAATACTTCACTCCGTTTCAGAGGCCTGGTTCAGTTTGGGTTTTATAGTTATAATTTCCATTCTGTCCTCAAAATTCTTAGAGATTTTATTCCTGCTTGTTTTTCTGATGCTTCTTCTCATCGCTCTTTAGCTTAAGACTATGGCCCACAAGTTGAGTAGGAAAGAACCTGGACATAGATGTTTTAAAATGTTACCTTTTTTAATGCATATGATTGATTCAGTGATCAGCCAATATTCTTAAAAACCAGCAGCTGCAGTTTACTCTGTTTGATATACAGGTATAACATGCTTGACTGTTTCATTTTCAGACCGCAAAACAAGATTTGGCTTTGGAGGCTATTCAGCGCGAGCTCGACCAGACAAACGAAGAACTTGAGAGACTCAATACCTGCCATTTAGAAGAGAGGTCACAGTTAATTCGTGACATTCAAAGATGTGAGAGAGAAAATGACAATCTCAAGGAAGTACTTGAGGAAAAAGAGAAGGAGCTAGCATCTTTTTCATCCAACATAATTGAATTTTCTGAACAGCTTTCAGTATTAAAGCAAGAACTTCAGTCTAAAGAAGAAGAAATGAGAGTAATGGAAGAAAGCATAGGAAAGGCTCAGCGTGAAAATCACCTACTAAGAGAATCTCAATCTTTGGATATTCAAGAATCAAGCATGAAAATGTCAGCGCTAAGTGAAAAACTGGAAGAAATGGTAATTGAACTGAAACAGACAAAAGACCAAAATGAAGTGCAAAGTAAAGAAGCCAAAGAATTGAATAACCAAGTTAATGAATATGCTGAAACAATTAAGGATCTTCGCTCACAAATTCAGACCCATGCTCTTGTACATCGTAACCATCTCACAGAATGTGAAGTCCAGATCTCTCTTCTGAAAGAACAGAATTGTTTATATGCCCAGAAACTTCTTGAAGCAGAGACCAAAAGCAAGCAAGAAAGTTTGAATCTTCTTGCTCACGTAGAAGAAAACTCTTCTTTGAAAGAGAAATTGGGTTCCTTACTTGAGGAAAAAGAAAGTAATACTCAAAATTTTGAGAGCCAATTAGCGTCTATAAAAGATCATAATAACATTTTAATTTCTGAAGTAACTAAAAAAGACGAAGAGTTGATTAAACTATCTAAGTGTCTTGAAGAGCACATCCATCTTCAAGAAACTGTAAAATTAATACAGCAAGACAAACTTGATACAGTTAAATCACTGGAGGGAAGTCTTAAGACAGCTAAACAGCAAAGTGAGGATATAAAATTGAAATTTGTTGAAAAGTTGGAAGCTGCAGAACAAAAGAATGGAGAGCTTAAAAGGCAAATTGAAGAGCAACATGAAGCAATTGACAAGATGGATGTACTAAAACAGGACCTTGATCGACATAACAAACACCTCAAGTTAACTCTTGAAGAGAAAGAAGCGTCCCTTTCAGATCAAATAAAAGTAGTCTCTGATCTTACTGGAAGTTTGACTACTTTGGAAAACAAACAGCAGCAGTTGATGAATGAAAATACAAGTATACTTAAACAGTTAGATGAAAAAGAAAGTGAAATATTAAAGTGTGGCAATACAATAACGGAATTGGAGAAAAAGTTATTGATTAATGAAGAACAGATGTTTGAATTTCAGCAGACTATTACTTTGCTTTGTCGTGATAAAGAAGAATTGATTAAGAATTTTGATCATGTTTCTATGCTTCTTGAACAAAAAGATACTTCCCTCTCTTCTGAGTTATTGGAGAAAAACAAGGAGTGTTCCTTCCTAAGTGAGCAGTTGTCTAGCAACCAAGAATCCATTCAGTCCTTAAAAAAGCAAATCTCTGATATGGGTGTGAAGTTGGTGGAAGCTAAAGAAGTTGCGCTGGAAAAAGAAAATGCTTTAAAGAATAAATTGGCTGAATGCACCACCCTACAGGAGCAACTCAATCAGAGCCTGAAAAAAATAGAATTGTTTCAGAAACAAATTCTTGAATTAAAGGCTGATGTAGATTTAAAATGCAAAGATTTGCGTGAAAAATGTATTGAGTTTGAAGAGAATAAATGTCTTATGAATAAATTACAAAATGAATTGCAATATACTAAAACTGAAAATGAAAGACTTGCCCGGTGGGTTGAAGAACGAGATTCTAAATTAATGCAAAAAGATCAAGAGATTCAAGATCTATGTCAATTAAATAACAATCACAGTAAAGAAAATGCAGCATTAAATGCCAGACTTGATGTGCAGTGTAAAGAAATTGACAAACTGAAAATTGAAAATGAAGAGGTTTTGATTAAATTAAATAATCAGTTGAGTGCATATGAGAGTATTCACACACAGATGTCCCAGAGCCAGTCTGAATTTTTGTCACTAAAACAACAGTTACATACCCAGGACAAAGAAAATCAAAAACTTAAAGCAGATCTTGAAATAACTTATGTGAAGTTGACACAAAAGACAGAGGAAACTGAAGTTTTGAGTTCACACTTGTCCCAACAGGCTCATACAGTTTTAGCACTTAGAGACCAAATTGACAGCTTGAATATAGAAAAGCAAAAAATGCATGACATTTATGATGAGAAAATGGCTATTCTGGCTCAAAAAGAAGCAGAAATTCAAGAGCTTAAAGCAAAACAATTGGAGGAGGAAGGTCAGTCTTCACAATTCATGTCCGATTTACAGAGTCAGCTGCAGAGCTATGTTTTGGAGACCGCACAGCTCCAACAGACTAGTCGGGATAGAGAAAATGAGATGTTGAAGCTGACTCAAGAAATAAAGACATATAAAGATAAGAGTGAGGAGTACGATTTGTTAAAGGTTCAACTATCTGAGAATATGGAAGTTATTTCTGGCCTACACTTCCAGATTAAAAATCTGAATGCCAAATCAGAAGAACTGAATAATTTGGTTATTGAGAAAGATCAGTGTTTGAAAAAGAAAGTAGATGATTATGTTAATTTAAAGACAAAATATTCTGAAATAGAAGGCATTTCAAGTATGCACCAAAAACAGATTGAAACCTTAATGCATGAAGAAAGCCAGATGAAATCAAATGTATTAGAAAAAGAGAAAATGTTAAAAAATGCGCTAGACTATACAGAGGAGCTAAAATTAAAACTACAAGATAAAGAACTTGTGTGTGAGACTTTAAGACAGCAGATTAAACGTCTTGAGACAGAAGCCACAGACCTAAAACAAGAGTTAAGTAACCAAACAGTTGAATTAGGTAGTATTAAATTTTCCATGTTAGAAAAAGATAGTATAATTAAGAATTTAAATGACATAGCACATAAAGAAGATAACTATAGTTCACAGCAGTTAGAGCAACATAGGTTGTTAGTTTCACAGCTTCAGAGGCAATTGCTGGATACAGAGAATGAATTGATATCTTCAAAAGAATTAAGCACTGAAAAAGAACAGGCATGCTCACAACTACAAGAGCAGTGTGCAGTTCAGTTAGAACAAATGTCTGAACTCAATAAAGCACTTCGGGAAAAAGAAGATTATATCTCGGAGCTTCTTAAATCTATGAATGAAAAAGATATTAGTGTGCAGCTAGCTGAAAACAAAGTTCATGCACTAACAAATGAGATTAAACTTCTTAGAGAAGAGATTGATAAATGCATGTCAGAAATGAAGCAGACGAATAGTGTTGTTAAAGAAAAAGAAGAATGCATTTGTGCTAAACAGAAGACAATTGATTCCTTAAATGTCAATCTGGAGGCTGTAGAAATGGAATACCAAAGTAAAATGGAACAAATACATGCATGGCAACATGAAATTCAGCAGAAAGATTTAAATGTTAAATCTCTTGAAGAGAAATGCTTTAAACAGTTACAGCTTATTGAGAATTTGAAGTCCGAGTTGAATGTTTTAAATTCTGTTTCATCAAAGAACATTCATGACAAGTCTATTTTAATAGACACTCTTCAACTGCAGGTGGCAGATGTGGTAAAGGAGAGAAATTCCTTACTGGAAGATATTAGGATGCTAACTAATGAAAAAGAAAGTCTTACAACAACCTTTCAAAACCAAATACAGCAACAGTCTGATGAGTTGAAGACACTGCAAGAAAAAATGAAAAATACTTTAAAAGATTCTGACGTGGAAATAAACTCCAAAGTATTGCAGCTGAAGAATGAAAAGGAGCAACTTGAGATGCAGGTTAGTGTGGATTCTGAAGAATTGGGTGCCTTAAAGCTGAAATTTGAAAGTTTACAAGTTATTCTTTGTGAGTCGGAAGGTAAATACAATGTAGAACTTGCTAGTTTGTCCCAGCAAAATGCCCTGCTCAGGGATCAACTGAATCATTTAGAGAGTGAGCTAACATCAAGGGCAAATACAGTCCAGTTTTTACAGCACAGCTTGTGCCTCCTAGATGAGAAAATGAATGGCTGTGAATTATTTACTGATGACCAATTAATAGAAGGAAGCAGAAAGACACCTATGTTTGATAACATTCAGGTTGAAAATGATACTAGATTAGAAAAGTTGTCTGTCCTAATTGCAAACATTGTGGCTAATAATAATGAAATAAATCATTTGAAAACTGTGCTTTCAATTAAAGAGAAAGAATGTTTTGAAAGTGAGGAAAACCATTGTAAAATGTTGAATTTACAAAAGGAGAAATATCAGTTGGAGATTAAAGGTCTGTTAGAAGAAATGCAGTCTATCAAGGAGGCACTTAAACAGCAGCAGATCTTTTCAGAAAAGAATGAACTTCTGGTTTCTAACTTAAGCATGAATACAAGTATAATGCAGGAACAAATCGATAATAAAGATAAGGAACTGCAAATCAAAAATGAAATGTTAAAAAAAGAAGGAGATAAAATATTGGATTTGCATGAAGAGGTTAGGAGAAAAGAAGAGGAAATACATAGTTTAACATCGCAAGCTGTCCAACAGAAAGATTTGATTTCTGCATTGAGTTGTCAGTTGAAAGAAAAGGATGCTTCTGTTAGTAGGGTTATGGAGTCTATGTCAAATGAAATGGTAAAGTTTTCAGAAGAGAAAAGTATTTTGAAGACCCAGATTGAGCACCTAGAATCTGTTAGAAATACGCAAGAGGTAGGCATGAACATGGACTTGGAGAAATGTAGGCAGGACTTGGACCATTACAAAAAGTTGCTATCTGAGAAAGAAACAGAAATTGCTGGTGTAATAAATGAAAAGGATCAAATGCAGCTTCTCTTAGAAAAGATTACTAAAGAAAAGGATAACCTGAAAAGGAAATTACAGGCATCCCTGGTTATTAGAAAGGATTTGCTTAAAAAAAATGAAATGCTTGCACAAACTGGACAAGATGAAATAGACAAAGAGAAACAGAAAACAGACACCTTATTGAAAACCATTGATGAGTTAACACACCATTTGGAGTCTTCTAAAATTGAGAAGAATGAACATGAGTCATGCCAAAAACTTTTGAAATTCCAACTGTTGGAAAAGGATTCTGAAAAAAACAACCTGAACGAAATCATTGCTGCTAAGGAATCACTCTTGGAAGAGTGCCAGAAGAACATTAAGGAGCTGAATAATATTATAGTTCAAAAGGAAAATGAATTGCAAGAACATCTACAAATTATACAAGAAAGGGACATATTGCTTAATAAATTGCAAAATGATCTGCAGGAGAGAGAACGTTTATTTGAAAAGTGTTTTGGACAACCTTCTAATTTAGAAGCTATTAAATCTGGTATTGATGGAAAAGAAGACCAGCAAAAGTTTAACAGTAACAAACAGTTTTTAGCTGGTGATTCTTGTGAACTTACTAAGCAATCTTGCAGTAAAATCCATCAACAACATTTAGAACAGGATGAGAAAGAAATCATTCAAACAAAACTCTGTGCATCACATTTTGATGAGAAGAAAACATTGACTTGGTTAGAGCAAGATAATTATGTTAACGATTCAGAACAGACTTATGATCACAACACAGTCAATGATCGCAATCAAATAGAATGCAAAGAATGTGAATGTAAGCACATGCCTATATTATCACTGCAAGACGGTATTACATACCATGAGGCAATACATTCTGAAAAAGAATCCAGTATAAACCAGAGTAAGTTAGAGTCTGCAGAACTAATGTCTGAAATAGGTAGAAAAGAAATGCAATTAGTGGAACTGAACATTAAATATGATCAACTTCAGAAGGCATTTGAAGAGCTCAAGAACAATGCGAGTGAGAAATCTGTTGAGATTTCTGTAAAAGCAGAAGATATTTGCAAATTAGGGTATTCTGAGAGTGGGACTGATCACAAAGAGACACAAGATAAAGAAATCCCCTTTTCTGAGCATGGGCACCAAGAAGAAAAGGTTGAAGCTTCTGTTGTTGAAAATGATAGCATCTGCATTATGCCAGAAAAAAGTACAATTCCAATGGAAGATGTGAAAAGAGAACAGGATGGGATTGTGAGTGTGTTGGATACATCAGAGATACACACGTGTCACATGAAAATGCAGGAAAGTAAAATAAATGAGTTTTTAACTAAGTTCACCAGTACAGAAATAAATGCAGTAACACTTAACGAAATAGTACAGTGTCCGAAAGAACAAGTAAAAGTGCAACTGAAAGATTTATTGTTGCAGATTGAAATGCTAAAGGATAGTCTACAGAAAAAAGAAAATTCTATCTCAAAAAAAGATAGACTTATAGCGAATTTGGAAAACCAAATTCAACAGCAAAATAAAATTGTCCAGGGACATGTTGGTACAGTAAACACCAAAGAGTATGCATGTCAGCACCAGGAGGCAAAAATTGGTGAAGAGTCTAAATCTACAGAACATCTTCAGAAAAAGCTGCATGCTGCTTTAATATCACGTAGAGATGTTATAAAAGAAAACACAATTTTAAAAGAGGAGCTTGATGCTCTAAGTTTGGAGAAGCACAAACTGCTGGATAAAATTTCAAACCTTGAACATTTATTAGCTAAACTAGATAAAGATGTAATTTCTTCATTACATAAAGAAAAAAGTGTTTTAGTTTCTGAAAATGATAGAATTTTAATTGAGAATGAAAACCTTAGTGCTGCATGTGAAAGTCTTAAATCTACAATGGAAACAATAGTTCAAGAAAAAGAAGCTTTCTCTATTCAACTGAACACTTTGCAAGAATCTCAGATGGTTGAATTATCTAGCTGGAAAGCAAAGCACAGTGAATTAAATAAGGAGTATGAATCACTTCTACAAGCTTATGAAAATATCAGTGATGAAATGGACAAAATGAGACAAATTATTGAATTAACAAGAAAGGAAAAACAGGAAGTACTTCAAAGAATCATTGATTTGGAATATAAAAAGGTAGAGCTTGAAAAAGAAATTCACAATTCACATGAAGAGAATACAAACCTTAATGTTCATCTGAGAGAGCTAATTAAATCTAAAGAAGCAGAAATAGGCAAATTACTGAGCGAAACCGAAAGTCTAAACAGTTTGCTGAAGTCTACTGTTGAGCAGTCTGTTTTATCCGAGTTAACTATGACAAACACACGTTTAACAGAAGAGAATAGCGAGTTAAAAGAAATTACTGCAAATCTTAAGTTTGATTTAGAGAAAAAGCAGAAGGAAAATGATTGCCTTCAGAATGACATTTTTGCCAGTAAATCAAATCTGGTAGAACTTCAGAGTGAAATAGAAGCATACAAGGCTGACATACTTTGTAAATTCGATGACATTAGTAGTGAGAGACAGTCCTTTTTAAATCAAATTACCTGTCTGACAAATGACATCTCAGAAAAGAGAGAACATTTAACCACCATAGAGCAAGACAGAAATGTAACATTAGAAAAATTAAAAGAATTCAGTGATTTATTGGACCAGAAAACCACTTTGAATTGTAAATTGGAAAATGAAGTAAAACATTTTAAGCAGCATACTATTAGCTTGATTGAAAAGGTTAGAATTTTAGAAGATGACAGATGCCTTTTGCAGGAAGAACTTGAAAATGTTCAGGAACTTTCTGATAAAATAAAATATGAAAAAGAATTTTTAGAGACAGAAATTCTGAACAACATCAAACAGATAGATCATTTAACAGATACCCTGAAAGCGGTCCAGTTGCAAAACTCCACACTTACAGAACAATTAGAGGATTTAAGGAAAGAAAAAAATACTGCTGTCCATGAACAAAAGTTACAGCAGCTGCACTTGGTGAAAGATTCAGAAGATAATGTGAAAGAAGCCCGCTCAAAAAACAAATCTAGAGAATTGCAAGACCTTTTAAAAGAAAAGCAGCAACAAATCCATCAGCTTCAAAGTGATTCCATACATTTTCAAGAACTAATTTACAGCTTGGAAAGAACTGTAAAGATATCTCAGTCAGATAGTGAAAAATATAAAAAAGACCTACAAACTGCAAATAATGATCTTAACAAATCTCATGAAGAGGCAGAGGTTCTTAATGAAAATCTAAATTCCTATATTTGTTTACTGAATGAGGCAAACTCCAGTATTGCCTCGCTTACTGCTATGAATACAACACTGCAAGAGGAATTAAGAGATAGCAGAAATGAATTGAAACTGCAGAAAAGTGAATGTGAAAAAATAAAGGGTAGTTATGATGAGCTAAAAATAGTTTATGAAGAGTTGAGCCATCTCCGAAAAAGTCATTATGCACTAAACAAGGAAAATGAAAAACTAGCATTTAAGTGTGAGGAAATTAAAAATGATGTGGATTTAAACGACAAGAATCTACAAAGTGGATTAAACACTGATATGTTAGCTGGTTGTAGTCAGAGCAGGTCATTTCTTCAAAATAATAGCGATAGAGTCATCGATGAAGAGATCATCTCAGAAAACCAGTTCACAGATGCCATCCTAAACCAGGAAAGTCAGATGAAACAAAGAAATTTAAAAATCTTCCTACAAGATGAACTAAATGAGAAAGTGGCACGGGTCAAGGAAATAGAGAGTAAATGTTTCGCCTTGGAAGAAGACCTCAATCAAAATGAACTAAGAAGCTTCCAAGAACAATTAGAGATTGCCAATGAAACAGACATGTTAAAAAAACCAGTTCCATCACTGCAATTTGAAAGGGATAATAAAGTTATTGAACCTAAATGTGTAGATCAGAACTATCAAAGCTTGTCAGAGCAACACAAAGGCTTGCTTGTAGAAAGTAGAGTTAAAAACATTGATCTGAAGAAAGAAGTGAGAAACCTTTTAAATGAAATTGATGACCTTCATTCAGAAAATGCACTGTTGAGGGCACAATTAATAAGGTATAGGGAAGATCTTAATCAAGTCTTGTCTCTTAAAGATCATCAGCTCAAAGAATTACTTAAACAGCAACTTGATCGCATTAAGATTCTTGAGCAAGACAAATGCTACCTTCAAAAAGAACAAAAGGAGTTACAAAGAATAAAAACATTAAACAAAGAAAAGATTGAGCTATTAGAACATGATCATGAAAAAGTGTTAGCAAAAAATAAAGATCTTGAATCTTTGATTTCAATTCTAAACAGAGGAAATATTGTTTCTGAATCTAAAGAAAAAAGTAAAAAAACAGATTTTGATGATCTTAGTCCTGTGTCAGGGGCATTCGAAACAGAAGCTCAAGAATTCCTCAGGAGAAAAAAACAACATGAAGATAAGAGCAAATTTTTAGAACACATGCATAAAGTAATGGCTTCCCAGCATGATACTGGTTCAGTAGAAAACAAGATAGAGGGACAGGACGAAGTAAACGAGAAATGGATGGTGGAGGTTAAGAAACAAAATGCGGACTTGAAATCAGAGAATAAGTCATTTGCTAAAGCAATGGCTGCTCTGCAAAATGACAGAGACCAATTGATTGAGGACTTGAAGGTTTTACAAAGCAAATATGCTGTTGAGCTGAAGTCTGAACAGGTGCGAGGGGACCATCTTGAATCTAGGTTGAATGATTTGAAATCTAGACTCTGTAGATTGATGGAAGCAAACAACTTTGAAGTTGTTCCTGATGCAAATGACAAAGACACATTAAATCAGCTTGACAGCAAAATTAAAGATCTTCAATATGCACTTGCTAATAGAGACCATGAGATAACACGATTGTCTTCAGAGTGTGGAAATTACGCCCTGCAAATTGATGCATTTTCTAAAGCCATGGCTAGCCTCCAAGATGACAGAGACGGATTGCTGCAGCAAATCAGGAATTGGAAAAAAATCCATGAAGCGAAGCAAGGGAATACATCAATTACTGGGCCGTTTGATGCCAGTTCTAATGTAAATGTCCTTCAAAATAATATAGGGAGCCTGGTAAGTACTACCAATGTATGCCGGATTAACTAATGACAATATTCAATGTTAAATGGCATTTGTAGTAGCTTTATTATTTTAACTTGTATTCTGGTTTTGAAGAAACACACTTTGCACTAAAAACATTCAATTCTGTAGAAATGTTTTCTAAAATCAGTGTTCTGTGAAAATGTCTTCCTAAAACAGTGGTTTTCAAACTTTTTAATGCCGCGCCCTCACCCTCCTGCCCCCACCACCCCAGGGAAAAAATAAATAGCCCCTAATCCCCCCCCACCCAAACCCCCCCCACCCCCCGAATTGTTCATAATTATTCTATTAAGTTGGCAATGTTTAAATATTTCTAGACTTATGTAAACATTGTAGTTAGGTTCTGTTACCTTTTTTAAAATGCAATAAACAATTCTTTCCTCAAAGCACTAATATCTGCATAATCCTTCTTTTGGCCAGAGCCAGGCACTCCCCTTAAGGCCCCCCAGTTTGAAGACCCCTGTTCTAAAACCATAAGGTATTGAAACCTTGTGAGAATGGCAGCAGACACATTTGTTTTATATCAGACATTCCAGAAATTTAAAAAACCCTTTGGTCGCTGGTGAGATCAACAAGATAGTGAAAAACTCTCCTTCACCAATCCATCCTGCGACCATGCAGTCAATGATCCAAAGCAGAATAGCATAGTCACAGGAATATTTTTCAGAGACATGACTCAAACTGTATTGTACCGTACTGTTACCAAGGTAAAACTCACACCATCAGATGGCTGATCAGATATCCTCCATTCTTTTCAAAGACATTCACTGGTTGTCCTTGTCCCTAGAAAGCTGATGTCAGTGTGTAGAAAGGTAGAGTGTATTTGAATTGTTTATTAGTCAATGAAGCCATAAACATGCATTATACAAACATACATTAAAAGGAATATCAAAAGTAAAATGTGGAAACCGGAACAGCAAAAAATTGTGTAATAAACGAACAACTTAACCTGCTGATAGGTGACAAGCAGCAATACAAATTTGAAGAGGCTGATCAAGCCCCTTTTCTCAACCCATTAAACTTGTTCAATTACACATAAAGTGCAAAAGGTTGTGAATGTGCAAAAATGCTTAAAAATGCATTGATCAACATACAATAAAATCAATATCTAAAAAATAGGAAACATACAAAACACATGAAATATTCTGTAAAGACAAAGCAATTGATCTGCTAGTAAATAAGTAATATTAAGATGCAGACATGACTAAGCTAGCCAAACCCCTTATTTCATCTTGTGCAAAATTATACTTGTGCAATTGCATGCAACAGGCATAATATTGGACATGTGCCCAAAATGCATAAAGTGCGGAGCGAATCATATAAATAAAAGGATCTTTATCTCATGCAAATACATGCTAATCCCAAAATGTGCAAATGGAGCATATGATAACTATTAAACTCCTCTAAAACGTCCAGAACCCTAGCAGCCCATCAGGTGCAGGTGTACTTAACATGGCAGATCATATATTGGTAAACAAAAAGCTCTCACCTCCTGCAAATACTTGCTAATCCTGAAATGTGCAAGTGGAGAACATAATAAAATGTGAGGACCATTAATCTAATATTGGCACCTAGGAGTTAATAATGGTGTGCTAGCTATGACTCTACCTAATGGGATAGGAGCTTATAAAACTCTAGCAGCCAATCAGGTACAGATACACTTAACCCATCATAGCAATGCACCCAACAACCATATGTATGCCCCAACCCGTTACTGTCATATGGAGGCCTTGGTAAGAGATTTATACATTTCCAGGAACTGTACCAGTCTAATGTTCAACATTGTATTCATTGGATCCAATGACTCCGCCAGGGCCGTCCTACACGACCTAATCCCTATTAAATTAATTTTTCAGCAAACCTCTTCACTGAGTGGCCAATGCAGGGCAGATACACACGATATGCTCCAGTGATTTGTCTACCTCATAACATAGACAACATTTCTTATCCCCGCTTTGGCCCTCTTGGCTCCATTTCGGACAAAAATCTAATGTAGGAATGTCCCCCGATCTAAGTGCCAAAAATCTCTGCCAAATTTTCCAATGATATGTGGCTTCCAGAAGGGGTGACTCCTTCACAGAGGTGTGAGATTTCAAATCTACCTACCCTTGGGATCGCTTTGACAGCTGTTGTTTTTCAGCTGCCATACTTTGCAGTTTCACAGATTTATTGGCAGCCTTTTTAAAGACTGAGTTAGGGATACCTCATTCCCAGAGGCTGCCAAACTCCAGCATCTCAATACTTTCCTCAAGATAATTTTTATACTTGCCATTCCTTTGTTTTAGGTTGATTTCGCCCCAAACCAAATTAGCAGTGTTCCCCCAGCAGCTTCTCTCAATTTATGACAGCTCTTAACAAGTGCCGCACGTCTGGCAAACAACCACTTCAACAGAGAAAATTCCTGCCTCACTTGGGCCTAAATGTACGGAAGATGATAATGTATAGGCTGTATGGTTATTACCAAAATAGAGCGTGTGACAATGATTTGCTCTTGATTTGATGTTACCAAAGTTGTGTTCTTACCTAAAATATGCTCTGATTTTTTTTGACCTAGGGTCATGCCTCACCTGGCCTTTTTAATAGTGAGGTGGTACAGTTAAAATCCAGAGTGGATGAACTGGAGAGAGCACTGCAACAGGCAAAAGCTTACCAAGAAAGGACTGATTATGACGTTTCTTCATACCAGACAGAATTGTCAAAGCTAAGGTATGTTTAGCAATGCAAGAGTGGCTTTTACCCAGTGTGTTGCCCCAATTGTATGATATTAATCTTAGTCTGACTACTATGGGGACTAAAGTAGAAACTATATTACCTTAATTTCAAAGATTTCAGTTATTGAAGTAGTCTACTCCTAATTGCCTGTTTATCTAATGAAAAGAATAAAGCAGTAAATAGTCCCTTTTTGTATTTTTATGCAATGACAATATTGTGTAAAGCAATTACTGTTTACTTGACATAATTGCGTTTCAGAGACCTTTTTTTGGCTGTCAAATAAAGGCTTAGGACCTATACTTTGCAGGCAATTAAGGAGGTTAAGCTTGGGCATAGATCCGACACAGGACACAAAACCAAAAGCGTAGTTGTTTAGATTAGCATTTAAGATTCACCACAGACATCTTAGTGAGGGAGAAACAACTGTATGTAGGAAATTGCAGAACATTGGGTGCAGGTATGAATGAACATGTGTACAGAGCAAAAAAGAGCTAGCAAGTATGAACTGCATAGCTGCAGTGGGAAAATTGAGTAAATTGGACTCGGGGCTGAAAACTCGCAGATGCAGTATGAGAAATAAGGAACATTTAGGAATGTGGTAGTGAAGTTCTTCACCTTTTCCTCACCTTTTGAAAAGTCCCCATGGTTGGAGCCCTAGTCAGGCAGAACCTACCACTCCTGTCAGGCTTAGCACAGAACCGTCAGGCTTGGCACAGAGCAATCAGGCTTATCACAGAGGCAATGTGTAAAGCATTCACACAACACATACACACAATAAGTACACTAGGCGTCACAAACGAAACTTCACACGAGGTGTATGTAAATAAAGTTTGTATCCAATACAGGCATGAATTAACAGTGTACCATTCCCAGTCGCACACAGCACCCTAATGCAGTGCTATGGCAACTGGCATGTGAGGTGTAAACGAGTTCTTGGACCCAAACCTTCCTCCATCCAATTTCCGGGCCCATAAAGTTAGAAATGACGCAACCTTTCCCTGGATTCTAGACCGCGGCTGGTGGTCACACTTAGTCAAGATCCTGGGGCAAAGGTACAGGGGAAGAAAGAGAGAGTGGCTGATCAGGCAGCAGTCGGCAAATGAAGGTCTGGCCCCCACTTGAGAAGTTCACTTAGGGGTATCCACACTTGCTTTCTGGCATGGCCCCGGTCTGCAAAGCACAGGGTGGTACGGTATCCTGGAGGTACGCTGTTCACAGTGGTGCCCAGCCACGGCAGACACTCCACAGGTACCTCCCAGGACAGGAGGCACCACGTCTTGGGCACGATGACTTGGGCCGCCCCAGGAGTCCTGATTGCACACAAAGAGTTTACCAAATTCTGTGCCCTCCTGTTATGGGCACAAGGCCTGGAGCGCGATAACCTGAGTCACACCAGACACATCCAAAGGCACAGACATGCAGTGCAGCCCGGAAATAAGGTACCCCATCCATCAGACTGAATTCAGAAAATATTCAGCCGTACCTCTGCATGCAGGCAGGTGGTGTTATGCAGCTGCGCACTGATGTAGTTTTGCTCCTGAAGTGAAGTGCAAAGTTTCATATAAGCACTACCCATGGCTTTTCTGGTGACATCCAGGCCATGGTTATGCCCTTTGATGGGTCTTGTCTGTTTGAGGAAAAAATGAATTTGGTCCTAAAGTGCTTTAAAGAATGTAGGGCCATGATATTCTTGTTCGGTCTGTCCGCTCATTCCCACATCCGCCTCATCACTAATTTTGTTCCCTTCTTGGCTATGGTAGCACTTTTCAGTACTGCTAGCAAATGAAACCAGTCCAGCAAACATCTCAGACATTTCTTAGCCGTGGTCACAGTACACAGTACCCAGTACCCACAAAGTACACGGACAGCGGCAGCAGGCAGCCCATACTTGCACTGCTCCCACAGCCTTAAAACCTCTTTGTATGTCTTTCATGGCGTTCATTGCACCCAGCTACCCTGTCGGGCAGTATCTGGCGCCTTCACCAGGGGTGGGAGGCGGTGATTTCAAACAAGGGGTTCCTACAGATATTGCAACAGGGCTACCCCATGCCACTTATTAGCCAACCCCCACCCCCTCCAACCTGCATTTTCCACCATCTTCAGAATGGTTGACTGAGGACTATATGTACCTTTGCAGAAGGGAGAGGGCCATCTAGAGCATGCCAGTGTCTGAAGTAGGCTGCATTTGTTATTCCTGCTAGTTTCTGGTGACGAAGAAGGGTCCTTTTAATGCATTTCTGTAGAAGGACAAATTCAGGATGCCAGTCCTTATCTGCCCTCGACCCTAGAGATTCAGTGAGGCTGCTGGGACTGATGTCCTCCTGCATCTTGTTGGTTAAACATGGCATATTGGTTAAACATGGCATATTGGGGCTCTGCCATGGGATTTGAAGGCCCAGTGTGCAAAGCATCAGGGGAACCTCCAATTCCATCCAGGTTTCAGAGGAGACTGTAAATGATCTTCAGTGAAGGCTGCTGGACCTTGAGTGGGCAGTAGCAGACCTCACTCTATCCCACTCTGAACTCACAGTGGTAACCGAGATGCATGCATTCGAAGGTCCTCAGTGAGATGTGACAATCAGAGGCATTTTGTTTCCAGCATAGACCCTTTTCCACATCAGCCTTCTGGAGCTGCAGGTCCTCTGCTTGGTGTTGAAAGCCTTCCTACCATTCATCAGAGGAAGGCTGGTAAAGGTGTTAATAGGTAGTACCTTTGTCATGTGGTACTGCAACACGTGGAGTCGGGTGGAATCGTGGTCCCTGTGCCAAGGTGCATTACGCCTCTGGAAGTGGCTGTAACACCACAGGATTTGTCTAGTGGTACACCTGACACCAAACATCCTGGTGAACAAACTTAGCCATTGACTCCTGGCATATCACAAATTACTGTTATACCTAATGGTGACACGATGTCTCTTCTGCAAATGGGGAGAATCTTGGTTCAGTCTTTTCACCACCATCGGCACTTTTGTGCTCTGGAGTTTTCAAGGCTTCTCTGTCTCCGAGATGCGTTCTATCTAGAATGGAACCCAGCAGTGCTGCGTCCCTTTTTGCCAATACCTATCCTGCCTCGAGTACTTAAGAAGATCAGTAACGACCGAGGCCAGTTCATCCCAGTGCCCCAAATTGGGAAGAGTAAGTGATATTTCGAACTCCTGTACATGAACAAATGTCCTGTGATCAGGCAGCCCCTTTGGCGGGGAGGGGATCTTCTGTCGCAGCAGCAGGACAGGATCTGAATCTGGACCTGCACTCTCTCCAGCTTGGAGAACGAGTGATGGCATTCGACTGCTTTTGACCTTCCTTCTGAGTTTGCCATTGTGTTCCTGGCAGCCATGTGTCCCTTGAAAAAAAATATATATATGCCTGCCATTGGGCTGAATTTGTTAATTGGTGTAGTGACCACCAGACTGACCACTTTACAATGCACTGTCTGAAGTGTGTTATCTTTAATCTCGCCAGGCCTTTTTTGGGCACAGTTAAAGGATCAGTATCATCTGGCTCTTTAGGCTTTTTTGTGGTTGCCGGATCAGTCTTCTTTATTTGTCACCTGTTGTGATGTATTTCTTAAAAGGTTTACTACATATGTATCCACCCCCTATGTTGTTTATACCCCAGTGGTGCTATAATTTTGTCCTTACTTTCCTTCTTTTGAGCCACCACATAGCTGTCCTCTGCTGCTCCTGACCCTCAAGATCGTCGTTTTTGTCACCACAGCATTGGTGAGTGATTGCTGCAAGCCCTCTCCGTCAACTTGCCATACACCATTTTTAACCCAGACAACTGGTCCTGAGAATGCTAGCCTCCTTCCATCTGAAAATTGTGAACCTGTTTCACGTCTGGCAAGACGTTCTTTGCTTCACCTCACACTTATAAGGAGTCGCAGAGTCTCCATTTCTTAGACCCTAAAAGAGATCTTGAACTTTTACATTGATACTACCTGAGAACATTGTGTGGATGATCGGCTGTGTGTGGCGTTTGCTGCAGCAAAGAAAAGTAAGGCAGTACAGAAGAGGACCATCTCTTGTGGATCTTGCTCTGCATTAAAATCTGCCATGCATTAGCAAAGAAACAGCATCCATAAGGTTTGTAGGCTCTTTCTTTGCTATATGGGCATTTTGCTTGCTCGGTCCTCTAGGACATTTTGTCTTGAGCCAGTTCACAGACCCATCACCTGGGAGGTACTGCTTTGGTATCTCTTCATAAGGTGAATCTTTGGTTGCAAGTATCTATCAGAATAACAAGTTACTTATTTTTGGTAATGCTCTTTCTGGTAGATATGCTTACCTAACAAACGATTCCTCACCGATCCTCCCAGTTCTGGACTCTGCCACTTAAAAGTGTCTTAAGTGTAGCGATCTGTACACCAGTCCAAACCAGTCTTTTATTTGGCTCTGAGTCTACGGGTGCTGATAGCCGTAAAAGCAACTGATCTCGGTGCACATAGATGGTGTTTATATGTGACTCCACATGTCACTTCCAGACGTGGAACAACATCGGTGCAGAGCACCACACACGCCTGTCGGCTGGTGCACAGGGATAATACTGAAGATTTTCCAGGTCTAGCTTGACCACTGGGGAATATTCAAAAGGTGAGGAATCTGCAGTTAGAGTATTAACCACAAAGACCATAACCGAAGGTAAACAACTCATGCATTGTTACTTGAGAAAACAGAGTTGTGATCGATTGTTTCTAGCTCAGTTGTCTGAAATTGGTGTAGAGCTGTTTTTACAGGGACTGACACCACCTGAGAGAAGGCAATCAGCTGTGATTCCCCCGATACTCAGAACTGTGAACCTGCTTTTTGTACTGGTTAAAGAGCAGCGCAGTCTTAACAGGAAGGCGAAAAAATCAGGTTCCATAATATTTGCTAATACGAGTGGACGGTGTCAAGGTTGTGAAGGTGGCAGAGGCTGAGGCCTGCATAGAGAACAGAGAGAGGAAGTTCATAGCATTAATAGTTATTGGCAAGGGAAACGGTAATATAAGGACTGAACCAAGTAGAACAGGATGTTCTAAGTAAAGGAGCTCACAGTGCGCAATCTACCTTGAAGTAGGTTTGATGGATGTACATTATATACTGGAAGACATCACAGAGCTAGGATCTGCTTTGCAGCTATTACTGAGACACCCTGCATCTCATGGAGGGTTTCTGGTTTCAACGCACAATAAAGCACCTCCTTAACTTACTGCAGTCCTCAGCAGTAGATTTTCTCTCTCTCTCTCTTTCTCCCTCTCTGTCTTCCATCGTCTCCTCTTCCATCTCTCCCCCTTCCCCCCCAGCATGTTGCTGGTATGAGCATGCGCTGTAGTTGTGTGAATGGAAGATTGAAGACGTATAGATTCTAACAGGAATATCTGACAGCTCCACATGGAAATATGACATGTTGTGAGCGATGGAATATGCAAGGTCTAAAGCAGTGTAAGATGGGGGTGTAAGTTATAGTTAGTTCACTACAGTATAATTGTCATATATCAGTGTTTTGTTTTTAACATGTCTCTTTCGAACCCCTATCTGTAACATCACTTCAACTGTTGGTTGTTTCAGTGAATATATATATATTTTTTTTAACATAGGTTAATGTCTTAGCTCATATCCTGGCTATATTGTCACTTTAACCTTTGTTTTTTTAGTTAATGTATATATTTCTGTTTGTCTATCAAGATGCTACTATTTTAAAATGAGGTCGCTCTTACTGAGAAGATGGGTAAGCTGAGTAAATAGGTGTGGAAAGCGGATGCTGTACATATGCAGACATCTCTCATATCTAGCTCCTTTAAAAATACATTATGCCTCAAATTACTAAAAACCTTCTATCACATTTTTAACTCGCTGGTTTTGTGCGTGCATTAACATCTCAATGCTCATTTACCTCAGCCTGCTCCACAGGAAAGGCGTTAGGCGCAACACCTCCTATTTCAACAAAAATGGAGTTTTGAAGTGCCTCACTTTTGTCTTGAAAATGTTAGCGCTCTAGTTGTTCATTAAAACTCTGCTATGATGTTTCAGTTGATGACTAGGGAGTTAACTGACACACTGCTGCTGGTGTTGGAAGTACATATTTAACTCTGCTTGTCAGAGTTTTTTTCTGAGGTGGATGAAGACAATAATTGAGAATGCATAGAAAGTGTGCTCTCACGTCATCTTTTTAGAGCACTAACCATAATTTCTGTGACAAAGAGAACAACTGTTTTGTTCATTTACAGCCATATCCTCTGTCCTTTCAGTTTACAACTGCTGCATCAGTATTGTATTCAGATGTGTCAAACCTTTGTCATAAATTCAGAATGTTAGTGCCCTAGTTGTTTACTAGAACTCTGTTGTGAAGCTTCGGGTGATCTCTAGGGAGTTAACTGACTGCTTTTGGAAGTTAATGTATGTAGGAAGTTGGCTCTGTATGTGCTATTTCAAAGTAAGGAATAGCATGCACAGAGTCCAAGGGTTCCCCTTAGAGGTAAAATAGTGGTAAAAATAGATAATACTAATGCTCTATTTTGTGGTAGTGTGGTCGAGCAGTAGGCTTATCCAAGGAGTAGTGTTAAGCATTTGTTGTACATACACATAGACAATAAATGAGGTACACACACTCAGAGACAAATCCAGCCAATAGGTTTTTATATAGAAAACTATCTTTTCTTAGTTTATTTTAAGAACCACAGGTTCAAATTCTACATGTAATAGCTCATTCGAAAGGTATTGCAGGTAAGTACTTTAGGAACTTCAAATCATCAAAATTGCATGTATACTTTTCAAGTTATTGACAAATAGCTGTTTTAAAAGTGGACACTTAGTGCAATTTTCACAGTTCCTGGGGGAGGTAAGTTTTTGTTAGTTTTACCAGGTAAGTAGGACACTTACAGGGTTCAGTTCTTGGTCCAAGGTAGCCCACCGTTGGGGGTTCAGAGCAACCCCAAAGTCACCACACCAGCAGCTCAGGGCCGGTCAGGTGCAGAGTTCCAAGTGGTGCCCAAAACACATAGGCTAGAATGGAGAGAAGGGGGTGCCCCGGTTCCGGTCTGCTTGCAGGTAAGTACCCGCGTCTTCGGAGGGCAGACCAGGGGGGTTTTGTAGGGCACCGGGGGGGACACAAGTCCACACAGAAATTTCACCCTCAGCAGCGCGGGGGCGGCCGGGTGCAGTGTCGAAACAAGCGTCGGGTTTGTAATGGAAGTCAATGGGAGATCTAGGGATCTCTTCAGCGCTGCAGGCAGGCAAGGGGGGGGTTCCTCGGGGAAACCTCCACTTGGGCAAGGGAGAGGGACTCCTGGGGGTCACTCCTCCAGTGAAAGTCCGGTCCTTCAGGTCCTGGGGGCTGCGGGTGCAGGGTCTCTCCCAGGTGTCGGGACTTTGGATTCAAAGAGTCGCGGTCAGGGGAAGCCTCGGGATTCCCTCTGCAGGCGGCGCTGTGGGGGCTCAGGGGGGACAGGTTTTTGTACTCACAGTCTTAGAGTAGTCCTGGGGTCCCTCCTGAGGTGTTGGATCGCCACCAGCCGAGTCGGGGTCGCCGGGTGCAGTGTTGCAAGTCTCACGCCTTTTGCGGGGAGCTTGCAGGGTTCTTTAAAGCCGCTGGAAACAAAGTTGCAGCTTTTCTTGGAGCAGGTCCGCTGTCCTCGGGAGTTTCTTGTCTTTTCGAAGCAGGGGCAGTCCTCAGAGGATGTCGAGGTCGCTGGTCCCTTTGGAAGGCGTCGCTGGAGCAGGATCTTTGGAAGGCAGGAGACAGGCCGGTGAGTTTCTGGAGCCAAGGCAGTTGTCGTCTTCTGGTCTTCCTCTGCAGGGGTTTTTCAGCTAGGCAGTCCTTCTTCTTGTAGTTGCAGGAATCTAATTTTCTAGGGTTCAGGGTAGCCCTTAAATACTAAATTTAAGGGCGTGTTTAGGTCTGGGGGGTTAGTAGCCAATGGCTACTAGCCCTGAGGGTGGGTACACCCTCTTTGTGCCTCCTCCCAAGGGGAGGGGGTCACAATCCTAACCCTATTGGGGGAATCCTCCATCTGCAAGATGGAGGATTTCTAAAAGTTAGAGTCACCTCAGCTCAGGACACCTTAGGGGCTGTCCTGACTGGCCAGTGACTCCTCCTTGTTATTCTCATTATTTTCTCCGGCCTTGCCGCCAAAAGTGGGGCCTGGCCGGAGGGGGCGGGCAACTCCACTAGCTGGAGTGTCCTGCTGGGTTGGCACAAAGGAGGTGAGCCTTTGAGGCTCACCGCCAGGTGTGACAATTCCTGCCTGGGAGAGGTGTTAGCATCTCCACCCAGTGCAGGCTTTGTTACTGGCCTCAGAGTGACAAAGGCACTCTCCCCATGGGGCCAGCAACATGTCTCGGTTTGTGGCAGGCTGCTAAAACTAGTCAGCCTACACAGATAGTCGGTTAAGTTTCAGGGGGCACCTCTAAGGTGCCCTCTGTGGTGTATTTTACAATAAAATGTACACTGGCATCAGTGTGCATTTATTGTGCTGAGAAGTTTGATACCAAACTTCCCAGTTTTCAGTGTAGCCATTATGGTGCTGTGGAGTTCGTGTTTGACAGACTCCCAGACCATATACTCTTATGGCTACCCTGCACTTACAATGTCTAAGGTTTTATTTAGACACTGTAGGGGTACCATGCTCATGCACTGGTACCCTCACCTATGGTATAGTGCACCCTGCCTTAGGGCTGTAAGGCCTGCTAGAGGGGTGTCTTACCTATACTGCATAGGCAGTGAGAGGCTGGCATGGCACCCTGAGGGGAGTGCCATGTCGACTTACTCGTTTTGTCCTCACTAGCACACACAAGCTGGCAAGCAGTGTGTCTGTGCTGAGTGAGAGGTCTCCAGGGTGGCATAAGACATGCTGCAGCCCTTAGAGACCTTCCTTGGCATCAGGGCCCTTGGTACTAGAAGTACCAGTTACAAGGGACTTATCTGGATGCCAGGGTCTGCCAATTGTGGATACAAAAGTACAGGTTAGGGAAAGAACACTGGTGCTGGGGCCTGGTTAGCAGGCCTCAGCACACTTTCAATTGTAAACATAGCATCAGCAAAGGCAAAAAGTCAGGGGGCAACCATGCCAAGGAGGCATTTCCTTACACAACCCCCCCCCAAACGAAAGAGGATGAGACTAACCTTTCCCAAGAGAGTCTTCATTTTCTAAGTGGAAGAACCTGGAAAGGCCATCTGCATTGGCATGGGCAGTCCCAGGTCTGTGTTCCACTATAAAGTCCATTCCCTGTAGGGAGATGGACCACCTCAACAGTTTAGGATTTTCACCTTTCATTTGCATCAGCCATTTGAGAGGTCTGTGGTCAGTTTGAACTAGGAAGTGAGTCCCAAAGAGGTATGGTCTCAGCTTCTTCAGGGACCAAACCACAGCAAAGGCCTCCCTCTCAATGGCACTCCAACGCTGCTCCCTGGGGAGTAACCTCCTGCTAATGAAAGCAACAGGCTGGTCAAGGCCATCATCATTTGTTTGGGACAAAACTGCCCCTATCCCATGTTCAGAGGCATCAGTCTGCACAATGAACTGCTTAGAATAATCTGGAGCTTTGAGAACTGGTGCTGAGCACATTGCCTGTTTCAGGGTGTCAAAGGCCTGTTGGCATTCCACAGTCCAGTTTACTTTCTTGGGCATCTTCTTGGAGGTGAGTTCAGTGAGGGCTGTCACAATGGATCCATATCCCTTCACAAACCTCCTGTAATACCCAGTCAAGCCAAGGAATGCCCTGACTTGAGTCTGGGTTTTTGGAGCTACCCAGTCCAGAATGGTCTGGATCTTGGGTTGGAGTGGCTGAACTTGGCCTCCACCTACAAGGTGTCCCAAGTAAACCACAGTTCCCTGCCCTATCTGGCATTTGGATGCCTTGATAGAGAGGCCTGCAGATTGCAGAGCCTTCAAAACCTTCCTCAGGTGGACCAGGTGATCCTGCCAGGTTGAGCTAAAGACAGCAATATCATCAAGATAAGCTGTGCTAAAGGACTCCAAGCCAGCAAGGACTTGATTCACCAACCTTTGGAAGGTGGCAGGGGCATTCTTTAAACCAAAGGGCATAACAGTAAACGGATAATGCCCATCAGGTGTGGAGAATGCTGTCTTTTCTTTTGCTCCAGGTGCCATTTTTATTTGCCAGTACCCTGCTGTCAAGTCAAAGGTACTTAGAAATTTGGCAGCACCTAATTTGTCAATGAGCTCATCAGCTCTTGGAATTGGATGGGCATCTGTCTTGGTGACAGAATTGAGCCCTCTGTAGTCCACACAAAACCTCATCTCTTTCTTTCCATCTTTGGTGTGAGGTTTGGGGACTAAGACCACTGGGCTAGCCCAGGGGCTGTCAGAGCGCTCAATTACTCCCAATTCCAGCATCTTGTGGACTTCCACCTTGATGCTTTCCTTAACATGGTCAGACTGTCTAAAGATTTTGTTCTTGACAGGCATGCTGTCTCCTGTGTCCACCTCATGGGTACACAGGTGTGTCTGACCAGGGGTTAAGGAGAAGAGTTCAGGAAACTGTTGTAGGACTCTCCTACAATCAGCTTGCTGTTGGCCAGAGAGGGTGTCTGAGTAGATCACTCCATCTACTGTACCATCTTTTGGGTCTGATGACAGAAGATCAGGGAGAGGTTCACTCTCTGCCTCCTGATCCTCATCTGTTACCATCAACAGATTGACATCAGCCCTGTCGTGGAAGAGCTTAAGGCGGTTTACATGGATCACCCTCTTGGGGCTCCTGCTTGTGCCCAGGTCCACCAAGTAGGTGACCTGACTCTTCCTCTCTAGTACTGGGTAAGGGCCACTCCATTTGTCCTGGAGTGCCCTGGGAGCCACAGGCTCCAGAACCCAGACTTTCTGCCCTGGTTGGAACTCAACCAGTGCAGCCTTTTGGTCATACCAAAACTTCTGGAGCTGTTGGCTGGCCTCAAGGTTTTTGGTTGCCTTTTCCATGTACTCTGCCATTCTAGAGCGAAGGCCAAGTACATAGTCCACTATGTCCTGTTTAGGCTCATGGAGAGGTCTCTCCCAGCCTTCTTTAACAAGGGCAAGTGGTCCCCTTACAGGATGACCAAACAGAAGTTCAAAGGGTGAGAACCCTACTCCCTTCTGTGGTACCTCCCTGTAAGCGAAAAGCAGACATGGCAGGAGGACATCCCATCTCCTTTTGAGTTTTTCTGGGAGCCCCATGATCATGCCTTTTAATGTCTTGTTGAATCTCTCAACCAAGCCATTAGTTTGTGGATGGTATGGTGTAGTGAATTTATAAGTCACTCCACACTCATTCCACATGTGCTTTAGGTATGCTGACATGAAGTTGGTACCTCTGTCAGACACCACCTCCTTAGGGAAACCCACTCTGGTAAAGATACCAATGAGGGCCTTGGCTACTGCAGGGGCAGTAGTCGACCTAAGGGGAATAGCTTCAGGATACCTGGTAGCATGATCCACTACTACCAGGATATACATATTTCCTGAGGCTGTGGGAGGTTCCAGTGGACCAACTATGTCCACACCCACTCTTTCAAAGGGCACCCCCACCACTGGAAGTGGAATGAGGGGGGCCTTTGGATGCCCACCTGTCTTACCACTGGCTTGACAGGTGGGGCAGGAGAGGCAAAACTCCTTAACCATGTTGGACATATTGGGCCAGTAGAAGTGGTTGACTAACCTCTCCCACGTCTTGGTTTGTCCCAAATGTCCAGCAAGGGGAATGTCATGGGCCAATGTTAGGATGAACTCTCTGAACAGCTGAGGCACTACCACTCTCCTAGTGGCACCAGGTTTGGGGTCTCTGGCCTCAGTGTACAGGAGCCCATCTTCCCAATAGACCCTATGTGTTCCATTTTTCTTGCCTTTGGACTCTTCAGCAGCTTGCTGCCTAAGGCCTTCAAGAGAGGGACAGGTTTCTTGTCCCTTACACAGCTCTTCCCTTGAGGGTCCCCCTGGGCCTAAGAGCTCAACCTGGTAAGGTTCAAGCTCCAAAGGCTCAGTTCCCTCAGAGGGCAGAACATCTTCCTGAGAAGAGAGGTTCCCTTTCTTTTGCTGTGTTGCAGTTGGTTTCCCAACTGACTTTCCTTTCCTCTTGGTAGGCTGGGCCATTCTTCCAGACTCCAGCTCTACTTGTTCACCCTGTGCCTTGCATTGTGCTCTTGTTTTCACACACACCAGTTCAGGGATACCCAGCATTGCTGCATGGGTTTTTAGCTCTACCTCAGCCCATGCTGAGGACTCCAGGTCATTTCCAAGCAGACAGTCCACTGGGATATTTGAGGAGACCACCACCTGTTTCAGGCCATTGACCCCTCCCCATTCTAAAGTAACCATTGCCATGGGATGTACTTTTCTCTGATTGTCAGCGTTGGTGACTGTGTAAGTTTTTCCAGTCAGGTATTGGCCAGGGGAAACCAGTTTCTCTGTCACCATGGTGACACTGGCACCTGTATCCCTCAGGCCCTCTATTCTAGTCCCATTAATTAAGAGTTGCTGTCTGTATTTTTGCATGTTAGGCGGCTAGACAGCTAGTGTGGCTAAATCCACCCCACCCTCAGAAACTAGAGTAGCTTCAGTGTGGACCCTGATTTGCTCTGGGCACACTGTTGATCCCACTTGGAGACTAGCCATACCAGTGTTACCTGGATGGGAGTTTGGAGTGGAACCTTTCTTGGGACAGGCCTTGTCTCCAGTTTGGTGTCCATGCTGTTTACAGCTATGGCACCAGGCCTTTTTGGGATCAAAGTTTTTACCCTTGTACCCATTGTTTTGTGAAGAGGCTCTGGGCCCACCCTCCTGTGCAGGTTTTTGGGGGCCTGTAGAAGACTCTTTACTATTTTTAGTTTTGGTTGTCTCATCACCCTTCTGCTGGGGAGTCTTTGTGACCCCTTTCTTTTGGTCACCCCCTGTTGAAGTCTTGGACACCCTTGTCTTGACCCAATGGTCCGCCTTCTTTCCCAATTCTTGGGGAGAAATTGGTCCTAGGTCTACCAGATGCTGATGCAGTTTATCATTGAAACAATTACTTAACAGGTGTTCTTTCACAAATAAATTGTACAGCCCATCATAATTACTTACACCACTGCCTTGAATCCAACCATCTAGTGTTTTCACTGAGTAGTCAACAAAGTCAACCCAGGTCTGGCTCGAGGATTTTTGAGCCCCCCTGAACCTAATCCTGTACTCCTCAGTGGAGAATCCAAAGCCCTCAATCAGGGTACCCTTCATGAGGTCATAAGATTCTGCATCTTGTCCAGAGAGTGTGAGGAGTCTATCCCTACACTTTCCTGTGAACATTTCCCAAAGGAGAGCACCCCAGTGAGATCTGTTCACTTTTCTGGTTACACAAGCCCTCTCAAAAGCTGTGAACCATTTGGTGATGTCATCACCATCTTCATATTTAGTTACAATCCCTTTGGGGATTTTCAACATGTCAGGAGAATCTCTGACCCTATTTATGTTGCTGCCACCATTGATGGGTCCTAGGCCCATCTCTTGTCTTTCCCTTTCTATGGCTAGGATCTGTCTTTCCAAAGCCAATCTTTTGGCCATCCTGGCTAACTGGATGTCCTCTTCACTGGGGCTATCCTCAGTGATTTCAGAGGTGTTGGTCTCTCCTGTGAGGGAACCAGCATCTCTGACTATTATTTTAGGAGTCAGGGTTTGAGGGACCCTGTTCTCCCTAGATAGGACTGGTGGGGGGGAATTGTCCTCCAAGTCACTATCCTCTTCCTCTGAGTTGCCACCCTCAGAGGGGTTGGCCTTTTCAAACTCTGCCAAAAGCTCCTGGAGCTGTATTTTGGTAGGTTTGGGGCCCATTGTTATTTTCTTTAGTTTACAGAGTGACCTTAGCTCTCTCATCTGTAGATGGAGGTAAGGTGTGGTGTCGAGTTCCACCACATTCACATCTGTGCTAGACATTATGCTTCTAAAAGTTGGAATACTTTTTAAGAAACTAAAACTGATTCTAGAATCTAATTCAAACTTTTAACAAACTTTTAAACTCTAAAAGAAATGCTAAACAGGATCTAACACAAGGCCCTAGCAGGTCTTTTAAGAATTTAGAAAACTTTTCAAATTGCAAAAATGAATTTCTAATGACAATTTTGGAATTTGTCGTGTGATCAGGTATTGGCTGAGTAGTCCAGCAAATGCAAAGTCTTGTACCCCACCGCTGATCCACCAATGTAGGAAGTTGGCTCTGTATGTGCTATTTCAAAGTAAGGAATAGCATGCACAGAGTCCAAGGGTTCCCCTTAGAGGTAAAATAGTGGTAAAAATAGATAATACTAATGCTCTATTTTGTGGTAGTGTGGTCGAGCAGTAGGCTTATCCAAGGAGTAGTGTTAAGCATTTGTTGTACATACACATAGACAATAAATGAGGTACACACACTCAGAGACAAATCCAGCCAATAGGTTTTTATATAGAAAACTATCTTTTCTTAGTTTATTTTAAGAACCACAGGTTCAAATTCTACATGTAATAGCTCATTCGAAAGGTATTGCAGGTAAGTACTTTAGGAACTTCAAATCATCAAAATTGCATGTATACTTTTCAAGTTATTGACAAATAGCTGTTTTAAAAGTGGACACTTAGTGCAATTTTCACAGTTCCTGGGGGAGGTAAGTTTTTGTTAGTTTTACCAGGTAAGTAGGACACTTACAGGGTTCAGTTCTTGGTCCAAGGTAGCCCACCGTTGGGGGTTCAGAGCAACCCCAAAGTCACCACACCAGCAGCTCAGGGCCGGTCAGGTGCAGAGTTCCAAGTGGTGCCCAAAACACATAGGCTAGAATGGAGAGAAGGGGGTGCCCCGGTTCCGGTCTGCTTGCAGGTAAGTACCCGCGTCTTCGGAGGGCAGACCAGGGGGGTTTTGTAGGGCACCGGGGGGGACACAAGTCCACACAGAAATTTCACCCTCAGCAGCGCGGGGGCGGCCGGGTGCAGTGTCGAAACAAGCGTCGGGTTTGTAATGGAAGTCAATGGGAGATCTAGGGATCTCTTCAGCGCTGCAGGCAGGCAAGGGGGGGGTTCCTCGGGGAAACCTCCACTTGGGCAAGGGAGAGGGACTCCTGGGGGTCACTCCTCCAGTGAAAGTCCGGTCCTTCAGGTCCTGGGGGCTGCGGGTGCAGGGTCTCTCCCAGGTGTCGGGACTTTGGATTCAAAGAGTCGCGGTCAGGGGAAGCCTCGGGATTCCCTCTGCAGGCGGCGCTGTGGGGGCTCAGGGGGGACAGGTTTTTGTACTCACAGTCTTAGAGTAGTCCTGGGGTCCCTCCTGAGGTGTTGGATCGCCACCAGCCGAGTCGGGGTCGCCGGGTGCAGTGTTGCAAGTCTCACGCCTTTTGCGGGGAGCTTGCAGGGTTCTTTAAAGCCGCTGGAAACAAAGTTGCAGCTTTTCTTGGAGCAGGTCCGCTGTCCTCGGGAGTTTCTTGTCTTTTCGAAGCAGGGGCAGTCCTCAGAGGATGTCGAGGTCGCTGGTCCCTTTGGAAGGCGTCGCTGGAGCAGGATCTTTGGAAGGCAGGAGACAGGCCGGTGAGTTTCTGGAGCCAAGGCAGTTGTCGTCTTCTGGTCTTCCTCTGCAGGGGTTTTTCAGCTAGGCAGTCCTTCTTCTTGTAGTTGCAGGAATCTAATTTTCTAGGGTTCAGGGTAGCCCTTAAATACTAAATTTAAGGGCGTGTTTAGGTCTGGGGGGTTAGTAGCCAATGGCTACTAGCCCTGAGGGTGGGTACACCCTCTTTGTGCCTCCTCCCAAGGGGAGGGGGTCACAATCCTAACCCTATTGGGGGAATCCTCCATCTGCAAGATGGAGGATTTCTAAAAGTTAGAGTCACCTCAGCTCAGGACACCTTAGGGGCTGTCCTGACTGGCCAGTGACTCCTCCTTGTTATTCTCATTATTTTCTCCGGCCTTGCCGCCAAAAGTGGGGCCTGGCCGGAGGGGGCGGGCAACTCCACTAGCTGGAGTGTCCTGCTGGGTTGGCACAAAGGAGGTGAGCCTTTGAGGCTCACCGCCAGGTGTGACAATTCCTGCCTGGGAGAGGTGTTAGCATCTCCACCCAGTGCAGGCTTTGTTACTGGCCTCAGAGTGACAAAGGCACTCTCCCCATGGGGCCAGCAACATGTCTCGGTTTGTGGCAGGCTGCTAAAACTAGTCAGCCTACACAGATAGTCGGTTAAGTTTCAGGGGGCACCTCTAAGGTGCCCTCTGTGGTGTATTTTACAATAAAATGTACACTGGCATCAGTGTGCATTTATTGTGCTGAGAAGTTTGATACCAAACTTCCCAGTTTTCAGTGTAGCCATTATGGTGCTGTGGAGTTCGTGTTTGACAGACTCCCAGACCATATACTCTTATGGCTACCCTGCACTTACAATGTCTAAGGTTTTATTTAGACACTGTAGGGGTACCATGCTCATGCACTGGTACCCTCACCTATGGTATAGTGCACCCTGCCTTAGGGCTGTAAGGCCTGCTAGAGGGGTGTCTTACCTATACTGCATAGGCAGTGAGAGGCTGGCATGGCACCCTGAGGGGAGTGCCATGTCGACTTACTCGTTTTGTCCTCACTAGCACACACAAGCTGGCAAGCAGTGTGTCTGTGCTGAGTGAGAGGTCTCCAGGGTGGCATAAGACATGCTGCAGCCCTTAGAGACCTTCCTTGGCATCAGGGCCCTTGGTACTAGAAGTACCAGTTACAAGGGACTTATCTGGATGCCAGGGTCTGCCAATTGTGGATACAAAAGTACAGGTTAGGGAAAGAACACTGGTGCTGGGGCCTGGTTAGCAGGCCTCAGCACACTTTCAATTGTAAACATAGCATCAGCAAAGGCAAAAAGTCAGGGGGCAACCATGCCAAGGAGGCATTTCCTTACAATGTATCTCTCTGCATTTCAGAAAGTTTTACTAACCTGGATGAGGGAGATACTTGAGAGCTTATAGAAAACGTCTTTGGCTTATCTTTCTAGAGCACTAACTACAATTATGTTGACAAAATGGACCTCTTCCTCATTTTGTTAATTTCTAAAGGAAATGATTGAGGTTTTACAGCTTTGTTTCCGTCAAGGTGGTATTCAGGGGCCACACACTTTTTTCATAAAACAGTTGATCATTAGAACAGTGTGGGGAGCTGCAGTAGAACACTGTGGAAATCAAACCATAGGCTGCTGTTGCTGTTAAAAGTGCATATTTTACTCAATATCAGCATTTTTTCTCACATGGATAAGGAAGATAGTGAACATTAAGCAAATGTGCTTTCATTGTAGCTTCTGAGGCACTCTCCATAACCTGTATGAGAAAATCAGGAGAGAAAACTGTTTTCTCTCAAACATGTTTCATCAAATCCCCGGAGAGAGTCAGCATTTGACCTAGAATCCTGTAATGGCTGCCACTAAATGTTGTTCATGTTGTGGCAGCCAGTCAGGATTGATTAATCCCCTTTTGAAGTGGCCAGTCAGGGTATATCCGGACACCAAAGGCCTAAATGTACCTACCTATTTAACCTCATTGTGTGCGACTCGTGTCCCTCTTTAAACAATAATTTTCCAAATGCCTGAACGAAATTACAAATCACAAAAAGCATGCTTTCTGAGTAAAGTTGTAATTGTTGCCAAATTTGATGTAATTCTTTTGAGACATTTTTCTATATCACAGAGCAAAGTTTTACCAGAATTAACAGGGCAAATTGAACTTTTGCCCCCGACTGCCTCCAAATTGTTTTACTTTTGGTCCCAGCTTCACGGATCAGATCATTGCAAAACTCATGTGGGAGTCAAGATTGATGAACTTACTTTTTTGGGACTTTTTGTGCAGATTTGTCAAACGACACCAAAGTTATTAGCAAAGCAAAAATTTCTCTTGGTTTGGAAACTCTGATCTCACTATAACTACACATTAGTGACTGCCACTGTATTAGAATTGTACATATATATCTATGTAGCTAAGTATATATGTACATATAGTGAAATGAATAGTATTGGCAAGGATGAGCTACCCAACAGAATGTGGACTGTTGCTTGCACCTTAATTTATTTTTCTGCTATCTGTAGGAGGATTCCTGAAAACAGGGATGTGCACTCGATTTCTTTTCACTAGAAATGATTTTTCCTGAAGCATTTTCGGTCGGCATGCAGTTTCTTCACTTCACTCTATCTGCGGAGGTCAGGGATTTCAGTCTTTCCCTACCTGGCAGGTAGCCCCAAGCGGTTGTCTCCCACCACCAGACTGCGGTGAACCTCCTGCTCTTTTTGGGGTTCACTACTAGCATGCCGAAGTCACACCTGACTCCCTCACATGCACCCCCTTTCATCATGGCTGTTTTGGACATGATGCAGTTTCAGGCTTATCGTTCTAATTGGCGAGTCCAGAATATTCAGACTAAGATACTGATTTTTTTAGTCTCAATCTTGGATTTTAGTGAGACTGGATCTTAGGCTCCTAGGCCTCATGGCCTCCTGTATCTTGCTGGTAACACATGCCTGCTGGTTCTACTGTGGGACCTGAAGGCCCAGTGGACACAGCTTCAGGGGTATTGCTCCGACATGGTCCCGATCTCAGAGGGACCTACAAAGAACCTGCAGTGGTGGCTAACAAACTCCAACTGGGTTAGTGGCAGACCCTCTCCCTTGCCCACACAGAGTGTGACAGATGCACCACAGATGCAGCAGAGAGAAGGTTGGACTGCACCTGCTGAACCTGGTGGCTAGCAGAGGAGAAGAACTGTGCCTGCTGTGTCTTGTTTGAGGAGACATCATTTCCAGAGGCCAGCCAAAGCCAAGAGACTCCAAGGGTCAGTGAGCTGGCCTCCTGGTCACAGCATATAGGGACACAATACCTGAGAAGCCTGCCCAGAATCTTCAACCCGCTGCCAACCAACAATGTGCAGCACCAGGGACTAGGACCTGATGCACAAAGTTGCACCGAAGTTCGCTGAGCCCGGGAGTGTTGTTGAAGTGCAGCTGTGACCCCCAGAGGATGAGTTATCGACCCAGGAAGGATTGCCCTGGGACCGCGATCCTGGAAGACTGGACTTCTGCCAGCACCACAAGGACCTGGAGAGATATAAATTCTGTGACCAGGACAGCCTCACTCCCCTTCTGGACAGAAGAGTAGTCCAAGCAAGACCTCTATCAACCGCACTTTATCTACAGCATCCTTTGAACACCTTCAGCATCTTTCATCCCTTGCATCAGAACCACTTCCATAGGAAAGCCCTGCAGAAGATAAAACTGCTTGAAACTGACTGAAGATTGCTTCACTTGCTGAGAACTGTTTTTGAGGATCTTACTGGGACCCTTGACTTGTCCCCTACTGGAGTTGGTCACTGAAAGTGACTATAAGTATCTGCATCATACTTAGCCCAAACCTTTTACTGAAAACATTTCAAAGAATCAAATTCATAGAATTTGCCAAAGCTTGTTCGAGGTTGAGTGAAATATCTTTATGTTGCTATACCTTGCAATTTCTATATCTCTGGCACCTTTCAGTGGATCTTTTTCATTGTGGTATCTAAAAATACATAAAATACAGTATTTTTATACATGAGTGTCGGATTTCTTAGGTGTCTTGATGATTTTTCACTAGATTGGGTGTTGTTAACATGCTTTACACTGGTTCCTTTGTGCAAGCCTTGCTGCTCAGAGCAACAGCTGCCCAGGGTTGAGCTGAAGCTTTGCAAACGAAAAGTCCTAAATTGGTTGGTAACACATTGAGGTCACACAGCCATAGTATAATACACCCCACTTCCTCACAACTGGTACATTGGTTTTACGGGTCTTAGCTTATTTGGCGCTGAAACTTTTACACAAGGAATTGAAGTCAGCATGCCGGGGCAACACTTAAATAGGCACTGCAACGTCTCTTTCAACGCACACCATGTCGATGCAGCACCAGCCAGCACGCAGAGGTACTGGTCAAGATTTTCCGGCCCCATCCTGACTCCTGTTGAATATTGTATAGTGAAGAACCTTCAGTTAGTTTCTAAAAGCTAAGGCATTACCAAAGGTAAGTAACTTGTTTGTTACTCTGCTTAGGATCTGTTCTTTATGAAATGCACTTTTTGATAGATATTCAGTTGAGTCTAATCTAATAATTTTGTTCTAGTGTAATTCACTGCACGTCTTCATACCATACAATTACAAAGGTTGGCCATGCTCCATATTGTAAGGGATCAAAATTAATACTCATTTATTGGTTATGTTATACGAAAGGGGGTGTGGGAGTGCATTTATCAGTAGTTTGAACCTGGTATTAGTGAACTCATGGCTTGTTTCATTAGAGCAATAAACTGTGAAGAAACGCACAAAGGATCGGATGTAATGCTTGATTTGATCTCTGGCTGTGTTCTATTTCGTTGTGCCTAATGTAGGGTCTGTAGCTCTTTATGCCTACTACTCCAATAGTTTCCAGATGAGGCACAATAAGGCTGAAAACAGTCTGAGGAGATCTGACTTAGCAGTTCAGGCTGAAGTGTCTCATTTCAGATGCCGCTAGGCAGTGCTTAATTTGTAAATAAAAAGGTGCCGGTGCTCAAAGCCCACCTCTTAAACACACGGCTGTTGCAATTAAATAAGTGAACATGGAATACTGAGGCAGCGGAGTCCTGGAGCCATCTCTGGCCTCTTTAATCCATATACAGCCACTCACTGCCCCTTCAGCTCACTCTTGCAGCTTTCTATTTTCTCCCTTTGTGACGCTTTTTTGTTTTTCCCTTCATCCGTCTTTCCCATATGTGTCTTTTGTTTGCAGCAAATGCTTGAGGCAGAAGAATAAGCCCCGGCCCTCAAAAATAAGTGCCGGTGCTTAGCACCGGAAACAACAAGCACAAATTAAGCACTGCCGCTAGGACTGGTTTCTAGACGTTTGTTCACTATCTGCAGTTCTGACTTAAGCAACATAAGATGGACTAGAATGTGGCTCACATGAATTACCAGTGGCTAAGATTAATTCAGTCTTGCCACCTGTCACATTCTGATTTCCTTTAACTTACAGGCCATGAACGTATGGCTTCCAAATTTATCCTTGTGGCTATTGTATGGTGTTGTGCTTCCAATTGGATTTGTATTCAATCAGAAGATGATTTTCCCTTATGCTTTCTAGTTAATGCAGTTGCTAGCTAACGTGTGCAAACCTTTAAAGCTCTACATGGTTGAGTGTAGTGCCAAGAGTAATGCATGAAACTTTTCTTATTGGAGTTTTGTTCCTGTGTCTAGTGCTAAAGTGTACCCTGCTTTGCTTTTAGAGCTGAAAAGAACTCTCTTTTAACTGAGATGCAAGCCCTGAGAGATCACTGCCATCGTACCTTCGTAGAAAGGGATAGTCAGATTGCAGAACTGCAAAAGTTTCATCAAGAGATTATGTCAAAGGAGTCGGCATCCTTAACAAATATTTATGCAATGAAGGTAAGATAAGAAAGCTTTATATTCATGACCATTTCTATCTGAATGTACGAATACCTTGACTTAGAAAAGTGAAAGAATGTAGAAAATGTAAATTCTTGTTTTAATATCGAGAAAATGCTTAGCATTAGTTTGAAGTCAAATCCGTTCAGGCTGCTATATCTGCATAAAGCGTTGCCAGCTTTAAAAAATGGGGCACCATTTTGGTGATGGTGTAAACTGGCCCTTATTTCAGGCAACAAAAAGGCAAGTCTAGCAAATGTGAAACAGGTAGGGGCAGTAAGGATTGTATGGTGACGTCTTTTTGGACCAAATAACTCATTCACAATATAAACAACTTTTTTTTTTTTTTTTTTTTTACTTGCTCTTTGTCAAAGAAAGGTGTTAATGGTGCAGCAAACGAATAGAGAGGAAAGATGGAAAGAGCGAAAACTAAAATTGCTTCTCCTGCACTTTGAGGGTCTGCCTAGGACCTACTTGCCACACCCAGTTGCCGTTAGACAACAAACGCTTTTAAAATATAGGTGTAAGGAAATGCCTCCTTGGCATGGTTGCCCCCTGACTTTTTGCCTTTGCTGATGCTATGTTTACAATTGAAAGTGTGCTGAGGCCTGCTAACCAGGCCCCAGCACCAGTGTTCTTTCCCTAACCTGTACTTTTGTATCCACAATTGGCAGACCCTGGCATCCAGATAAGTCCCTTGTAACTGGTACTTCTAGTACCAAGGGCCCTGATGCCAAGGAAGGTCTCTAAGGGCTGCAGCATGTCTTATGCCACCCTGGAGACCTCTCACTCAGCACAGACACACTGCTTGCCAGCTTGTGTGTGCTAGTGAGGACAAAACGAGTAAGTCGACATGGCACTCCCCTCAGGGTGCCATGCCAGCCTCTCACTGCCTATGCAGTATAGGTAAGACACCCCTCTAGCAGGCCTTACAGCCCTAAGGCAGGGTGCACTATACCATAGGTGAGGGTACCAGTGCATGAGCATGGTACCCCTACAGTGTCTAAATAAAACCTTAGACATTGTAAGTGCAGGGTAGCCATAAGAGTATATGGTCTGGGAGTCTGTCAAACACGAACTCCACAGCACCATAATGGCTACACTGAAAACTGGGAAGTTTGGTATCAAACTTCTCAGCACAATAAATGCACACTGATGCCAGTGTACATTTTATTGTAAAATACACCACAGAGGGCACCTTAGAGGTGCCCCCTGAAACTTAACCGACTATCTGTGTAGGCTGACTAGTTTTAGCAGCCTGCCACAAACCGAGACATGTTGCTGGCCCCATGGGGAGAGTGCCTTTGTCACTCTGAGGCCAGTAACAAAGCCTGCACTGGGTGGAGATGCTAACACCTCTCCCAGGCAGGAATTGTCACACCTGGCGGTGAGCCTCAAAGGCTCACCTCCTTTGTGCCAACCCAGCAGGACACTCCAGCTAGTGGAGTTGCCCGCCCCCTCCGGCCAGGCCCCACTTTTGGCGGCAAGGCCGGAGAAAATAATGAGAATAACAAGGAGGAGTCACTGGCCAGTCAGGACAGCCCCTAAGGTGTCCTGAGCTGAGGTGACTCTAACTTTTAGAAATCCTCCATCTTGCAGATGGAGGATTCCCCCAATAGGGTTAGGATTGTGACCCCCTCCCCTTGGGAGGAGGCACAAAGAGGGTGTACCCACCCTCAGGGCTAGTAGCCATTGGCTACTAACCCCCCAGACCTAAACACGCCCTTAAATTTAGTATTTAAGGGCTACCCTGAACCCTAGAAAATTAGATTCCTGCAACTACAAGAAGAAGGACTGCCTAGCTGAAAAACCCCTGCAGAGGAAGACCAGAAGACGACAACTGCCTTGGCTCCAGAAACTCACCGGCCTGTCTCCTGCCTTCCAAAGATCCTGCTCCAGCGACGCCTTCCAAAGGGACCAGCGACCTCGACATCCTCTGAGGACTGCCCCTGCTTCGAAAAGACAAGAAACTCCCGAGGACAGCGGACCTGCTCCAAGAAAAGCTGCAACTTTGTTTCCAGCGGCTTTAAAGAACCCTGCAAGCTCCCCGCAAAAGGCGTGAGACTTGCAACACTGCACCCGGCGACCCCGACTCGGCTGGTGGCGATCCAACACCTCAGGAGGGACCCCAGGACTACTCTAAGACTGTGAGTACAAAAACCTGTCCCCCCTGAGCCCCCACAGCGCCGCCTGCAGAGGGAATCCCGAGGCTTCCCCTGACCGCGACTCTTTGAATCCAAAGTCCCGACACCTGGGAGAGACCCTGCACCCGCAGCCCCCAGGACCTGAAGGACCGGACTTTCACTGGAGGAGTGACCCCCAGGAGTCCCTCTCCCTTGCCCAAGTGGAGGTTTCCCCGAGGAACCCCCCCCTTGCCTGCCTGCAGCGCTGAAGAGATCCCTAGATCTCCCATTGACTTCCATTACAAACCCGACGCTTGTTTCGACACTGCACCCGGCCGCCCCCGCGCTGCTGAGGGTGAAATTTCTGTGTGGACTTGTGTCCCCCCCGGTGCCCTACAAAACCCCCCTGGTCTGCCCTCCGAAGACGCGGGTACTTACCTGCAAGCAGACCGGAACCGGGGCACCCCCTTCTCTCCATTCTAGCCTATGTGTTTTGGGCACCACTTGGAACTCTGCACCTGACCGGCCCTGAGCTGCTGGTGTGGTGACTTTGGGGTTGCTCTGAACCCCCAACGGTGGGCTACCTTGGACCAAGAACTGAACCCTGTAAGTGTCCTACTTACCTGGTAAAACTAACAAAAACTTACCTCCCCCAGGAACTGTGAAAATTGCACTAAGTGTCCACTTTTAAAACAGCTATTTGTCAATAACTTGAAAAGTATACATGCAATTTTGATGATTTGAAGTTCCTAAAGTACTTACCTGCAATACCTTTCGAATGAGCTATTACATGTAGAATTTGAACCTGTGGTTCTTAAAATAAACTAAGAAAAGATATTTTTCTATATAAAAACCTATTGGCTGGATTTGTCTCTGAGTGTGTGTACCTCATTTATTGTCTATGTGTATGTACAACAAATGCTTAACACTACTCCTTGGATAAGCCTACTGCTCGACCACACTACCACAAAATAGAGCATTAGTATTATCTATTTTTACCACTATTTTACCTCTAAGGGGAACCCTTGGACTCTGTGCATGCTATTCCTTACTTTGAAATAGCACATACAGAGCCAACTTCCTACAATAGGCAAAAAACATATTATTTTCACATTAACAAACGAGAGTCATCACTTTTGATACAAACATTTAGCTACAGATTCCTCACCTTTTGAATTTTCCCTAGGTGTGGGAAGCTGGCTCCCAATATGGTGCACTAAAAAGTACACCGTGCCGAAAGTCCAGTGGTTCCCCAATTGGTTTACTGTGCTAAAAGTAGATAGTGCTAACACTGTAATTTTTGGTGGTGTGGGCAAGCAGTTAGGCTTATCACTGAGTAGTCTAAGCATTTTTTGTGCTCACAGAGGCAATAAAGGAGACACCCACTCAAAGAATAAATCAGAGACCAAATTAGAAGAATAGCTCTTCTTTTTACATATACTATGAAACAAAGAACTTTGTTGCAAGATAAGCAAGTTTTTAAGTGTGAACTGTTTTCACTTGCAAAAGTGGACACGAGTTCTTCAATGTTATCCTATGGGAGAAAAAACAACTTACGGGACCAATATCTGAGACTTAAGGTAAGTATTGGGCAAAGTTCAGGACCACACCAATAAGTCACTCCGGACAGCACTGGGGTGGTGGCGTGCAAACATGTAGTACAGTGTTGGATGCCCAGTGTATTTCATGGGGATTAGTCTCCATGGAAAAAAGGCTGCAGCCTCTGGCTAGGAAACCAGTTGGGGAAAACCAACATGAAGGTAACAAACGGGGGTACTTGGGGACGTAGGTGCACCTTTGGTCCTCTTCCCCAAGGCCCAGGGGCAACGGATGCAGGTGTGTCCTTTGGTGTCAAGTTTCTGTGTCTGGGAGCAGCAGCGGTTGAGGGACTTGTGGTCTTAGGCTGCAGGCGTCATCGTGGAGTCCAGTAGGAGTGAAACCACAGTTGACTCGAACTCAGGAGAGCTGAGGGATGTTGTTGACACCTGGGGCCTACTTTGGGCCACGGCGATGGGTGCAGTGGTTGCTTCAGATGTCAGATTTCTCTCACCACAGAGGCTACAGGAGAGGAGGCCTATGGGCAGAGGCTGCAGGCAACTTCAGGGAGTCCAGGAGGGGTGAAACCACAGTGGACTCGGACTCTGGGTAGCTGGTGAAACTTGTTGTTACCAGTGGTCCTCTCCAACTCAGGTCAGTGACAGGGCGTGCAGTGGTGTCCTCATGTGTCAGGTCTTTGTGGTTCTGGATGCTTCAGAGTACTTTCCTTAGAATTTGTTTGGGAGCAGGTGCGCTGCTCATGGGAGTCTTGAGTCTTTTTAGAAGGCAGGCAATCCTGTGGAGGCTCAGCTGCAGGAGAAGTCATCTTTTTGTGCAGAGTCTGTCGAGGATTGCAGACAGGCCGGCGGGATTGGTACCAGGTCAGCTGCTTCTTTTTCTCCTCTTCTGCTGGTGTGACTCTTCGGTGTCCTTGGGCTTCTTAGGTTGTCAGGATTTGAGTTCTTGGGTTCAGGGGAGTCACCCAAATACTCAATTTAGGGGTGTTACAGGGAGAGCCAGGTCTGTACTGCCAATAAGAAGTGGGGTCAGGACAGGAGTGCTGGTCATCTCCACCATCTGGAAAGACCTGGGTTGCATTACACAGATGGCTAAGCCTTTGAAGCTTCCTGCCCAAGAATGTCCCTCCTGCCTGGCGGAGGTGTCAGCACCCATGCCCAGTGCAGGCTTTTGTCCCTGGCCTCCGAGAGCCCTGGCTTAGGGGGCCAGAAACGTGGATAAGGTGGCTGAACTGGTCAGGGCCAGTCAGTTAACACACTGGCATTTGGTATGTTTTTCGTGGGGCACCTCTAAGGTGCCCTCCAAATGCAAATATAATAAATCCCTTACTGGAATCATTGAGGGTTTATTATTAATACGAGATGTTTGATACCAAGATACTGAGATGTTCAGAGAAGCCATCATATAGCTGGGAAAGTCGTAATGACCAGTATCCTGCACATTTATTTAAAATGTCTTTCCTGGTCACTTACTATGTCTGAGAATTGACAAAGACATAGCAGGGGCTTATCTGCTCGTGCAGATATGCCCTCATATGTAATATAATGCACCCGACTTGGGGCTGTAAGGCCTGCTAAAGGAGTGACTTACATATATTGCATACAATGTTAGGGGACATGGTACACAGGCTGTGTACCAAGTCATGTTTTCACTTTTGTCTGCCCCAAGTCATACAGTGTGCATTGGCAGCACTGTGCGAGTTTGGTGCGGGAACCCTGAGGGTGGCACAATTGGTGCTACAACCCTCAGTGACCTTCTTTAGTATCCTAGGTACCAGGAGTACCATTTACTAGGGACTTGCAGGGGGTGCTAAAGATTGTGCCAGTTGGCGGAAACAACTGTACAATTTTGAGAAAGAGCTTCAACCTGGGGGACCTGGTTAGATGGGACTCAGTGCACTTTCAGTGAAAATCACATCGGATACTGATTAAAAATTGGGGGCTAACCATGCCAAAAAGGGTGTTTTCCTACACTAGATGTCAGGCTGGATCTGGAAACTTTTGTGTAGTATCTCTGCACACCTGAGAGTTGCATTGTTTGGCTCTGTATTGAAACTGCAGCTATGGTGCCCACCATCCCTCTGGCCAGTGTCAGCATTGTGTTAAGTCTACCACCTACCCACAGCCAGACCTGCAAAACCCCTTTAGTGTACCCATGCAGGGTCACAGCCACCCTGTGTGAGGCAGAATCCACTGATTCTATCGGGGCTGGCAAGCAAGCAGGTGGGTTCTCTAAATAGTTTGCAATAGCTATGCCTTGCCCTTCCCTTTGTCCCCAACGCACCTTCCGCAATCTACCCAATGAATGAACGGAGGATCGGCTCTGAGTTTTTCTTTTTTTTTTTGGCCAAAGGGGCTATCAAGAGGTTGCCAGGGCCAGAAGTAGTGAGCGGCTATTACTCCCCTTACTACCTGGTGCCCAAGAAGAATGGAGGTCTTTGGCCAATTTTAGATCTGTACCCTCTCAATTTCTTCCTCTGCAAGACAAATTCAAAATGCTTACCCTGGACCAGTTCTTATCTGGACCAGGCTTCATCAAAATCTCCTGTCATCTTTGGGGTTCACTATCAACATGCTGAAGACACACCTGACTCCTTCTCAGACTCTCCCTTCCATCTGAGCAATTCTGTACACAGTTTGGTTCTGTGCCTTTTGGAAAGAGAGTCCAGGATATTCAGGTTATGATCCAGGTCTTTCAGTCTCTGTCCTGAATTTCAGTGAGGTCAAGTCTGAGGCTGCTGGGACTGATAGCCTCTTTCGTCCTGCTAGTTGATCATTCCAGTGGTCCGTAGGTGGGCTCTGCAGTGGAATCTGAAGTCCCAATGGGCCCAACATCAAGGGGGACCTCTCCAATCACGTTCCGATCTCAGAGAATACTGAGAAATATTTGCAGTGCAGCAACTGGACCATACCCAGAACTGATAGTGGTTACCAATGCTTTGCTTCTGGGTTGGGCAGGCACCTGGAGAGTTGGGCGTCAGAAGCCTCTGATCTCCAGCAGAGTCCTTGCTCCAGATCAACCTTCTGGAGCTGAGGGCCATCTCTTTGGTTTTGAAAGCCTTCCTGCTATCCATCAATGGGAGGCCGGTTTGGGTGTTCCTGAACAGCACTGTTGATATATGGTACTGCAACAAACAGGGCATGGTTGTCCAGGAGGCCTTGTGCCTCTACTCATGGCTGGACTGCCAAGGTATGTTCCTGGTGGTAACCCACCTGGCAGGCTCACTGAATTGCAGGACAGACAAACGTGGCTGTTGGCGCCTAGCAAATCACAAGTGGGAGTTACCTCATGAGTTGGCACAAGGTCTCTTCCGCAAATGCGGAGAACCTTGGCTCGATCGGTTTCGCCAATGCTCAGCGTCCGCATTTCTGCATGTTAAAATTTCCAAGGAGTCCCTGGCTCAGAGACGCATTCCACCTGGAATCAAACTTGAGACTCCAGTATGCCTTTACGTCTATACCTTTGTGGCCTTGAGTTCTAAAGAAGATCAGGACAGACAGGGCCCAAGTAATCCTACTTTTTCCGGAATGGGCATGATGAGTATGGTATCCAGAACTGCTGGGCTTGAGCAACTTGGCTGTGATCAGACTGCCCTCCAGGAACATCTGCTGTGCTAGCAAAGCAGTGGGGTTTTCCTTCCCGGCCTTTGCAATCTCTACCCTCCTGTGAGGAAATTGAGTGGTGACAGCTGAACACTTTAGAATGTCCTCCAGAGGTGGTGGATGTTAGGTTAGGGTAGGTTATGTTGTGCTATGCTATGTTTTGCAGAGTTGTAGAACGCACCCGGGAGGGCATCCTGGAGCTGAGCAGGTGTGAGTCTAGGACACGGCTGTGGCCTCGTGGAACTACTCAAAAAGCCAGGTCTTTAGCTTCTAGTGTAATTCAAAAAGTGAGGAGGAGGCTCCTATATGTAGAGGCAGGTTGTTCCATGCTTTAGGAGCGATGCAGGAGAAGGCTCGACCAGTTCTGTTTTTCTGTATACATGAGATTTGTGCATGAAGCAGTCCGGATGATTGGAGGTGTCTGAGAGGTTTATGAAATCAGATGCAATTGTTGAAATATGCTGGGCCGGTTTTTTGAAGTGCCTTGGAAGTGTGGGTGAGGAGTTTGAATTGTGCTAGTTTGTGAATTGTGAGCCAGTGGAGCTCCTTCATGGGTGGTGTGTCGTGAGTAATGATGTGTGAGATGGAGAGTAATTCTTGCTGCCACGTTCTGAATGGTCTGCAGCCTTCTGGTGAGTTTTTTGTTGATTCCAGCATAGTGTGCTCCTTTAGTCCAGCTTGCTTGTGACCAGGGCATGTGTAACGGTTTTCGAGGTGCTGATTTGGAGCCATTTGAAAATCTTCCTCAGCATCTTCAGGGCATGGAAGCATGATGCGGTGACAGCATTGACCTTGGCTGTCATGTCAGGTTTGCTGCTGATGATGATTGTAGGAAAGAGCCTCTTTTGGTCATGGTCACCCCCACTTTTTGCCACTGGTACTGATGTTTTTCGACTGATGTGCACTGGGCCCCTGCTTACCAGGCCCCAGTGCCAGTTCTCTTTCCCTAAAAACAAAGTAAAATGGTCTAATTGTGTTACAATTAGCAAACTCTTTAGCACCTATCAGTCTCTAGAAAATTGTACACTTGGTCCCTCGGGCATAGGTACTAAAAAGGGTCCCTAACGGCTGCAGTATCTATTATGCCACTCTAAGGGACTCCCATACAGATTGCATGCAAACTACCACTGAAGGCTGCGTGACCTGGTGTGAAAACATGGTGTGAAAACACGACATGGCACACTCACTGTGTGCCATGCCAAAGTCACTGCATAAAATATATATGTCACCCTTACAGCAGGACTTAAAACCCTAAGGCAAGGTGTATTATATTTTATGTGAGGACATATGTGCATGAGCAGATAATCCCCTGTGATGTCTAGTTCAATTACTCGATATTGCAAGTGAACAGAGAAGCCATCTCAAGGTATGTACTGGGTACTGGTCATTAAAAGTTACCCAGTTTCATGATGGCTTTACCGAAACCTATGGTGTTTGGTATCAAACACCTTATCTTAATAAATCTATACTGATGCCAGTATTAGATTTATTATGACATGCACCCACAGGTTACCTTAGAGGTGCCCCCTGAAACCTACTAGTCTTCTAGTGTGCTGGCTGACTGGTATCCTCCAGCCTGCCACCACAGAGTTTCTCACCCCCTGGAGGTGAGAGCCAGCGCTCTCTGAGGTCAGGAAACAATCCCTGCTCCAGAGAAGGTGTTGTCACTTCCTCCAGCAGGATGACTAGTAAATCTGCATGCAAAGGTCAAAGGCTTTAAAGTCTCTGTTGCCTTTGATATGCGACCCCCGACTTCCTTCAGACCTGGAGAATGCCACCCCGAGGCCCATTTGGCCTGGCTGGGACAGGTGGGAAATTAGTTATGCAGTAGTCGTGTTGCTCCTCCAGACTACTCACACACCTAAGGTGGACTACCTGATGTGCTCCTCAAAAGAAGGGTTCCACCATCTTGTTTTTGGTGGAATTAGGAACTCTGGGAAAGGTTCATATCCGCTCCCCCCTGGAAGTGGTTATATAGGGGGCGTAGTGACCCTAGGGGCAACCAGCCCATAGGTTCCTACCCTTAACTCCCGTTAACGCTCCTAAATTTTGTATTTAGGAGACCCCCCTGACACTAGGAACTTGTATTCGCCTGAATGCAACAAAAAAAAAAAAAACAACAAAGAAGAGCCGAAGAAGTGAGAACTGTGGACTGCCTATGGACTTGGCGCTAAACCCTGACTGCCTTCTCCTGTCCCAACAATTGCAAAGACCCAGGTCGTCCTGCAGCTATGTATCCTCCCAGAGCCTTGGAGGGCTGCCAGCAGTTCAACTTCCAGCCAGTATCTCCCTTATAGTGGAGGAGCTACTTCCCTGAAGGCACCGACCACACAGTCCAGTTCAGCAAACTGCTGACCACCAGGTTTACCGACGCAGCAGCCCAGGAGGAGGTCACTGAGTGTCCAGGAGGTCAGCCCTCTCGATCCTTCCAGTCTTTGAGACCATGATCCACCTTGGAGGCTCCCTGCACCAGTACCCATGGTACCTGAGCCTGTTGCAAGCACCAAGGCTTGTTTGTGTTCAGTTCGAACACCAGAGCTCCCAAAACTTACCTGCATGTTGAGGGACTTCGAGAGATGTCAGCTTCACACCGGAAGTCGTCTTTCTGTGTTTCTTTTCTCTCTCCTGTGGGTTCAATGAGAACTGTGAGAGCCTCAAACTCGCCGACCAGGCGGACAAAACACCTAAACACCCAAGCCCCCCAGCCCCAGTCCACTGAAACAGCCAGTGTTATTTTCTTTTTTCTTTTCAGTTCAGAATGGTGCAGTGTGTAATAAAAATAAGTATAACAAAGATTTTGTGTGTTTCATTGAAATTTTAGATGACACAATGGCATGCAGGACTGTTGGTATTCATGCTTAATATGTTTTTTTTCATATAACAGACAGGTGAGTATGGTATTTCTATAGCGCCTCAACACTCTAACAAGGGGGCGGTATCATGTTATCTGACAAGTAGGATGATACCACTCTTGGTTGGAACTGTGTTGAATTGTAGTGTGGGTTATGTGGGCAAATGTCAATGTTATGCGTGAATCACCAGAGTGATGACTAACTGACCCACTTTACTTGTAAGTCCCTAGTAGATGGCACTACATCCATCCAGAGCCAGTAAATTAAATGATACTAATGGAGGTGCAGTACTCGTCGTGCCACCCACAAAAGTAGCGTTTTAAAACATGCCTCAGACCTGCCACCGCAATATGTAGTTTTAAACTTTAATTTCAACCTAGCAGAGTAACCCATTTTGCATAAGTACGCCATCTGGTGTTGGTCTTGGAGTGTTACGAGTTGTTTTTCTTCCTAGAAGGTTTTCGAGTCACAAAATGGACTGTCCCCTCCTCTTGGTGATACTACGCATGGACGTAGAGTCCTTGGTTGGATTGTTTTCTTTCCGCTGTCAGTTCAGACGCATTTCCTCTCACTCCGGTGGATCTTGGTTCAGTCCTTCTGAACTTATTCCACCTTTCTATAATACAGTCAGTATTGTCTCCATCACGTTTTCTATTTGTAGTCGATCTGACTAAACCGTCTGGGTAAATTTTTTTTTTTCACCCTTACAACGGCCTCGCCCTTTTAGGGCCTACTTCGGTGTCGGGCTGATGGAACGAACTACGTTTCGATTCTGTCCTCGGTTCCCTTATACCAACCAGCACTTGGTGTGTAATCTCTGTTTATCTCCTGACCATCGAGAGGAGACTTGCGACCCCTGCAGATCATTTAGATCTACAAAGACTCTCCGGGACCGAAGAGCTTGTCTACTGGAATTGGAATCCAAGTCCAAAAAAGATGCACCTGATATTTTTAGTGAGGAACACGCGTAGGAGGAGGACGAACAGAGTACGGCGCTTTGCATCAGAGACTCTGATTCCGAACACGACTCCAATGCGGACAGCTATTCCATACCTCCGGTGTAATACGTGAGTACACCTACCCCGTCACACCACCCAAAAACATCAAAAAAGGTGTCCAGCACTGGTCCTTCGTCCTCCACTGCCTTCACGTCATGGTCCGATCTGAAAAACAAGTCCGGATGACCAACCTTCATGTTCGGCACTGAGAATAAATACCAATGTGCATACAAGCACCGAAAAAACAGACTGTTCCAGCTGTCTCTGTTCCGAGCCGAAAAGTAGAGACATCAATTTCGGAGCCAACAATTTATATATCCATTTCGGACCAATACTTTCGGTTTGAGTAAAACACTTGATGACTAAACCTTCAGAGCCGAAAGCTACAAGTAGTAAACCTACTAGTTCCACACAATAAACCTCGGACATACAACCAATTTTACATGTCATGGACGCTAGACAGCGCAAATTACAAATTCAAGAGGGCATAGGAAGAATAATTGCTTTTCCTCCAGTGACTGTTAAAAGGAAGTTACCCTTTCAGGAGACCTTAGATGCTGGACCTCCACCAAAAAAGGTCTCAAAGGATGTAAGGAAATGCCTCCTTGGCATGGTTGCCCCCTGACTTTTTGCCTTTGCTGATGCTATGTTTACAATTGAAAGTGTGCTGAGGCCTGCTAACCAGGCCCCAGCACCAGTGTTCTTTCCCTAACCTGTACTTTTGTATCCACAATTGGCAGACCCTGGCATCCAGATAAGCCCCTTGTAACTGGTACTTCTAGTACCAAGGGCCCTGATGCCAAGGAAGGTCTCTAAGGGCTGCAGCATGTCTTATGCCACCCTGGAGACCTCTCACTCAGCACAGACACACTGCTTGCCAGCTTGTGTGTGCTAGTGAGAACAAAACGAGTAAGTCGACATGGCACTCCCCTCAGGGTGCCATGCCAGCCTCTCACTGCCTATGCAGTATAGGTAAGACACCCCTCTAGCAGGCCTTACAGCCCTAAGGCAGGGTGCACTATACCATAGGTGAGGGTACCAGTGCATGAGCATGGTACCCCTACAGTGTCTAAACAAAACCTTAGACATTGTAAGTGCAGGGTAGCCATAAGAGTATATGGTCTGGGAGTCTGTCAAACACGAACTCCCCAGCACCATAATGGCTACACTGAAAACTGAGAAGTTTGGTATCAAACTTCTCAGCACAATAAATGCACACTGATACCAGTGTACATTTTATTGTAAAATACACCCCAGAGGGCACCTTAGAGGTGCCCCCTGAAACTTAAACCGACTATCTGTGTAGGCTGACTAGTTCTAGCAGCCTGCCACAAACCGAGACATGTTGCTGGCCCCATGGGGAGAGTGCCTTTGTCACTCTGAGGCCAGTAACAAAGCCTGCACTGGGTGGAGATGCTAACACCTCCCCCAGGCAGGAATTGTCACACCTGGCGGTGAGCCTCAAAGGCTCACCTCCTTTGTGCCAACCCAGCAGGACACTCCAGCTAGTGGAGTTGCCCGCCCCCTCCGGCCAGGCCCCACTTTTGGCGGCAAGGCCGGAGAAGATAATGAGAAAAACAAGGAGGAGTCACTGACCAGTCAGGACAGCCCCTAAGGTGTCCTGAGCTGAGGTGACTCTAACTTTTAGAAATCCTCCATCTTGCAGATGGAGGATTCCCCCAATAGGGTAGGATTGTGACCCCCTCCCCTTGGGAGGAGGCACAAAGAGGGTGTACCCACCCTCAGGGCTAGTAGCCATTGGCTACTAACCCCCCAGACCTAAACACGCCCTTAAATTTAGTATTTAAGGGCTACCCTGAACCCTAGAAAATCAGATTCCTGCAACTACAAGAAGAAGGACTGCCTAGCTGAAAACCCCTGCAGCGGAAGACCAGAAGACGACAACTGCCTTGGCTCCAGAAACTCACCGGCCTGTCTCCTGCCTTCCAAAGATCCTGCTCCAGCGACGCCTTCCAAAGGGACCAGCGACCTCGACATCCTCTGAGGACTGCCCCTGCTTCGAAAAGACAAGAAACTCCCGAGGACAGCGGACCTGCTCCAAGAAAAGCTGCAACTTTGTTTCCAGCAGCTCCAAAGAACCCTGCAAGCTCCCCGCAAGAAGCGTGAGACTTGCAACACTGCACCCGGCGACCCCGACTCGGCTGGTGGCGATCCAACACCTCAGGAGGGACCCCAGGACTACTCTAAGACTGTGAGTACAAAAACCTGTCCCCCCTGAGCCCCCACAGCGCCGCCTGCAGAGGGAATCCCGAGGCTTCCCCTGACCGCGACTCTTTGAACCTAAAGTCCCGACACCTGGGAGAGACCCTGCACCCGCAGCCCCCAGGACCTGAAGGACCGGACTTTCACTGGAGGAGTGACCCCCAGGAGTCCCTCTCCCTTGACCAAGTGGAGGTTTCCCCGAGGAACCCCCCCCTTGCCTGCCTGCAGCGCTAAAGAGATCCCTAGATCTCCCATTGACTTCCATTACAAACCCGACGCTTGTTTCTACACTGCACCCGGCCGCCCCCGCGCTGCTGAGGGTGAAATTTCTGTGTGGGCTTGTGTCCCCCCCCGGTGCCCTACAAAACCCCCCTGGTCTGCCCTCCGAAGACGCGGGTACTTACCTGCAAGCAGACCGGAACCGGGGCACCCCCTTCTCTCCATTCTAGCCTATGTGTTTTGGGCACCACTTTGAACTCTGCACCTGACCGGCCCTGAGCTGCTGGTGTGGTGACTTTGGGGTTGCTCTGAACCCCCAACGGTGGGCTACCTTGGACCAAGAACTGAACCCTGTAAGTGTCTTACTTACCTGGTAAAACTAACAAATACTTACCTCCCCTAGGAACTGTGAAAATTGCACTAAGTGTCCACTTTTAAAACAGCTATTTGTGAATAACTTGAAAAGTATACATGCAATTTTTATGATTTAAAGTTCCTAAAGTACTTACCTGCAATACCTTTCAAATGAGCTATTACATGTAGAATTTGAACCTGTGGTTCTTAAAATAAACTAAGAAAAGATATTTTTCTATATAAAAACCTATTGGCTGGATTTGTCTCTGAGTGTGTGTACCTCATTTATTGTCTATGTGTATGTACAACAAATGCTTAACACTACTCCTTGGATAAGCCTACTGCTCGACCACACTACCACAAAATAGAGCATTAGTATTATCTCTTTTTACCACTATTTTACCTCTAAGGGGAACCCTTGGACTCTGTGCATGCTATTCCTTACTTTGAAATAGCACATACAGAGCCAACTTCCTACATTGGTGGATCAGCGGTGGGGTACAAGACTTTGCATTTGCTGGACTACTCAGCCAATACCTGATCACACGACAAATTCCAAAATTGTCATTAGAAATTGATTTTTGCAATTTGAAAAGTTTTCTAAATTCTTAAAAGACCTGCTAGGGCCTTGTGTTAGATCCTGTTTAGCATTTCTTTTAGAGGTTAAAAGTTTGTAAAAGTTTGAATTAGATTCTAGAACCAGTTGTAGATTCTTAAAAAGTATTCCAACTTTTAGAAGCAAAATGTCTAGCACAGATGTGACCGTGGTGGAACTCGACACCACACCTTACCTCCATCTTAAGATGAGGGAGCTAAGGTCACTCTGTAAAATAAAGAAAATAACAATGGGCCCCAAACCTACCAAAATACAGCTCCAGGAGCTTTTGGCAGAGTTTGAAAAGGCCAACCCCTCTGAGGGTGGCAACTCAGAGGAAGAGGATAGTGACTTGGAGGACAATTCCCCCCTACCAGTCCTATCTAAGGAGAACAGGGTCCCTCAAACCCTGACTCCAAAAATAATAGTCAGAGATGCTGGTTCTCTCACAGGAGAGACCAACAACTCTGAAATCACTGAGGATAACCCCAGTGAAGAGGACATCCAGTTAGCCAGGATGGCCAAAAGATTGGCTTTGGAAAGACAGATCCTAGCCATAGAGAGGGAAAGACAAGAGATGGGCCTAGGACCCATCAATGGTGGCAGCAACATAAATAGGGTCAGAGATTCTCCTGACATGTTGAAAATCCCTAAAGGGATTGTAACTAAATATGAAGATGGTGATGACATCACCAAATGGTTCACAGCTTTTGAGAGGGCTTGTGTAACCAGAAAAGTGAACAGATCTCACTGGGGTGCTCTCCTTTGGGAAATGTTCACAGGAAAGTGTAGGGATAGACTCCTCACACTCTCTGGACAAGATGCAGAATCTTATGACCTCATGAAGGGTACCCTGATTGAGGGCTTTGGATTCTCCACTGAGGAGTATAGGATTAGATTCAGGGGGGCTCAAAAATCCTCGAGCCAGACCTGGGTTGACTTTGTAGACTACTCAGTGAAAACACTAGATGGTTGGATTCAAGGCAGTGGTGTAAGTAATTATGATGGGCTGTACAATTTATTTGTGAAAGAACACCTATTGAGTAATTGTTTCAATGATAAACTGCATCAGCATCTGGTAGACCTAGGACCAATTTCTCCCCAAGAATTGGGAAAGAAGGCGGACCATTGGGTCAAGACAAGGGTGTCCAAGACTTCAACAGGGGGTGACCAAAAGAAAGGGGTCACAAAGACTCCCCAGGGGAAGGGTGATGAGACAACCAAAACTAAAAATAGTAAAGAGTCTTCTACAGGCCCCCAAAAACCTGCACAGGAGGGTGGGCCCAGAGCCTCTTCACAAAACAATGGGTACAAGGGTAAAAACTTTGATCCCAAAAAGGCCTGGTGTCATAGCTGTAAACAGCATGGACACCAAACTGGAGACAAGGCCTGTCCCAAGAAAGGTTCCACTCCAAACTCCCATCCAGGTAACACTGGTATGGCTAGTCTCCAAGTGGGATCAACAGTGTGCCCAGAGCAAATCAGGGTCCACACTGAAGCTACTCTAGTTTCTGAGGGTGGGGTGGATTTAGCCACACTAGCTGTCTGGCCGCCTAACATGCAAAAATACAGACAGCAACTCTTAATTAATGGGACTAGAATAGAGGGCCTGAGGGATACAGGTGCCAGTGTCACCATGGTGACAGAGAAACTGGTTTCCCCTGGCCAATACCTGACTGGAAAAACTTACACAGTCACCAACGCTGACAATCAGAGAAAAGTACATCCCATGGCAATGGTTACTTTAGAATGGGGAGGGGTCAATGGCCTGAAACAGGTGGTGGTCTCCTCAAATATCCCAGTGGACTGTCTGCTTGGAAATGACCTGGAGTCCTCAGCATGGGCTGAGGTAGAACTAAAAACCCATGCAGCAATGCTGGGTATCCCTGAACTGGTGTGTGTGAAAACAAGGGCACAGTGCAAGGCTCAGGGTGAACAAGTAGAGCTGGAGTCTGGAAGAATGGCCCAGCCTACCAAGAGGAAAGGAAAGTCAGTTGGGAAACCAACTGCAACACAGCAAAAGAAAGGGAACCTCTCTTCTCAGGAAGAAGTTCTGCCCTCTGAGGGAACTGAGCCTTTGGAGCTTGAACCTTATCAGGTTGAGCTCTTAGGCCCAGGGGGACCCTCAAGGGAGGAGCTGTGTAAGGGACAAGAAACCTGTCCCTCTCTTGAAGGCCTTAGGCAGCAAGCTGCTGAAGAGTCCAAAGGCAAGAAAAATGGAACGCATAGGGTCTATTGGGAAGATGGACTCCTGTACACTGAGGCCAGAGACCCCAAACCTGGTGCCACTAGGAGAGTGGTAGTGCCTCAGCTGTTCAGGAAGTTCATCCTAACATTGGCCCATGACATTCCCCTTGCTGGACATTTGGGACAAACCAAGACGTGGGAGAGGTTAGTCAACCACTTCTACTGGCCCAATATGTCCAACATGGTTAAGGAGTTTTGCCTCTCCTGCCCCACCTGTCAAGCCAGTGGTAAGACAGGTGGGCATCCAAAGGCCCCCCTCATTCCACTTCCAGTGGTGGGGGTTCCCTTTGAAAGAGTGGGTGTGGACATAGTTGGTCCACTAGAACCTCCCACAGCCTCAGGAAATATGTATATCCTGGTAGTAGTGGATCATGCTACCAGGTATCCTGAAGCTATTCCCCTTAGGTCGACTACTGCCCCTGCAGTAGCCAAGGCCCTCATTGGTATCTTTACCAGAGTGGGTTTTCCTAAAGAGGTGGTGTCTGACAGAGGTACCAACTTCATGTCAGCATACCTAAAGCACATGTGGAATGAGTGTGGAGTGACTTATAAATTCACTACACCATACCATCCACAAACTAATGGCTTGGTTGAGAGATTCAACAAGACATTAAAAGGCATGATCATGGGGCTCCCAGAAAAGCTCAAAAGGAGATGGGATGTCCTCTTGCCATGTCTGCTTTTCGCTTACAGAGAGGTGCCACAGAAGGGAGTAGGATTCTCACCCTTTGAACTTCTGTTTGGTCATCCTGTAAGGGGACCACTTGCTCTTGTTAAAGAAGGCTGGGAGAGACCTCTCCATGAGCCAAAACAAGACATAGTGGACTATGTACTTGGCCTTCGCTCTAGAATGGCAGAGTACATGGAAAAGGCAACCAAAAACCTTGAGGCCAGCCAACAGCTCCAGAAGTTTTGGTATGACCAAAAGGCTGCACTGGTTGAGTTCCAACCAGGGCAGAAAGTCTGGGTTCTGGAGCCTGTGGCTCCCAGGGCACTCCAGGACAAATGGAGTGGCCCTTACCCAGTACTGGAGAGGAAGAGTCAGGTCACCTACTTGGTGGACCTGGGCACAAGCAGGAGCCCCAAGAGGGTGATCCATGTAAACCGCCTTAAGCTCTTCCACGACAGGGCTGATGTCAATCTGTTGATGGTAACAGATGAGGATCAGGAGGCAGAGAGTGAACCTCTCCCTGATCTTCTGTCATCAGACCCAAAAGATGGTACAGTAGATGGAGTGATCTACTCAGACACCCTCTCTGGCCAACAGCAAGCTGATTGTAGGAGAGTCCTACAACAGTTTCCTGAACTCTTCTCCTTAACCCCTGGTCAGACACACCTGTGTACCCATGATGTGGACACAGGAGACAGCATGCCTGTCAAGAACAAAATCTTTAGACAATCTGACCATGTTAAAGAAAGCATCAAGGTGGAAGTCCACAAGATGCTGGAATTGGGAGTAATTGAGCGCTCTGACAGCCCCTGGGCTAGCCCAGTGGTCTTAGTCCCCAAACCTCACACCAAAGATGGAAAGAAAGAGATGAGGTTTTGTGTGGACTACAGAGGGCTCAATTCTGTCACCAGGACAGATGCCCATCCAATTCCAAGAGCTGATGAGCTCATTGATAAATTAGGTGCTGCCAAATTTCTAAGTACCTTTGACTTGACAGCAGGGTACTGGCAAATAAAAATGGCACCTGGAGCAAAAGAAAAGACAGCATTCTCCACACCTGATGGGCATTATCAGTTTACTGTTATGCCCTTTGGTTTAAAGAATGCCCCTGCCACCTTCCAACGGTTGGTGAATCAAGTCCTTGCTGGCTTGGAGTCCTTTAGCACAGCTTATCTTGATGATATTGCTGTCTTTAGCTCCACCTGGCAGGATCACCTGGTCCACCTGAGGAAGGTTTTGAAGGCTCTGCAATCTGCAGGCCTCTCTATCAAGGCATCCAAATGCCAGATAGGGCAGGGAACTGTGGTTTACTTGGGACACCTTGTAGGTGGAGGCCAAGTTCAGCCACTCCAACCCAAGATCCAGACTATTCTGGACTGGGTAGCTCCAAAAACCCAGACTCAAGTCAGGGCATTCCTTGGCTTGACTGGGTATTACAGGAGGTTTGTGAAGGGATATGGATCCATTGTGACAGCCCTCACTGAACTCACCTCCAAGAAAATGCCCAAGAAAGTAAACTGGACTGTGGAATGCCAACAGGCCTTTGACACCCTGAAACAGGCAATGTGCTCAGCACCAGTTCTCAAAGCTCCAGATTATTCTAAGCAGTTCATTGTGCAGACTGATGCCTCTGAACATGGGATAGGGGCAGTTTTGTCCCAAACAAATGATGATGGCCTTGACCAGCCTGTTGCTTTCATTAGCAGGAGGTTACTCCCCAGGGAGCAGCGTTGGAGTGCCATTGAGAGGGAGGCCTTTGCTGTGGTTTGGTCCCTGAAGAAGCTGAGACCATACCTCTTTGGGACTCACTTCCTAGTTCAAACTGACCACAGACCTCTCAAATGGCTGATGCAAATGAAAGGTGAAAATCCTAAACTGTTGAGGTGGTCCATCTCCCTACAGGGAATGGACTTTATAGTGGAACACAGACCTGGGACTGCCCATGCCAATGCAGATGGCCTTTCCAGGTTCTTCCACTTAGAAAATGAAGACTCTCTTGGGAAAGGTTAGTCTCATCCTCTTTCGTTTGGGGGGGGGGTTGTGTAAGGAAATGCCTCCTTGGCATGGTTGCCCCCTGACTTTTTGCCTTTGCTGATGCTATGTTTACAATTGAAAGTGTGCTGAGGCCTGCTAACCAGGCCCCAGCACCAGTGTTCTTTCCCTAACCTGTACTTTTGTATCCACAATTGGCAGACCCTGGCATCCAGATAAGCCCCTTGTAACTGGTACTTCTAGTACCAAGGGCCCTGATGCCAAGGAAGGTCTCTAAGGGCTGCAGCATGTCTTATGCCACCCTGGAGACCTCTCACTCAGCACAGACACACTGCTTGCCAGCTTGTGTGTGCTAGTGAGAACAAAACGAGTAAGTCGACATGGCACTCCCCTCAGGGTGCCATGCCAGCCTCTCACTGCCTATGCAGTATAGGTAAGACACCCCTCTAGCAGGCCTTACAGCCCTAAGGCAGGGTGCACTATACCATAGGTGAGGGTACCAGTGCATGAGCATGGTACCCCTACAGTGTCTAAACAAAACCTTAGACATTGTAAGTACAGGGTAGCCATAAGAGTATATGGTCTGGGAGTCTGTCAAACACGAACTCCCCAGCACCATAATGGCTACACTGAAAACTGAGAAGTTTGGTATCAAACTTCTCAGCACAATAAATGCACACTGATACCAGTGTACATTTTATTGTAAAATACACCCCAGAGGGCACCTTAGAGGTGCCCCCTGAAACTTAAACCGACTATCTGTGTAGGCTGACTAGTTCTAGCAGCCTGCCACAAACCGAGACATGTTGCTGGCCCCATGGGGAGAGTGCCTTTGTCACTCTGAGGCCAGTAACAAAGCCTGCACTGGGTGGAGATGCTAACACCTCCCCCAGGCAGGAATTGTCACACCTGGCGGTGAGCCTCAAAGGCTCACCTCCTTTGTGCCAACCCAGCAGGACACTCCAGCTAGTGGAGTTGCCCGCCCCCTCCGGCCAGGCCCCACTTTTGGCGGCAAGGCCGGAGAAGATAATGAGAAAAACAAGGAGGAGTCACTGACCAGTCAGGACAGCCCCTAAGGTGTCCTGAGCTGAGGTGACTCTAACTTTTAGAAATCCTCCATCTTGCAGATGGAGGATTCCCCCAATAGGGTAGGATTGTGACCCCCTCCCCTTGGGAGGAGGCACAAAGAGGGTGTACCCACCCTCAGGGCTAGTAGCCATTGGCTACTAACCCCCCAGACCTAAACACGCCCTTAAATTTAGTATTTAAGGGCTACCCTGAACCCTAGAAAATCAGATTCCTGCAACTACAAGAAGAAGGACTGCCTAGCTGAAAACCCCTGCAGCGGAAGACCAGAAGACGACAACTGCCTTGGCTCCAGAAACTCACCGGCCTGTCTCCTGCCTTCCAAAGATCCTGCTCCAGCGACGCCTTCCAAAGGGACCAGCGACCTCGACATCCTCTGAGGACTGCCCCTGCTTCGAAAAGACAAGAAACTCCCGAGGACAGCGGACCTGCTCCAAGAAAAGCTGCAACTTTGTTTCCAGCAGCTCCAAAGAACCCTGCAAGCTCCCCGCAAGAAGCGTGAGACTTGCAACACTGCACCCGGCGACCCCGACTCGGCTGGTGGCGATCCAACACCTCAGGAGGGACCCCAGGACTACTCTAAGACTGTGAGTACAAAAACCTGTCCCCCCTGAGCCCCCACAGCGCCGCCTGCAGAGGGAATCCCGAGGCTTCCCCTGACCGCGACTCTTTGAACCTAAAGTCCCGACACCTGGGAGAGACCCTGCACCCGCAGCCCCCAGGACCTGAAGGACCGGACTTTCACTGGAGGAGTGACCCCCAGGAGTCCCTCTCCCTTGACCAAGTGGAGGTTTCCCCGAGGAACCCCCCCCTTGCCTGCCTGCAGCGCTAAAGAGATCCCTAGATCTCCCATTGACTTCCATTACAAACCCGACGCTTGTTTCTACACTGCACCCGGCCGCCCCCGCGCTGCTGAGGGTGAAATTTCTGTGTGGGCTTGTGTCCCCCCCCGGTGCCCTACAAAACCCCCCTGGTCTGCCCTCCGAAGACGCGGGTACTTACCTGCAAGCAGACCGGAACCGGGGCACCCCCTTCTCTCCATTCTAGCCTATGTGTTTTGGGCACCACTTTGAACTCTGCACCTGACCGGCCCTGAGCTGCTGGTGTGGTGACTTTGGGGTTGCTCTGAACCCCCAACGGTGGGCCACCTTGGACCAAGAACTGAACCCTGTAAGTGTCTTACTTACCTGGTAAAACTAACAAATACTTACCTCCCCTAGGAACTGTGAAAATTGCACTAAGTGTCCACTTTTAAAACAGCTATTTGTGAATAACTTGAAAAGTATACATGCAATTTTTATGATTTAAAGTTCCTAAAGTACTTACCTGCAATACCTTTCAAATGAGCTATTACATGTAGAATTTGAACCTGTGGTTCTTAAAATAAACTAAGAAAAGATATTTTTCTATATAAAAACCTATTGGCTGGATTTGTCTCTGAGTGTGTGTACCTCATTTATTGTCTATGTGTATGTACAACAAATGCTTAACACTACTCCTTGGATAAGCCTACTGCTCGACCACACTACCACAAAATAGAGCATTAGTATTATCTCTTTTTACCACTATTTTACCTCTAAGGGGAACCCTTGGACTCTGTGCATGCTATTCCTTACTTTGAAATAGCACATACAGAGCCAACTTCCTACAAAGGACAAAAAGAGAGAACAGGCTTTACAGCAGAAACAGCCTTTGTCACCACATTCTCCTCTTTGTCTTCCTTCCACACCACCACCATCACTCATATGAGACAGACATCCTCTGCATCACCACACAAGGATGATCTTAGTGATATTCAGCAGGATATGGGTCCATGGGATCTATATGACCCTGATCCTATTACCTCAAACGATCCAGACTTGTACCCTTCTAGACCAGTCCACCAGAAGACACTACAACATACAATCAGGTCATAGCAAGAGCAGCTGCATACCATAATGCGCAGATGCCCACAGACAAAATAGAGGAGGATTTCCTTTTTAATACATTAACATCCACACATAAGGAATATCAATGCCTCCCACTGCTACCTGGGATGCTTAGGCATTCATCTGATACTTTTAAGGAACCAGTAAAGGCCAGAATGATCACTCCCAAAATAGATAAAAACTATAAACCGGCTCCCTCATACCCAGTTTTCATAATAACTCAGATACCACTGGATTCAATAGTGGTTAGTGCATCTAGGAAGAAGGCTAACAGCCAGTCAACAGGAGATTCTCATCCTCCATATAAGGAGAGCAAAAAGTTGGACGCTGCAGGAAAAAAGGTGGCCTTACGAGCGACAAACCCTTGGAGAATAGCTGACTCCCAAGCTCTTTTAGCTAGGTATGACAGGGCCCACTGGGACAAGATGAAAGAATTTCAGCAATACCTTCCACCAGAGCATCAAAAGCGGCAACAGCAAATAGTTACAGAGGAACAGGCAATTTCCAATAACGCTATTAGACGCATTACATATGTGGCTGACACTGCAGCTAGAGGCATAAACACCAGCGTAGTCGTCAGAAGACATGCTTGGTTAAGATGTTCAGGCATCAAACCCGAGATACAAGCTGTCTTAAGCATGCCCTTTGACAAGAGACATCTGTTTGCCCCAGAAGTGGATACAACTATAGAAAAGCTGATGAAAGATTCTAAGACGGCTAAAGCGATGGGTGCATTATACACTACACCTGCTGGAGGGACTTTTCATAGGCAACAATTTAGTGGTGGCTTGAAGCCAGCAGCCACAGAAACAACATTCACTTCACAGCAAAAACAGACCTCATGATTCTACACAAGAGGTTCATTTTGAGGTTCCTACAGAGCATCCAATAATAGAGGCAGAGCCAAACCATTCACTTCCAGAGGTTCCTCTACTGCAACTAAACAGTGACCCATCCACCATCCCCACAGACCACACATCTTCTGTGGTAAATTTCTATCCACAATGGCAAGACGTCACTACAGACCAATGCGTTCTGTCAATTATCCAACATGGTTATTGTTTGGAACTATTCCACCAAACATTCCCCCTCGTTCACACAGAATTACTCAGACCATCTCAATCCACTGAAAGAGGAGGTACAAACACTACTACTCAAAGGATCCATAGAGTTAGTACCCATATCCCAACAGGGATCAGCTGTGTTTTCAATATACTTCCTAATACCAAAAAAGACGGCACATTAAGGCCAATTTTAGATCTCCGGCCTCTCAATCTATATATTCTCTCAGAACACTTTCATATAGTCACTCTACAGGATGTCATTCGCTTATCACAAAAAGATTACATTGACAGCATTAGATGTAAAAAATGCATATTTCCACATTCCCATATATCCAGCACATCGCAAATACCTAAGATTTGTAATTGCGCGAAAGCACTACCAATTCAAAGTATTACCATTCGGAGTAACAATAGCACCAAGGGTGTTTACCAAATGTTTAGCAGTAGTTTCAGCATTCCTCAGAAGACAACACATACATGTCTTCCCATATCTACACTGGATAAGAAAGACCATTACAATCCAAATCTGTCAGCAACGCACAATTACCTCAAATCCCACCTGCAACCATTACACATACGCTGTTTTTGGGAGCAATTCTCATCACTCAGTCAGGATTAGCATATCCAAACCCAGGCACTTCAAGGCTTAATATCTCACCTACAACACAACTACACTTATACAGTGAAGTTAGTGATGAAGTTATTAGGAATGATGGCTTCATATACAGCCTTAGTTTCAAATGCAAGACTGCACATGCGACCGTACTGCAGTAGTGCCTCTCACAACAGTGGTCTCAGTCACAGGGTCAACTTCAGGATCTAGTGTTGCTGGACTGCCCGACTTACCGCTTTCTGCAATGGCGGAATCACACCAGTCTATCAAAAGGGCAGACCACCATCACAGATGCATCACAGGCAGGTTGGGTAGCTCATTCCAACAATCTCACCATCCAAGAGGAATAGGACTCCAACCAACAGACTTACCACATAAATTACTTGGAATTGCTAGCAGTATTCCTAGCAATCAAAGCTTTTCTGACACAAATTACACACAAGATAGTGTTAATACACACAGACAATATGACAACAATCTGCAAAAAAAAAAAAGGTGGGAGGGACACCCATCCCAATTATCCCTTTTAACCCAGTCAATTTTGAGATGGGCGATTCACAATCACATTCACCTCATCCAGGTACCCACAATCCAAGGGCAATGCTCTGTGGATGAACTAGTCGGGGATATTTGCTTATTTTTTCCCACCTCTCCCACTCATTCCATTTCTGGTGAAGAAGATGAGCCAAATCTCACTCACCTTGATTCTCATAGCTCCCACATGGGCACGTCAACATTGGTACAAAAAACCGCTGGATCTATCTGTGGTACCTCATCACAAGCTACCAAACAGACCAGATCTGTTGACCCAAAATAGAGGTCAAATCAGACACCCAAATACGAGCGCACTCAATCTTGCGATAATGCTTCTGAAGTCATAAAGTTTGGTTACCTACAACTTCCATCTGAATGTATGGATATTCTAAAGGAGGCATGCAACCCCACAACTTGACAATGTTATGCTGCTAAATGGAAACGTTTTGTGTACTATTGTCAACCCAAAAATATTGACCCACTTAAGGCTTCAGTACAAGATATTGTATGCTATTTGTTACTCTTACAGAAAACAAATCTGGCATATTCCTCTATTAGGCTTCATTTAGCAGCTATAGCAGCTTATCTTCAAAGCAGACAGCATATTTTCCTATTTAGAATTGCTGTTAGAAAAGCTTTTATGGAGAGACTTAGGAGAGTTATCCCACCTAGAGTTCCTCCAGCTCCTGCATGGCTTATGGGCCCACCATTTGAACCCATGCATTCTTGTATCCTATAGTTCTTATCATGGAAGGTTGTTTTTTTAGTAGCAATAACTTATTTAAAAAGAGTTCGTGAAATTCAAGCTTTCACTTTAGAAGAACCGTTCTTTCAGATTCATAAAGACAAATTAGTTCTTAGGACAAATCCAAAATTCCTACCAAAGGTAATTTCACCTTTTCATATCAATCAGTCAGTGGATTTGCCAGTCTTCTTTCCCCAGCCAGATTCAGTTGCTGAAAGAGCCCTACACCCTTGATGTTAAGAGCTCTTGTGTACTATATAGACAGGACGAAAGATTTTAGAAAGTCGAAACACCTTTTTGTAGCATTTTTAGAATGGGAAATAAAGGAAGCATTGTACATAGCTATACAACGGGGTGAGCAATCCCACTGATACATAAACATTTAAAAAAATCATTCATATATACAGTGCCGTATATGATCATAGCTGTAATCTTAACACCATGTGTAAAGTCCGAGTCCAGCACAGTTCGTCCACATGTTACCATAGCTACGGCCACTAAAGGACAGCTATAAGGAGGATCGATGTGAGGGGGAAGCCTATTGGGGAAGCTGAGAAGATTCCCTTACCCGCCGATCTATCAGCAGGCCGAAGCCTACGTCAGGGCAGTGAGAAAGGTTAGGAAGAGGAGGCAAGGTTGTAGTAAACAGTGTGTGTGTTAGTTATAGGGCCTGGCCAACCATAGGGGCTCCGATTCTCAGATTAGGAAGTGAAAGATACGTGCAGAGAGCGGATATAGATAGAAGGGTAGAGTGAGCGCGGAAGCGTGGGGGTTAATAAACAAAAAGTGGATGGCAAAAAATGTAGAGGAATAAAGGAGTGGGCAAGGAGAAAAAGGCATTAGAGGGAAGAGAGGGGACAAAAGGGGAGTTAAGGGGATATGGGGGGGGGGTAGGAAACAAAGAAGAAGAGTAGAGAAAGAGAGCAGCCACATCAATAATAACAAGAGCAGACAATGACGATAAGAATAACAATAGTAACAATATTGATAAGACCAATATAAGAAACCGTAGTAACAGTAAAAAATAATAGTAACCGTAACAATAACAGTAAGAATGACTGGGGGGAGGGCAGGGGGGCGGAGTGGGGAGGGGGTACAGGTATGAAGGAGGGAGGGAGGTGGGGGGTGACAGAGATGAATATGATCAAGTGTAGTATGGGATTATGCAGAAGGGAGGAAGGAGGAAAGAGGGGAGGAAATCCTGTTTGACCCTGGTGTGAATGTGTTGGTAGATGGGGGGGCAGAGTGTACATTCTAGCAAGAAGGGAGGAAAGGGAGGTGTAGGCATGTTCAAATTTCAAGATTGTACCCATTGTCGGGGAATAGTGCAGGCGATCAGTTGTCCTGGGTAGAAAGGAAAGGGGCCCAAGTCTGGATAAATACCTCTGCCCTGTCTTGTAGAATGTAAATAAGTAGTTCGTGGGAGGCAGTTTGGTACATGGCTGAGAGCCACTCGTCATGGGTCTGAGGTTACAGAGTTTGGCTGTTGCCAATGCTGTGTGTAAAAGGCGTAGTTACGGGTGAGAGAGACCTTGGATATCGCCTGTCATATGCAGGAGGAGGGGATGGGTAAGATAGGGCGATGGTGGTAAAACTTCCTGTAGCATGTCCCCCTCTGCCTTCCAGTGAGGTTGGATGGTCGGGCAACCATTGAGTATATGAAGCAGATCGCAGCGGGGGTGGGGACAATTCCAACAATTCGCCTGGGGCAGTAGCCCCGCAGTTTCTGGGGTGTCCAGTACCATTCATGTAGGGTTTTGAAAAGGCAGAATTTAAGGTGAGCCTCACGGGCTCTCTGGTCTCTCCCCTCTAGCAGGTCAGCCCAGCCGTCTAACTCCTATTCTATCTGCAGGCACGCTTGCCATTTAGCGGTGAGAGCGACTAAGAGGAGTAGGGAGAATAAATGGCGGTTTAGCATGGTATGCATGCCAGACACAACTCCCTGAAAGGACCCCCAGGTTTCTAGAAAATTGAGCACTGGGAAGCGGTGAAGCATCCGTGGACAGGTCCCCATGCGGCAAAAGGCAGTGCTGAAGCTGCAGGAAGCGCCACGAGTGATTGCCGGGGAGGTCAAATTCTTCCTGAAGGGCCGCAAACAACTTCAGATTCCTTTATCTAGAAGTTGATCAATATGTAAGAGGCTCTTTATCCGCCCTTCCTCCCAGTTAACCGTTTTCACCCCTATTAACAAACCTGCATTACACCAAGGGGAGCATGATCATGGAACCGTGAATCTACGCCTTACAAGCGATGTGCCCTTCTCCAAGAATTCAGCATGGCTTGGATCATGGGATTGGCGGGTCGAGGCAGGGCAGCTCCTGCACCGTAAAGCATATTGAGTCCAGGTAGGTAGTGTGAGCGCTTGCATTTGGCTTCAACCCACAGCGGTGGGTCCAGTACGCCCTGGAGCAGAAAGACAAATTGTGAGAGATGTAATGCTAAGGCATGGACCCTCATTACGATCTCAGCGGGGAAACCCACTGAGATCGGCGCTGACGGTCAACAGAAGACCGCCAGCATGCAGAACCCCCGCCGGCCACATTATGAACATCCAGCTTGGCCGGCGGGTGGAAACAGTGTGTGCGGTGGCATGTGTAGCTGCAGATACACATGCTGTGCATAGTCCGCCGTCTGGTGTTGGGTCGGAGTGTTACAAGTTGTTTTTCTTCGAAGAAGTCTTTGAGTCATGAGACCGAGGGACTCCTCCCACTTCGGTTCCATTGCGCATGGGCGTCGACTCTATCTTAGATTGTTTTTTTTCCGCTATCGGGTTCGGACGTGTTCCTTTTCGCTCCGTGTTTCGGGTCGGAAAGTTAGTCAGAATCAACGGAAAATTCATCGGTATTGTTTCGTTCGGTATCGGGATAGTTAGGGCAAATCGACACCGAGCCTTAAAGAGCTCCGGTAACCCTTCGGGGTATTTTCGATCCCCCGTCGGGGCCTGGTCGGCCCGACCGCGTGCAACATCGAGACTGATGGAACGGACCCCGTTCCGATTCTGTCCTAAATGCCACAGTAAATATCCTTATACAGACCAACATTTGGGGGGTGATTCTGATTCTGGCGGGCGGCGGAGGCCGCCCGCCAGAATTCCGCCCCCATTATACCGCTCCGCGGTCAGAAGACCGCGGAGGGTATTATGAGTTTTTCCCTGGGCTGGCGGGCGGTCTCCAAAAGACAATTTATAGAATTCCATTGAGAACCCATCGTCCCCCAGGGCCTTATTGTAAGGGAGTTTAGCAATAGCCTGCACTATCTCTTTACTTTTCTCTCCTTCTGAAAGTGCCCTGCCTTCCTCAGTAAGGCTAGGAATACGTGCCTTCTCGAAGAAGCAGTCAGTTTATCGTGATCCTCTACCGTTTCAGGAGTATAGAGGGTCTGATAGAATCACCCAAGCGCATTAGCAATTGCCTGGGGGTGGGTAATAATCGTGTCATCAATGTTTAGTATGGCTGGAATGGCTAGCGCTGCTTCTCGCTGACGAAGCTGGGCAGCCAATAAGCGCCCTTCCTTTTCACCATGTTTATAATGTCGTCCTTTCATCTGCTGCAAAGCATATTCCACCTGAGAGGTATAGAGAGCATTCAGTTCCATTTTGGTCTTTTCAAGACGGTGGCGAATGGGGAGGAAGAATGTTGCTGTATATTTGCGGGTAAACGTTGCTATACATTCTTCCAAGGCTTGCTGGTTGGACCGTCTGAGCGTTGGCGATTGCAGTGTCTCTCATGAGCTGGTCCCTTGTCACTTTGGCCGCAGCCCACAAGAGCTGTGGAGAGGAGACCAAACCTTTGTTATTGGTCAGGTAGGTAGCGACGTGGGGACAAAGTTGTTCTTTCCCCTGTGGTGTACGGCATTGCAAGGTGTTCAGAAGCCATGGCTTGCTTCTTGGGGTAGTTAAGCCCAGATCCAGTGCTAGTAAAACCGGGGAATGGTCCGACAGCGCAGCTGCCAGTATCTGGGACTCCATGATCAATGGAACCAGTCTGTGGGTAGCGAGGAAGTAGTCCAGTCTAGATTGCGTCCCATGGACCTTTGAGACATAGGTATATTCACGGTCGAGCGGGTGAGAGAGACGCCAGTGATCCACCAGCCCATGGTCCGAATGTATGTCCCCAAGGAGCGCTCTGTCTGCATTGTTGCCTACGTCCTATCTGCCCGTGCGATCAAGTACAGCATCGCGTACCAGATTCCAGTCCCCACAAAGTAGATTTTGCATAGCCCTAATCTCCGTTAGGAGACGATTGAGAAAAAGGAAGAGGGGGCGTTTGAATCTTGTAGGGGCATATATAGATCCCACACAAATTGTGTGAGCACCCAGTCTGAGTTTGTTGAGGAAGTACTGGCCTTCCAGATCAGACCACGTCTTGAGTACCTTAAATTGTAAGGACCGGTGGATAAGAATCACCCCCCCTCCCCCTATTTCCCCCCGGAGCTGGATTCTTCGGTCTGTGCTGGCGAGGCCCCATTAAAAATCACTTGACCCACCCAATCCCTGTGTAGTTTCTCTGATTCTTAGTGGGGAAAGGTGTGTTTCTTGCAAAAGGGCAATGTCTGCTCGTTTGGATTGCAGGTAGGTCAAAACTTTCTTTCTCGTGATGAAATGCATAAGACATGAACATTCCATGAAAGGACCGTCAGCGGAATGGTAGTCCCCATTCCACAGTCGGGCATGATGGGTTGCTGTGATCGGTGATCCCCTACCATGCCACTGCAGCGAGGAGTGGTGGGCACGGTAGTAAGGTCGATGCACAGGGAAGCGTTGCGGAAGGGAGAATGGGAACCCCCGATCGGGTAAGAAAAGGGGCAGACCAATCAAGGAGGAGGAAGTAAGGAGGAGAGCAGAAAGAGTAGAAGGAATAGAGAAAGCAGAATAGAGTAAAATAAAGAGGGAGAAGTAAGAGGACAAAGAAGAAGAAAAGGGACAGAGGAGAGGGGAGGTACAACTAACGCAAGAAGAAATGGAACTGGGGTGTAAGGAAATGCCTCCTTGGCATGGTTACCCCCTGACTTTTTGCCTTTGCTGATGCCAAGTTATGATTTGAAAGTGTGCGGAGGCCTGCTAACCAGGCCCCAGCACCAGTGTTCTTTCCCTAACCTGTACCTTTGTTTCCACAATTGGCACACCCTGGCATCCAGGTAAGTCCCTTGTAACTGGTACCCCTGGTACCAAGGGCCCTGATGCCAGAGAAGGTCTCTAAGGGCTGCAGCATGTCTTATGCCACCCTGGAGACCCCTCACTCAGCACAGACACACTGCTTGCCAGCTTGTGTGTGCTGGTGGGGAGAAAATGACTAAGTCGACATGGCACTCCCCTCAGGGTGCCATGCCAACCTCACATTGCCTATAGGTATAGATAAGTCACCCCTCTAGCAGGCCTTACAGCCCTAAGGCAGGGTGCACTATACCATAGGTGAGGGCATAGGTGCATGAGCACTATGCCCCTACAGTGTCTAAGCAAAACCTTAGACATTGTAAGTGCAGGGTAGCCATAAGAGTATATGGTCTGGGAGTCTGTCAAACACGAACTCCACAGCACCATAATGGCTACACTGAAAACTGGGAAGTTTGGTATCAAACTTCTCAGCACAATAAATGCACACTGATGCCAGTGTACATTTTATTGTCAAATACACCCCAGAGGGCATCTTAGAGATGCCCCCTGAAACCATACCCGACTTCCAGTGTGGGCTGACTAGTTTTAACAGCCTGCCACACACCAGACATGTTGCTGGCCACATGGGGAGAGTGCCTTTGTCACTCTGTGGCTAGTAACAAAGCCTGTACTGGATGGAGGTGCTTCTCACCTCCCCCTGCAAGCACTGTAACACCTGGCGGTGAGCCTCAAAGGCTCACCCACTTTGTTACAGCACCCCAGGGCACTCCAGCTAGTGGAGTTGCCCGCCCCCTCCGGCCACGGCCCCACTTTTGGCGGCAAGGCCGGAGGAGATAATGAGAAAAACAAGGAGTCGTCACTGGCCAGTCAGGACAGCCCCTAAGGTGTCCTGAGCTGAGGTGACTCTGACTTTTAGAAATCCTCCATCTTGCAGATGGAGAATTCCCCCAATAGGATTAGGGCTGTGCCCCCCTCCCCTCAGGGAGGAGGCACAAAGAGGGTGTAGCCACCCTCAGGGCTAATAGCCATTGGCTACTAACCCCCCAGACCTAAACACACCCCTAAATCGAGTATTTAGGGGCTCCCAGACCCTAGGTAACTAGATTCCTGCAACCTAAGACGAAGAAGGACTGCTGAGCTGAACAACTTGCAGAGAAGACAGAGACACCAACTGCTTTGGCTCCAGCTCTACCGGCCTGTCTCCCCACTTCAAAAGAACTGCTACAGCAACGCGTTCCACAGGGTCCAGCGACCTGTGAAGCCTCAGAGGACTACCCTGCATCTAAAAGGACCAAGAACTCCAGAGGACAGCGGCTCTGCTCCAAAGAAGAAACATCTTTGCAACAAAGAAGCAACTTTGAAAGAACACACGTTTCCCGCCGGAAGCGTGAGACTTTGCACTCTGCACCCGACGCCCCCGGCTCGACTTGTGGAGAACCAACACTACAGGGAGGACTCCCCGGCGACTGCGAGCCCGTGAGTAGCCAGAGTTGACCCCCATGAGCCCCCACAGCGACGCCTGCAGAGGGAATCCAGAGTCTCCCCCTGACCGCGACTGCCTGCCTCTAAGAACCCGACGCCTGGTAAGGACACTGCACCCGCAGCCCCGAGGACCTGAAGGATCCGACCTCCAGTGCAGGAGCGACCCCCAGGTGGCCCTCTCCCTTGTCCAGATGGTGGCTACCCCGAGGAGCCCCCCTTGCCTGCCTGCATCGCTGAAGAGACCCCCAGGTCTCCCATTGAACTACATTGCAAACCAGGCGCCTGTTTGCACACTGCACCCGGCCGCCCCCGTGCCGCTGAGGGTGTACTTTTTTGTGCTGACTTCAAAGGCTCACCCCTTTGTGCCAGCACCGCAGGACACTCCAGCTAGTGGAGTTGCCCGCCCCCCACTTTTGGCGGCAAGGCCGGAGAAAATAATGAGAAAAACAAGGAGGAGTCACTGGCCAGTCAGGACAGCCCCTAAGGTGTCCTGAGCTGAAGTGACTCCAACTTTTAGAAATCCTCCATCTTGCAGATGGAGGATTCCCCCAATAGGATTAGGGATGTGACCCCCTCCCCTTGGGAGGAGGCACAAAGAGGGTGTACTCACCCTCAGGGCTAGTAGCCATTGGCTACTAACCCCCCAGACCTAAACACGCCCTTAAATTTGGTATTTAAGGGCTCCCCTGAACGTAAGAATTTAGATTCCTGCAACTTACCGAAGAAGAAGACTGCTGAGCTGAAAACCCCTGCAGAAGAAGAAAGAAGACACCAACTGCTTTGGCCCCAGTCCTACCGGCCTGTCTCCTGCCTTCTAAAGAACCCTGCTCCAGCGACGCTTTCTCCAGGACCAGCGACCTCTGAATCCTCAGAGGACTGCCCTGCTTCCAAGAGACCAAGAAACTCCAGAGGACAGCGGCACTGCTCCAAAAGAACTGCAACTTTGTTTCAAGGAGCAGATTTAAAGACCCCTGCAACTCCCCGCAAGAAGCGTGAGACTTGCAACACTGCACCCGGCGACCCCGACTCGACTGGTGGAGAACCAACACCTCAGGGAGGACCCTCCGGCGACTCCGAGTCCGTGAGTAACCAAAGTTGTCCCCCCTGAGCCCCCACAGCGACGCCTGCAGAGGGAATCCCGAGGCTCCCCCTGACCGCGACTGCCTGAACTCCATTTCCCGACGGCTGGAAAAGACCCTGCACCCGCAGCCCCCAGCACCTAAAGGAACGGAACTCCTGTGCAGGAGTGACCCCCAGGAAGCCCTCTCCCTTGTCCAGGTGGTGGCTACCCCGAGGACCCCCCCCCCCCTTGCCTGCCTGCAACGCTGAAGAGATCCCTTGATCTCTCATTGATTTCCATTGAAAACCCGACGCTTGTTTCTACACTGCACCCGGCCGCCCCAGTGCCGCTGAGGGTGTACTTTTTGTGTGGACTTGTGTCCCCCCCGGTGCCCTACAAAACCCCCCTGGTCTGCCCTCCGAAGACACGGGTACTTACCTGCTGGCAGACTGGAACCGGGGCACCCCCTTCTCCATTGAAGCCTATGCGTTTTGGGCACCACTTTGACCACTGCACCTGACCGGCCCTGAGCTGCTGGTGTGGTAACTTTGGGGTTGCCCTGAACCCCCAACGGTGGGCTACCTTGGACCCAACTTTGAACCTTGTAGGTGGTTTACTCACCTGCAAAACTAACAAACACTTACCTCCCCCAGGAACTGTTGAAAATTGCACTGTGTCCTGTTTTAAAATAGCTTATTGCCATTTGTGTGAAAACTGTATATGCTATTTTGCTAATCTAAAGTTCCTAAGCGAAATACCTTTCATTTAAAGCATTGTTTGTAAATCTTGAACCTGTGGTTCTTAAAATAAACTAAGAAAATATATTTTTCTATATAAAAACCTATTGGCCTGGAATTGTCTCTGAGTGTGTGTTCCTCATTTATTGCCTGTGTGTGTCCAACAAATGCTTAACTCTACCCTCTGATAAGACTACTGCTCGACCACACTACCACAAAATAGAGCATTAGAATTATCTCTTTTTGCCACTATCTTACCTCTAAGGGGAACCCTTGGACTCTGTGCATGCTATTTCTTACTTTGAAATAGTGCATACAGAGCCAACTTCCTACATGGGGTCAGTTGGAAACTGAGGTAAATACCTTGCAAATTCCAAGCCCTGTTAAACTGCGGGTTGCAACCTGCGTAGCCCGCCAGCCAGACATGCGCACAGACGGGGAGGGTGGGTGGCAGATTAAAAAGCAGCAAGAGGGAAACAAAACAAGTCTCTATATTTGGAGTGTTCAAGGGATAAGTACGGGGGGGTTGGAGCCCCCAGTGGCAGAGCAGGAGGGTGGGCGATGTGGTCACCCCAGGGAACCGTATCTCTTCTGGGCAGACACTGGGATGGAGGGATCGTCAGAGGAGACAGAGTTCCAAAGTATTGGCATGGTTATGGCGGAGAAGCACACCTGATATCAATGCCTCCCGGCCAAGGGTCAGTAACACCGATATCAACATCATTGTCGGCATTGGCATTAGTATTAGTATTGGCTGTCCTCCCTGTGCTACCGCTCGGACACTTGCCGGGGGGAAAGGAGGCAGGCAGTGATAGCAGCAACACCCACAATGATCACTGAGGGTCCAGCTGGGAAAAGGACTGTCAGGGGCCCTGCCGCGCTAGGGTGGGAGCTTTGGGACGGGCGCTAACAGAGTCAGTCAGTATGGCTGAGCATCCTGTGGTAGTAGTGAATCACAGGTGTATATGGACACTGCCACGGGCCCAAATTAGAATGTAAGATTAGGCCTGGTCGGAATCATACCCCCCTGTATATCCACTCACGTAAGCCCCTAAGTCTGCAAATTGACGTATGGGTATAGAGGAGTAGGCAAGTGTCATAGCCCAAGGTCTTGTTCTTAGGGAATGATCCCCAGCGTCTTACGTTCAGGGAGGACACAGACAGCAACGTAATATATGGTGATCTGCACCTGATCTCACACAGTGACAGGACCATAAATATCAAACATATTCGAAACAACATTACAACATTACCACAGGCATTATGCATCCCTTATAAAGCATCAGCTACGTCCAAAACCACCATAAGAACACTATCAGAGTGGTTATGCCTTCAGATAAACAGCAGACTAAACCGAAAAAATCTCACAGCTTGTCTACCATGTACACAGAAATAATAACATTATCCATGTCTAAATCAATATAAAGTCAGAGATGTATGCAGGGTACGTAGCTGTCCAACGAATGTTGGCCCCAGGTACCCATGCGTGAAACCCCAGCTGTTTCAATATTTCCTTATTGCATGCACCAATCAATCAGCAGGGGGTGATGGTTTCAAGGGAGATCGGGATTTGTCTCTGCTCAGGTCTTGGGTGAGAGCAATCACACATTGAATGGCATGATCTCTGTCATCTGGTAATCTCTGTGGGCAGTCATATGTTCTGCCTCTTTTCTGCTTCGCAGGATTGGTGTTTTATTTGTTGAGATCGGAGTATGAGGGAGGAACTGTAACTCTGAATCCTGTTCTGGTAGCGTTGCAAGTTGACCTTCAACATTCGTGAGGTGATGGTCTAGGTCTGTGACCTTATCTGGAAGCTGGCTATGTCTGCCCGGATCGAGTTGGAGGCCGTGGAGAGGTCCCTGATCTTTGAGTCCATGGCTTCCAGGCTGCGGCCCACTGCAACGATTGCCTGGAGTATGCGCTCCATGGCAATGTATGAGCATGCGTCATAAGAGGCGGCCGCGGAACTGGGAACCACAAGGGCCACAGGTGAGGCCATTGGTCGAGGTAGCGAAATAGCTTCTGAAAACAGTAGTTGGCGGGTGTGTTTACCTGTCGTTTTGCTTGTGGGCATCACCGTGCGGGAGTGGGGACACCCAGAGTACCTCCAAAGGCCCACCGTGGCCATGTGCGGTGGAGCGGTGTGGTGCTGGACCTGCTTGTGGCCCCGCTCAGTAGTGCGGGTCCAGGGGTTATTCCCCGATCTGTGGGGTCCACTACGAGGGTCGCAATCCACGTTCGAGGATGCAGATCAGGACTCCGGGGGGATGCCGGGGCGGATGGAGGGTAGGTCTGCGGCCACTGCTAAATCCAATGTGAGTGGCGGTGGTAGACGTACTGCCTCCCCCGTTTGTGTGGTTTGCGTGGTCTGTGGAGCTATAGACTCCCCACTCCACCGCCGTCAAGGCAGACGCACCTGTCAGTGACCTTCTGTCCCTCGCCGAAGGTTCTCGCACGTGGCAGGCGGGGACTTTTCTCGCTCCCCTATGTCTTTATGGCCTTGCTGTTGTTGTTGTTGTTTTTTTGGGGTGGTGTGAGGGCTTGTTCCATCCAGTATCCTGCCCCCTTAGAATAAAGTGCTCTACTTTGGGGGAGTGTATACCACGTTCCCAGAGCGTCTGTGGAGAGAGCTGATGGGTGCTGAGAGACCAAGGTGCACAACGTCTACACCCCTCCTTGGGTGCCTATCCTCTCCGTGTCCATTTTGTTAGGGGGGAACACTCCCTCCACAAAAGGCAGCATTGCGACCTTCTTCAGAGGGGCCCCTCTTTACTCCCCCTTGGCCCCTCGGTTATTTTTGCAGGAACGCGCTACCTTTGTTGGGGGGAGGTTTTGTACAGGGGTGACTTTCCATTGACAATTCTAGGGTCCCCCCCAACCCCCAGTCCCGCGATCGGGCCCGGGTTGATCTCACAGCCGTCTCTGGCTCCAGCTATTTCTTCATCGCCATCCCGCTTACCATGGGGAATGATGGTTCCATGCTCCAGAAGTCCCAGGCTGCTGTCTCGGCAGAGAATGGGGCTGCCACGCCCCAGTGCCTATAAATCCACCCTTCGTCATTCCATCAGCCTAGGGGAGGAGCGGAAAAAAGAGGGAGGGATGGAGGGAGGGTATGGGCTCCCAAGTGTGAGGGCTGCACGCAGGGCCGCACCAGCAGGCCTTCCGATCGTGCGTGCAGCCGCGGCCATAATCAAGCCCACGGTTCACCGCAAGGCAGTAGGCCACAGAACCCTGCAGGCTCCCTGACTGGCTTCAAAGGGGGCACAGGAACTTGCTCCAGTCACTCAGTGAGGGAGGCGAGGGAAGGGGGAACAATTTCAGTGGTCTGCTCCTCCGCCCTCCTCTGGCACAGACTTGTTATCTTAAAGCTAAAAGACAATTACCAGTAGCTCCTAAAGCTCATTTCACTAGGAAAAAAGGAACTTCAATAGCATTCTTAGGCAACATACATATAGCAGACAAATATGAAGCTGTTACATGGTCTACACCACACTCATTTACTAAACACTAGTGTGTAGATGTGTTAGCTCGCTAACAAGCACATTTTGGACAGGCAGTACTTAGGACATTATTTCAGGCTATTACAACTCCTACAGGCTTACCACCGCTTATTTAGGGGGGGCAGGGGGACTGCTTTACAATCTGTGCAAAGCATGTGCATTTGCAGCTACACATGCCATCAAACGGAAAATATTACTTACCCATTAGTTCGTGGCATGTAGTGCTATAGATTCACAGGCACCCTCCCTCCTCCCCGGGAGCCTGTAGCCGTTGCAGTACCATATATTGTAAATATGTCTATGCATTGCATGGCCATCTCATTTCTTATATCTATCTATGTACACATGTACACACTCTTTACTTCATCTGCCTGAGGGAAAACTATCTAACAAAGGACTCAATGCCCATGCGCGTATCACCGAGGAGAAGGAGTCATTCGGTCTTGTGACTCGAAAACCTTCTTAGAAGAAAAACAACTAGCAACACTCCAAGCCCAACTCTAGATGGTGGACTTATACAAAGCATGTTTATCTACAGCTACACATGCCATCGAACAGATGTCTACTGGATAAGTAACATTTAACTTTTTTTCTGTTGTGACCCTTTGCATTCAGTTTGTGTTTTAAGTGCCTTGTTTAAAAAAATGTTCCAGTGGGGGTACTAGCCCTTTTGTTTTATGCAGAGCTTTCATGTAGCAGAAAGGACCAAAATATACAGAAGGGTTGACCAATTAATGTGGCAAGAAAAGTCAAGTTATGCATTTAAAATGCCAATATCTCCAACTCTAGTAAATGCAAGACCTATTGCATTGCAAATGCTTGAGTGTAGGATATGTACACTTAAGTTTTGTATGTTCTGACAGTGAAAAACATTTGAAAGGCTTATCACTCCCTTTACCTAACACTGGGTTGCCTTATTACATTTAATAAGTGCTGACGTTTTGATTGAGAGTAGATAGTATATGCCATTTACACTCAAATGAATTGCAATTTAAAATCCTCTTTAATAGTGAAGTCTGTTTTTAATTTACAGTTCTGAATTTTGTTTTAGAAAGTTGGCATTTTTTTTCTCAATCATTTATGCCTTCTGCCAGTGTCCTGGGTCACATGACTGTGGATGTCTCTGCTGTTGGTGTTTGTGTATTTTTCCAGACAGTAGCACAAAGGGAGCTTAGGAGTAGGCAGGCAGGTCCTGGCAGGAAGACTGGAGACTGTACCCAGCCCCACTTACACTTATAGGTTTTGCCTCCAGTGCACACAAAGGAATGAGACACCAGGGCCGGCCAGGCCACCCCGAGACAGTTTGGATCCTGAACAGGGGTAGGACAGGGTGTTCTCCCACTCAAAGGCTGGCACAAGAATAAATATTGAACCTCCAGAGTCAGTCATCAGAATATTCCTGGACCTGTAGAAGAAGGACCTCCCTGCTGCTTGAAGTACTGCCTTGCTGTCCATCACCCCAGGCTAGCAAGAGCGACTCAAAGGATTGTTTGGCTAACCTCCTGTGTGAATTGCAGGGATACACAACAAGCTTCAGAGGCCTTCCTGCAGCCGATATGCTGAAACTAGACCGGCGTGTACATGCAATTGGACTTTCCTGAGCTCTACTGGCCTCTGCTAGAGTGAGTCCTGATCCCCATGAGGTGCCTCCATAGCTCCTGAAGTCTTTGCTGGCGTGCGAGTGTGCTCCTCCCAAAGATGAGCTGAAAATCCTGAAGTTTGGGATCTTTGCGAACAGGTCTGTAACACCAAGAAACAGCCACCCCCAATGAAGGACAACGCTAAGTTGAGTGAGATTTGCTTTTCCTACCAATAGCAACTGCGGACATTGTGAGACATGCAGTTTGCACTACAGCAATCCCCGCCCGTGACTCGTGACCTGGTCTTAACACTTCAGTGATGACCATCCACGATGTTCAGACTCCTCCAATACGAGCAGAACTCTTCACTCCCGAGTCAGAAGGTGTAACTCTTAAGCAGGACTAACCTAGACCCTGTGTCTGACCTGCACTCCATTGCCTTCTCTATGAACTTGCAGCCACCAGATGACAGCGAGTGGCTTTTTGTGCTTTAAGGTGCTATTGTCAATAAAACGTTTAAAGTAAATATCTTTGGTTCTACACACAAAGATAGATCTGAGAGGGTCTGATCCCCATACTACCTCCTTGAAACCAGAAACAACAACAACGCATATGGGGAATATCGTGAACAGGCTGGCCCGGCCTCTTCAACTGATCATCAGATCACAGACGTGGTGATCTAATTACAGGCCTGAAGTGTGGTAGTGGTGGTCGTATACTCTATGGGAGGTGGGGGTATTCCCCTTACGGAATAGATGGTCTTACACACATTATAGTGTCATGCTTCATCATTTGACCACCTATCCCCACCCAGGTAGGATGATACCACCTGCACGAACTCTAACTTGTCGTTAAAGGAACTCTGAGGGAGTGCTGAAATGATATCTTTCTGGATAAAGTGGGGATCCAGTTAAGTGAAGGTATAAGGCAAAATTACCTAACAAATCACAAGTGTGTACGTACTCCTTTAATGACTGTGTTTGTTGGTAAGGTTAAGATCAGTTGGGACACTATTAAATATAATGGTTCATGGCGTCGTCTAAATCTAAATGACTTTGGCTCTACTGATTTGATTTTTGTCTTTGTATCATTTTTATTTATTAGACTTTACTCTATTTTTCTAAATTGTTTTGGAATTTTTCTTATGTTGTGTTTTCACTTTATTACTGTTTGTGTACTACAAAAATAATTTACATATTGCCTCTAAGTTAAGCTTAACTGCTTTATGACAGGCTACCAGAGAGTAAAGGACAGGGTGAAGCAAATCCTATGGCCTATGCTTGTAGCAGGTGTCAACCTATGAATGTTGTACAGGGTCCAACCAGGGGACAGAAAGCAATCCTCAACAGATTAGTTACAGCCAGCTGTGTTAAGTGGGTGAATGCCTGGTTACTTACTGTTTGGTACTTTAAAATTGTCTTGTTCTATTGTTAAATTTGTATTTAGCAGGAAGTACTTTTAATTTACTATAATCCACTAATACAAGATTAAATAGGTTTTTTTTTAGGGAACCGTCCTTATGTCATTTCTGATGGATACTTCTAACCACAGTTTCCTCATCTTTACAATATCCCCAGGCTTATTCTGCTTAGAATGCAAAGAAGGCAGCACACTTAGTCTGAGTAATGAATTTATTAAGGCACTTCCCAGGGCTCAAACGAAAGAATACAAAAATATTAACGTGAGCATTTAACTTGATTGCAACAAAACATGTGCAGCTACTAAAATTATCACAGCAGTTGAATAATAATAATCAGAAGAAATGCAATATATAAACAATGAATATATATATATATGCGCTTAATATATAACTTTATGCATGCACACAGCAAAGCTAGATAATTAAGAATTCAAAATGCATCACCATGGGGATCGAATCCAGCATCATCCTTCTCCTTGCCAACATCAAGCTGTGGAACCCTGGACAGATGAGACAGGAGAAATTTTCCCCAATGGGGCTCTGATTTTCTGGTCAATGCGTCCACCCTCAGAAATGAGTTCCTTCTGCCTCAGCACCAAGTTTCCCCACCTTATATACCTTAAACTCAAGAGGAAGCTTCTGGTAACCTTCCCCCCTCCCCTCGAGTAATTTGTGAAATTGAAGCACTGGCAGTACTTGGTCAGTGTTGAAAACACACAAAAGGATTGGCCAGATCCCAAAGTGCATTTTCAAGACAGAACTTGTACCCTTCTCTGCTATAAACATTCACATCTTTGTACACTCTTATCGTTGCATCCCCCATGTTATGTTCCCTTCCCTGGTGAGAAAAGCAAAAACACGTACAATGTAGAGAACAAGCTGTGCATGGAAAAATACCTGTGCCACCGATGTGACGGAATTTGAAGCTAAGCTAAGCTAAGCACAAAATGGAGTCAGTGGTCAAAATGGAATCGGTGGTTAAATACAGATAGCATTACAAGGCTCTAGACTGGATCCAGAGGATTTAAACAACATGCTGTTAGCTGGTCCTACATATAAGTGCGACCCATGCACCTTGACGTTGGTTCCTTTCTTTCTGCGCCTTTGTATGCGGATCCAGAGTTCACTTTCCACTTTTGTAATGTTAGTTTTTCTCATTAAAAAATCATTTTTTTCACTGGTCAAGTGAACTATGGCCCTCATTCTGACTTTGGTGGGCGGCGGTCGCCGCATGCCAAAATCAGGCCGCCGAAAGACCGCGGCGGCCATTCTGGCTTTCCCGCCAAAGGAGCGCCCGCCGACCCAGCGGGAAAGGCCCTGCAACAATGAAGCCGGCTCCGAAAAACCGTTGCACCCGTCGCGATTTTCACTGTCTGCAATGCAGACAGTGAAAATCTTTATGGGGCCCTGTTAGGGGGCCCCCTGCATGCCCTGCCCATGCCCCACGACACCCGTTCCCGCCTCCTGTTCCTGGCGGTAAAAACCGCCAGAAACAGGGTGGCGGGAAGGGGGTCGGAATCTCCATGGCGGCGCTGCTTGCAGCGTCGCCATGGAGATTCAGCCCATGCAGGGGAAATCCGGCGGGAAACCGCCGGATTCCCTTTTCTGACCGTGGCTTTACCGCCGCGGTCAGAATGGGCTGGGAAGCACCGCCAGCCTGTTGGCGGTGCTTCCGTGGTCCCCGGCCCTGGCGGTCTTGGACCGCCAGGGTCGGAATAACCCCCTATGTCTCCTCCTAAAACTACAGGATTTAAGCCTTACAGGAACTTCTTAAAAAAATTGTCTATGATAAAACCTATGCATGTCTCTGGTGTTTAGGTTTGGCACACAACTCCAGGTCATGCGATGAATGTGCCCCTATGAACACAAATATGATTCTGGAACATGAAGCAAACTTGAGCATCACCACACACTGAAAGTAACCTTGGCAGTACTGCTTGAAGTCAGACGTAAACCAGTTTCTGCAACATTTCATCATTGTGGTCCAAGACTTCTGGTAAGTGGAATCGGAAGCACATGAAGGTGAAACAGGATTTGGCTTTGTCATGCCACTCAAAGTGTTGAGGACGTAATGGTGCATTGGGTATCACTCCAAGTCCCCCACCGAGGAACCATTCCAACAACTGAATCTGATGCCCCCCAAATTTGATGGTCTGTAATCAACACCTTTAGACAGGCCATGTCACAATATTTGGCACTCTTCTGGCACCATTAGGCACACCTTCGGACCACAAAGCTCTACGGTGCTCTTCATTTTGGTTATGATGATGGAGCCTCCTTTTATTCCACCACCAAAATTATTATTATTATTGTCATGATATAGTTGATACTTTTGACAATGGGTGAGTATTTTGGTCCTCCTTAAGAAGCCTGTGTGCACACATCTTTATTTACAGAGGGGAAAAAAAGCCAACATGTCGCCATGACTACAAAGTAAAACAAATGAACCCAGGTGTCTGGTGAATAGCTCTGTATCTTCATGTTATGACCACCTTTGGTATCCAAACAGCAGGCTGTAAATCCATAAATCAGTAATTAAAGTGTTGTAGCAGGAAAGTAAAATTAACGAGTACAGGTTGGATCGCAATTTAAAATTTTGCCTCATCTTGCATTTGCAGTGTAACACAATCTTTGATAAAACCAGCAGTTCTGACTTAAATGTTGTGAAGCTTGCATGCATAGTTGTGGTTGCCATGATAATAATAGGTATGGCAATAACAGCAGTTATGACAGGGTTGTCTATTGTGGTGATGGTAGTGATTGTGATGGAGGGGTTAGTAATTGCTTTAGTAAAGATGGTGGGGTTTAATGGTGGTGAGTGATAATGACACATGCTCAGTTGCTAACTAAAACAATTTAAAAAGTCTGTTACAAGAAAGGTAGTTTTCGGTACAACATGCATGCACAAGATAAGAATGTGATTATTCTGTGTATTTGTTAGATGTGAAATAGTCCATCATGTATTACAATGAAAGCAAGGACGTTCATAGTGCACCAAAGAGCCAGTAGCTTGATATGAGAGAAAAATATGCCTCTGGATGGAGCCAAAGCCCTCTCAATGTATATTTTCAAGAATTAGTAACAATACGTCTAGCACACTGTTGCATTGTCTAGATAGATCTTAAAGGACTACTTTACCCCTACTCCAGAATCTAATGGAAACTTACATTTAACAGTTTAACCATCTTCAAATGGACATCCAAGCAGTGGGAAACCCTTAACAGCGCATGGAAGTCAGCAGTTGAAAGGGGCTTCCCAGATCACTATCTGTTTACTTCTTTACGTCTCTTTTTTCTATATATTGAAGACAAGAGTGCCCAAACCACTATATCTGTGCATGGCGAGACCTAAAATTTAAATACTAGGTAAGAAAGGAGCAGAAATGCTTATACATGGCTATTTCTTTTGTGTAGAATTTCTACATATGAAGAAACCCCAGTCTCCTGCTTCTAAAGTCAACAATTTAGCCACTAGGCCTCATTAGCAGTTTGATAATTTTGCTGTACATTCTTGTAGCTCTTTTTTAAGGCAGAAAACATGTTAAGTCTATGTCTGCAGGTAAGATACAGAACTAAGTCTTTCTTCAATCCATCATGTTGTGTTTGTTACCGGAATTATAAACAATATTATCCTTTAATAAAGGTTGTGATTGCAAATTGCTTTGGAATTTTTTTAAAGCAATTCTAAGTGTTTGATGTATCTTACTGACTGCAGGCGCTGGAAACATCTGCCCTTGCAGGAACGGCAAACATCCCAGATCAGGTGAAGCAACTGTTGGCTGAAAAGAGTCAACTTCAGAATGAGATGCAGCGCTGCCTGCAGGAAATGCACCAAAGAGATCAGTGCTTCCAAAAGATGAATGCTAGGGTAAGTATGTGAAGCAATACATGATTGCTTGTAGGTACTTCATTTTAGGGATTTTTAGGCTAGGGATGATGGCAGTGAGTATTCTCCTTTAGTCTTTCTTATTTAAGAGGCTGATGAATGGAGTACCCAAAACCAACAAAAACAGTAGTATTAAGTGCTAGAGTAAACATTTTTGTTGTTAATCTTATGCATTTGTCTTGTTGCCAAAACCTTTCATGTTTCCGTGTATCTCATATATGCTCACTGTTATCCCAGTGCCCATTTTAGTATTTACTCAGTGTCCTTGTGTCCCTGTCCAAGAGACAATGTGCCGTTGAATAAGTCAGTGCATCCATTTCCCACTGTATCTGTTCCAGCCTCACTGTTCCCTGAAGTTGCTCATAATTCATTAGAATTAAACTTGCCTGTGCTAATAACAGAAGGGGTATTATATTACTATCCACAAACATAAAGTGAAAGAAGTTGTCACCAGCTTTCAGCGAGCACCACATCAATAATGCCAGGACTTTAATTTTCCATTGTATCTTCTTTGGTGGGGCACACTTCTTCCATGTAAAGGTAGAGGGGACTTGCTGTAACGTCTTTGCAAATTGTGACTGTAGGACACTCTTACTCACCTGCCCCTAGGTCGGTCTCCATGTATTGCCCTTACCCTAGATAGTGCTGAATCTTTGACGTTCCTGAAGAATGGGTTAGGTGGTGTGAGCGATTGACCATCTCTTCATTGTGTTAGGTCAGAAGGCATGGAGAGAAGCAGAAACAACTTTAATTTTTAAATAAGATTACGGGAAGCTGACTAGAACTATTTCAGTGTTGTTTGGGTTGGCGTGGAGAAGAGACAATGAGGAAAATGAGAGTAGTTGAATTGTTGGTATATTATTTTGCGGTGCAAGTTAAGCATGTAGGCAGCGGTAGTGAGTGAACGGGCAAGGTTGATTAAGTTTGGGTCATCGGCCCAAATGATGCATTTATTGGACCCACTAATGTAATGCTCTCGTACACAGAGCAACTAGTATCGAATAGAGACTTGTAGCTGGAAATTCCTTTTCTTATAATTATCATGGGTGTCAGACTGGATCCAGCAATTTTCAAGCGATACCCTTGCGTGCTGGTAGGTGGCATTGGTCGGCTCTGTGTCGGAAGTGATGTAAACAGTACCTATAATAGGCACCATCTTGGCACGCTGACATCACTTCTTTCTGTGCCAGATAGCGCAAATCAGTGAAGAGCTACCCATCAGTCGCTTTTTGGCTGGCTTTTTTTTAATGTTTTGTCAACTATTTGTGCAAAAAAAATAGTTTCTCTTGGTGTGACAAGGATTTCTCCCAAGAAGCAGAGTGGTGTCAAACCATGTGGCATCTTTCACAGGCATATGCCTGCGACAGACCCCCACTTAGTCTGTCTATGGTGCTTTGAGAAAGACTATGACTCAAAGGCGCCATACATCTGAAGGCGCTCCCTCAAGTTTCCCCCTGCCTGATGTCAGACAACCTCACTTCTATCAAGATCCCGGTCGTGTTGAAGGTCCTGGCACGGCTCACGGAGCTGCACCCAACAGACGTCATCCTGGTCGAAGTCGTCATGAAGTAAGTCACATACAAAGAAGAAATCCAAGAAGTTGAAGAGGTCTTCGACTTCTCCACATCCATCCAAATCTTCGGACAAGGGAGTGTCAGCTCTTCAGGCCCTGTGACTCTGCTGGGCCACAACCTGATTCGTCTCTGCGCCCATACTATTTTTTCACAGCCGGAGTGACCCCCGCCTAACTACAAAAGTTTGATGAGGCCATGCACCTCACTTTTGGGTAGCTCAACTCCTCTTCAGCGCCTTCAGGCAGCATGGGTTCTGGAGGGGGGCCCCTACTGGATTTCTGCTGGCTGGCACACCCTCAACGCGTCAACCACATGGGTCCTGTGCTGAATCCGAAGCAGCACCGCCAGCAAGGCAGAGACCTTCTCCAGCACGTGCTTTCTTGCCTGCACTTTCAATGCCTATGGGAAGCTGGGTTCTAATTGCAGTTCTCACCCCACCCCAACCTTTTTGCCTGGGTTTGTGATGCAACTTTGACTAAAGTGCACTGGCTTCCTGCTAACTAAGTCCCCAGTGCCAGTGTTCCTTCCCCAAAATCAAGACACCTGGTCACTTGATTCCCCAAGTGGCCAGGCCCATTAGCACCCTTGTAAGTCCCTAGTAAATGGTACACCTGGTACCTAGGTACCTGAAGATATATACTAGTATGGTTAGATTCATAAAGTGCAACGAATGCCCAAAGGTGTCTTGGCACTAAGGTCCGGAAGACTGAGGAGAGGCCGCGCTTAGCACGATAGAAAACAGCCAGGTTTTTAACTGCTTCCTAAAGAGACTCAAATGAGATTGTCATCTAAGGTGCCTTGGCAGCCTATACCAAACACAAGAAGAGGAATGGACAAAGCTTCTACCTCCCCAAGAAACTTTATTTTTCTCTGGGATAGACACCTGTTCAGCTGTTTCAAAACGGAAGGGTCTATTTGGATTGTACCAACAACATTTCTTACGTAATTTGGGACTGAGTCATGGAGTGTTTTGTGAGCTGTACACAATGCTTTAAAAACAACCCTCTTTCTTACCGGAAGCCAACAAAGCTCCTCCAGCGCCTTATAAACCGATTAAAATTTCTGGATCTTGCTGCTGCATTTTGCAGCCTCTGCAATTTACTCAAAGAACCTTGTTGAATGCCCTTATGCAGAGCATTACAATAGACAGCACTAGATTCTGACAGTCTCCTGTAACTCACCCGGAATAAACCGTAACATTTTCTTAAGGCTTTTTAGCCAGAAAAAACAAGATGAAACTAGTTTGTTGATTTGATCCGTGAATGAAAGCTGTGTATGAAAGATTAAATCTAGATTCCTTACTTTAAGGACACACATGGGGAGTGCAGCGAGCTCTGGAGGCCACCATGTCAAATCCCATGAGGAGGTATCCTTCCCAGATAGTAAAACCTCAGTTACTCATCCAGCTAAATATTGCACTCACTGAAATTATTTGCCACCTCTTCGACATCACTTGTGATTGACACTATGATCTGACTGTCATCGTCATAAGAGTTGGTTGAAAAGCCGAACAACCTGATCAACTTAGCCAAGGTAGCCACATAAATATTAAAAAGCATTGGGCTAAGCTTCGACCCTTGCGGGACACCACATGGCAGAGAAAAAGAACAGGATTCAAAATGTTCACACATGACGGTTTGCTCCCTATCTGAGAGAAAAGAACAGAGGAGATGATAGGCCAGGCCACCTAAACATATTTCAACGAGACGTTCTTTCAAGACCGCATGTTTCTTAAATGTCCAATTGGATCAATGCGGCCTTTCCCCCATTGTCCACAACACATCAAACACATCTAATTTCCTCCGTGGCCACTATCAAGGTGGACTATGTGCTGTGTCCCCTTCTGAACCCGAAATGGGCTCCATACAGAATTCCCAGTTGATCTAAATAATCCGATAATGTAGTATTCATTTGCCTCTCAAGAATCTTAGCGGGCATAGGGAGTTGTGAGAAGGAACGATAAATCTGCACCTTTCCTGCATCTAAGGAAGGTTTTTTTAAGCAAGGGGGGTTAGAGGCTGCAGCTCTTAGGGGCCCTGAGAGATGCAGCACAGCTTGCACCACTCTAAGGGACCCAACACCAGCCTCATGCTGACTGCCATTGCAAGCTGCGTGACAAGGTGCTCCCTAAAAGTGAAAACACAACATGGCACACACACTATATACCATGTCCCCTAAGCATTGCATGTAATATTTGTAAGTCACCCCTACAGCAGGCCTTACAGCCCTAAGGCAGGGGGCATTATATTACATATCTGGCCATATCTGCAAGAGCAGAATGCCCCTGCTATGTCTTTGTCGATTTTTTGACATAGTAAGTGAACAGGGAGGCCATTTTAAATACATGTGCCAATGCCATGTGTCAATACGAGTTCCCCAGCTACATGATGGCTTCACTGAAACTAGGGATCTTTGGTATCAAGCAACTCATATTAATCAACCCTCACTGATTCCGGTGATGGATTTATCAATGCATGCACTCCGAGGGAGCCTTAGAGGTGCACTCTGATAACCTACCAGCCTCTGGTGTGCTTGCTGACTGTTTTCTGCCAGCCTGCCACACAAGACACTGTTCTGACCTCCTAGGGTGAGAGCCTTCTGCTCTCAGGAGGTCCAGAACTGAAGCCTGTTGAGGAAGAGTGTGTAGCACCCCCTCCCACAGTATGACCTGCTGATTAGCCTTCCTGAGGCATCAAGCCTTAAAGGGCTTCCGCCTTTGAAATGCGAATCTGGCTCTCCCTCACAGGACTTGAAGCTGGCCCCCTTGTCCAGTGCCCCCTTTGGCACCAGGACAGGTGGGACCACCCCTAAGATGGACTAATCCGAGGTGAGCACGATTTTTCAGAGGAAGCCATCTTTGTGAAGGCATGCTTAGGAATTCTGTGACAGGGTTATGCCCACTTCCCATAGGAATTGGTCATATAGGGGGCTTGGTGACCCCAACGGTCAGTAGCTCATTGGCTTCTACCCTGCACTCTCCTAACACCCATAAATTCAGTACTTAGGGGAGCCCCTGGCACCAGAGAAGCAGATTCTTATAACCTAAGAAGACCACAGACTCAAAAGAGCCGCGAAAGCAGAGCGGAGAGAAGAAGCAGCTGACCTGGTACCAACCCTGCTGGCCTGTCTGCTTCCCTCATCGTAAACTGCACCAAAGTCGACTCATCCTTCAGCTTTTGGCTTCAGAAAGCCAGGAGGACTGCTTGCCTTTGAGAAAGACTGAAGACTTTCCGTGAACAGCCGACCTGTTCTCCTTCAACCTCCAAAGAAAGGACTCTGAGTCCTCTGGAGCCGCCAAAACCCGAATCCACCACTGCCTCCATCTCAGTTGAAGTGGGTCACAGGTGCCAACAACGTTCCCCAGCCCTCCAGATTCTGAGTCCATCGCAGTGGACTCCCCGACAACGCCTGCAACCTCTGTACACAGCCCCCCTCTATTGGGACTGCTATGGTAAGGAAAAAATGACGCCTGAAGACACTACTCCACCCATTGCCCCTGGGCTGTAGAGAAGGGGACCAAAGGACCTGTGCCCAAGCATGGTGAGGCCTGAGCCCCGCTGTTGGTTCAGCCCGACTGGCTTCTTTGCTAAGAGTCTGCAGCCTCGGTTTATAGTGATCGATCTCCATTGAAATGCATTGGACACCCAACACTGTTTTTCACCCTGCACCCGCCGCCCTCGTGCATCTGGTGGTGTACTGCTGATGCTGCCTTGGTCCTTGCCCACCACTCACCTTAACTCCCGAAGATTGGACTTGTAAGTCGGTGTACTATACCTCATTGCAGAACTTGTTCTTCACCCCTTAGAATAACATTGCCGAACTGTGTCCCCTTTTTTAAGTGAAAATAATTTATATTTAGAAACCTACTCACCTGAATGATTTTTCTCTGATGCCTAAACATATGTAAATATAACTGTTATTTTTATAACTTGGTGTGGATCACCTTGAGTCATGTGTTTAATTTATTGACTATTATGTGTATTTGTAGATGTCTTGCACTCCTCTATGTTAAGCCTAAGACTACTCGACCATACTACCTCCAAAAGGAGCACTTTGTGATTGCATAGCAAGCTCCTGTCCACTCAAGAGGAACCCCTGGACTCTTTACACAGTATATCTAGTTATTGATATATCACTGAAAGAGCCAGCTTCCTACATTGTCTGTTTACGCCATCCCCATCATCCTTGACTCTGATACAGAGCAGGACTGGTGTTGCACAACGCCAGTTCCAGCACAGTCCAGAGCCATGCTTCCTTTTTTCTGTGATAGGCGTGGTACAGGGGATGATTGGGAGGACTATAGTTACCCTTATGATTATCGCCACCCGTTGGATAATACCGAGGACACCCAGAATGAGGATCTGGTGGATGCAGTGGATTAGACACTTCACCTGACACTGGCTTGATCTCCCTTCCTACTGTGGCTGCAGAGGGGGGGGGGGGTTCTATTTCCTCATGGTGGTGCGTATGGCTGCTGAGGTCTTGACCTTTAGTTTCCCCCACTGGCAGTTAAGACTAATGTCTTGATGGAGATGCTTCATCCAATGACTGCCCCCTCCGAATCTTTGTTCCCCTTCAATGAAGCCCTCACCTCGGGCCTGGTCCAAGCCGTGTACACAGGGGTTCCTGTGCACAGGATAATTTTCCAATGCCCCGCTCCAGGGGACCATAGTTCCCTCACCCAGCACAACACTCCAGAGAGCTTGGTGGTCCAGGCCTCCACTTCCAGAACTAACCCTGGCCAGTACCCTTACACACCATCAGATAGGGACTCCAAGAGGCCGGATACCTTTGGCAAGAGAAGTTTTCTTCTGCCAGACTAGCACTGGGGTCACTGAACACTGCGTGCCTCTTGGGCCATTACTCCCACATGATCTGGGACTTGCTTGCACAAGTGCTGCTATTGTCTCGGAGGATGCCTGAGCCATACTCTCTCAGGCTATTTCAGACGAGAGAGAGAGAGAGATGCAGTAAAGTTCGCCATTCATTGTGTGCTGGACACAACCGACCTGCAGAATAATTTCTGCACTCGTGGTCCTTCTGAGCCACGCCTGGCTGAGGGCTACTGGCTTTTTCAGGGATGCTCAAGCATCGCTTATGGACTTGCCCTTTGCTGGCTCCTGTTTCTTTGGAGAGAAGGCAGTGTACAGTCAGGTCCTTCAGAATCTCTATGTCCCCTCGCCACGCCCAGTCCACCTTTCACCCCTTTAGTAGGCACAGAAAGGGTTTCCAACCACGTCCATACCCTCCCCAGTCACCACTGCCAGCAGGCTTTCTCACCTTTTACTGGCCAATGACGTGGATCTCAGAGACCACATTGGACAGATAGCCAGAGTTCGGGCCAGTCCACCCCTCCCCCGGTAGCCACAGCTTCTAAACCCCTTTAGTTTGCCCTCCTACCATCACAGTCATTCACTGTGGGGCACGATATGCCATCATCCGCCCACTTGACCTCAATAACATCAGACATTTGGACACTACATATTGTACAAAGGGGCTACTCCATCCACTTTGTGGCTGCCCTTCCACCCATGCCATCCACTTATGACCAGTTGGCAGAGGACCATGTTGGCTCTCATGGCTAACAGAGATAGTGCCAGTGTATGAAAGTGACCATTTTTGACATGATCAGCCCCACTTTTTACCTAGTATTCAATGCAATTTTGGCTGAAAGTGAACTGGGTACTTGCTGACCACGTCCCCAGTGCCAGATCTCTTTCCCTAAAACTGTGCAATCGTTCCTCAAGTGTCTATGCCTTTGGCATCCCAGTAAGTCCCTAGTAAATCGTGCCCCTCATACATAGGGCATGGGTACCAAAGAGGGTCTCCAGGGGCTGCAGCATGTATTGTGCCACCCTCGAGACTCCCTAACTTACCACATGCAGACTGCCATTGCACCTTGGGATTGCTAGTGTAAGTCCTGTCCACTAGTAAGGAAACACCTGGACTCTTTACACGGTATACCTCATTTTGGTATATCATATGAAGAGCCAGCTTCCTACAGCTGGTAACAGAAGTAGGTAGTGGTTGCTATTCCTGCTACTTTCTGGTGCCCAAGCAGGACGGAGGCCTTTGTCCTATACCAGAGCTGTACCTTATAAATCTGTTTCTCAAACAAGAGAAATTCAAAATGCTGGCGCTCGCTCAAGTTCCATCTGCGCTATTCCCGGGAAACTGGATGGTAGCGTTTGATTTGTAGGGCACTTATTTTCTCATCCTTGTCTGTTAGCTAAGTTGAACAGTTCTCTGGTAAAACTGGAGGTTTGTTATATATTGCTACAAATTTATCTTCTGTGTCCTCCTATTCGAGCCAATGTTTGCCAGTTTTAAAGGTAGAGCTTTAGTTTGTACTTTAGCTGTACTTCCGTAAAAATGCGTAAAAATGAGGAAGCACAATCCATTTCTACTGAATTGTGTGGGAAGTTTAAATAGTGCGAGGTTTGGGGGAGCTGGGTGGTAATATAGTTGTCTAGAAATGTTAAAGTGGGAGGTAAAATGTGCTTGCTCATTTGAAAGCCAAGAAGAACAAGCTTACTTGCCTTTCGTAACACCTTATCTGGTAGAGACTCTATCTGGCCTGTGCGCCATTAGGTGGGACTCGTTCAGCAACGTGTCTCTGACATCTGCGCAGGAAGTGAAAAACACAATACATTGGTGCGCTGACATCAGTTCGTTTTTATGACTTCCCATGCCAGGAGTGCAGAGCTTTGATTAAGACTGACCGTTGGTGTGAGCTGCTAGGGCCCTTTGTCAGGGGAAGCCCTCATTTGTTAATCAGGTGGAGAGCGGGTTGGATGGGAGAGTTGCTTCAGCCAGGAGTTTCCCCTTCTCCTTTTCAATGAAGCCCTTACACATGTCTGTCTTGGGGCCTGGCCCAAGCCCTGCATAGGGGCTCCTGTGCACTGGGTGATTACCCGCCGCCATTGCTTAGCTCCTGGGGATCCCAGTTTCCTCCCCCAGCACCCCAACCCAGACAGCTTTGTCTTAGCATCCACACCCAGCCCTGTCACCTCCTCTAGTACTCCACCGGATAGGAAAGCCAAGAGGCTGGACAACTTTGGTAAAAGAATATTCTCTTTTGCCAGCTAGTACTCCACCGGATACGGAATTTAAGAGGCTGGACAACTTTGGTAAGAGAATATTCTCTTTTGCCAGCCTAGCCTTATCAGCACCCCTCAGCTGTTCACAGAAGTGATGGTGGTTGTAGCCCCTCTGTGGAGGTCAGGTTTTTCAGTCTTCCCATTCCCTTGATGATTGGCTCTTGAAGGTGGGCTCACCCCAGGTAGTCGTCTTTCCACCTTCAGACTACGGCAAACCTCCTGCACTTACTGGAGTTCACTGTCAACATGCCAAAGTCACACCTGATTCCCTCTAAGATGCTTCCTTTCATCAGAGCTGTTCTGGACATAGTGCAGTTTGGGCCTATCCTCCTGAGCGATGAGTTCAGGATATCTGATAGAGACTTCTAATTGCAGATACCTTACCTTAGATTTTCCCCCAGTGTCAGTCTTGATTCTTGAGCAGTACCCCTCCGCGCCATTCAGTGGTGTCAGTCGACTCTGTCTGTCAAGGTGCCACCCCAGTGCTCTGACGTCTGTTCTTCTCTTTCCATGCCAGTTTCGCCCAGAACCGAAGCAGAGCTGCCCCTACAGTCACTTTTTGACAGGACTTTTCAACTTCTGTCAAAGCTTCTTTTTGAAAGTCCAGGTGCATCGAGATTTCGTCACCTGTCATTGGATGATGTCCGTAATGGATTCGCACCTCGTGTGTGGTGTTTGGAGTACGACCTGAAGTCCTGCTCCAAGTGCCGGGCCGTGACTGCGAAGGTTTTGAGGGAGTGGTGCCTAAAGATTCTTGCAGCCTTGGACTCGTCTCCCGGTCGAGAAGAAGGTCCCAAGAATGGTCAAAGAGCCCCCATCTTCCTTGCCCCACTCGAAGTCCTTGGGACGATCGGGTAAGCATAAAAAGAAGAGCAAGTGTTCTTCGACTTCACCCCGTCGGTTGGCTGAGGTGATGCAGGAAAAAGAGCATCATAATTCCAGGCCTCCATTCTCAGAGCCTGCTTTTGGGTCGGCTCCGCACCTACCCGAGTTTCCAGGAGCCGGAGCCGCAACTGCCCAACTTTGTGAGTTCTGTGAAGCCATGTGCCTCATATTTGCACAGTCTGACTATGCCATAGTGTTTTCGGGCCCTGCGGATTCAGCAGGGGCCCACTCCGGTTCTGCGCTAGTAGCTTCGGCCTCTGTTTTGGAGGCCACCCAGGAATTCGTTCCTGGATCCAAACCGGTGTTGGTCATGCCATCCCGACTTTGCCCGATGACTGTTCCAACACTGATGCTTCTGACGTCACCTATGCCCATGGTCCGCGTCGACCCCGTCCTCATTGCCGACTCTGACACGGAGCCGGACCGATGTTTGTGCAACCCCAAATTCTACTTAGGCAGGGACCTTGTTCCCTGGCTCAGATCCTGACCCTTGTCTTAACGGGTTGGGGTATGAGGAGGAATGGGAGGGGTCACTGGATCCTTTAGAATACCAGCTGGAAGACCTTATGGATTAATGTTATGACCTGGGTGAAGCCAGTGGTCCGTAAACGTCCCCTGACACTGGCATGTTGTCTCCCCCTACTGTGGCTACGGAGGCGGGAGCTTCCTACTCCATGGTAGTGAGTAGAGTGGGAGAGGTCCTGGGCCACGAGCTGCCTTCTGTGTCAGTCAGAACTAACATCCTTACAGAGGGGCTTCAGTCTTGGGATTCCTCCTCCGAACCCCTTTTGCCCTTTAATGAGGCCCTCGTTGGTGCCCTGCTGGGGCCTGGTCCAAACCCAGCAGGACAGTCGCCATCGACCAGCTCCTTATGACCCAGTGTTCCTTACACAACACTTGACTCCTGAGAGCCTCCACGTCCCCAGGCGCATTCCCTTCTGCACCCCCAGGAGGGAATCCAAGAGGCTGGATCAGCTTGGGAAGAGCATGTTTTCTTCTTCCAGCATGGCATTGCGGTTCGTGAACACCGGATGCCTTTTGGCCCGTCACACTCATACTTTATTGGACACGGTTGCATAGGTGCTGCCACAGGTCCCAGACCATTCTCTCCCAAGCTGTTGCTGATGGGAGAGATGCAACAACATTCACTACAGGGCCTCATGGCCGTCTATGCGGGCTTTGCATGGGACCTGAAGTTCCAGTGGGTGCAGCATCAGGGCAATCCCTCAGACATGGGCCGGGTCTCGGAGGGAACTGCGCAAGTTCTGTAGTGGTGGCTCTTGAACCACTGTTGGGTCAGAGACAGATCCCTCGTCCTTCCCCAACCAGATCTGACAATAGTGACAAATGCCTCACTCCTGAGATAGAGCAGGCACATAAGAGCGGCAGAGATCAGAGGCATCTGGTCTCCAGCAGAGTCCAGGTTCTCCACATCAGTCTTTTGGAGCTCAGGGCGATAAGGCTCGCATTGAAGCATGCCCTCTCTCAAAGAAAAAGTAGTGCAGGTGTTCACGGACAACACCACTGCATTGTGGTACTTCAGAAAGCATGGCAGGTGGGTGACCTTTTGTCAGGAGGCCCTGTATCTCTGGACATGGTTGGAACATCATGGCATTTCCCTGTTGGTTCAACACCTGGTGGGCTCTTTGAAAGCCAGAGCGGGAAAACTCAGCTGTCAGTGCGGGAGGATCTTCTGCCTTAGCAGCAGGGGATGGTTCTCTGCCCGAACCTGCCCAGGCTCCGCCTTCTTGTGTGGAGAGTGAGTCGTTACAGTTGACATATTTTTAACTTCTGGTCAAAGTCTGTAACGTTATCTTGGCAGCCAGGCGTCCCTCCACCAAAATGGTGTCAATGGAACAAATGTGTGGCATGGTGCACAGACAAGTTGTAGGAAGCTGGCTCTATATATACTATATCAAAGTGAGATATAGTGTTCAGAGTCCAGGGGTTCCCAGAGGCTTAACAGAGGCTAAAGTAGATAATACTAATGCTCTCTTTTGTGGTAGTGTGGTCGAACAGTTAGGCTTATCCGAGGGTAGTGCAAAGCATTTGTTGTACACACACAGAAAATAGAAAAAGCACACACTTGTTGACTTAACTCCAGACCAATGGTTTTTAGATCGTAAAAAATATATTTTCTTAATTTATTTTTAGAACCACAAGATTCAAGTTGCAGGTAAGTACCTTAAAAGTGTAGTATTTCACACAGGTATCAACAGTACTTGGTTTGAAATAGGTAAGTAATACAGTTTTTGAATGATTGGCAATAATCTCTCCAAGACCTGGGGGCTGCGGGTGCAGTGTGTTCTTAGGCGTCAGATATCTTCGTCCAGGGCTTCGTGGTCAGGGAGGTCCTCTGGATTCCCTCTGCAGGCGTCGTCGTGGAGGAGTGGAGAGGTCAACCCAGAGTGGGCACTTGCTCGCACTCGCCTGGGGACACTTTCTTGCTGGGTGGACCACCTGGACACGGACTGTGGACGTCGGGTGCACAGGAGTCAAGACTCATGCATCTGGAGTGAGGTGGGAGTCCTTAGTTGGAGGTTTCCTTAGACAGAGACGATGTCCTCAGGAGTTCTTAATCCTTTTGGGTGCAGGTCAGTCCTCTGGATTTGTCAAAAGGTCGCTGGGCCCGGTGGGCACGTCACTGGTCTTTTGCAGGTTCTTTGAAGCAGGAGACAGGCCGGTAGGGCTGGTGCCAAAGCAGTTGTTTTCCTTCTTCTCTGCTGAGGGTTTCAGCTTAGCAGTCCTTCTTCTTGTGGGTCGCCAATAATCTGGTTTGTTGGGCTCCTGGAAGCCCGTAAATACAAGATTTAGGGGCATTACAGGGGTCAGAGGGCAGCAACCAGTGGCTACTGTCCCGGAAGGTGGCTACACCCTCCTTGTGTACAATCCCTTTGGGGCGGGGGCACATTCCTATCCCTATTGGTCCCTGTCCTCCAAACCAAGATGGAGGATTCTGCAGGGAGGGCGTCACTTCAGCTCTGGACACCTTAGGGGTGATCCCAGCTGAAGTGGTCACTCCTCCTTGTTTTTCTTAAGTTTCCAGCCGAACTGGCCTCCAAAAGTGAATCTTTGTCCAGGGGGACGGTCATCTCCACTAGCTGGAGGGCCCTGGGGCATTGTAACACGAGGCCTGAGCCTATGGGGCAGGTGTTACAGTTCCTGCAGGGGGGAGGTGTAAAGCACCTCCACCCAGAGCAGGCTTTGTTTCTGGCCTCAGTACAAAGGCCCTCACCCCATGGGGTCAGAAACTCGTCTGCTAGTCGCAGGCTGACACAGACCAGTCAGTCCTACACTAGAGGATTGGGTAAAATACAGGGGGCATCTCTAAGATGCCCTCTGTGTGCATTTTTTAATAAATCCCACACTGGCACCAGTGGAGGTTTATTGTGCTGAGAAGTTTGATACCAAATTTCCCAGTATTCAGTGAAGCCATTATGGGACAAACTCCCAGACCATATAATATGGCCACACTGCACTTACAGTGTCTAAGAATGGACTTAGATGCTGTAGGGGCATATTGCTCACGCAGCTATGCACTCACCTGTGGTATAGTGCACCCTGCCTTAGGGCTGTAAGGCCTGCTAGAGGGGTGACTTACCTATGCAACAGGCTGTATTTTGTGGACATGGCACCCTAAGGGGGATGCCATGTCGACTTTGCCTTTTTCTCCCCACCAACACACACAATCTGCAATGGCAGTGTGCATGTGTTAGGTGAGGGGTCCCTTAGGGTGGCACAACACGTGTAGGCACCTTCCCTGGTCACAGGGTCCTTGTTACCACTGGTACCTTTTACAAGGGACGTGTCTGTGTGCCAGAGGTGTGCCAATTGTGGAAACAATGGTACATTTTTACAGAAAGAACACTAGTGCTGGGGCCTGGTTAGCAGGATCCCCGCACACACTGTCAAGTCAGCATCAATATCAGGCAAAAAGTGGGGGTTCGGTAACTGCAACAAGTGCCAGTATCTTACACAAGTCTCTACTCCTGTATATGAGGTCCTCTTGTTTATACTTTTTAGGCCAGTAGGACTCTGCTTTATGCACCCTCAAGGGTTATTTGTCTGCTGTCTCTGCTTTTCTGAGATTACCTAACCAACCCTCCTTGTGTAAATCTCCTATTGTTATTAGATTCCTGAAGGGTCTTACCCATATGTTTTTTCCTTCACCGTTTGTAATTCTCCAATTGGATTTGAATCTGGTACTTACTTTTCTAATGTGTGCTCCTTTTGAGCCCCCTCATAACTGTCCACTCCAGCTTTTAACTTTAAAAACAGCATTCCTTTTGGCCATCACTTCTGCCCTCAGGGTGAGCTGCAGGTCCTTTCTTTGAAGCCACCCTTCTTTTCCATCTATCCTGTCAAGGTGGTGCTTGGTATCAGGGCTTCCTTTTTAGTAAAAGTGGTCACTCCCTTTCATGTAGGCCAATCCATCACTTTGCCTACTTTTTACGCACCCCCACATCCCTCTAAGGAAGAGGAGAGACTCCACCTCCTGGACCCAAAAACAGCGTTGGCGTTCTACCTTGATCGTACCAAAGTGTTCTGGGTGGATGATCAAGTCTTTGTGGGTGCGAAGAAAGGTCAGGCAGTGTAGAAGAGGACCATCTCCAGATGGGTAATTCTCAACATTTTAAAGTGCTATGCATTGGCTAAGAAGCAACCCCCAGAGGGTTTGCGTACTCACTCTACTAGAGCAACAGCAGCAATCACTGCGTTAGCACATGGAGTTGCAGTCCTGGACATCTGTCAGGCAGCAACTTGGGCATCATTGCACATGTTCACCAAATACTACTCCCTGGACAGTCAGATCTGAAGGAACAGGTATTTTGCCTGTTCAGTCCTGCAGGATGTTCTAGTATGATCTTGGTTTGCAGACCCACCTCTGGGGATGGTTATGCTTGGGTATCTGTTCTAAGGTAAGGAATCTGCATCTACAAGTTTCTATCAGATTAACAAGTTACCTACCTTCGGTAATGCATTATCTGGTAGAGACCTATTCTAGTTGCAGGTTCCTTACCAACCCACTCATCCTCGGTGCTCTACGAACTGATTTCTAGGGACATGGACTTCTTTCAGGGCCCTAGTTCTGATGCACCAGTGGTCAGTGTTCTTCATGGCTCCACGCTTCTGGGGTGGAAAATCTTTTAAAGAAACTGGCAGCAGCACACCGAGATGAAGCCTATATAGGTCCAGTGACGTCATTCCATCGCACGCGATGCCAGCAATGGATGGGGAGCTGAACGCCACCTAACTGCGCTCAGGGGTACTACTTGAGAAAAATCTCCGGATCAAGACTGACGCCTGGGTGAAATTCTAAAGTAAGGAATCTGCAACTAGAATATGTCTCTACCAGATAATGCGTTCCCAAAGGTAAGTTGCTTGTTCATTGATGCTATGATGTTGACGTTTCAGCCTCCATCCTGGATTTCAGTGAGACAAACTCCGAGGCTGTTCAGCATCATGATCTCCTACATCCCACTCGTCCCACGTGCGCGTTGGCATATGCAGGCCGGGCAGTGGGACCTGAAGTCCCAGTGGGCACTGCATTGGGGGAATCCCTATGACACAGCCCAGGTCTCTGAGGGCACTGCACAAGTCCCCAGCCACAGCTGACTGTATTGACAGATACATTAATCCTGGACTAGAGGCCACCTGGGAGAAGTGTAGATCAGAGGCCTCTGTTGGAGGTCCAGGCGATTTGATGGGCATTGAAAGCCTTTCTTGTTTCAGGCATGGGAAGACTAGTGAAGGTATTCACGCCATGTGGTATTGCAACAGACAGGAAGGGGTGGGGTTGTGGACCCTTTATCAAGAGGCACTACTTCTCTGGACATGGCTGGAATATCATGGGATTTCCCTGGTGGTTCAACACCTTGCTAGGGCAGATGAACTTAGACTTCTAGCTGATTACGAATGGCGTTGCCACCTGTAAGTGCTGCAAGGTCTCTTTCAAAAGGGAGAAGAGCCTTGGGTAGATCTGTTTGCCACCAAGGCGACTCTCGCTTGGAGATGGTTTTCGTGTCAGGTGAAGTTCTGGCCTCCTGTACGCCTTTCTGTCAATAACACCCCTGCCGAAAGTAGATCCGGAACTGCCGAGCCTAAGTAATTCTTGTGGTTCTATCTAGGACACGGAGAGTCTGGTATCCCAAGCTGTTAAGCATGACCATTCGTTCTGCAGCTACGTAGCTGTACTGTAAGGGGTTCAGCACAAAAACATGTGTTTCCAAAATGTAACATTTTAAAATAATGCTTCTAGAATGCTCCCTGGTTACATGCAGCAGCCTGACCCCAAGATTTATTAATGTTTTGCTTTCAAAATAAAAAGTTCACAAAAACTTGAAAAATACTTTTTCTCAACTGTTGTGGAACTACAGATACCATTACTCTGAGGCATCTTTTAGTAAAAATGTTTGATGTATGCCAATATTAAAAGAATGGAGGGACAATTAGTATAAACCATTGTAGGCAAGATGAATCGAAGCCTGAGGCCCAATTCTTTAACAAAAAAGGACATAAAAGTATACTTGCAGACATGTCCTTGTATTTGTGTAGATAAGCAACTTTATGAAATTCACAATATTTTACCAAAGCATGTCTGGAAACTATACTCCTAGCAAACCTTTGTGTATTCCATTTTTATGCCTGTGGCAACTCCCGCTGCCCACACACTCCAGCAAGACAATGGGGGAAGGGAGGGGCACACCAACGCCATATTGGAACTCCATCATTCTGACTTTCCTAGACCCACTGTCCATCCGAGGGCCACAACCCCCACCCCCAACAGGTTGACGTCCCTTAGAACTGACATCACCACTGCCCAGTGCACTTCATACAGCTCTCACTGCGTGGACCTACATAGACCTGACACGGCGGCGGAAGTTTTTCCCTTGTGGGTTTGCCTTCAAGTCCTAGTGTGTCAGAACCTTTCCTTTACACGGTTTGTATCTCCCTAGGTTTGTTATCTTATTCCCCAGCTAGAAGACATTATTCTGCCATGTGGAGATGGGTGACCCCGTCCATCCAGGGAACAGCACCATCTCCTGTACCTAGACTTCAGGTACTGGCTATATGGCTGGCAGCGCTTTCAACAGGGTCCCAAGACGTACCGCTTATACCCCCAGTGAAGATTCTCCTGCTTTTACTCCAGGGCTCTCTTTGTTTGTCCCCTCTCACTTTCACACCTTAAGTACCCTTGCTTTCTCAACCATCTTTCCCTGGAGTCTACTTACCGGTATCGTACAACCAGGCCACCCATCTATGGTGTCCCTCGCTCCCATTGATGCCCCCTCATGCGACTCCATAACTGAAGCCTTTGCCCCCACCATGCACCAATATGCAGCCGCTACTCAGGAGACCCTTGAAAGTAGTATCCCTCAATGCCAGTGGTCTGAAACATTGTCAAGCAAAAGAAAATCCTCAAGTTTCTGGGTCGGGGTAAACAGACAATACCTTTCCTTCAGAAGACTCCTCTTTCTCCTGTGGACAGTGATAAGGGCCAGAGAGACTGGGTGAGCAACGTTATACATTCTAATATCCTGCCTGCACTGCAGGGCCAAACTGGGTCTGAACACTCCCCTAGGAAACGCTGAGTTGCTACTCATACACAAACACGTCCCTTTTAAGTTGCTCCACACTTGGACAGATGCTGATGCATTTTTACTAAACTGTTGATTAAGGAGACCCATTTCATTGTGGGATGCCCTGCTGAAAACTTAGTCCACATTTCACTCACAAAATACCTCCTATGCCACTACCCTTCTCATTATTGGCGGTGACAGGAATGTGAAGTTAAACCACATCTTGGACAGCCATTGTAGAACACACACAGGACACAGCTGAGACAGAAGTGCGTTGCTCAACCTTGTTCATGACCATACCCTACAACAGATTGTTGCACCCCTGGGATAGGGACAACACCTTCATGTCTTGCCCTCATGGCATCGGAACCCAGATCGACTACCCCGTCTGCACCCCTCTTGATTCAGCAACTGACTCGTGCGTCCACAATTCCCTTCGGATTTTCGGACCAAGACCTAACAGAACTGTACCTGTTTTGACTGTGCTATCTCCGTGGGGTCCCTGGTGCTTAAATACCTTACCAAAAAGACCCTGGAGGACAACAAAATTGTTACCTCAGCGCAGATCCTGTAAAGAACCGGAAAGACTATTGTAACAGGTTTATTGATGCGGGATTCCGCACTGACTGAACAAAAGCTCTATAATAGAAAAGCCGTCTAGAAGCCGGGCTCCAATCTCTCACCTCTGTTTATTCCGCATGCCCAACCTAAGTAATTCTAAGGGATCTTCTGACAATCAAATGCTAGCTGAATTCTCTACATACAAAGGAGATGGAGAAAGGCCTCTTTGGCATCTGCTATATACATTCTGAGTGTGGGGAAAAGGCAGCCCGCATGCTGGTCTACCAGCTCTGCGAATAAGCCTCCAGGACGATCCCAGCTCTCCAAGATCCTGATGGACGCCTCCTAACTCTTCCAACAGACATAGTGGCAGAAATCTAGGAATACTATGAGAACTTTTATGCCGCTGGGGTACCTTCAACCCCAGAACAACAAATTGTCATTCTTTCAGAGCCTCAACCTGCTCATACTGACTCCTGCCCAACTGACTATGCTGGAAAGGGAGATTACTGTAGAGGAGGATGTCACAGCAATTTATATTATGCATTCCGATAAGGCACCTGGGGAAGATGGCTTTCTGGCAAAATTTTACAAGGCAAAAAGCCTCAGACCATTCTAGTGGTCCTCTCCATATACAAAGAGGCTCTAAACCAAGGGCCCTTGTCCCATGATATTCTCTGATCCAGAATACTGGTGATCCCAGAGCCTGGGAAGGACCCCCTTGAATGCTCCAACTACAGAGCATATAGTTAATAAACACAGAAGTACAAATATTGCTAAGATCTTAGCAACCTCTCTGAACAAAGTAATTATGGCCCTGATAAACCCCTCTCTGGTTGAAGAGCTTCTGGAGAGAAAATCCACCTACCACATGCACACCCTCTTCCATATACTCTGGCAGGTGAGGAATGACATGGATATAAAAGTCCTCTCCCTGGGTACCAAAAAGGCCTTTGATCTTGTGGAAGGGCTACCTTTTTCAGACCATGGAGATGATGGGTGTATGGCACACTTATCTCACCCTTACCAAAGCCATGTACCACAACCCATCGCATCAGTCACCTGCAGCGTTTTCTCCTCCCTGTACTCTGCTATATACACAGAGGCACGCAACAGGGGTGCCCTCATCTCTGTTGTTCTTAGTGGCACTACAGCCTCTCGTTATAGCCATATGTTCCAACGACAACATTAAAGGTTTAATAATTGTGGCAGGGGAAGTCAAGGCCTTCTACTACGCAGATTATATCCTAATGACTCTCTACCGGCCCTCTGAATAGGCCACCTCCCTAATGTTCCAACTGGACTGGTGTTCCTGGTTCTCCAGATACAGAAGAAACTGGCCCAAATTCAGGGCACTACCCCGAACACCCAGTACTACAGGAGCCTCTTTGAATGACCTGCCTTTTAAGTGGCTACACAAACATTATATATATCTCAGGATATATAAATATATATAAAAATCAGGCCTGCATGATATGATGCTGACAATATTGAACTGATTATATAAAAAATGGGACGGGATTTTTCAGGTGGTCCAACATGATACTCTCCCTGTGGGGAGGGTCCATATCAAGTTCAACATGAACGCAAATTTCAGCTATATTTTGGGATGCTACACCCCAGCCCCCCCTTTTTTTTTTTTTTTTCCCCCCCCGTCCATCTTTCGTGTCATCTCTTACTCCATTTCCTAGGTTATCTGGGGATCAGATAAACCAAGGCTGAAGGTAGGTCAGTTGCACTCATCCACAGTGCCGATTGGCCTATGCTTACCACACTTAGAATGCTACTATTTGGCGCAGCAAATGTCCCACTTGTTTTTTCTGCTGCCCACCTTTAGTGTGACACCCACTTTTGCTGGAATACTTTATTTTATAGGTAACTGATGATATTGCCATCTATTACACCTCACTGCCACACTTCACCCCTCTCCCCAGCCCTATCATCCGCACGTCTCAATATGTGTGGCATAGAGCCCACAATAGATCCTATCAGGTGGTAAAAATCTCTGGCCACACTCAATCTAAGGCACTGATAAGGTGCAATGCAGCCGTCACAATGGAGGGGAGAAAATCAGCTGGTCACTCTGGACAATGCACGGAATGAGCTATATTGATGACCTGGTTTCTAACAGTTCCATAAAAACGTTTCCCGACCTGAAGCAAGTTTCGCATCCCCAGGCTCCCAGAAGTGGAAATACACTCTTCTGTCTCGCACTTTGACCGCTCTCCTGAAGAGAACACAAATTGACTTCACCTACTTCCCCATCACTCAGTACGTCCACACCTGGAAGAACTTTGGGGCGGATTTTGGTGCAACTGTATGCCACACTGATTGACCACTGCTTTGTAATTGCCACATTGGAGGCACTGCGCTATTGGTGGGAATCGCTTCTCAATACACAGTTCCGGGATGACGACTGGATTACCCTATTGGTGGACTATAACAGGGTTTGCAAGAGCCGCATCTAAAGTACAGCAATTATAAAATCCCTCACTGCTGGCACTGGTTGCTAGTGAAACTGTGCAAAGCCCATCTTAGCGCAGGCTCTTGTTGCTAGAGATGTGGAGAGCAGGATTGTGACATAGGTCATGTGTTAAGGGAGTGAATTCTGCTGCAAGGCTTCCCTCCCCCTCTCCTCTCTCTCTCTCTCTCTCTCTCTCTCCCCCCTCCCTCTCCCTCTCCCTCTCTCTCTCCCCCTCTCTCCCCCCCTCTCTCTCTCTCTCTCTCTCTCTCTCTCTCTCTCTCTCTCTCTCTCTTTCTCTTTCTCTCCCCCCCCCTGCAATTGATGGTAACTTGTCTGACAGCGTGCTGGGATCCTGCTAACCAGGCACCGGTGTTCCTTCTCTAAAACTGCACCATTGTTTCCACATTTGGGAAACAGGTAAGTCCCTTATAAAAGGTACCAGTGGTACCAAGGGCCCTGTCACCAAGGACTGCAGCATGTATTTTGCCACCCTAAGGGACCCCTCACCAAGCACATACACACTCCCATTGCAGCTTGTGTGTGCTGGTGGGGATAAAAATGTAAAGTCGACATGGCATCCGTCTCGGTGCCATGCCCACAAACCACTGCCTGTGGCATAGATGTCATCCCCTTACCAGGCCTTATAGCCCTAAGGCAGGGTGCACTATACCTCAGGTGATGGCATAGCTGCATGAGCATTCTTGGATATTGTAAGCACAGTGTGGCCATATAATAAGTACATGGGCTGGGAGTTTATCATCACAAACTCTCCAACTCCATGATGGCCTCACTGAAGGCTGGGAAGTTTGTTATCAAGCTTTCCAGTACAATAAACCCACACTGATGTCAGTGTTGAATTTATTGTACAGTGCTCCCAGAGGGCATCTTAGTTGATGCCCCCTGTATTTTAACCAACCCTTTAGTTTAAGGCTGACCAGTCAGTGCCGGCCTGCCACTATAAGACAGGTTTGTGACCTCATGGGATGAGAGCTTTTGTGTTCGCTGAGGCCAGAAACAAAGCCTGCTCTGGGTGGAGGTGCTTCACACCTCAATCCCCGCCTCCCTGGCTGGAACTGTAGACTTGGTGGTGAGCCTCAAAGGTGCAGGCCTCCTGTTACAGTGCCCCAGGGCACTCCAACTAATGGAGATGACCGCCCCCTTCCCAACTCCCCTGGGACAAAGCCCCACTTTTGGTGGCAAGTCGGATGGGAAAATGTGGTAAAATAGGGAGGAGTGACCACTCCAGCTAGGACCACCCCTAAGGTATCCGGAGCTGAATTGACCCCATCCCTGCAGAATCCTTCATCTTGGTTTGGAGGACAGGGACCAGTAGGGTTAGGACTTTGTCTCCCTCCCAGAAACGGAGTGGACACTGGAAGGATGTAGTCACCCTCCGGGAGAGTAGCCATTGGCCACTGCCCCCTGACCCCTTTGATGCCCCTAAATCTAGCTCATCAGATTCCTGCTAACCTCAAGAAACTAAGAAAGAAGGACTACTAAGCCAACCCTCCAGCAGAGAAGACTCCAGACACCAACTGACTTGGCTCCAGCCCTACCGGCCTGTCTGCAGCTTCAGAAGTCCTGCTACAAAAAGGCAATGCATCCTGCAGGACCAGCGACCTCTCCAAACCCCCAGAGGACTGCCTGCCCACCAGAGGACCAAGAACTCCCAAGAACAGTGGCTCTGTCCACAAGAAACACCAAGAAGGACTCCAAAACCGCCCTGGATCTATGAGTCCAGCTCACTCTGCACCAGACGCCCACGGCCCGTGTCCAGGTGGCCCACCAGTCCAGAGCAGCCCCCAGGTGATTCAGACCTTGTTTCCACCCTGTGTTGACCCCTCCTTGCCAACATGATGATGTCTGCAATCTAAATCCGGATGACCACCCCCTGACTGCGAGAGAACCAGACAAGATTCCTGGCGCCTCAAGGAACCCCTGCACCCGCAGCCCCCTAGCCTTTGAGAATCCGACTACAAGTCCGGCAGTCTTCAGCAGGTGGCCCTCCTCCTTGTCTAGCCTGTAGTTTACTGGAACTGACCTCCCTGACCCCCTCCCATCCCTGGGTTTCCCCCTATTGAAAAGCATAGAGAGCCCGATGCTGTGTATGCACCCGGCCCTCCAGTGGCGCTGAGGATGTATTTTTGGTGCTGACTTCTTCCACCCCCCAACCCAACACGGTGCTCACCTAAACTCCCCAGGTCTGCCCTCTGAACTCGTGAGTACTTACCAGCTAGCAGATCTGTTTGAGTGCCCCCAGTCTCCGTAGGATCCCATTCTAAATCTGACACCAACTTTGACCTCTGCACCCAGTTGGCCCTGTGTTGCTGGTGGTGTATGTTTGGGGTCAATATGAACCTTGACCTGTGGACATCCTAACTCCTGGAGACTGGAACTGTAAGTTGAGTACTTACCGCAAAACTACACTAACACTTTTCTCCACCTAGGACTGTGTTGAAAATTGCAGTGTCAACTTTTGAAATAGAAAATCTCTACTTACTTGTAACTTGTTTTCTTTGCCAAATCTAAACAGTGTCTTTGCTACATATGTTTTATAGTTACTTGCAAATGTACTTACCTGCAACAAGATCCTTTTGGTTCTAGAAATAAAGTAACAAAATATTTTTTTGCTATATTAAAACAGTTGGCCTGGAGTTAGTCATTGAGTGTATGCGTCTTTTATTGCCTGTGTGTGCACAACAAATGCATTGCGGTACCCTCTGCTAAGCCTAACTGCTCGACCAAACTACCACAAAAGAGAGCATTAGTATTATCTCCTTCAGCCTCTGTTAAGCTTCTGGGGAACCCCTGACCTCTGTACACTGATACCTCATTTTGTTTGGTATAGTATATACAGAGCCAGCTTCCTCCAGCATCTGTTACTTGTTTCTCGTTCTTCAAAGCTTTGCGTTGATCTGCCTAGATTCCAGTGAGCTGTGCGGTGAGGCATTTCACTACCCTGCGTCAATTCCAATAAAGCTGGTAGCTGTGCGGGGAGGCTTTGCGGGCCTAAGCGTCACTCAATGTCCGATCCGATGAAGCTTGCAGCTGTATGGTGAGACTTTGTTGGGATTTACGTTGCTTTGCACCGGATGTTGTGGGACCTTCATTTAAGCCAAGAGGATCTCTCCCTGATGCAAGCCAAGGGCCCAGGACCTAGGAAGGCCCTTGGCTGGTACTTTAGGATCAGGAACCCACTCCATCAGAGGTCTGCAGGGCTTAGGCAGGTCCAGTTCAGCAGGTCAGCTGGACAGTTCTAAGAATGCCTTGTTGTGTCCCTGTAGCTCAGAACAGGAGGTCAGTCAGCCAACCCTTGGAGTCACTGCAGCCTGTGATAAAGGGAGCACATCCAGTCTTTCCCTTTCAGAGAGCAGGGCAGACCTCAAGCAGGTCCAGTGATGCAGGTCAGCTGCTCACTCCTTCTGTAGTATCCACAGGTACCTCAGTGCACTGAAGAGTGGATCTGAGGGTCCTATTCTTGCATCCGATGCCAGCTTTGAAGTGGAAGAAACTTATGGAGCCTCCCCTCCCCCAGGCCCCAAAGAAGTGCAATTTCCTGCCTCCTTGTCCTGGTATCTGTCTGTCTTTCAGGGCACAATAGGCTAGCGTAAAGTTCTTTGTGTATGAGCTGAGGCAGGGTGCTTGAAGTGCTCCACCCCCTCCCCTACTGCTTGGGTGGCCTTTCATGTCAACACACAGTCCTCTAATGTGTGGCTGTCTGGAGAAATACACAAAGGCCAACTACACCTAGGCATGAGCCCCAGGAAACAGGTTGTAGGCAACAAATGGTTTGGACAAGAAAATGCCAACTTTCTAAAAGGGACATTTTCAGAATTGTGACTTCAAATCCAACTTAATCATTAAAGAGGATTTTAAACTACAGTTCCTTAGACACCAAACTTGAAATTTATACCTGCTCCCAAGCAAAGGCTACCACTTAATAAATGTAATAAGGGAGCCCAATGCTATTCCATGGGAGAGATAGGCCTCACGTAGTGAAAAATGAATCTGCAAACTTTTTACTACCAGGACATGTACAACTTAAAAGTACATGTCTAACTTTTTAAATACAATGCGCCCTGCCCTATTGCAGTTCAGGGACTACTCAATGGGTGACGTATAGGTATTTAAAAGGGAATTGTTATGCTTTTTAAAAGGATTATTTTGCCAAGTTGAACTGACAGGTTAGAACTGCAAGCAGGCTGCAGTGGCAGGCCTGAGATGTTTAGAAAGGCTATTTAAGTGGGTTATGCAATAATTGCTGTAGGCCCACTAGTAGCATTTAATTTACAGGCCCAGGGTATATGTAGTACCACTTTATTAGGGACCTATAAGTAAATTAAACATGCCAATTGGGTGTAAGTCAGGTTCACCGTGTTTAAAGGAGTGCGCACAAGCTTGTTAGCAGTGGTAAAGTGCACAAAGTTCTGAGGCCAACAGAAACGAATTCAGCAAAACAGGAGGGCAGATGGCAAAACGTTTGGGGAGTGATGTTGCAGCGAGGGCGAAGTCCAACACCATATTAGTGGCAGGTCAAGATTGTGGCCAGCAATGTGAGCAGAACACTAGTGGTCTGATGGAGGAGATGCCAACAAGTCTTGGTAGCTGCAAGAGACGCTGTGCACGGGGGGTACTGTCCTGTGTGGGAAGGCAAGGGCTTACCTCAACCAAAGTTGTACAGCTATTAGAGAGGACCCAGGGGACAACTCCAGACCACCACCCGTGATGCAGGATCCACTTAGCTCAGGATGAGAAGAGATCCACGCGGCCTGTTGTCGTTGCAGTTTGCTGCCTGCAGATGCAGGGGAGTGACTCCTTCACTCCAAGGGAGATTCCTTCTTCCTTCTCGTGCAGACTGAAGACTTGCTGCCCTCAGAGGATGCACAGCCGAGGAAATGTTTCAGAAGCTGGAAGGAGCCATGGAAACAATGTTGCAAGCATTGCCTTTGTCGTGGATGCAGATTTTCGGTTCCTTGGAGGGTCCAGTGACAGTTTCAGTGGCCAGAAGTCAAAGTAGAGGTTGCAGAGGAGTCCTGTAGGAATCTTGCAAGACTAATCTGAGGACCTACCCCGGAGAAAGATCCTAAATAGCCCTGAAAGGGGGATTGGTCACCTAACCAGGGGACCACTTATCAGGAGGGGGCTCTGACATCAACTGCCTCACCTGGCCACTCAGATGCTCCCAAAGGCCTCTGCCCACCTTGGATTCAAGGTGGCAGAATCAAGGGACCCTCTGGAGGAGCTCTGGGCACCACCCTTGGGGTGGTGATGGACAGGGAAGTGGTCACTCGCCTTTCCATTGTCCAGTTTCGCATCAGAGCAGGGACTGGGGGGGTCCCTGAACTGGTGTAGATTGTGCCCTTCAAAGCATACCAGTGGCTTGGGGCCATGTAACACCTGTTTCCAAAGGGAGAGGGTGTTAGTCCCCCCCCCCCTCTCTAAGGAGGCCCCAGAGTGCATAGAATCATACTTCCAATACAGGCAACAGTATTGTGGTTTGATTCCGACATTTTTTATACCAAACATGCCCAGGTTCAGTGTTACCATTATGTAGCTGGACATAGGTGACCTTTGTCCAGTACACACATAAAATGGGGTCCCTGCACTAGTGAAGTCCAGGAAAATGGAACTGGAGTTTGTGGGGACACCTTTGCTAGTGCAGGGGTGCCCTCACACACAGGTACTTGCACCTTGCCCTCTGGGCTAGGAGGGCCTACCATATGGGTGACATAGTGATAGTGACCTGCAGTGACCTGTAGTGAAAAGGTGCATGCAGGCTGAAATGGCAGCCTGTTTCATAATACATGCTGCAGCCCATGGGGATCCCCTAGTACCCTAATGCCCTGGGTACCATATACTAGGCACTTACAAGGGGGCGCCAGTATACCAAATGCGGGGTGTGTGTTAGTTCAAGCAACCAAATTTACACGGAGAGAGCATAATCACTGGAGTCCTGGTTAGCAGGATCCCAGTGAACAAAGTCAAACACACTGACACCAGGCAGAAAATGGGGGTAACCATGCCAAGAAAGAGGGTACTTTCCTACACCAGCCACCTTTACTGAGAGTTAATTTGCATAAGCATTGTTGTGGCAGAAGACTGTATAGTAATCAGTAGAAGTGAACAGGTCCTTTTTAGGTCAGGCGCACAAGCGCTCTGGCCTGTTGTAATGTATCTGTGGGCTTTTAACCACGCCCACCATACGCTCATCGCTATCACTTGTTCATGGGCTTGCCTTTCAATAATCCTTTGTGATCATTGGTAAATGCTTTACGTTTGTCCCTCCTTGGGCAGTTTTGTTACCGCCTTGGCCATCGACCCTATTACATGGGTAATTCATGTTTGCCGATACGTTTGACTGCAAGCAAACTTTTTTTCCTTTTGTGTCTCTCCTTTGCGCTCATGCTCATGGCGGCTGTGGCGCTTTGAATCAGCTCTCTTATGTCAACTGTTTTATTTTTCAATTTATATGGCAAGAAAAGTCCAGTTAGGAATTTACGACACTAATAGCTCTAACTCGAGCAAATGCAAGACCCATTGAATTGCAAATGCTTGTTACCTTTGTCACTGGAGTGAGGCCTACAGGTTCATTCATATAAACTTCTGCAACTGGGTGCTTAAATCACTCCTGTCCTACATCAGTTTGAGGTGTAGTGCATGTGTGGTCTACATATGCTGGGTGTATGCCTGCCTGTCTGCCTCTGTATGGTAGGGATAAGGCACTTTTGCCCAGTGTGTGTGCGTATATGTTAGGTGCATGTGCTGGGTAAATGTGTGCCTGTGAATAGTACAATACATAAAGAATGTAGTGCTGTGCAGTATGTGTATGTTGTATGTATGTGCTGGGTGTATGTGAATGGTACAATATAACGACCATGCAGTGCTGTGCAGTGCTTGAATATTATATGTATGTTCTGGGTGTATGTTTGCCTGCGAACATTACAGTACATGAAGGATGTTGTGCTGTGCAGTACGTCTATGCTGTACACGTGCTGGAGCATGTGTGCCAATGTATAGCAGACTTTGGGTTCCATTTTGGGAGACCAAGTGGTGAATGATGAAACATGAATAGAGGACGTAGATGAATCCTCTCCAGACAGATTTGTGTTGCTGCATTCCTGTAAGCAGGGTGGGGCACACTGGAGAAAGGGAGAGCCCAGCTCTCCTGTACACTTCAAAGGGTGCCCTTTAATTCAGAGAGCAGTCACAAGGAAGGGGTCTTGGCACATCTGAAGAAGGACAGATAGAGTGGATAAAAGAATCCATAAAGAGTAGGGTTGAGATCCTGGTGTAACCTTTTGATCCCTTGCCATTTTGTCTGACACCCAGGTGTGAACTTCTAGTCACTCCCATGGCCTGGGATTTGGGGGCTATCAGATTTTATGTTGCTGCTTCTGTGACAGACTGCTTTCAGGTGGAAGAGAGAACAGAGGAGTGGTCACTTCAAAAGGAAGTAGACCCCCCAACCTAAATCTAAAAAACTCAGACTTTTAATCACATTTGGTGTCTGGAGATGAACTGTAAGAAGAAGAACTTGAGTAAATTTATCAACTGTAAAGCAGCCAGTCGGAAAGCTCTGTAAGATTTCTAACTGTGACCAGAACTGTGGTCCAAGACCTGCTACTCTGGCTGCTGGCTAAGGGGACATTACCCAGGGAATCCAAGGCCATCTGCCCTGGAGCGGCAGCACCTGTCTGCTGTCCAAGACCAGTGTGCCCTATGAGGAAAAGAAGAGCACTGGAGGGAGGGAGATCCAGTGGACAGTCTTGGCAAGTAGATCCCATTAGCGGGCCTTAGCCTGTGTGTGATGGTAAGCCGGTGACACTGTAAACCAGGTGGTGCCCCCATGAAGAGAACCATTGTACTGATTGGTTCTGAGTCTGTGTGCAGTGGAGAGACGGCAGCCCCATATGCTAGAGAGGGCTACTGTGACCAAGCAAGTTGTTTGACCTGGTTGAAATCATCATTGGAGGAGAGAGGCTGCCATGGTGACACTGGTGGGCCTCAGTTATTTGTCAGACCAGCGCCAGGATTGTCTCAACCCCCAATCACCTGTGGGAAGAGCTGGAGAACTTATGCAGCTTGCTGGGCCACATATAAAGGACTTACCAGAGGCAGCCGCTCCAGCTCCTATGTTTGGGCCCAGTAGTCCCAGCTTACACCGTGGCCCTCTGAACGGGGTCTGACACCAACTTAAGGTTCTGACAGAAATCATACAGTGGAGCCCCTCCATACCCTGATCTGAGGGCACGTGCACTTTGCTCACAACACGTCACAGCACTGCAGTGGAAATTCTGTGTGGGGCATACAGCAAATGGAAACATATCAATGCGTGCAATGCTAAAGCAGCCAGGTAGTTCTTGTAGCTACTGACAAAATTAAAGCATAGGTCAAATACATCAGAGGAAACAAACCAATAAAATTAGGTCAGCTTAAAAAGTTAAGTGGCTGCAACTAAATTAGACAATGTTGTCTTTGTACTGCTTAACAGATGTTTAGCACTGATTAGGAGGTTAAGCTGTTCTTTAACAATTTAATATTTTTCTCTAATGGAGGCTGGTTAGCAGTTCCTAATGTGGTAAGATTAGTTGCATGTTTTTTTCAGAATTATTGTGAACAAAACCATCTTTAAAGATATATATATATCTCAAGAGCGTCTTTAGTAATGATCTGCAATGAAGTCTGTAGGAAACTGGCACTTGATGTAGTATGTGAATACCTTGTAAAGGGTCCACGGGTTCCCCAGTGAGTGGACAGGGTTTGCTATCTAATTCCAAAGTGCTCTGTTTAGGGGTAGTGTGATCAAACAGGAGTGTAAGACATATACAAATATACACACAGTCGTCAATAAATTAGATGAGACACACAACTCAAAAAGGAGATCCACACCAATTTATCAAATTAGCAAGTATCTTTATGTTCGATGCCATGTGTAGCTGTAGATACACATGCTATGCATATCTCTTCCGACATCTAGTGTTGGGCTCGGAGTGTTACAAGTTGTTTTATATGTTTAGGCATCAGAGAAAAATCGTTCAGGTAAGTGTGTTTCTGAATAGGAATTATTTTCACTTTAAAAAGTGGACACCGCAATTTCTGAGTTCTACAATGTTATCCTTTGGGAGGAAAAACAAGTTCTGCTAACAGGTAAAGTACAATGACTTACAAGACCAATCTCCTGGGGTTAAGGTGAGTAGTGGGCAAGGTCCAAAGCAGCACACACAGTACACCCTCAGCTGCACGGGGGCAGCCGGGTGCAGAGTGCAGAACAGCGTTGGGTACCCAATGCGTTCCTACGGAGATCAGTTACTGCGAAAATAGGCTACAGGCTCTGGCTAGGAGGTTAGTCGGGCTCAACCAACAGCCGGGCTCAGGCCTCACAATGCTCAGGCACAGGTGGGCAGCTTTGCTCCTCTTCTCCGCGGCTTAGGAGCGAAGGGTGTAGAGATGTCCATGGGTGTCGGACTTTTCTGACTGGAACGGTCGCGGTAGATGGGGCTGCATGCAGAGGCTGCATCTATCTTTGGGGAGTCCAGGAGGGGTGAAACCGCAATGGACTTGGACTTGGACTCTGGAAGGCTGGGTTACGTTGTTTGTACTAGTGGTCCACTTCAACTCGGGTCAGAGATGGCGGGTGCAGTGGTGACTTCAGGTGTCGGGTTTTGGTGGTTCCCAGGGCTTCAGAGTCCCTTCTTTGGAGTTTTATGGAGAACAGGTCCGCTGGTCACGGGAGGTGTTGACTCTATTGGAGGCAGGCAGTCCTCCTGGGTTTCTGGAATCACAGCCCAGGACAAGTCGACTTTGGTGCATATTTTGATGAGGGATGCAGACAGGTCGGCGGGGTTGGTACTAGGCCAACTGCTGCTTTTTTCCTCTTCTGCAGCTCTTCTGTGTCCTTTGTCTTCTTAGGTCATCAGGATCTACTTTTCTGGTGCCAGGGGCTCCCCTAAATACTGAATTTAGTGGCTTTAAGGATGTGTAGGTCAGTAGCCAATTGGCGACACCCCCTATATGACCACTTCCTGTGGGAAGGGGGCATAACCCTGTTTCAGAATTTTCTCAGTATGCCAAATCACAAATAGCTACCTCTGAAAAATCATGTCTGCCTTTCAGTATCCCACCTTAGGGATGGTACTAGCCTGGAGGTGGCACGCTTACCTGATTAGCTAATTTTCCCACCTGTCCAGGTGCCAAATGAGCTCTGGACAGGGGGAGGAGGGGTGGCTTCCTTTCCTGTGAGGGGAGCCTGATTCACATTTGAAAGGCAGCAGTCCTTTGAGGCTTGCAACCTTAGGAAGGCTAATCAGCAGTTCATCCTGTGGGAGGGGGTGTAACACCCTCTTCCCGGACAGGGGGCCAGAACCATGTCTCATGTGGCAGGCTGGCAGAAACTGGTCAGCGAGCACATCAGAGGCTGGTAGGGTTTCAGGGGGCACTTCTAAGGTGCCCTCTGGTTGCATGTATTGCTAAATCCAACACTGGCATCAGTGTGGGTTCGCCAATACGAGATGTTTGATACCAAACATCCCTATCTTTAGTGAAGCCATCATGTTGCTGGGGAACTCGTATTGACAAGTGTCCAGCACATGCATTTAAAATGGTTTCCCTGGTCACTTACTATGTCTGAGAATTGCCAAAAACATAGCAGGGGCTTATCTGCTCGTGCAAATATTCCCTCACATGTAATATAGTGCACCCTGCCTTAGGGCTGTAAGGCCTGCTAAGGGGGTGACTTACATATATTGCATGCAGTTAGGGGACATGACACACAGGTTGTGTGTCATGTCATGTTTTCACTTTTGTCTGCACCAAGACATGCACCCTGCAATGGCAGCCTGTTATGTGATTGGTAAGGGTCCCTTAGGGTGGCACAATTCAAGCTGTATCCCTTAGGGACCTTCTTTGGCACTTCAGGCCCTAGGTAGACGGGGTACCATTTACTAGGGACTTACAGAGGGTGCTAAATGATTTGCCAATTGGGGAAACAGTTGTACAGTTTTGGGGGAAGAAGACTGGCAAACTGGTTGGCAGTGATCCAATGCACTTAAGACTTGCATCTACAACAAGGACAAATGTTGGGAGCGGGCTAGGGGGCGCGGTGATACTGCAACAAAAACCCATTTCCCTACAATGTCTATAGATAATCCTGCTAACTCCAAAGTCAGTAGGTGGTGATGCTCTCCAATATGTAACATTTTGGTCACAATGTCATTTAACTTTGGGAGAAAGAACATGTGTATCAGGGATTAAGAACTGTAATTTTCCAGAAAGCATAAATACTGTTTGAATAAATATGTGAACAGACTCTCTTGCTCATCAGTCTAAGACTGATGTGCATATCCTAAGTTCATAATTCTGCCAGCTGTCATGTTCCAGGGTTGAAGCTGGAGATATTATTCATGTTATGTACTTTTAACACCTATTGGAGCTGGTACCAATCATATTTTCCTGTAGAACTCATTCTGTTGTCAAAAAATGACTGCATACAGTGTTGAAGTTGTTTTTAATTGCATTGTTTTACTTCTGGCAGGGTGAGATGAGAACGGAGGTTCCCCCAGGAGCTCCACAGGAAAGAGCCAGTGTTATTGTGGAAATAGACAATATGGAACTAAATGATTTAAGGAAGAGGTAAATAATTACTTTCCATCATTAGAAGCCAGTAGCATGTTAGTATCACACAGCACCGACTGCAGATTGAGACTGCTGTGCACAAACCGCACATGCTGAAAGAGGGAATGTTGTACTTGAAGGCCTGCCTTACTGCCAAATCTGCCATGGTCTATATTAGCTTGCCTGAAAAATTCTGTCACATTGGATTTATGAAATTTCTAGAAGTGACACTATTTACAGTCATGATGTACATCATAAGATTTATGCTTTATTGCTCTATCATCCAATCGCATCCTAAAAAGTAAATTTTATCTGGCAATGTTTGTTTTATAAATAACTGTGATGCAATACAATGCTGTTTATAAACAGTGGGTATCTCCATCTCTGGTCCCAGAGTACTGTTGAAAAAAGAACCTTGTATTATCTAAAGGCACATTATTCAGTTGTTTTTGCCTAGCATATTAAACCCTAAAAATCACTTTCTTGATAGCTTGTAATATGCAACTTTCTGATGGATACATCTACCTGTGGATTCCTCACATTTTGAATATCCCCATGCACCAGCATTCCATGTGTACTTTTCTTCATAGCTCTCCACGAGGACATCACAGTGCCATGAATCTGCACGCGACTTCGTCTGATGTCATTGGAGCCATAAGAAGCCCTCTTCAGCATTCTGTTGTCAGTTCCCTTTTTTTCCATGTCTTCAACACTCTCAAGTTACATTGTAGCTTTCATTGACTATTTTTTTTCCAAACGTGCTATTTTGTTGTGGGAACAGTTATGTCTCCTCCAAGGAAGTCGGGCTTTAAGGCATGCAGGGAATGTACGAGGGTCAGATGTCATTTACTGACCCGCACAGCGATTGTTTTTGGTGTTTGAGTTCTGATCACAACGTCGAGCCCTTTCTGAGTGTCAAAAGTTGAACCCAAAGGGGTTAAAGGAGGGAGAGGTGAAGCTTTTTATGGCCAAGGTCAAGCAAGAAAAAAGGTCATCTAAAGTCATAGCCTTAGTCGAAGTCGCCAACGCCCCAGTCTTCAAAGTCGCCCAAAAAAATGCACAAGAAGAAGCAGCGTCATTCTCTTGATGCTGTTCTTTAAGGTATGACTCTCTAAAGTCAGAATCTCTGAAGTGGAGTAGAGAGGAAAGATGCAGAGTGTCTCCTTCTCTAACTCTGGTGCCCACACCACCGTCGCCCCTCATTTTGGCTCCGACTTCACCACCGTCTAATCCAGAGTCAGAAGCACAGCCTGAACCTTTGGTGGTACCTACTCATCCATCACAGGAGTGGAGCTGTCTTGCCTTTCCAGCTCCAGGGACGAATCCCACAAGTTTCTTGAATGCTACGTATGGTATCTTTAGCAGGGCGTTAACTACATCTGGTGCACCTGCAGGCCTCATGAGTCCGCTGTCTTATTTGTTGAGTGGATTCCTGGGGTCTTACCAGCAAGGTCCAGTCTTGCAGTTTGTACGAATGCCTCCGGTGTCCTGGTTTCATCCAGCGCCGAGGCAGTCGACTTTGCCGATTGAACAACGTTTCTCGGCGCCAACCCTGGCTAGGCTTTCCTCGGCATTGGCTGAAGTGTCTGCAACGCTGCGTCAGTTCACTCCAGCATCATCTTTTCCTTCGGTCCACAGTTCGAAGTCTAAGGGGCTAATTATGAGTTTGGTGGACGGTTTGCACCATCTGCCAAACTTCGGACTGGGAGGTTGCTGCCATAGTGGCTACCTCCCCTCCAGCCCCATTAAGAGTTTCCTGCTAGGTCAGCGGGTGAAACCTGAGTTTCCGCCCGCTGGCCTAGCGGGAAACAGCCTACAGCATTGTCTCTGGATTGCCCCCATGCACCACGTCTCTTGCAGCTGCCCAGGCTTGTTTGCATCTCCTCCAAGGGATCTTCAGGTGACATGTAGCTCCAGCACTCCTTCATGCGACGCACAGCCCTCTGAGTGGTACTCCTGCGGCGTGGGATCCCTTTCTGTAGTGCTGCGTGGGCTCACCGTCCTGTGGGTGTTGCCTCTGCTCCTGTGGAGACTCTCTGTCGCAGAGGGCACTCTCTGACAATCTCTCTCCTGGGTTGAGCCCTCCTAGGCCTTGTTGGTCCCTGGCAGCTCCGCTTTTCCACTAATCCCAAATTTGCCTTTGCCAAGGCTTGTTGGTGGAATTCCTGCACCGACACTCATCTGCAATCTTCACTCCAGCGTAGGACATCTGTATCCATCAGGAACTCTTCTTCGGCTCCAGGGCTGCAATGCGGACTTGTTTTTCCTCATAGTCGACCAACTCCTGCAAGTACAGTTGGGTGGGTAGTAGCTCCTACTCCTCCTGGACTCCACTGACACTTTTGGACTTGATCCCCTCTCTCCACATGTCTTCTTCTCCAGGAATCCACTGCTGGTTTCTTGCAGTCTTTTCTGGGTGTCTTCTATTCTTTTCCTTCCTTCAGAGTGGTTTGGGGAAATTCCAGTGATTTACTCCTGCCTTCCTGGTTGCTGGGGGGTACTGTGTTACCTCTGTGATTTCCTAGCACTCCCAGCTCCCACCTACACATTCCACTTACCTAGGTGAGGGTCCTGTGTTCGCATTCCATTTTTTGAGGTTTATGGTTTGGGCTACCCCTAGGGTCACTATTGGTTATTGCTATTTACTGTTTTCTAACCTTTTCTGTGCCTAATACTGTTTACTAATGTATACAATGAGTGTATTAATTACCTCCTATTGGAGGGTTGCCTCTTTAGTACTTTGTGGTATTGCGATCCAAAAATAAAGTAACTTTATTTTTGTATAGCTGGGTGTTTTCCTTCATTTGTGTAAGTGCTGTGTGACTACAGTAGTTTTGCATGAGCTTTGCATGTCTCCTAGATAAGCCTTGGCTGCTCATCCACAGCTAACTCTAGTGAGCTTGGCTTCTAGATACTGCCTACACTTCACTAAGAGGGGATACTTGGACCTGGTATAAAGTGTAAGTAGCTTAGGTGCCCACCACACACCAGCGGGACAAGTTTCAATTGGACTGCAACTCCCCAGTTGCTTTACGCGTTTCCCCCATACCCTTGATTCCTCGGGTTCTGAGGAAGATTCGCCCAGAACAGGCCCAAGTCATCTTAATAGCCCCAGAATGACACAGAAGAGTGTGATACACAGACCTTCTTCACCTCACTCTGCTCTCCGCTCCGTCTCCCTCACAGGAAAGACCTCCCCTTGCAGTTGCAGGGGCAGGTTCTACACCCTTACCTCCAGAGCCTGCATCTACATGCCTGGAAATTGGACGGGGCAACCTGAGTTTTTTTCCCCCTTCACCCTGAAGTGGTGGATGTTATATTATCGGTTAGGTGACACTCCAAGTCAGTGTACGCTGGCAGATGGGCTAAATTTGTAAAGTGGTGCTGGGAAAAATTCTGTTAACTCCTTAAAAGCCTGTTTGTCAGACATTTTGCGGTTTGCTCATTCCCTGGCGCACAGCAAAGTTGTGCAGTTGCAACAGTTAAGGGATATTTGTCTGCCCTTTCGGCTTCCCTTCATTCACCTGACCGACCTTCCCTGCTCAAGTCCCTTACAATGCTAAGGTTTAGTAAGGAACTTACTAATAAGTACCTTCCCACTCCATTTATCATTCCTCCGTGGGATCTCAATTTGGTACTGACTTACCTTATGGGTACTCAGTTTGAACCCATACATAGTTGTCCTTTAAGACTTCTCAAGTTTAAAACTGTATTTCTGGTTGCCACACTGTTGGCTACTCATTTTTGTGAGTTACAGGTTTTAAGTGTGAAACCTCCCTTCATGACTTCCTATGAAGTAAAGTTGGTAGTGAGAACCAGGTCTGTTTTCGTGCCCAAAGTGGTTACTCCGTTCCACTTGCGCCATTCTATCACCCTTCCTACCCTCCTCCCAATCCATCTAAGGAGAAGGAAAGGCTTTATCACTTGGACCCTAAAAGGTCTGTAAGCTTTTATATAGACAGAACATGTGATCCCTGGCTGAATGATCAGCTGTTTGTCGGATTAATAGGCAAGATGAAAGGCAAGGCTGTGCACAAGAGGACATTGTCCAGATGGATCATCCTGTGCATCAAGACGAGATCTGATCCGCCATGGTGGGTAAAGAGCACCCTGAAGTTATTAGAGGTAATTCCACTCAAGCTAAGTGTAGGAGGCTGGCCTGGCTTATAGTGGGTACCTGATGGTACTTACACCTTGTGCCAGGTCCAGTTATCCCTTATTAGCAGATTAGTAGTGTTCTAGCAGCTTAGGCTGATAGAGGTAGCTATAGCAGAGCAGCTTAGGCTGAACTAGAAGACATGCAAAGCTCCTACTATACCACTTATATCATATAGCACTATATCATAAGAATCACAATACTCAGAGTTACTAAAAATAAAGGTACTTTATTTTAGTGACCATGTGCCAAAAATATCTCAGAGGATATACTCCCTTAGGAGGTAAGTAAAATACACAAAATATACACACAAACCAAAATCAGGTAAGTAAACAGAAAAGTAGTGCAAACACTGTAGAATACAATAGGATGCAATAGGCCTAGGGGCAACACAAACCATATACTAAGAAAGTGGAATGCGAACCACGTAGGGACCCCAGGCCTAGTGTAGTGTGTAGAGGGTCGCTGGGAGTGTAAGAAAACACTAAGGGTGTCCAAGATACCCCACCCCAAGACCCTGAAAAGTAGGAGTAAAGTTAACCTACTTCCCTAGAAACACACTAAAATCGTGATAGGAGATTCTGCAAAGACCACAACAGACTGCAAAGCACTGAAGATGGATTCCTGGACCTCAGGACCTGCAAAGGAAGGGGACCAAGTCCAAGAGTCACAAGTGTCCAGGGGGGGCAGGAGCCCACTAAACCCCGGATGAAGGTGCAAAATGGCTGCCTCCGGGTGGAAGAAGCTGAAGATTCTGCAACAACGGAAGATGCCAGGAACTTCTCTTTTGCACAGAAGATGTCCCATGGCGTGCTGGAGGATGCAGAGTTGTTTCCACGCAGAAAGACCGCAAACAAGCCTTGCTAGCTGCAAAGGTCGCGGTTGAAGAAAATGGGTGCTGCCCGGGCCCAGGAGGGAGCAGGAGGTCTCCCCTTGGAGGAGGAGACAGAGGGGGCGCTCAGCAACAGAGCGCCCATGCAGAAGCAGGCAGCACCCGCAGAAGTACTTGAACACGAGTTCAAGAAAACTGAGCACGGCAGTCATCTCAGCACTACAAAGGAGTGTCCCACGAAGCCGGTGGTCAACTAAGCGAGTTGAGCAATGCAGGACAGAGTGCTGGGGACCTGGGCTGTGCTGTGCACGAAGGATTCCTTGCAAAAGTGCACAGAAGACCTAGCAGCTGCAGTTCATGCAGTACACAGGATTACTGTCTGACGTGGAGAGGCAAGGACTTACCTCCACCAAATTTGGACAAGTGGACCACTGGACTGTCGGGGTCACTTGGATCCAGCTCCTGTGTTCCAGGGACCACGCTTGTCACGATGAGAGGGGACCAAGAGGACTGGTGAAGCAGAAGTTTGGTGCCTGCGTTAGCAGGGGGGAAGATTCCGTCGACCCACTGTAGATTTCTTCTTGGCTTCTAGTGCAGGGTGAAGGCAGAGAGCCCCCAGAGCATGCACCACCAGGAAACAGTCGAGAAAGCCGGCAGGATTAGGCGATACAATGTCGATGGTAGTCTTCTTGCTACTTTGTTGCGGTTTTGCAGGCGTCCTGGAGCAGTCAGCGGTCAATCCTTGGCAGAAGTCGAAGAGGGAGATGCAGAGGAACTCTGGTGAGCTCTTGCATTCGTTATCTAAAGAGAAGCCCACAGTCTCCTTAATAGCCCTCAGAGGAGGATTGGCCACCTAGTCAGGTAAGCACCTATCAGGAGGGGCTCTGACATCACATGCTGGCACTGGCCACTCAGAGGCCTCCATTGTGCCCTCACACCTCTGCATTCAAGATGGCAGGGGTCTGGGACACACTGGATGAGCTCTGGGCACCACCCCTGGGGTGGTGATGGACAGGGGAGTGGTCACTCCCCTTTCCTTTGTCCAGTTTTGCGACACAGCAGGGGCTGGTTTATGCAAGGAGGACACCATCTGTGCCCTTCTAAGCATTCCCAGAGGCCAGGAGAGTCTACTCCTCTCAGGCCCTTAACACCTATTTCCAAAGGGAGAGGGTATAACACCCTCTCTCAGAGGAAATCCTTTGTTCTGCCTTCCTGGGACTGGGCTGCCCAGACCCCAGGAAGTCTGTGTGTTGGCAGCAGTGGTAGCTGCAGTGAAAACCCCAGAGAGCTGGTTTGGCAGTACCCGGGGTCCATGCTGAAGCCCCGGGGATGCATGGGATTGAGGAGCAGTGGTTATTTGCATATCTCTGAATTCCGGGGTGCCCATACTAGCATGTGAATTACAGGGCATTTCTCAAATAGACGTCTTTTTTACACACACTTATATTTGGAGGGAAAAAATGTAGAGAAAGACAAGGGGCGATAACACTTGTTTTGCTATTCTATGTTCCCCCAAGTCTCCCAATAAAATGGTACCTCACTTGTGTGGGTAGGCCTAGCGCCTGTGACAGAAAATGCCCCAAAACACAACGTGGACACATCCCATTTTTTGACAGAAAACAGAGGTGTTTTTTGCAAAGTGCCTGTAGGAAGTTGGCTCTGTATGTGCTATTTCAAAGTAAGGAATAGCATGCACAGAGTCCAAGGGTTCCCCTTAGAGGTAAAATAGTGGTAAAAATAGATAATACTAATGCTCTATTTTGTGGTAGTGTGGTCGAGCAGTAGGCTTATCCAAGGAGTAGTGTTAAGCATTTGTTGTACATACACATAGACAATAAATGAGGTACACACACTCAGAGACAAATCCAGCCAATAGGTTTTGTTATAGAAAAATATCTTTTCTTAGTTTATTTTAAGAACCACAGGTTCAAATTTAACATGTAATATCTTGTTTGAAAGGTATTGCAGGTAAGTACATTAGGAACTTTGAATCATTTCAATTGCATGTATACTTTTCAAGTTATTCACAGATAGCTATTTCAAAAGTGGACACTTAGTGCAATTTTCACAGTTCCTGGGGGAGGTAAGTTTTTGTTAGTTTTACCAGGTAAGTAAGACACTTACAGGATTCAGTTCTTGGTCCAAGGTAGCCCACCGTTGGGGGTTCAGAGCAACCCCAAAGTTACCACACCAGCAGCTCAGGGCCGGTCAGGTGCAGAGTTCAAAGTGGTGCCCAAAACGCATAGGCTAGAATGGAGAGAAGGGGGTGCCCCGGTTCCGGTCTGCTTGCAGGTAAGTACCCGCGTCTTCGGAGGGCAGCCCAGGGGGGTTTTGTAGGGCACCGGGGGGGACACAAGCCCACACAGAAATTTCACCCACAGCGGCGCGGGGGCGGCCGGGTGCAGTGTTAGAACAAGCGTCGGGTTCGCAATGTTAGTCAATGAGAGATCAAGGGATCTCTTCAGCGCTGCAGGCAGGCAAGGGGGGGCTTCCTCGGGGAAACCTCCACTTGGGCAAGGGAGAGGGACTCCTGGGGGTCACTTCTGCAGTGAAAGTCCGGTCCTTCAGGTCCTGGGGGCTGCGGGTGCAGGATCTTTTCCAGGCGTCGGGACTTAGGTTTCAGAGAGTCGCGGTCAGGGGAAGCCTCGGGATTCCCTCTGCAGGCGGCGCTGTGGGGGCTCAGGGGGGACAGGTTTTGGTACTCACAGTCGTAGAGTAGTCCGGGGGTCCTCCCTGAGGTGTTGGTTCTCCACCAGCTGAGTCGGGGTCGCCGGGTGCAGTGTTGCAAGTCTCACGCTTCTTGCGGGGAGTTGCAGGGTTCTTTAAAGCTGCTTCTTGAAACAAAGTTGCAGTCTTTTTGGAGCAGGTCCGCTGTCCTCGGGAGTTTCTTGTCGTCGTCGAAGCAGGGCAGTCCTCAGAGGATTCAGAGGTCGCTGGTCCCTTTGGAAGGCGTCGCTGGAGCAGAGTTCTTTGGAAGGCAGGAGACAGGCCGGTGAGTTTCTGGAGCCAAGGCAGTTGTTGTCTTCTGGTCTTCCTCTGCAGGGGTTTTCAGCTAGGCAGTCCTTCTTCTTGTTGTTGCAGGAATCTAATTTTCTAGGGTTCAGGGTAGCCCTTAAATACTAAATCTAAGGGCGTGTTTAGGTCTGGGGGGTTAGTAGCCAATGGCTACTAGCCCTGAGGGTGGGTACACCCTCTTTGTGCCTCCTCCCAAGGGGAGGGGGTCACAATCCTAACCCTATTGGGGGAATCCTCCATCTGCAAGATGGAGGATTTCTAAAAGTTAGAGTCACCTCAGCTCAGGACACCTTAGGGGCTGTCCTGACTGGCCAGTGACTCCTCCTTGTTGCTTTCTTTGTTCCCTCCAGCCTTGCCGCCAAAAGTGGGGGCCGTGGCCGGAGGGGGCGGGCAACTCCACTAAGCTGGGCTGTGACAAAGGGGTGAGCCTTTGAGGCTCACCGCCAGGTGTTACAGCTCCTGCCTGGGGGAGGTGTTAGCATCTCCACCCAGTGCAGGCTTTGTTACTGGCCTCAGAGTGACAAAGGCACTCTCCCCATGGGGCCAGCAACATGTCTCTAGTGTGGCAGGCTGCTGGAACTAGTCAGCCTACACAGATAGTCGGTTAAGTTTCAGGGGGCACCTCTAAGGTGCCCTCTTGGGTGTATTTTGCAATAAAATGTACACTGGCATCAGTGTGCATTTATTTTGCTGAGAAGTTTGATACCAAACTTCCCAGTTTTCAGTGTAGCCATTATGGTGCTGTGGAGTTCGTGTTTGACAAACTCCCGGACCATATACTCTTATGGCTACCCTGCACTTACAATGTCTAAGGTTTTGTTTAGACACTGTAGGGGTACCATGCTCATGCACTGGTACCCTCACCTATGGTATAGTGCACCCTGCCTTAGGGCTGTAAGGCCTGCTAGAGGGGTGACTGACCTATACTTGCATAGGCAGTGAGAGGCTGGCATGGCACCCTGAGGGGAGTGCCATGTCGACTTACTCGTTTTGTTCTCACTAGCACACACAAGCTGGCAAGCAGTGTGTCTGTGCTGAGTGAGAGGTCTCCAGGGTGGCATAAGACATGCTGCAGCCCTTAGAGACCTTCCTTGGCATCAGGGCCCTTGGTACTAGAAGTACCAGTTACAAGGGACTTATCTGGATGCCAGGGTCTGCCAATTGTGGATACAAAAGTACAGGTTAGGGAAAGAACACTGGTGCTGGGGCCTGGTTAGCAGGCCACAGCACACTTTCAATTGTAAACATAGCATCAGCAAAGGCAAAAAGTCAGGGGGTAACCATGCCAAGGAGGCATTTCCTTACAGTGCCTACCTGTAGATTTTGGCCTATACCACAGCCGGCACCTAGGGAAACCTACCAAACCTTTGCATTTTTTAAATATAGAGACCTAGGGGAATCCAAGATGGGGTGACTTGTGAGGCTCTGACCAGGTTCTGTTACCCAGAATCCTTTGCAAACCTCAAACTTTGGCTAAAAAAACACATTTTCCTCACATTTCGGTGACCGAAAGTTCTGGAATCTGAGAGGAGCCACAAATTTCCTTCCACCCAGCGTTCCCCCAAGTCTCCCGATAAAAATGATACCTCACTTGTGTGGGTGGGCCAGGTGCCTGCAACAGAATAAGGCCAAAAACTTGTAGAGATAGAGGGGATAGCACAGCGAGTTGATAAGGACATATTCTTCTTTTATACATCTTTAGGCTGACTCTGCTTTGGGGACCCACACAAGTGAGGTGTCATTTTACTTGGGAGACTGAGGGGAACGCTGGGGAGTAGGAATTTTGTGCTGGAGCGGTGATCGTACAAACGAAAGTCAGGAAAATATGCCTTTTTAAGCAAATTTTGAGGTTTGCAGAGGAGTCTGGGTAAGAAAATGTTGGGGGATCCACGCAAGCAACACCTCCCTGGACTCCTTGGGGTGTCTAGTTTAAAAAAATGTCTGGGTTTGGTAGGTTTCTCTAGATGAAGGCCGCACCCAGGACCAAAAACATAGGTGCCACCTACCCCCCAAACACAGGTAGTTTTGTAATATATCATTTTGATGTGTCCACATACGTCTGTGATGTGCCAAACACTAAAATTTTGAAAAGAAACGCACTTAGGTTATGTGAAAAAGACCCCTCACCCACCAACCAAGTTGGTGGCATGCTTCCTCATCGGGGTCCCACCCGAGGCACCTAGCGTGTCACAGATGTGCTGCGACGCCTGATTACAGCGGAGCAGGTTTTGTCATTTTTACCACACATACTGTTTGGATTTGGCACAAGGGTGAGTGATGGTTCAGTGGATCAAATTTTATTAACAAGAGATTTCACAAAAATGAAATGCACTGTTAATAACTGAAAGGCCAAAAAACTGAACCAATGACTCACAGCTCATGAGCTGTAAAGCCACGGCAAGGCACCAACCGCTTTACAGTCCATTCACACACCTTTCATACATGACACGCACAAGACCATTCACACCGCCAGCCATGGGCCCAGCACATTACAACACTTGCATCGACAGATAGCGCCACTCAAGAGCCCATCACTTACATACGCCCATATGCCTGATACAACAATCACACCAGCTGATGGGAGTGTGTGGACTGGTGTTTGGCTGGCAGTGTGTTGCAGTAGCCAACAGCAAGTCAATATGTACACTATGTACACCCTCAGCCAAGCCCCACTCCACACACAATGGCATCACTTTTTTTTTTTTTAACAAAGAAACCCCTAACTAATTAGAAATAATTACAAAACTACAAACACAAAAGCTCTAAGTACATGACAGAAATGCTAACCATGAAACTGAACACATGAAAATACAAAACAGACATGAGTTTACACTCATGGTTGTTCCCAGTAATTCTTCTGGGTGTGGTCATTCTTAAAACAACCACCCACACACAGCCCAGGCTTTGAAGGACAATCTGGGCAGTACATTCGAGTCTCCCTCCGGATACCTCTTCGAAAACACACACTACATTTCTTAGCTCGAAAGTCTTTTTTGGGTGTGGGAGGAATGTGCTCAGCAAAGTGGCGATCTTTCAATCTAGCCACATCCTCCACCACTGCTTCTCTAGGAACTCTGGCATAAGGCTCTCTATCACTGACTCCTGAAATTTAACAAATGTCATCTTTGACTCTAGAGACCTATCCTTAAACACAATAAAAGCATTAAAAGTTGCTAAGTGGAAGAGGTGAATTGCTAACTTCTTATACCAAACGTAAGACTTACGAATAGCAATATAAGGTTCCAACCTTTGATCAACTCTATCTACACCTCCCATGTGCTTATTATAATCTAAAATGCACACAGGTTTGCGCACTTCAGCAACCTGGCCCCAAACAGTCACGGGGGAAGTACTCTCATCATAGATGGTAGTTAGCATGTAGACATCCCTCCTGTCTGAAAACTTCAAAGCTAGCAGCTCATCATTCTGCAAGGCACTGCACTGTCCCCTCAAGTTTTTTACAGACAAGCTCCCTTGGATAGCCTTTCCGGTTACAACTAATTGTGCCACAAGCAACAGTGTCCACTCTAAACAATTCCTTGAACAACTGCACTCCAGTGTAAAAGTTATCTACATACAAATGGTGACCTTTGTTGAACAGTCGTTTACCAAGTTCCCACACAATTTTCTCAGTAACTCCAAAAGTAGGGGTCCATACTGGAATCCCTACCAGTGTAGACACGGAAATTATACACACATCCTGTACTACTTTCAGACAGCATATACAATTTAATTCCACATCGTGCCCTCTTGCTAGGAATGTACTGCCTAAAAAACAAATGACCCTTGAAGAGGACCAAAGACTCGTCCACAGCTATTTCTTTGCCTGGAACATAGACCTCTGAAAACCGATCTACAAAATGATCAAGGACAGGCCTAATCTTAAAAAGACGGCCAGAATCAGGGTGATCTCGTGACAAGGCTAATGCATTGTCAATAAAATGCAGCATCCTAAGAAGAAGCAAATACTGATTACGACTCATTGTTGCAGGAAATATAGCTGTTGCCATCAAGGGACTAGTAGACCAATAAGAAGCCAGTGGTGGCTTCCTTATCAACCCCATCAAAAGTGTCAAACCTAAAAACCTTTTCATCTCCTCCAAATTTGTGGGAATCCACTGGGCAGCTCTAGAGTGCGGCCTAAGTCTAGCAGCGTTGTCCCTCAAATACTGCTCCGCATACAAATTAGTCTGTTCAACAATCTCTTCCAAAAACACATCATCCGCAAATAACTCAAAGAAATTGACAGGCAAAAAGTTCTCAGTATTGACCCTACATCCCGGGAGACCAGTAAAGGCAGGCAACTCGGGCTGCTCCATGTTTGGGGCAACCCAGAGTTCAGGTCTTCTAACAGGAAACCTTTCAGCCCCAGGTTGCTGCACTAATGGCACATCAGTGTCCTCCTCTGAAACAGGCCCTTCATCTGCACTGAGTGTGGCTTCCTCATCAGAAGATTCCTCTCCGACAGAAACTTCACTGCCAGAATCCTTCACTTCCTCCTCTGCCTCAGATGCAGAGTCCGTCTCATAATCATGATCAGACAATGACTCAAAAAGCATACCAACCACCTGCTGAGTGGTCATCCTGCGGCTAGCCATGATCTTTCCATGAAAATTAACTGGACAAATGCACCACCAACAACCAGCACTGTGTAAGATAAGTAATAAAGTGTAGCTTTATTAGTAAGAGTTATAAACTCAAAAACTATACCGCTCACTTGCCTGAAAAAGCTTGAATCACCAGCAGCTACTCTGCACAGACACAGCAATCACCAATGATATCCCACTAAAAAGAAAGAAAAGCAAATTAGAAATAAGACAACACAAATATCATTATGCCCAAATCTAAGGACAATTTCACACAAACCTGCATTTAGTACACCACCTACAAACATATGCCAGAAATGGCCACAATAAACATGCCCCCAAAAGGGAGCGACCCTTGCCCAAGGGGCCGCTCCCAAACACGTAAACATTTTCTACAACAAAAAAAAAGAATCCCTGGCGTCAAGTGGATTCTGCCCCCCTTGGGGGCAGATCCGCCTAAAAATAATAGGCCGATCTGCCCCCAAGAGGGGCAGAAATGGCCACAATAAACATGCCCCCAAAAGGGAGCGACCCTTGCCCAAGGGGCCGCTCCCAAACACATAAACATTTAAAAAATAAAAAAAAATCCCTGGCGTCTAGTGGATTCTGCCCCCCCTTGGGGGCAGCTCGGCCTAAAAATAATAGGCTGATCTGCCCCCAACGGGGGCAGAAATGGCCAACATAAACATGCCCCCAAAAGGGAGTGACCCTTGCCCAAGGGGCCGCTCCCAAACACTTAAACATTTCAATCTTAATTAAAAAAGAAAAACCCTGGTGTCTAGTGGGCATTCCTGCTGCCCGATCGCAATGCGATCGGGCAGCAGGAATGCTCAAAGAGACACCGGGGGAAAGGAAAAGCCTTTCCTTTCCCCGGTGCCTCTTTGGCCCAAACCCCCCACCCGCCGGAGGAGAAACTTACCTGTTTCTCTCCTCGCCGCACTGGAAGCAAATGGCTTCCAGTGGGACCAGCAGTGGGTAATGAGGTCAGCGCGCGATCGCGCTCTGACATCATTACGGCGGGGTGGGTGGAAGGGGAAGGTCTTCCCCTTCCATCCCCGCCTTGGGCTCTGTGCCGAGGACGTAATGGTTACGTCCGCGGCACAGAAGGGGTTAAATATTGAAATGGTGTTTGTTGACTGGCTAGCTGCTATGAAAGGGAGTCCTAACCAATTCCAATTTTTCCCTCAACTAAGGACTGTAAAAGTATATAGCGTGCTAGCCCAGTGAGCTCTGTCTGTCTATCATCTAAGGAGGATACTCTAGGGAAGGACCACATGCGTACTAGGCATTCTCACTGGCTGAAAAAAAACCTGAAGAAATATGCCCTCTTTTAGTGCTACTGCATACAGAAAGCAGAATAGCTGACCGTGCACACCACAAAATATTTGTTACATCTGCAGTATCCATGAGGGCTGCATGTGCTTTGGTACTCACGAATGGAAATACAGTAGATGTTTCCAAAGATCTTATCCTATGCAAATATTCACAGACAGTCTGCTTAGAAACTTAAGACAAGACTTTCAAGAAATAGTACCAACCAACATGTGTTAGCAAATACTTTGAACAATGCCATGATATCTTGCTGAGTCTTTCATATCTGATAGAAACTTTATAGCCGCAGATTCCTTACCTTAGAATATTCCCCACGTGTCAGACTGGATCTGGAAATTTTTGAGCAGCCCACCTGCGTGCCAGTAGGGAGCGTCTTCAGCTCCATGTCTGCACCAGATGTGACATGAGCTGCAGTGCCTATATAGGCAGCACTCCAGCACGTTAACATCATTTCTTTTCTTTACATGCCACTCAGCACAGATCTGAAAGAACGATGCCCAGTAACTTTTTGACTGAGTTTTTTCAACATTCTGTTGAAGCATTTTTTAAGAATACTTTGTCCTGGCGTTCTTAGGGATGCCTCTAAAGAAACCAATGGGTTTTAAATCCTGTGGCGCCTGTCACAGGCACATGTCTTTGACACACCCACACTTAGTTTGTGGTTCTTGGAGCAGGACCACGACTGCAAGTCTTGCGAAAATTGCCACCCCATGAATTCAATCCGGCGACACTCTTGACTCCAGTCGCTCAGAATGTCCTGGGACCGCTCATGACGCTACTCTCAACAATCATCATTGTAGTCTGGATCTTTGGGAAAGTCCCACAAGTGCAAGAAGTTGAAGCATTCGTGGACTTCTCTGCACCAGTCACTGGACAAGGCACAGGGACATCAACACAGTTCGAGACCTCTCTGCTCCATGAAGCTTGTTCCTGGATCTTCTCTGCGCCTCCTAGAGTTTCCCAGAGCTGGATTGACCCCACACAACTCACGGTCATCCACCTTTAAATTAGGGTGGCCTGACCTCTGTGGATCATCTTTGGCTCTTTGGACCCAGTGGGTTCAGGAGGGGACCCCTACTCGACTCCCACTGGCAGGTTCACCCCTAGTGCCAGTCTTGCCCCCATAGATCCGGTGTTGTATCTGGAGCTACTCCATCCATGAGACCACAGTCTTCTTCAAGGCTCCTCAGAGTCTGTGAGCACAGTATGCCTTTTAGGCCGATACACACAGTGTGGGATTGTGTTGCATGAATGCTGCTTATATTCTCAAAAGAGGCCTGAGCCATACCCACCCAAGGCATATCAGATTGGTGAGGTACAGCAAAGTTCACTATCAAATGTGGTCTGGACACAAGCGACTAGCTGAGCAAAATGAGCATATCGTCACTGGCTCTTCGACATCACGCCTGGTTGAGAGCTACAGGCTTTTCAGGGAATGTCCACTCTCCCTCATGGACGTGCCCTTTTGATGGCTCTTGCCTCTTTGACGACAAAGCAGACTCGTGCTGGAGCGCTTTAAAGACAGAGCTACAGCCAGGTCTTTGTGCCCCTCCGTGTCCCTCTGCCAAACCCAGTCTGCCTTTTGTTAGGGGCTGCCAACCATGTCCTTTCCCACCCAGCCACTAAGGCCAACAGGCTCCCCAGCCCTTTTGTGGCTGTTCATGCGATTCCCACAAACCACGTGGAAACACCAGCCAGAGATCAGGCCAGTAAACCCTCCCCCCCAACAGCTTCAAAACACCTCTAGCTCACCCTTATTGCAGCACAGGCCCCCTGTGGGGACAGGGTTCGCCATTACCTACCTGTAGGAAAACGCCTCTCGTGGCATGGTTACCTCCTAACTTTTTGCCTTTTCTTTGTGCTAGTTATGATTGAAAGTGTGCTGGGACCCTGCTAACCAGGCCCTAGCACCAGTGTTCTTTCCCTAAACTGTACCTTTGTTTCCACAATTGGCACGGCCCTGGCACACAGATAAGTCCCTTGTAACTGGTACCAAGGGCCCTGTCGCCAGGGAAGGTCTCGGGGGGCTGCAGCATGTATTATGCCACCCTGGGGATCCCTCACTCAGCACATGCACACTGCCTTACAGCTTGTGTGTGCTGGTGGGGAGAAAATGACTAAGTCGACATGGCACTCCCCTCAGAGTGCCATGCCCACAACCCACTGCCTGTGGCATAGGTAAGTCACCACTCTAGCAAGCCTTACAGCCCCAAGGCAGGGTGCACTATACCACAGGTGAGGGCATAGTTGCATGAGCACCATGCCCTTACAGTGTCTAAGCCAAATCTTAGACATTGTAAGCGCAGGGTAGCCATAAAGAGTATATGGTCTGGGAGTTTGTCAACACAAACTCCACAGTTCCATAATGGCTACACTGAATTCTGGGAAGTTTGGTATCCAACTTCTCAGCACAATAAATCTACACTGATGCCAGTCTGGGAGATGCCCCCTGTATACCAGTCCAATTTCTAGTGTTAGCCTGACCAGTTCCTGCCACATCCAGACGGGTTTCTGGCCAGATGGGGTGAGTGCCTTTGTCACTCCGTGGCCAGGAACAAACCCTGCACTGGGTGGAGGTGCTTCTCACCTCCCCTGCAGGAACTGTAACACCTGGTGGTGAGCCTCAAAGGCTCAACCCTGGTGTTACAGCGCCCGAGGACACTCCAGCTAGTGGAGATGCCCGCCCCTCCACACACAGCCCCCACTTTTGGCGGCAAGTCCGGAGGTGATAATGAGAAAAACAAGGAGTCGTCACCCACCAGTAAGGACAGCCCCTAAGTTGTCCTGAGCTGATGTGACCCCCGCCTTAAGAAATCCTCCATCTTGTTTTGGAGGATTCCCCCAGTAGGAATAGGGATGTGCCCCCCCCTCCCCTCAGAGACAAGGCACAAAGAGGGTGTAGCCACCCTCCAGGGCAGTAGCCATTGGCTACTGCCCCCAGACCTAAACACACCCCTAAATTGAGTATTAAGGAGCGACCCTGAACCCAGGAAATCAGATTCCTGCAACCTGAAGAAAGAAGGAGGACTGCTGACCTGAAAGCGCTGCAGAAACGACAACTGACTTGGCCCCAGCCTTACTGGCCTGTCTCCAGACTCAAAGAACCTGCACCGTGATGCATCCAGCGGGACCAGCGACCTCTGAGGACTCAAAGGACTGACCTGCACCAAAAGGACCAAGAATCTCCTGAGGACAGCGGCTCTGTCCATAAACAGCAACAAGAATCCAACTTTAAATAGACTCTCGCCTAACTCCGGAAGCGTGAGTCTTCACACTCTACACCGATGCCCCAGGCTCGAGTTCAGGAGAACCAACACCGCAGAGAGGACCCCCAGGCGACTCCAACAACGTGGACACCCTGTGTCGACCACCCTGCACCCCCACAGTGACGCCTGCAGAGAGGATCCAGAGGCTCCCCCTGACAACGACTGCCTGGTAACAAAGGAACCCGAAGCCTGGACAAAGCACTGCACCAGCAGCCCCCAGGACTGAGAGGAACCAACTACCGGTTCAGGAGTGACCAGCAGGCAGCTCTCATCCTAGCCCAGTCAGTGGATGGCTCAAGAAGCCCCCCTGTGCCCTGCCTGCATCGCCAGAGTGACCCCCGGGTCCCGCCATTGCTTTCAACGCAAAACCCGCCATCTACTTTGCACACTGCACCCGGCCACCCCTGTGCCACGGAGGGTGTATTTTGTGTGCCTGTTTGTGACCCCCCCAGTGCTCTACCAAACCCCCCTGGTCTGCTACCCGAGGACGCAGGTACTTACCTGCTAGCAGACTGGAACCGGAGCACCCCTGTTCTCCATAGGCGCCTATGCTATTTGGGCCCTACTTTGAGCTCTGCACCTGACCGGCCCTGTGTTGCTGGTGCTGGGTTTTTGGGGTTCACTTGAACCCCTAACGGTGGGCTGTCTATGCCCAGGAGATTGAACTTGTAAGTGTTTTACTTACCTGAGAAACTAACCAGTACTTACCTACCTCAAGAGCTGTTGATTTTTGCAGTGTCCACTTTTAAAATAGCTTATTGCCATTTTTGCCAAAACTGTGTATATTACTGTTTTAATGCAAAGTTCCATATTTACCTGTGTGAAGTACCTTACAATTTATGTACTTACCTAAATTCTGAACCTTGTGGTTCTAAAATAAAATAAGAAAATATTTTTCTATATAAAAACCTATTGGCCTGTAGTTCAGTCTTTGATTGTGTGTTCCCATTTATTGCCTATGTGTGTACAACAAATGCTTAACACTATCCTCTGATAAGCCTACTGCTTGACCACACTACCACAAAATAGAGCATTAGTATTATCTCATTTTGCCACTATCAACCTCTTGGACTATGTGCACACTATCTCTCACTTTAAGATAGTATATACAGAGCCAGCTTCCTACACTACCCCACTAGCAGTCCATAACATCAGACATTTGGGCTGTTCCATCCCCCTTTGGGATACCTTACCCATGCCACCCACTTACAGCTTAAGTAGGACTGTCTTGCTTTGCTCCACCAGGAAGATTTGGCTCCTTAGGCCAAAGAGGCCATCGAGAGGGTGCCAGCATCAGATGTAGGTCATGGTTCTCACTACTTTCTGGTGTCCAGAAAAGATGGAGGCCTCCATCCTGTTGTAGACCTGCGCCTTCTCAATTTCTTACTGAAAAAGAGAAGCTTAAGATGCTCACCTTAGCTCAAGTCTTGTCTGCCCTGAATCCCAGTGACTGGATGGTATCATTGGACCTGCAGGACGCATATTTCCACGTCCTGCTTGCCTACAGATGTTACTTGCTTTTCATGGTGGGCCAAGAGCACTTTCAGTTCTGCTGTGCTCCCCTTTGCCCTTACCAGCACCCCTTGGGTGTTCACTAAGGTGATGGCTGTGGTTGCTGCACAACTGTGGAGGTCAGGTGTTCCAGTCTTCCCCTACCTCGACGATTGACTATTGAAGGTGGGCTCTCCCCAGGCAGTCACCTCCAAACTACAAAGGACCTCCTGCACTCGTTGGGGTTCACTGTGAACATGCCAAAATCTGATAGAGACTTCTAGTTGCTCATTCCTTACCTTTGAATTTCCCTCATACATCAGACTGGATCAGGACAATTTTTGTGACCAGTACCCCTGTGTGCATTAGGTGGCGTTGATCGTTTCTGCGTCCATCATTGGAGTCGTCCGTGCTGGATATGACGTTGCGGTTGCTATGTAGGCACCACCCTGGCACGCTGACGTTGGTTCTTTTCTTTCTGCGTTATCTAGCACTGACCCGAAGATAGCTGGCCTCTCAGTCATTTTTTGACTGGCTGTTTTCAACTTTTTTGTCTTAGTGCATCGGCAATGTCATAGAGGGAGACTGGGTTCAAGCCCTGTGGTTCCTGTCATCGAACTGTCTTTGACGGATCCACAACTCGTGTCTTTCATGCCTTGAGCACAGCCACGACACAGTTGTGCCAGACTGTTGGGCCATGTATCCAAAGTCTTTGAGGAAGCTGTCCCTGAAGCTTATGGTGGCCCGGCGCTCAAATAGCGCAAGTCTAGAACTCGGTTGAGAGGAAGGTCCCATGATCCTCCATCATCGTCGTCCACCTCCAAGCCCTCCGGGCGATCGAGTAATTTGAGGCACATGAAGAAGTCTAAGAATAGGAAGCGTTCTACGACTTTTTGTCTGTCCGCCGATGAGACGAGGGAGCATCGAAATTCTAGGCCTCGCTCTGTAGATACTGCCTGGGCAGACTCCACTCCTCCCCAGGTTTCCGTGAGCCAGATCATCCCCTGGCCATTTAAGAGTTTTATGAGACCATGCCCCTAAGTTTTGGGAAGTCCAGCACCGCTGGAGTCGGTAAGCTGCCCTTTTTATTCTGCGCCATCTGCTTCAGCCTCAGTGCCGAGGGGCACCCATGGATCCAGTCCTGGATCCATACCAACATCAAGCGTACCACTCTGACCTTCACGGATGCTGACGCTCCTGGCGCCGCCCACAGGTGGGGCCATCCCCGTTCTTATCCCAGACTCCGATATGGAGTCGGATGGGTATCATACGATTATGACGCTAGCAGGAGCCTTGCTTCCTATGTCTGGTCCTGGGCCCCTCTCTTATGGGCGAGGTTATGGTGAGGAATTAGAGTGTGTTGCTGGACCCTTTAGAGTACCATCTCCAAGACCCTATGGACTGGCTTACAAACTTTGGTGAAGGCAGCGGCCTGGATACTTCTCCAGATACTGGCATGCTTTCTCCCCGTACCATTGCTACAAAGAAGGGAGCTTCCTATTCTATGGGAATGAGAAGACCAGCTGTGGTCCCGGACCTTGAGTTGCCTTCGGGGCAGTCAGGACTAACCTCCTGACAGAGGTGCTTTAGCCTGGAGCTTCCTCTTCAGAACCCATGCTCCTGGTTAATGAGGCCCTCACAGATTCCTACTGGGTACATAGTCCAAACGCAGCACAGGGGCTCCTGTCAACAGGACAGTTGCCCATTGCCATCCACCCGCTCCAGGGGACCCAAGTTTTCTGACCCAACATCCCACCCTTGAGAGCTTGGTCATCCAAGCCTCCACTTCTCAGGGCACGTTCCCTTCCACATCCCCCGGATAGGGAATCAAAAAGGCTGGATGCACTTGGGAAGAAGATTTTTTCTTCTACCCTTCTAGCATTGCGGTCCGTGAACATCACATGCGTTCTGGGCCATTACTGCCACATGCTTTGGGATATGATTGCACAAGTGTTGCACAGGTCCCGGAGTAAGCCCAAGTGTAGAGACACATCAAAGTTCAACATCCATTGCAGACATGACCGATTTGCTAGGCAGAGTGGTTTCGACAACAGTGTCAGTGACGTGCCATGACTGGCTGAGGATGTCTGGTTTTTCAGGGGATGTCCAGGTCTCTTTGATGGACATGCCCTTTGATGCCAACCGTCTCTTCAGAGACGGGGCAGACTTGGTGCTCGAGCGCCTCAAGGATTCTTGAGCTACAGCCAGGTCCTTGGGCCTCGCGGTGGCCACTCTTCCCCCTCAGTCTGCCTTTTGCCTCCTCCCCTGCAGACTCTAAGCCTTCCTAGTCTGTCTCCCCACCTAGGCCATTCGGAGGCAGGATCCGCCATCACCTGCTCCACAGGCAATCCATCACGTCAGACAGGTGGGTTTTGCAGATAATCCGAAGGGGCTACTTCCTCCCCTTCGAAACTACCCCTCCATCCATGCCACCATCCTACGATCGGATGACAGAGGACCTCTTATCCCTTATTTGTTAGGAACCTATGGCTCTTTTGGCCAAAGGAGCCATAGAATGGGTTCCCGTGCCAGAAGTAGGTCATGGTTGCTGTTCCCACTACTTTCTGGTACCCAAAAAGGGCAACGGCCTCCACCCTATCCTAGACCTTCAGTCCCTCAATCTCTTTCTCAAGAAGAAGTTTAAAATGCTCGCTGTGGCTCAGGTTTTATCTGCCCTGGACTCGGGAGATTGGATGGTAGCGTTGGACTTGAAGGGCCCTTATTTCCATATTCCCGTCCTACCTGCCCACAGACATTACTTGCGGTTCATGGTGGGCCAGAGCACTTTCAGTTCACCGTGCTTCCTTTTGGCTGTACCAGCGCCCCTGCGGAGTTTAGCAAGGCGATGGTGGTGGTCTTAGCTCATCTGCGCACATCAGGGGCTTGTCTTCCCCTATCTTGGCCACTTACTGTTGAAGATGTGCTCACCCCAGGCTGACGTCTTCCACCTACAGACTACAGTGGACCTCCTGCATTTGTTGGGGTTCACTGTAAATGTGCTGAAGTCACACCTGATTCCCTCTCAGATTCTCCCTTTCATCGAAGCTGTTCTGGACTTTGCAGTTTCACGCTTATCCTCCCGAGTGGAGAGTCCAGGTTATTCAGGCTGTGATATTGATGTTTCAGCCTCTAACCTGGATTTCAGTAAAAAAGGCTCTGAGAGTCCTGGCCGTCATGGCCTTCTACATCCTGCTAATGCCACATGCCAGGCGGCACATACAGGCTCTGCAGTGGGTCCTGAAGTTCCAGTAGGTGCAGCATCAGGGAAATCTCTCCAACAAGGTCCAGCTCTCGGAGGAACTGCGCAAGTTCTTCAGTGGTGGTTAACAAACTGCAGTTGAGTCAGAGCCAGATCCCTCTCCCTTCCCCAAACAGATCTGACAGTAGTGACAAATGTGTCACTCCTGGAATGGAGTGGCCATCTGGGATAGGTAGAGAGCAGAGGCATCAGGTCTCTGGTGGAATACGGACTCCATATCAACCTGTTGGAGCTCCTTGCAATCCATCTAGCACTGAAGGCATTTCTACCCTGTATCAAGGGGAAGATGGTGCAGGTGTCCACGGACAACACCACCGCCATGTGGTACTGCAACAAGTAGGACAGGCTGTGGACCCTTTGTCAAGAGGCTGTGCGCCTTTGCATGTGGCCGGAACAGCAGGGCATATTCCTCGTGGTTCAACATCTCAGCCAAAAATGCCTAGTGGATCATTAATGCCATCTCCAGCCAGAGGTGGCGCGAGGTCTCTTTCAGCAGTGGGGGGAGAGAGACTGCAGAGAATGTGCAGCGTCAGCAGTTTTGCGTGTTGCAGTTTCCAAGGCGGCAATCGCTCAGAGACGGTTTTCACCTTGAGTGGAACTCAGGCCTCCTGTACACCTTTCCGCCCATACCACTTCTGCCTGAAGTTTTCAAGAAGACCAAGAATGACCTGACCCAATTAATCCTTGTGGCTCTGGACTGGGCATAGAGTCTATTATCTGGAGCTGCTTAGCATGTCCATCAATCCTCCAATCAGACTGCCCCGTCAGGAGGATCTTCTGTTGCAGGGGAGGGTTCTGCACCCGAACCTGTCCACTCTCTGCCTTCTTGCATGGAGATTGAGTGGTGACAGTTGACAGCTTTTGACCTTTCCCCCAAAGTCTGTCACGTAAACGTGGCAGCTAGGAGTCCCTCTACCAAAACAGTATATGGCTGTCGGAAGGATGTTGTGGCATGGTGCACCATTTGTCTACTCCTCTCTCTGAGATCCTATTGTATATCCTTTCCTTGGCCCAGCAGGGCTCTTCTATGGGAACAGTAAATGGTTATCTGCCTCCTATTTTGGCTTTTTTTTTATTTTTTTTATTTTTTTTTAGGTTGCCTGCTCAACCAAGTTCTTACACACCTTTTTCCTCCATCCCCATTCATTTTACCTCGATGAGATCTGAATCTGATTTTTGATATTTCTGATATGCGTTGCTTTCGAGCCTCTCCTCAATTGTCCTCTCAGGCTTCTCATTTTGAAAACAACCTTTTTTATTGCCATTATTGCCGCAGGGTGAGTGAGCTGCAGGCATTGTCATCTAAGCTGCCTTACCTTTTAATCTGTCCTGACAAAGTGGTGCTTCGTACTAGGGCTTCTTTTCTGAAAATAGTGGTTACGCTCTTTCATGTAGGCCAATCCATCACCTTGCCTACTTTTTACGCACCTCCCACTTGCTTCTGAGGAAGAGAGACTCCAACGCTTGTGTAGGAAGCTGGCCTGGTGTGTGGTGAGCCTCTTTGGTGTTATCATCTTATACCAGATCCAGGTATCCCCTATTAAGGAGGTGTAGGCAGTGTCTAGGAAGCCAGGGCTCTCTAGAGGTAGCTGTGGATGAGCAGCCAAGACTTATCTAGGAGACATGCAAAGCTTATGCAATACCACTGTAGTCACACAGCTCTCACACACATGAAAGAACCACACACTGTTACAAAAATAAAGGTACTTTATTATAGTAACACAAATACTAAAATACTGTATAGGCAGTACCCCATTTGGAGGTACGTAAACACACGATTAGCAATCACTAATTAGCATAGAAAGCAATGGGCATTGGTAAAAGTAATAGCAAATAGTGAGGGCCCTAGGGGAGGGCCAAACCATATACTAAAAAAGTGGAATGTGAAAGGCAGTCCCCCACCCAAGGAAGTGGAATAAATAGAAATGAGCTAGAGGAACTAGGAACCCCAAAAGATAAGTACCAGGATGCCCCTAGCGACCAGGAGAGGAGAGGTAAGTACCTGGTTTTCCCCAAAACCAACAGGAGGACTTTGGAAAAGGATTATGCAAGACGCAGCCAAGACTGAAAGAACCCAAAAGTGGATCCTGGCAGAACAGGACCTGCAAAGGAAGGGGACCAAGTCCAGTTTGAGTTGGGTTCTCTGGTGGTTGCTGGAGCCACTACCCGCCCCTCTGTGGATGCAGGACCAGATCGACAGTGGACGGAGAAGGTCAGCAGTGCAGCACTGGAGCTAAAGAGGAGTCCCAGAAGTGATGCAAATAATGTCCTACATCGGCGGTCAAGACTCAGTCGTTGAGGGCTGCTGGAAAACCACCAACAGGCCATGGCAAATCAAGAGTCGGAGAAAAAAGGTTTGCAAGGCTGACGAGGACCAGCAAGATCCAGGGGACTCGACCGAAGGAGGGGAGTCCGGAATGACTCTCAGCAGCTGAGAGAGTCACAGGAAGAGGAGGCAGCCCCCACTGGCAGCAGGCACAGGAGTCGCAGTGAGGCCCACTCAGCGTACCTGTAGAGGAGTCTCACATTGCCTGAGCAGCAGACAGGCGACTGTGCTTTGCCAGAAGGAGTGCTGGAGGCCGGGGCTACACAGAGCCTGAGGATCCCTTGGAGGAGGAACAAACAAGCCTTGGTAGCTGCAACAGTCACGTGCACAGTGGTACTGTCCTGCAAGAAGAGGCAAGGGCTTACCGTCTCCTGAATTGGACAGCTGGTAGAGAGGATCAAGGGGACCACTCCACATGACCACCTGAGATGCAGGATCCACGCAGCTCAGGACCTAAGATCCAGGCAGCCAAGTCGTTGTTGTAGTTGGTGCCTGCAGATGCAGGGCAGTGATTCCTTCACTCCAAGAGAGATTCCTTCTTACTTCGTGTGCAGGCTGAAGACTTGTCATCCTCAGAGGATGCACAGTGGAGTCGTCACTTTAGTTGCAGATTGTCGGTTCCTGGTGGGACCAGTTGCAGTCCCAGTGGCCAGAAGCTGATGTAAACGATGCAGAGGAGTACTGCTGGAATCTTGCATGACAAATCTGAGAACCCACCCAAGAGGGAGACCCTAAATAGCCCAGAAAGAAGGATTGGTCACGTAGCAGGGTGACCACCTATCAGGTGGTAGCTGTGACGTCACCTACCTGGCCGGCCATTCAGATGCTCCCAGGTGCCTCTACCCACCTTGGGTTCAAGATGGCTGAATCAAGTGGTCGCCTGTAGGAGCTCTGGGCACCAGCTCTAAGATGGTGATGGACAGGGGAGTGGTCACTCCCCTTTTCTTTGTCCAGTTTCACGCCAGAGCAGGCACCGGGGACCCCTGGACTGGTACAAACCAGTTTATGCAAGGAGGGCACCAAATGTGTCCTTCAAAGCATACCAGTGGCTTGGGGAGGCTACCCCTCTCAAGCCATGTAACACCTGTTTCCAAGGGACAGGGTGTTGCCTCCCTCTCCCACAGGAAATCCTTTGTTCTGCCTTCCTCTGCTTGAGCTGGTCAAGCAGCAGGAGGGCAGAAACCTGTTTGAAGGGTGGCAGGAACGCAGGCTGCCCAGAAAACCCCAGAAGACTGATAGGAGCAATGGTGGGAGTCCTCTAAGGAGCCCCCAAAGTGCATGGAATCATACAACCAATACTGGCAACAGTATTGAGGTATGATTCTGAAATGTTTGATACCAAACATGCCCAGATTTGGTGTTACCATTATGTAACTGGACCTAGGTAGTGAGTGACCTGTGTCCAGTACATGGGTAAAATGGCTTCCCCGCACTTACGAAGTCCACGGAAATTGAGCTGGAGTTCGTAGGTGCACCCCTGTTCATGCACCCCCTGCGCCCTGCCCTCTGGGCTAGGAGGGCTTACCATAGGGGTGACTTACAGTGACCTGGTGCAGTGACCTGTAGTGAAAGGGTGCATGTACCTTTTTCATGCAGGCTGCAATGACAAGCCTGCAGACACATTTTGCATGGGCTCCAATACATGCTGCAGCCCATGGGGAACCCCCTGGTGCCCCAATGCCCTACCCAAGTACCATATACTAGGGACTTATATGGGGACACCAGTATACCAATTGTGGGGTGTGCAAAGTCCTAAGCAACCAAATTTAGAGGGAGAGAGCACAATCACTGGGGTCCTGGTTAGCAGGATCCCAGTGAAAACAGTCAAATCACACTGACAGCAGGCAGAAAGTGGGGGTAACCATGCCAAAAAGAGGGTACTTTCCTACAGCCTGGACCAAAAAAAAACATTGGCATTCTACCTTAATCGTGCAATAGAGTTCCGGGTGGATGATCAACTCTTTATCTGTTATGTGGGTACAAAAAAAAGTAGGGCAGTGCAAAAGAGGACCATCGCCAGATGGATCATGAGATGGGTCATACTGTGATAAACACTCTTGTTATAGTAACGAGACTGCTGGATTTGGGCGGCAGCACCACCGGGCATAGGGGACTGAGTCTGATCTGTGGCAGGTGACGGCCTATCCCTTCTGGCCAGCTTAAAGAACCTCACCAGTACCCAAGATTAAAAGGTGATTTGTGATAACCCTTTGCATGACCTCTGCATTCCCAAGTGAAATCGCGGTGGAACAGATCTTACCCTTTTCTCTCAGCCACATATATATCACACATACAAAGACAAAACAGAATCAGGACTATGTTCAATACATTTTATTGACTCAACTGCATTCTATGTAAAATAGCATGTATTGCGTTTATAAGGATGATAAAACAAAATAAAAGCAAGGCAGTGGCAATGAAAGTGAAACATAGGAAAAAGCCCCACCGTACTGTCACAACAATGGTTATAAAATCCCTACCTACACTACTGTGGTTCTATATAAGAGCATGGCAGTGTAAGCCCTAATCTGCCCATCAAGTCCCCCTGGAATAACCCCATACCTGTGAATGTAGGTAAAGAAGAGTTCGATGGCATCTGTCGCTGTAGATACACATGTTGTGCATAGCCCGCCATCTGGTGTTGGGTCGGAGTGTTACAAGTTGTTTTTCTTCAAAGAAGTCTTTCGAGTCACGGGACCGAGGGACTCCTCCTCTTTGTCTCCATTGCGCATGGGCGTCGACTCCATCTTCGATTGTTTTCTTTCCGCCGTCGGGTTCGGACGTGTTCCTTTCGCTCCGGGTTTCGGAACGGAAAGTTAGCTAAATATCAGAAAAATTACGTCGGTATTAATGCGTTCGGGATCGGCTTAGTTAGAATCGACACCGAATCGAAGAGTGAAGAGCTCCGGTACCCTTCGGGGTAGTTTTCGATCCCCCTTCGGGGCCTGGTCGGCCCGACCGCGTGTAAAACAACGCTGATGGAACGGACCCCGTTCCGTTTCTGTCCTAAATGCCACAACAAATACCCGTATACAGACCAACATTTGGTCTGTAACCTGTGCCTGTCGCCTGAGCACAGTGAAGAGACTTGCGAGGCCTGTCGTGCGTTCCGGTCCCGAAAAACACTCCGTGACCGTCGAGCCAGAAGACTGCAGATGGCGTCCACGCCGACAGCTCACTGAGAGTTCGAGGAACAAGAGGAAGAAGAAACCTTCTCGATCAATGATTCGGACTCCGAAGAATTCGACGACCAAAGAACTGTGAGTAAGACGTCGAAGCCAGCACACAAGAAAAGTGACAAGGCCCAGGGGACGCCACTGACACCAGGCCATGGCTCGACCCATAAATTCGGTGACCGACCATCGGCACCGAAAAAGGCCGAAATGGTGCCGAGATCGTCCGACTCCGGTTGAGACACCAGCACACAGCCTTCTCGGGACCGAGAAAGTGCTGTTGAAAAACATTGACGCCGAGATATCAGAGCCGAAACTGCTCGACGCAGAGACAGCGGCACCGAGGAAGATCGACGCCGAGAGGGTTCGACTCCGAAAAAGAAGAAGGTCACTTCGGAGCCGAAAAAGAGCACAGACAGGGTTTCGGTGCAAAAACAACCCGCAACCGACCCACCTACCGGTTCCTATTCAGAGGAGCAATCACTGTCCTCTCAGATGCGAAAGCATAGATTTGAGGAAGAGTTGCAATCCACCGAGGTGGACCACACTCAGAAACGTATTTTTATACAGGAAGGAACAGGGAAAATAAGCACCCTTCCCCCTATTAGGAGAAAAAGGAGACTGGAGTTTCAATCCGACCAAGCACCACAAACAAAAATGGTGAAAAAGGTAACTCCGCCACCCTCTCAAAAGGTAACTCCGCCACCCTCTCCTCCACCTGTAACTAACGTTTCACCGGCACAAACTCCATCAAATTCCCCGGCTCACACCACCATGAGCCAAGGTGATCAGGACCAAGACGCTTGGGACTTATACGACGCCCCAGTGTCGGACAACAGTCCAGAGGTGTACCCTACAAAGCCCTCACCACCGGAAGATAGCACAGCATACTCACAAGTGGTGGCTAGAGCAGCAGAGTTCCACAACGTGTCCCTACACTCGGAACCAGTCGAGGATGACTTCTTATTCAACACCCTCTCCTCCACCCATAGCTCCTACCAAAGCCTGCCTATGCTCCCAGGAATGCTTCGGCACGCAAAGGAAATCTTCAAGGAGCCGGTCAAGAGTAGAGCAATAACACCAAGAGTGGAAAAGAAATATAAAGCACCTCCCACAGACCCTGTTTTCATCAGCTCACAGCTGCCACCATATTCCGTCGTAGTAGGAGCAGCTCGCAAGAGAGCCAACTCCCACACATCTGGGGATGCACCGCCCCCAGATAAAGAGAGCTGCAAGTTCGATGCAGCCGGAAAGAGAGTCGCAGTACAAGCTGCAAACCAGTGGCGCATCGCTAACTCTCAAGCACTACTTGCGCGCTATGACAGAGCCCATTGGGACGAGATGCAACACCTCATTGAGCATCTACCCAAAGAGCTACAAAAGAGGGCGAAACAGGTGGTTGAGGAAGGACAGAACATATCTAATAATCAGATACGCTCCTCTATGGATGCAGCGGACACAGCTGCAAGAACAATTAACACATCTGTGACTATCAGAAGGCACGCATGGCTACGAACGTCTGGTTTTAAACCAGAGATTCAGCAGGCAGTGCTCAATATGCCATTCAATGAGAAACAACTGTTCGGACCAGAAGTGGACACGGCGATTGAAAAACTCAAAAAGGACACTGACACTGCTAAAGCCATGGGCGCACTCTACTCCCCGCAGAGCAGAGGCACTTACAGCACCTTCTGCAAAACATCCTTTAGAGGGGGGTATCGGGGTCAAGCCACACAAGCCAGCACCTCACAGGCCACACCGTCCAGCTACCAGGGACAGTACCAAAGGGGAGGCTTTCGGGGCCAATACAGAGGACAATTCCCTAGGAATAGGGGAAAATTTCAAAGCCCCAAAACCCCTACAACCAAACAGTGACTCACATGTCACTCATCCCCTCCACACAACACCAGTGGGGGGAAGAATAGGTCAGTATTACCAAGCATGGGAGGAAATAACTACAGACACTTGGGTCTTAGCAATTATCCAACATGGTTATTGCATAGAGTTTCTGCAAATCCCTCCAAACATACCACCAAAAGCACAGAATTTATCAAAACAACATTCAGACCTTCTGGAAATAGAAGTTCAAGCATTATTGCAAAAGAACGCAATAGAACTAGTACCAAAGACACAAATAAACACAGGAGTTTATTCCCTGTACTTCCTAATACCAAAAAAGGACAAAACACTGAGACCAATCCTAGACCTCAGAACACTAAACACCTACATCAAATCAGAACACTTTCACATGGTCATGCTACAAGAAGTGTTACCATTTAGTAACAGGACTACATGACAACCTTAGATCTCAAAGACGCGTATTTCCACATACCAATACATCCGTCGCACAGGAAATACCTAAGGTTCGTATTCAAGGGAATACATTACCAATTCAAAGTATTGCCCTTCGGTTTAACAACTGCACCAACAGTCTTCACAAAGTGCCTAGCAGTAGTGGCTGCACACATCAGAAGGCAGCAAATACACGTATTCCCGTATCTAGACGACTGGCTAATCAAAACCGACTCACTGACAAGGTGCTCGCACCACACAGATCAAGTCATGCAAACCCTCTACAAACTCGGTTTCACCATCAACTATGCAAAATCACACATTCTGCCGTGCAAGGTACAACAATACCTAGGTGCCACAATAGATACAACAAAGGGAATAGCCACTCCAAGTCCACAAAGGGTTCAAAATTTCCAAAAGATTATACAACGCATGTATCCAACACAACAAATACAAGCGAAGATGATATTACAACTACTAGGCATGATGTCCTCATGCATAGCCATTGTCCCACACGCAAGGTTGCACATGCGGCCCTTACAACAGTGCCTAGCATCACAATGGTCTCAAGCACAGGGTCAGCTTCTAGATCTGGTGTTGATAGACCGCCTAACATACCTCTCGCTTCTATGGTGGAACAACATAAATTTAAACAAAGGGCGGCCTTTCCAAGACCCAGTGCCACAATACGTAATAACAACAGATGCTTCCACGACAGGGTGGGGAGCACACCTCAATCACCACAGCATACAAGGACAATGGGACGTACATCAAAGAAAGCTGCATATAAATCACCTCGAACTACTAGCAGTTTTCCAAGCATTAAAAGCATTTCAACCACTCATAACTCACAAATACATTCTTGTCAAAACAGACAACATGACAACAATGTATTATCTAAACAAACAGGGGGGGGACACACTCGACACAGCTGTGCCTGCTGGCACAAAAAATATGGCAATGGGCAATTCACAACCACATTCGCCTAATAGCACAGTTTATTCCAGGGATCCAGAATCAACTTGCAGACAATATCTCTCGAGATCACCAACAGGTCCACGAGTGGGAAATTCATCCCCAAATTCTAAACACTTACTTCAAACGTTGGGGAACACCTCAAATAGACTTATTTGCAACGAAGGAGAACGCAAAATGCCAAAACTTCGCATCCAGATACCCACACAGGCAGTCTCAAGGCAATGCCCTATGGATGAACTGGTCAGGGATATTTGCGTACGCTTTTCCCCCTCTCCCTCTCCTTCCATATCTAGTAAACAAATTGAGTCAAAACAAACTCAAACTCATACTGATAGCACCAACGTGGGCAAGGCAACCATGGTACACAACACTGCTAGACCTATCAGTAGTGCCCCACGTCAAGTTGCCCAACTGGCCAGATCTGTTAACGCAACACAACCAACAGATCAGGCATCCAAACCCAGCATCGCTGAATCTAGCAATCTGGCTCCTGAAATCCTAGAATTCGGACACTTAAACCTCACACAAGAATGTATGGAAGTCATAAAGCAAGCCAGAAGACCATCCACTAGACACTGCTATGCAAGCAAATGGAAAAGATTTGTTTGCTATTGCCATTATAATCAAATTCAACCATTACACGCATCTCCAAAAGATGTAGTGGGTTACTTACTACACTTACAAAAAACAAACCTGGCCTTCTCTTCCATTAAGATACACCTAGCAGCAATATCTGCATACCTGCAGATTACCCATTCAACTTCACTATTTAGGATACCTGTCATTAAAGCATTTATGGAAGGCCTCAAAAGAATTATACCACCAAGGACACCACCCGTTCCTTCATGGAACCTTAACATTGTCTTAACCAGACTCATGGGTCCACCCTTTGAACCTATGCACTCTTGCGAAATACAATTCCTAACCTGGAAAGTTGCATTTCTCATCACCATCACATCTCTAAGAAGAGTAAGTGAAATTCAGGCGTTTACAATACAAGAACCTTTTATCCAACTACACAAAAATAAAGTAGTCCTAAGGACCAATCCTAAATTTTTGCCAAAGGTTATTTCACCGTTCCACCTAAATCAAACGGTAGAGCTACCAGTGTTCTTCCCACAGCCAGATTCCATAGCTGAAAGGGCACTACATACATTAGACGTCAAAAGAGCACTAATGTACTACATCGACAGAACTAAAAACATCAGGAAAACTAAACAACTGTTTATTGCATTTCAAAAACCTCACGCAGGAAACCCAATCTCGAAACAGGGTATAGCCAGATGGATAGTTAAGTGCATCCAAATCTGCTACCTTAAAGCAAAAAGACAACTGCCCATTACACCAAGGGCACACTCAACCAGAAAGAAAGGCGCTATCATGGCCTTCCTAGGGAATATTCCAATGCACGAAATATGTAGGGCAGCCACATGGTCTACGCCTCACACATTTACCAAGCACTACTGTGTAGACGTGCTATCAGCACAACAAGCCACAGTAGGTCAAGCCGTACTAAGAACCTTATTTCAGACTACTTCCACTCCTACAGGCTGAGCCACCGCTTTTGGGGAGATAACTGCTTACTAGTCTATGCACAACATGTCTATCTACAGCGACAGATGCCATCGAACTGAAAATGTCACTTACCCAGTGTACATCTGTTCGTGGCATCAGTCGCTGAAGATTCACATGTGCCCACCAACCTCCCCGGGAGCCTGTAGCCGTTTGGAAGTTAGCTTCAACTTTGTACATTTGTAAATATATTAAATCTTAGTTAGGTACATACTTATTCACTCCATTGCATGGGCACTATTACTAACAAACAACTCCTACCTCACCCTCTGCGGGGAAAACAATCGAAGATGGAATCGACGCCCATGCGCAATGGAGACAAAGAGGAGGAGTCCCTCGGTCCCGTGACTCGAAAGACTTCTTCGAAGAAAAACAACTTGTAACACTCCGACCCAACACCAGATGGCGGGCTATGCACAACATGTGAATCTTCAGCGACTGATGCCACGAACAGATGTACACTGGGTAAGTGACATTTTCATTTCTGTTGGTCTCCTGCAAATTCTCCCACATGGAGGGAGAGACTGTGTCAGGTCTCAGTAAAAACTGCAAAAGCTATGTGTAGTGTACGTTGTCAACTGGTTGGAATTCCCCTCTATCGTGTAGGGGCAGTGAGTTGTTTTATAATAAAACACCCTGGTGTTCTAAGAAAACTTCCCTGACATGACAACACGTATATTTCAGTGTGTGAGAGTTGGGGACATGATGAATGCTTTGTTCTGGCAATAACCTGTAAATTATCATGTACAACCTTGAATGAAGCACAAAATGAAAATGTTGTGCAGAGAAAAGAATAACAGAAGTCTATTTAACAGGGGAAGCTGATAAAATAAAAACATCTCCACTAAAATAAGACTTCTGCTAAATGAATAGAAGAAAAGAAATGCATGCCTCGGAGTGAAAGGGCACAAGCTGCAGGTCTAAGCTAAAATAACATGCTTGTGAAATAGCTAAAGTAATCCCACAACAATACTCTGCATTAAAATCTGCTACGCACTGGCCAAAAAGCAACCACCTGATGTTTTTTTTTTGCCCATACTACCCGAGTTACAGCCCGACCACTGCATTAGCACGTGCAGCTCCAGTCCTTGACCTTTGTCAGGTGGCAACGTGGTTTTCTCTGCACTCGTTTGCCTAACACTACTGCCTGGACAGTCAGGTCCGTATGGATGGGTACTTTCCCCATTTGGTCCTGAAGGACTTTTTAGAATGATCTTGGTTTGCAGACCCACCTCCAGGAATGATATTGCTTGGGTATCTAGTCAAATGTAAGGAATCTGCAACTACAAGTCTCTATCAGATGAACAAGTTACTTGGTTTCAGTAACGTTTTATCTGGTAAAGGCAATATCTAGTTGCAGATTCCTATCTGATCCCCCCCTGCTTTGCAAACTAATTTCTGAGAACAGGGACTCCCCCTTGTGGGCCTTTGTTTTGATGCACCAGTAGCCAGTGTTCTTCATGGCTCTGTCCTACTGTTGTGGAAAGTCGCAAAAAGGAACTGATGTCAGCACACCAAGGTGGTGCCTATATACGAATCAAAATGTAATATCCGGCACAGACAACGGCGGATGCGGAGCCAATCGACCCCACCTAACAGCTTACAGAGGTAATGCTCCGAATTTAATCTGACACTTGGGGGAAATTCAAAGGTAAGTAATCTGCAACTAGATACTGTCTCTAGCAGATGAGGTGTTAACGAACAGAAAGTGACTTGTTCATCATACCTGAATCCCTCTCTGAGGCTCCCTTTCATTGGAGCAGGTCTGGAAATAGTGCACTTTCGCACCTATTCTCCCGAACATTGAGTCTAGGATAATTGGGCTGTGATTCTGATGTTTCAGCCTTTCTCATGGATTTCGGTGAGACTGACTCGGAGTCTGTGGGGCCTCATGGCTTCCTGCATCGTGCTAGTGATACATACCCGTTTGTATATGTGGGTTGTGCAGTGAAATCTGCGGTTCCAGTGGGCACAGCATCAGGACAAGAACTCTGGTCCACATCTCAGAGGGAACTGCTGACGAGGCACAATTGGATCAACGGCAGAACCATCGCCCTTCCCAACTAGAGCCATCTGTAGTGACAGATGTGTCACTCCTGAGCTGGGACAGCCATTCAGGAGAGGCAGAGATCAGAGGACTCTGATCTCCAGTGGAGTCTGGGCTCCACATGAACTTGTTGGACCTTCAGGCGATCCGGTTGGCTTTAAAAACCTTTCTTCCTTCCATAAGGGAAAGGCTAGTTGAGATATTTACAGGGAACACCATGTGGCACTGCATCAGACAAGCTGGAGTGGGGCCTCAGCACGGACCCTTTTGACCCGAATCCCTATGCCTCTGAACACGCTAGGGCATTTCCCTGGTGGTTCAACACCTGACAGGCTCTCTGAACACCAGAGCAGAGAATCTCAGATGTCTATGCGCAGCACACCACGAATGGCATCTCCACTATGAGGTAGTGTAAGGTCTCTTTCAAGATTGGGGAGAGCCTTAGTTAGATCTGATCACCACCACCAAGAATGCGAAATGTCAGCAGTTCTTCACACTGGAGTTTCCAGGGCAGCTGTCGCTCTGAGATGCTTTTCATTTTGAGTGGTGCTCAGACCACCGGTATGCGTTTCTGCAGATTCCACTCCTATCCAGAGTTCACAAGAAGATGAGGAGCAACCTGGCCCAAGTCATTCTTGTGGCTCCAAATTGAGCATGGAGAGTCTGAGCATTGGTCCTCTGATCAGGCCACCCCTTTAGGAAGATCTTCTGTCACAGCAGCAGGGCAGGGCCTTGCACCGGAACCTGCATAACCTCCACCTTCATGCGTGGAGATTGAGCGGCAACAGTTAACAGCTTTCGGCCTTCGTGCCAAAGTATGTGATGTTATCGTGGCAGCCAGGCATCCTTCTATCAAGACAGTCTATGCCTTCTGTTGGGATAAGTTTGAGACATGGTGTGTTTCCTAGAATATTGACTCTCTCTATGCACTCCTCTCCCAAGTTTTGTTGTTTGTTCCTTCTCTTGCCCAGCAGGGCCCTGCTCTGGGCATTGTTAAAGGTTATTTGCCTGCCATCTTGGCTTTCTTGCATTTGTCAGACCAACCTTCTATGTTTAAGTAACCTGTTTTTATTTACTAAAGGGGCACCTATTCCCTCCAAGACCATTCATCGTTCTCCAATGTGACTTTGACCTGGTTTTGAAATATGTCATGTGTGTGCCTTCCAAGCCCCTGCACAGTTGCCCAGCTCACCTACTTACCATCAAAATGTTTTTTCTGATGGCCATAATGTCAGCCAGAAGGGTCCGTGAACTGTAAGCATTCTTTGTGCACCCTTCTTCGATAACTTTCTGTCCAGACAGACTGGTTCTTAGGACTCGTGCTTCCTCCTTGCAAAGGTTGCCACCTTTTCATGTAGACCAGAATATCACCTTGCCTACCTTCTTTGCTCTGTCTCATCTTTCTGAAGAAGAGAAGAGACTCCACTGCTTTGACCCAAAAAGAACGTCGTCGTTCTGCCTTGATCATACCAAAGAGTTCCAAGTGGATGATCAACTGTTTGTTGGGTATGTTGGGATGAAGAAAGGAAAGGCTTTGCAGAAGTGTGTTGTGCTCGCCATAAAAATCTGCAATGCACTGGCCAAAAAGTAACCCCTGAGGGCTTGCTTGCTCATTCCACAGAGCCAAGGCTGCTACCACTGTGTTAGCTTGCGTAGTCCCTGTCCAGAACATATGTCAGGCAATGCAAGCATCTTTACACCCGTTCACCTAACACTACTGTCCATACAGTCCGGTCTATCATCATGAGCATTTTGCCCATTCGGTCCTGCAGGACTTTTTGATCTAATCTGTTCACAAGGCACCCCTCTATGGAGGTATTGCTTGGATATCTATTCTAAGATAAGGAATCTGTGCCTAGAAATCTCTCAGATGAGCAAGTTACTTACATTTGCCAACATCATATCTGATGAAGACTAACTGACCCTGCCATCCTCCCATTTCTGCAAGCTTAGTTATGTGTAGGGTTACCTTTTTGAGGCACACCAGTGCATAATCATTCTTCATGGCTCCACACATCTGGCATGGAAAGTTGCATTAAAAAACTGATGTCAGCACTCTGGTGGTGGTACCTATATATTTACTGCACACATCACATCTGGCACAGCCAACACAGAGCTGACTGATGCCATCTAATAGCGTGCAGTGGTACTGTTCGAAGATTTCCGGATCAAGTCTGATGCCTGGGGAATATTCTAAGGTAAGGAATCTACAGTTAGTCTCTACCACATGAGGTGTTAGGGAAGGTGAGTAACTTGTTCATTGGTTAGTCTGGTTAGACAGGCGCTGGGTGCATAGCGTAAGGTGACCTATCTATTGAAAATGGCTTGTTTCCATTGATGAGATAATTCCATTAATGCTGAACCCGGCACTGAAGGTGGTGATTCTAGAGAAGGGGGAAACAAATTCAGCAGTGCTTGCCTCAGATCTGCTGAGGCATGGCATTTCCACCAGTGAGTTAGCCACAATATAAAGATGACTGTAATGGGGGGGAACTGACGGAGTGCTCTTTCATCCTAAGAATTGGTTCTCTTCATGTCACCTGGAGTTTAAAAAGAACAGAAGTAGTTTCTTCCTCTTCCAGAGGAGAAAGCTGTGATAGTCCACATAACTCGCACAACTGCCGTCTTTTATTTGAAAAACAGGGTAAACTAAGTTTATGCCAGGGTTATTAAAAATAAAATCTTTTCTTTGATTTGTATCTGTAGAGAGTCACAAATTCTAGGTAACCCATGAGTAGATTGCATTATGCTCCTCACTAAGTGCAGAGAAATTAGTCCATTTTTCTGTCAGTCATCAGTGAGTGTGATTTCCTCAATTCAAACTATTTGTGTCACCATCCTCTGTTTGATCCGGCAGCATAAGAGAATTCAATTAGGACTGGTTAAGCAAATTCTTCCATGCCTTTTTACAAACTCCTTAGTCTCCAACCAGTCAAGATTTTCACCTACTACTGTCCACAAAGATTCTGGTGGTCACATTCTGACTGAGGAGAGATCTTGTTTTCCGACACAGTGCTGCTGCCCAGCAACAGCTTCCTTGGACCTACTTCCAGGCAAGAGACGAATGGTTTTCCATCCAACCCTACTACTTGAAAAATGTGAGCAGTGTTTCAGGAAGAGGAAATGGTTTTGCTTTTGTAACTGTACCCCTTAACATCACTTTACCTCCTTTTACGACTATATGTTTAACATTCATAACTCGCCTACCTGACTAGGCGTACTGGGGGGATTCCAGAAGCAGTCTCTTTCAGCTTTCGGTGCCTCTTTAACTAACCGCAAATACATTTTCCCTAAAGAAAAATAGATATTTAGAAAACATTGAATGGATGATAAATTGACATCCACTTTATTGAGATTTGGTTTCCCTTGCCTCCCTCAGGCATACGTCTTTCCAGCCTATTAGTTCTTTTGAAGTTTAACTTTTGATGCTTAAAAAATCCTTCTTGGTCACTAGTACCTCAGCAAAAGATGTAGGTGGGCATCAGTCTCATATTTGTTTTCTATAATCATGAAATGGTACAGAGTTTGACCCCTCTGTTATTTCGAAGTTCATACCAGCCTTCCTACTTTTAAGGAGTGGAGAGAGAAGAATCATTAGTATGCTTAGGAGGTGCGGCTCCTTGTGTCGCCCTCCTGGCCAACAGTCAGGAGATGAAGAATGAAACCATATTTCATCTGTTGGCTAAGCTAGCAGTACAGTGGAGGGAAGGGGCTGGGCCACGGGGAGAGTGCACTAAGTGCGCATGTGTGTTTGGCCGGCCGTCTGAGGCCAGCCAACACACACGCGCACTTAGGATTCTTTAGCCCGGCTGTAAACACAGCTGGGCTGGAGAAACAGCACAGACCCAAGGCTTGTGTCTGAGCGGCAGTGACTGCTGCTCAGACCAATCCTGACGCTGCTTACGTGCTATTTTTAGCATGTAAGCAGTGCCAAGATTGCTGGGGAGCCTGTGCTAGTGTCCCAGTGAATGATGGGACACCACATGGAAGGAAGAGGAGCGTGAGGCGGCAGGAGACGGTGGTAAGGTGAGTTGTTTTTAAAAAATATATATTTATTCCCCCCCTCCCCCCCCTCCTGCCCTGTTCACCCTCCCCTCGAGATGGGGGGTGCCGCCGCTGCTGCTGCGTAGGATGGTAAGCTGGGCAAACTTGTCCTGTGATTCTTCAATAAGGCTGAATGGGGCAGAGAACTGGAAGAGCAGAATTTACAGTAGTGTGTATTTCGTTAAACACCCTGATGTTACCAGATCCAACATGCTTTAAGCATGATTTTGTACAGCTTAACTAACAGAATTCACCAGTAGGTTACGCATCATTATTTCAACGTGAACATTACCTGGGCATTGGACAACGCTGTGCATTATATGCGCATTCATTACATATCAGTATGCACACGAGCAAAGTCTGGAAGGCTGGTAAAACAGCTCAGCAAATGATGCTTCTGCTCATGAATTTGTATTGTATTCTACTTGTTGACGTTTGTAATCCAAGTAGAGCTCCATTTGACTTTCATCCTTCAGAGCCTGGTACGATTCATGCTGCTCGGGTGGGTTAAATTGACACTGGTGCGTGCAGTACCAATCTGCATGTCGTAAAACATGCTACCGTTTCAGATACAACAGTTGAAGAGTTGTTTCTTGCCGCATAAGTAATGTAATAATTGTTCTTTATTCTAGACTTATCGAGATTGAACAGCATTATGAATCATCTCAACAAGAATTAACCCAGCTGGCTGAGAAACTGGAGGAGGAGAGAACCAGAAGAGAGGCTGCAGAAGATGCTCTCCTACTAGCCGAACAACAAGATGAACGGTTCGCTGTTGCTAAACACCCGTCTAGTGTGCCTTTGCCATTAGAGATTGAGACATTGTCTTGGTTGAAAGAAGCAAGTGATTACCAAGGGGAATGCTTTTGTCGAAATCATTTCAGGGGATAGTTTTATTTTTATTTTTATGTAGCACATCTTTTCACCCTGAGAGTTGGACACTTTTTACGGATAACCACCAAGAAATTAGGATCTCGAAATACAGAGAGCATGATAAATGAAAAAAAAGATATGAGGAATAGTTCCACAGAAGGAGTACAATCAATGTGAACTTGTTTGGTTCTAAGATTTTTGATACCACCTGATATTTTTAGGTTGGAACTGATTTAGCTGAAGTTGAAGGGATATGAAGATTAGGTAGGCAACCTTACATTTGATTCTATCCTCCAGGCGTACCAAGTGAAGTTCTAGGCGAATGAACCGTACTGTTTGAATAAACAATGCAATGATATGACATTTGAAATATTCAGAAATATTCACTCCTGATTTCTTTGTTTCATTTCGTAGACACGGTGAAAAGAGCTTTCGTCATGTAGCGAGAGATTATGAATATGCTGTCCAGATGGAATCTGACGATGAACGAGAAGCTTTGATAATTGATCCCAGAGAGCATATTGTGGTACGCAAGGTATGTATATAATGCCTGAAATTCTAATATCCATCATTACATATGTAAGCATATAGTTGGTGTTGAGTTCGATGGGCATGCATCCAGTCCTCCAGCTGATCTCATACAATGTTATGTTTGTTGCTTTTAGGTGAAAGGTGGAGCCCTTTCAGTAAGAAGATGGCTGAGAGGGAGAAGCATATATTGCTCCAAGTTGTTGACATCAAGAGCGAAATCCCGTTATCTCTTCCTCACCTACTTATTGACACTACACATAGTTGTTTTTATGTGCTTGTCCGGTGTTATATAAATACATTTTTATTTATGATCAAGGCGGTTTATTTTCCTGTTAATCTGAGTGCCACAAGGCATTCAACATGCTGCTGTTAGGTTTGCACTGGATTTAAATGTATATATTTTCACTAAAGCATGTGATTTTGGAGCCTCTGTTCACTTATATATATTATGGTGGTCCCAAAGTTGAAAAGAATGGTTGAATGTATAGAATATTATATTTGTTAAAGAGAAGCTATTTTCTTGTAAAGAAATTGGTTGGAAGTATATATTGGTACCTACAAAGCGGGCTGTAAATGGAGTTTTTTTCTATATAAATTTTATTTTGACACTTTGAAAGTATATGAATTTTGGAAGTATGTTCACCAGTTACTGTCATCAGTTTCCTGGTAGAATCCGGAAACTCTAAAGAGTGCAATAAAGCAAAAAATAAGCTACGTACTGTGTTTTAATTATAATAAAAATGTAAAGTCTAAACTTGAACCTCTGTGTGAGATGCAAACATTTTAAAACTGCCTCATGATGAGAGCTGACTTTGAGAATGATTGTATAACTTGCAGATATGTAATACTGGAAATCTGGTATGCCAGTAGAGGGACAAGTGTATCCTGGTGTGATAAAGTTTGCAAATAACACAGTAACATTTGTGGAGTTTAGGAATCTATCAAAACATGCAACTGCTTTGTATATCTCAATTGGAGGTGCAAGATGCTCAAAGAAGAAATGTGTATTTGGTCTTGGATGAGGTGGCTTCATGTGAGGAAAGGGCCTGTACTCTTGGTTGAAGAATAAGAGTTGACTTCACATATAATCCATATTTTTTTAGATACCACAGAAAAAGGCATCCTGTGACGGCCCTAGTTTTCTAAATCCAGTAAAACTGGAACCAAGTATGCTTTTTGCAGACCAGTAGTTATGCTGAACTCAGTCTGCAGGAGTTCTTCAAGGTTGGTTACTAGTAGCCAATACTCACTACCTAATAGAGGCCACTCACCGCGCTATGACCACACATCTCCCAATAAAAAAGACACCCTACTTGTTTGGCTAACCCTATCACCTAACAAAAGAACATACCAACCCATGACCATGCTAAGACAACATTGATAGCACAGTGACTTCACATTGTAATACTTTTAATCAATTCCTGTACTGCTGATATGACCAGCCACACAAGTGAATACCGTTTTTATCTTGAAAAGTGTCATACCACGTTGGACTGCCCTGAGTGTATTGTTTTCACACCTGCTGGGGTTTGGTAGGTTTCACTGGATCCAACTACTACAGTCACACCCTACAAGTCACCAATGGCTGCATTTGGGTGCAGTGTTAAAGCTGTCTACTCCTAAAGAGAAAGCACATGCACATCTGCTGGAAGAACTGTAGTCAGAGGATGTGTGAGAATGATAAATGGCATGGCAGCCTCCTTAGGATCAGGGAAACTTAGGACCTGGGGCACTCACTGCCTTAAATCCAATTTCATCAACTGTGTTGTATTAAGTTGGGGTGTCTGAGTAGGTGATTAGACGCATTTTTTTACAGTGTGAACATAATCTCCGGTTGAAAATGGGGGTAAAAATCATCAGGTAAGCTCTCCTAAGTTCTGTAAAAAGCTTTTCTAGAGAGACTAAGGATCTTGGGGTTTGTCAGGCAGGTTACTCTGTCAAAAGGTTATGTCCAGTGCATGGACAGTAATGAGCTTGTAATACAGTTGACGGATGATGAAGGTGCCAAGCAGGCCACAAATAAGACTAATGTGCATTTATTTATTGGAGTCAGTGAAGACATAGGGCCTGATTTAGATATTGGCGGACGGGTTATTCCGTTACAATGGAGACAGATATCCCGTCCATCAGGATCCCAATCCCATAATTGTTGGACTGGATATCTGTCACCGTTGTGACAAAGTAATCCATCTTCTAATATGTAAATCAGGCCCAGTGTGGCTAAAAACGTATTTAGAAATGAACACATGGATGGATTACTGTAATTATCTGTGCAAGAACTATTAAAAAGCTTTTCCAACTTTCATTTAACAATTTGAAAGGCTGCATATATGTAGGATGATGTCTCTTTATGTAGTGGACCAAAAAGAAGTAGACTGTGTAAAGAGTCCAAGCTAACCCCAGAGGAATTAGAGAGGCACAAATCACACCCCAAATTCACTTCTTTGTGGATGTATGGGCGAGCAGTTAGGCATATCATAGAGAGGTGCTAAGCATTTATTGCACACACAAAGGCAGTAAACGAGAGATACACTCAGTAAAGAAATTCGGCACCAATTTATAAAAATAGCACATACTTTTCTATAAACGTTATTACCAAGATAATCAAATCAGTTGAGTACTTTTCGAGTTATTAATTTTTAAGGTTTTCAAAAGTTGACAGTGTAATTTTTGGGGCGTTAGTGTTATCCAATGGGGGGAAAACATATACTTCATCAGGGTACTTAGAAGCAACTTACAGGACCCATCTTCTGAAGTTAAAGGTAAGTATGGGGCAAGGTCCAAAGCAGGACCAACAGGTCACCTAGGGAGGCACTAAGGCGTCCAGGTGCAGAGGTGCTTTTCCTCTTCGGGTGCCTTAATGTTATCCTATGGGAAAGAAACAGACACTGCATACGGGTACTCAGAAACTACTTATAGGACTGTTATTCTGGACTTGACGTGAGTGTAGGGCAAGGTCCTGGGCCACACCAACAGTTCACCTCGGGGAGGGGGGTCTCTGGGGCGCCGAGTGCTGAGGTGTGGTACGGCATCCGGTGTCCCATTCACTTCAAAGGAGATCAGAAACAGACAGCAAGCAGGGACTAGACGGCCAGTCTGGGAGAACCTAATGGGGAGGCTCGACCCTTGAAATCCTTGGGCACTTAGAAACACCATGGCCCACTTCTCCTTATGCTGTGGGGCTTGGGTGCAGTGGTGTCTTTTAGCATTGGATTCCGGGGCAGGGGATAGTCGTGGTTGGAGGGGGCCTGCAGAAAGAGGCTGCAGGCAGCGTCAGAAAGTCCACTGTTGGCAAACCCTGGGTGGGCTTTGGCTCCTAAAGGCCTAGGGACCACGCTGGCACGGTTGGCCCACTTCAGCTTAGGCTAGAGGGCACGGGTGCATTGGTGCTGTCCAGTGGTTTTGCCAGTCCGAGCTCCTTGTGAGTCGTCTTTGGTGTCTGCATAGGGAAGGGAAGCAGCTCTGCTACTCCACAGATCATGTTTACTTCTCAGAGTGCTGGCAGTTCTCCCAGGCTTTTGGAGACAGAACAGCTGTAGGATAGGTTGTCTTTGGTGCAGTTGTCAAGGATAGCAGGCAGGCAGGGTTGGAGTTAAGTCAGTTGCTGCTCCTCAGTTCTTGATTTTCGCAGCTTTTCCTGTCTTCCTTCTGTAGTCCAGCATATCTGAGGTCCTGGTATCAGGGAATCCCCTAAATACTAAATTTAGGGGGTGGTAAGGGGAGTAAAGGGTTGTAGCCAATGGGCTACTCACCCCTGAGGTCACTACTCCCGACCACTTCTGGGTTAGGCAAAGCTGAAACTACTACTTCTACAGCAGAACAACTAACAATAACAGCAGGTTTAAAGTCGAGGAAGGGACATCAGTCATCCTGTGGTGGTCTGCTGATAGACTACATATGCATTGTACATTATCAAATCAGTTGACAGCCAGCGTCTTGTACTATATGCAATTTTTCATACCATAGGCTTTAAATAACTTGTCAATTTTGTCATCTCCACTCATGGACTTGTTATAATCAATTGGACTTCTGCCAACCAACCCCCATGCCTTTACTGGAGAAGTGCTGTCATTGTGAATTTTAGTGAGCACATGTACTTCCCACCTATTAGAGAATGTCACCGCTGACCGATTGTACTGTTCTGACCTTTAAGGAGCTTCTCTCAAACAAACTCCTGAAAGAATCCAGCACGATATCTTCGAATTGTAGCACAAGCCAGTGTAATGTTGTAAAGTTTGCTGAACCTGTCAAAATTGTCCATATAAACATTGTGACCTTCATGCAATAGTTTGGGCAAAATTCCACACAAAGCTTTCACTAATTATGCAATATATACTGGAGTCCTTCCTTATGTGCACTCTAAGGCTGTATGCATAACCAGTGGATCTCTTGCACAACATGGCCAGCTTGATGGGGTAAGAAGCTGCCTTGCTTGTCCTTTTCGGCCTGAATGACCTCAAAGGTTCGTCGACAACTAACTATATCCTCTAGAACTTAATACTCGGGAAACATGGCAGGAAATGTTCTACGACAGGCCAAATTTGGAACAATCTGTCATGGTCTAAATTGTCCTGTGGCAATGCTGCCTAGCTGTCACTGATGTGGAATGCATGCTACAGTATCAAGAAGTTGGGTGATGTCCCAACTGTACGTGAAGACCAGCAAAACAATACTGTTGATTTGTGCAGTATTTCAATTTCAAAAAGAAAATGGGTGGGATAAATTTTCCATTTCCCTGTGGGTAGTGTGATGAGGACGATCAGGACCTCTCAATGGTAAATGCATAAATTAATGGATGCCACCCCCCACCCCCCCCCCCAAGAGTGTCAGCTCCTTATTCCTGTTTTTTTTTCCTCCACCCAAAAAATCTAATCCTTGGTGACTCGTATTGGATTCCTGCTAAGGGGTCACATCCCTTGAGCAGGATTAGCTACAGTAGGGGAGCCACTGGAAAGGAGGGACTATTCCTTTTCCGGTGTGGCAGACCTCGTTTGCAGTAATGTGCCAGTTTGACTATCTTAAACTTGTTCCATTCCCGTCAAGGAAATATGGCTATGAATAGATTCAAATGTGAGTTGTACTTTCTTCAAGCAATGCCTGAATGAGGGTTGACCCAAAGCACCTCTTTGTGTATTTTTTCCCTCAATAACGAAAGCTCGGACCATGCCAGGCCTAAAAACGGTGCCTTTCCAACCTTTTTTTTTTTTTTTTTTTAACCAGGAGACAGGTTTATTCTGATTCCGTTTACTAATGTTGGCTTTTATTTATTTTAAGTACATTCTTATGATCAAGTTGTACACCAGAATTACTGTAGTAGAAAAATATAGCATCTTCAGTATATTTAATCGTTACCACTCTTGAATACTTATTGCAGATTTCAGGAGCAGCAAACGAAGCTGTGTTAGTGGAAAATCCAACACCACCAATATACGAAAGGTGTTTCACTAGCTTGTGCTTGGACCTCGTGAGCTGGGCGAGCACAACTGAGAAATTCCAATGCCTGGTCTATTTGTGCAGTTGAGTCAAGGCACCAAGCTAAAAACCACATTCCCATGGAGAGTCAGGACTTGATTTTCTCATTGCTGCAGTGCCTTCTAGGCTTCCTGAGACAAAGACGTCTACAGGGAGTCGATTTAGATTGGTTTTTTTATTGGGTCTGATCGGATTCTTCAAAGACCTGAGCACAGAGACCTTCAGTAAAAGAAGTTAGACTTGTGTTCTGAAAGCTGCACTTAGAATAGACTCTGCTTTGGTGCCTTATGTAAGAAAAATCCATTGGGCTTTTCATCCTCTGATTCCTACTCCAAGGATAATGGTTTCATCTACGGAACATGATCTTCACCGGAGCATCCCTTGTTGTGAGAAGAAGTGATGGTTTATCACTGAGGGCCGAGGGCTGAAAGTGCATTAGAATACCCTTGGAGCACTTTACTAAATCTCTACAAAGACTGGTGTGTGATACCTGCTTCCCTCAAAAACAGTTTTACACAAAACACTTTTCTGTGTAGGGTCTCTGTGGTGTAGTTGAGGAGGGATGTGGACTCCCTAAAAGGTCTCACTAGTGGGCACTTACACTAAATAGTGCTCTCTGGGGAGTATGTCGGTTTCCCACAATATAGAGGCACTTACATGGGGTGCAGGCTTCCCATAAAGTCCCAGCAGCCATTTTTGGGTGGGAGGTCACAAAGAGGGAAGACGTCAGCTAAAATGGATCGGACACCTCAATGAATTACAGTACTACACTCGCGTTGTCCAGTGGGTACGTCACTGACCTTTGATGGGGAAAATCCCAACTTCATAATTTGCCAAGAAATTATGATTTTGGACAAATAACATCATTCCTTTTGCCTCCGATGGTAAATCTGTTGTCGGCTTTTTATACTCCAAACAACACATATTTGACCATGGCAAATACTCCTCTTCTGCATAATAAATAAATTGTAGGTTTCTAAAAACTTGTAATTGTATACCAGCACAAATATTTTTTTTTTCACTCATATAAGATTGGGGAAAATACTTCCCTAATTGTGAGCAGTGGCGTAGCGTGGAGGGTGCAGGGGGGGCCGGCCGCACCGGGCGCAACATCTTGGAAGAGACTAAATCCACGGGTTAGGGGGCGCAAATTACTTGCCTTGCCCCGGGTGCTGACAACCCACGCTACGCCACTGATTGTGAGTAAAAAGCCCAATAATGGAACACCTGCATCCCCAGCGTGGGCGGAACTACACGTGTTCTGGGAATGTGGGTGCCACCCAAGGCATGAGTAAGGCAGGTGGGCTGGATGGACAAGAAAGTAAGCCTAGAGTTGGTTTTAGGCATCTGACCTGCTAGGAGCTGAGCGTGGACATTGTTGGAGCCCGAAGTGAATGTTCTCCGTCAGAGCGTTTATAATTCCGGCCCTGGGCAGACATTGGAGCGTGAGGGTATTGTCTTCCACTCTGACCATCCCCTCCCTCGAGAAATGTCTTCTCTGCTGTGCAATTAATGTTTTTCATCGCACAGTAATGGACGAATTGGAATTAACTGAATGTATTCCGGTCTAAAACTGAAAAGTTAAAGGATCAATAAAGGAATTGGAAGAAGTCTAAGTCATAACCAGGCCCAAATGCTCTTTAAGGCAGTGTTAAAACGGAAATGGAGCAGCGGACTCAGCCAATCACTACACAAAGTTGTTGTGCATCATAAAACTGACATCGTATGAAAAGCATGTGGGCAATGTTGCCAGAGTATGAATGTGCAAGGCTCTTATGTACAGGAATAGTACAAGGATTTACAGAGTTCCAGGTAAAAGAGTTGACTGTTGGGACATTCCCTGTACGCTTAAAAAGCTGATTGTTGGGTCTTTTATAATATATTTGTGTAACCACTGTGTGGTGCCATAACACTAATCCCTTACCAGCTCCATATGGAAGTGCCAAATTTGTCTATGTAACTGGCTACTGGATGGTTTGAGGACCTCCCCTGGTATTGCTTTCTTCAGAGAGCTATGAAGATGCATGGCCTGATGTACTAGAACATTTTGCAGTTGTAAACCCCATGATTTCACAGACTTTGCAAAAGAAAAATTGCATTATGCAGTTTAATAAGCCCTTTTATAATTCAGAAAATCCTGTAAAATCATAAGTGTGGTGACTCATTCTGAATTGCAATTAGTAGGTGGCATGAAATGACATCCCCGTCCTAAATGTGAATCTCAATGAAATGCAGCAGTGATTTGCAACCGCAATTGTGATTGCAAAACATTAAAATTGTACAGACACCTCAAAGGAGTTGGTAGCAGATTCACAAAGAGGAAGCTTCCACTTTGCACATTTTAGGGTCGAGCGCGCAAGTGCTCTGGCCTGTTGTAATCTCTCTGTCGGCTTTTAACCACACCCACTCTTGCCATTCATTCCTTGTTGTGCTGGTCTTAAATGCTTCATTTTTATTGGTGCATTTTGTGAAATGTCCCTCCTTTGTGTGCTGAGTTCCTTCCCAGGTGATTTCACTAAGTGAACATTTTTGTTGGCCATCACACTACGTCACACTTTCTCCTGGTTTCGGTTTGCCTTTCATCCCAGCCACGATCCTTTCTAGACATACATGCAGGGAGCCAATAACTCTCGCGCACCCGCTCATGGCGGCCGTGGCGTTTTGAATTGACTTGCTTCTGTCAACTGTTTTACTTTTCATTTTCAATTTATGTGGCAAAAAAGTCCAGTTAGAAAGATAGAACTCTAATAGCTCGAACTTAAGCAAACGCGAGACCCATTGCTTTGCAAATGCTTGTTCCTTGGCAGCATCGATGGAACAGAGAAGGCAGTGGACCATTGCCTACTGTCTTTGATATCTTAAAAACAGGTAATCTTTTTCTTTTATTAAAAGCAGTTCTGGTTCCTTTAAACTGCATGGACTGTTTTTTGTGTTTTTGTTAAGGGATTTAAAAAGATACTTCCCATTTGGATATGCAAACACAGGATGGTGCTTTGCCGTTCTTTGCTGACCACCATCCATGTGTTTGTAGCAAATCACATGGGGACACAATTGGCATCCTACCTATTTAATATTCATTAGGAAGGTCACTCTGTGACCCTACTTTCAACTAGAGATTTTACAACACAACCTAATAATAGTACATAGGCCACATCACAAAATTACAGATAGGGTCGAGAATAGTGGCTGTACAGTTTGCACCCACTGTTTGTGACCTCTGTTAGTCTGATGTCCCTCACTATGTTCTTTAATATTTAGTCCTTGAATGCCTTGGGATTAAGTGGCCTAAAATGTATTTAATATCTGAAGACTGAAGAACCCAAGGGTCTGGAGTAATGGAGTGGCACAGTAGGAGGTAGAGGGGAAGAATAAGCAAGCATTTGGCTTACCTTTGTTAGATGTGGGAAGGCTTGGCTGCTTGAAGCCATGCCTGATGTTTCTGGAAGCGCTGGTTCCTCTTGAGTAAAAGGGGGCATTGCGCGGTTGCAGAAGGCATCCTTGCTCCCCTCGAGGGACAGCGGGAAGCAAGCCGATCTCTGAAGCTGCAGGAACAGCATTCCCGATAGTCGCTGGTTGATTCAAAAATGCAGTCTACAGAACACTTACCTCATGTTGGTATGAACCTTATCCTGCACGCTGAACATGAATATCATTTTGTAGAGGGATTTGATGAATTTCTCACTAAAAAGGTAGCAGTCGATGGGGTCAGAAGTGAGCTCAGGTGACAGATCTGGCATTCTGGGGACCAAGATCAGAAAAATAGATTGGTGTCCTTTAGCTGTGATGGAGGCACAAGCATCCCCCTAAAATGAGTAGGGTACACTGAGCTCAGCCATGTAAAGCGTTCTGGACCATCTCTTTTGGGAAGACTGCCGCCAGTTTGAAGGCCTCGATATGAGAGATGAGGTGGTTAAAAGTGTTCAATTCATGATTCTAGCAACGCTTAAGGGCACAGTGGTCAAGTACAGAGGCTTTGTATACAAAATATATAGGCGAGGACATTCAGAATGGAGAGTGCCACTAAAACAGTTATCCAAAGAAGAGGAGAAAATTGGGCAGAAAGACTCTACCACATGAGTATAGGGAAGCCAGTCCCTGGCGTTTGGATGCCGCAGTTCCGAAGACTCGAACAAAGGTTCACCTAGCAAACCCAGAAGGTGGTGCGTATAGTGGTGTGGAAGCACAGAGCGCCACAGTGACCAAGCTCAAAGCACTGGCTTGAGAGGGACACGTCACAGAGGTTATCCTCTAATGCTTCAGAAACATCCTCTTCAATCTCCCTGAGTTGGGACTGTTCGATGAAGTGCTGCAATCTCTTCCGAAGTGGTCCACCGATGCTCTTAGCCAGATGGCATCTGGTAGGTGCTTGAACTTGTAGAGGGCTCTGGAGTGACTCGGAGTTCGCAGTGGGCAAGGAGGGTTTGCAAATACAACTCCAAATAAAGGAAAATGTGTTCAGTGCCTTGTCAGTAGATTATATTTGGGGACTTGAACAGTCAATTACCCTCTGCACCTGTAGTTAAAAAAAAAAGACATTTTAAAGTCTGGTATGTTATAGCAGTTTTACTGCTTCCCATGCCGCAGCCCCACCTTTCTTTTTGGGCACTGAATTCTTCCACCTTTTTGCATAAGTGAGCAGGCTGCCCTTTCTGGTATCCTTGTTCTAAATTGTAGGGAACTAAATAAAACACAAGAGGCAGACACTAGGAAATCCACAGCGTGAACAACTTCTGCTTAACCTGCAACAAAGTAATTGCTGATATGCACGGTTGCTCGACGACTCTGAAAAACAAAATGGCTGCCAGGAGCCATAGATGCTTATGACGCCGCAGCCTACGATGGTTTAGAGAGGCCGCTAGGGCCAAGCACTAGAGTGCGCTGACATGGCTGAAGGGTGGTGGATGCGCCTTGAAAACAGGGCTGGTGTATGGACCTGGGGATGAATTTGCTAGGGCGATAGATGGGCAGAATATGCTCAGTCATGTTGATGTGTACCAACTGAGTAGTAATGTGGAGAGGTGCAGGAGGCAGCTGCATTTCAAAGAGGTAGGAAGAAGGTACTCAGAATAAAGAAGCAAAAAGAACAAAGGCGAGCTCAGTAGGGCAAAAGGAACAACAAAAGAAGCAAAGACGCGTTATTCGAAACAAATTCAGAAAGGAAATGGCATAAAGTTACTGAAAAAAAACATTACAAATAAAGTAATGACAAACTAAGGAGAACAACAATATAAAACCCAAAGACCAAGGAACTAATTAAACTGCTATCACAAAGTATGTAACTAACAGAATGTGATGGCTCCTGCGCAGATTCATATATGGTGCTAGTGACAAAATTTTCCTTTACAATGTCACTCACATTGCTGCTGTTAGGACATCGATTAAGGCAGTGTTTTACCTTTGTATTCCCTCATTATGACTTGCAGGGCGCTCAATCTATAAACATAGATGTAGAAAAGGGCAGTGCCAGAGCCACCAGAGGTCAAACTAGTAGCACCAGCTGTTACCCTTAATTGACATTGCTGGTAAACCAGCATTGGAACTGCAAGTTCATGCATTTATTGGTGGAAACCAGATCTAGTTCTGTTTGGATGTACATGTGCACTGCAGGAGATCAATAAACAATTTCCTGGCTTGTGTTCTCTCTAATAGCAGATTTGAATTCCCCTTGAATGCCAGACTTATTTTCAAACTTATTTCAACAGTTGCACCTGTCAATCAGTAGGTGGTGCTGTCGGACTTTGTCCCACCTCCAGAACTTGATATAGCCGCCACCTCTGTATGCTTACATCTGTTTACAATTAAAACATTCTCTGCCCTTAGGTGTTGAGGTTCCATGACTGATTGAAAACAGTGGCATTGTGCAGAATTATTAACTCCTATGTTTCCACATCACACAACGGGGGGGGGGGTAGGAATAACAGTGAGAACTTTTCAATAGACAGGGTATCCCCTGACAGCACACAGGTGTGGTCAGGAGCGTAGCTCAATCAGTAAGACTGAGGGGGTTTGAGCTTCAGATTTCAATATATACATTATATGACAAGTAGGGCGCATGAGTGGGGCTTCATGGGCAGTGGAATGGGAGAGGATTGCGGATTGATAGGGCTACTAAGTAAGAGAAAACACAATATTTTGTCAAATAACCAACAGTTTAAAAGACTTAAAACGGAGAGAGAGTGGTGCGTGTTTTTTTTTTTTTTGGTCTGTGTGTAAAAATTCCTTGGGAAATCCAACAGGCACCTCGCCATATCCGACTGAAAGCACTTGTATCCAACCAATTATCAGAAAATATATGTTTGGTGGCATGTGTGGCATGTATACTTCTGCCATCTAGTGTTGGTTCCGGAAGGTTGCAACTTGTTTATGTTCGAAAGTCTTTCGAGTCACAGGACATAGTGACTCCTCTTCTTGTTTGCAATGCACATGATCCTTGACCCCATCTTCAGATTGTTTTATTCCTCTATCAGATCCTATTGTGTTCTCTCGGAGCTCCAACCCAAGATCGTCTTAGGCACCTTTGGTTCAGGAAATATCTCCAAACACGTCAGTATTGTTTCGATCCCGTTATTCTTTTCAACAATGTGTTACGAAAAAAAATGAATATTGTGTAAGTAACTTTTTCAATCGAGGCCCTTAGGGGCGGCCATTTTCTCCATTTGACATAATCAAGAATGAAGAACTGATGGAACAGACGCCATTACGTTTCTGTCCAAAGTGTCCAGATTCCCTCAGACGGATCACCATCAGGTCTGTAACCTCTGCCTATCACCAGAACACCGAGAGGAAGGCTGTGAGGCCTGCCAATCGTTCAGGTCGAAAAAATCTCTACGAGACCGAGAGCTCGTCAACGTGGTATGCAGAGGCAGGATTTGGAGGAAACGCCCAATATTTTGGGCATGCAGGATGTCATGTTCGATATCTAACAGGAGCAGGAGATTCAAGATGCATCAGCTGCTGAAGAGGAGACGTTTTCATCCAAGACTCTGAATCGGAGGCCCAAATGACTCTAGAAATGAAGGAGGTCCCTCCGGGTCAACATGCAGTGAGTAAACATGACCCTGCTCCACCCAAAAGACTAAGTTCACACACAGAAGCTGTCGAGCCATTACTGCTTTCTGGCCATGGCAGGCATTGAAAAATTGGTTCAGATTGCCCGCAATCAGGCTCATCACTGAAACATAAATCTAAAACCGAAGCTTCTACTCCAAGCCAAGTGTCTATGACTCCGGCACCAAAACCTTCCACATCACACTTGGTGTCCACCGCTTCAGCACCGAAAAGACTGCCCGCATCTGCACCAACATCTTCAGCATCCAAAGTTAAAACCTCTTCGGTACCGAAAAAAAACTCATCTGAAATATTCTTCGGACCCGAAACAAGTCCTGGAGCTGATTCTTCAGAAATGTAAGCAACTGCTCCAGAGGAAGCAGTCCCAGCTGCTTATCCAACCTCATGATGAAAGGGTACTGGTAAAAACTACTCCTCCTAAAAGACAGCTCACTTTTGAGGAAGCTTTGGACACAAATGAACCTCCACCAAAGCAAAAAAGAGTGGACCATGAGCTGCAGGAGATTCATTCACCTTTACCTGCGTCCCCTCCACCCATCACGCCTCCACCACCACAAACCCCATCTTTACTACACTCTATAGAAGACCCATTAGAAATATCTCACAAGGGTCTCCTCACTCAGGTCAAGATATCCATGAGAATAGTGATGATAAATTATATACGCAGGACGACATAGCTCCATGGTCACAGCATGATGTGGACACATGTATCAATCCTTATGTAGACATCTACCCAGTTAGGCCTTCACCACCTGAAGACACTACATCTTTTCAAATGTTAGTAGGGAGGGCTGCTACATATCATCAGGTATCCCTCCACAAAGATCCTAAAGAAGATGACTTTCTTTTTGAGACACTAACAGCTTCTCATAAATTTACACAATATCTCCCTGTGCTGAAGGGAATGCTCAGACATGCGGATGACATTTTCCAGGATCCAGCTAAGGCTTGCATTCTTACTCCATGAGTGTGGAAAAAATACAAAGCTTCTCCCTCAGATCCCACATTCATCAAGAGTCAAATACCAGCAGACCCTTCAGAGGTCTCTAATGCTAGGAAAAGAGCAAATTCACCAGCCTCTCTGAATGTACCGCCTCCTGACAAAGAAACTAAACTTATTGATGCATCTGTTAAGAGTGTTGCTGCTCAAGCAGCAATTCATTGGCGAATTGCCAATACACACGGACTTCTAGCCAGATATGACCATGCTCACTGGGACAAACTAGAGCAGTTGCTCCAATGTCTCCCAGAGGACCATAGGAAGATGTGAAAATACATTGTTAATGAGGGACAGCTTATTTCTAATAGTGCTATTCGATGTGCCCTAGACTCTACTGACACAGCAGCTAGGGGCATTAATGCTAGTATTTTACTAGGCTGACATGCATGGCTTCGCATCACTGGGTTCAAGCAAGAAGTTCAGCAGACATTAATAAATGTTCCATTTGACAAGGAACACATTGGAAAAATTGAAAAAAGACAACAGGGTGGCTAAATCTATGGGAGCACTTTAACTCCCTTCCTCTTGTGGTACTTTTGGTAAACCACATTATAAACCACCCTCCAAGCCTGCAGCAAGGGAAACATCTTCCTCATATAATAAAGGACAATCACATATATCCTACAACAGAGGATTTTACAGAGGATCTTATAGAGGGAATGGTTTTCGAGGTAGAGGCAAAGCATCTTCCCCTTGAGCATCCGCCCTTCCCCAAACAGTGATTTTCGTCAGGTTCCAACAGATCATTTAACACCAGTAGGAGGACTACTTCAGTCATTCCTACACAATTGGCAAAAAATTACTACAGATCAATGGATGTTGGATATTATCCAACATGGTTATTGCTTGGAGCTCATTTCCACACCTCCAAACATACCACCTCATCGTCATAGTCTTTCACAGGATCACAAAGTTTTCCTACAACAAGAGGTGTACAGTCTTTCCTTCTCAAAGGAGCAATAGAACCAGTTCTCTTTTAACAACAAGGAACGGGAGTGTACTCCCTTTTATTTTCTTATACCCATTACATCCTGTCATAAAATTTTTATATGGTCACTTCACAGGATGTACTATCTCTTATAAAACAAGGCGACTTTCAATCAGCACTAGAGCTAAATGACACCTACTTTCATATTTCTATACATCCAGTGCTTCACAAATACCTCATGTTTGTCATCCAAGGACAGCATTATCAGTTCAAAGTGCTTCCATTTGGGGCCAACACAGCACCAAGAGTGTTCACAAACTGCCTAGAGGTAGTAGCAGCTCATCTACGCAGGCAAAGCATTCATGTATACCGATATCTGGACGACTGGCTCAAGGCCAGCTCTCATCCACAATGTCTCAACATCATTCAAGCCACAATAGACCTGCTTCACCAGTTAGGATTCTCAATCAATTTCCAGAAGTCCCATTTCATCCCACTACAGGTTCAACCTTACCACTGGGCTATTATCAATGCTCGCATCAGCATAGCTCATCAAATGCAGCAAAGATACAGAACTTCCAAACACAAATTCTTCACTTTCGCCCCAATCAGTGGGTTACAGCATGGGTAGTTATAAAAGTTCTGGGAATGATGGCTTCATGCATCACAGTTGTCCCACACTCACAACTACACATGCACCCGTTGCAGGAATGGTCTCTAGCACAGGGTCATTTGGAGGTTCTCGTGCTCTCCAGTGGTGGAACAAAACCAATCTTTCCAAAGAGCAACCATTTTTAGACCCGGTTACCCAAGTCATTCTCACAACGGATGCTTCCCACATGGGATGAGGTGCTCACCTCCACAACCTCACAATCCATTGTCTTTGGAATCATGTACACAAAATATTGCACATCAACTATGTAGAGATGCTAGAAGTTCATCTAGCACTCAAAGCCTTTGTATCACATATCAAAAAACAAAGCAGTCCTCATACTCACAGACAACATGACAACCATGTTTTATCTGCAGAAACAGGGGGGGGGGACACATTCACTTCCGTTGTCTCGCCTCAGCAGGACACCGCAACAAGTCCATGAATGGGAACTCCGCCCCTGAGTCCTACAACCCTACTTCCAAAGATGTGATGTTCCAGACATAGATCTATTCGCAACCAAAGAAAACCCATAATGCCCAAACCTCGCCTCCAGGTTTCCACACCCTCAGTCCAAGGGCAATGCTCTGTGGATGAATTGGTCAGGGATATTTGCTTACGCTTTTCCACCTCTCCCTCTACTTCCATATGTGGTTCGGAAACTCAGACAAACCTCTCTCACAATGATACTGGTGGCACCCACATGGGCAAGACAACCATGGTTCACCACTCTACAAGATCTTTCAGTAGCACTGCACAAGAAGCTTCCTCTACATCTAGATCTCACTCAGAACAAAGGCTCCTGAAGTCATAGAATTTGGGTATTTAACTTTACCTCAAGAATGTAAGCACGCAAACCAACCACTAGAGCTTGTTATGAAGCTAAGTGTAAGCGTTTTTTTCATTACTGTATTTCTAAAAACTGGAATCCTTTTCAAGTATCTACACAAAACATTATTTTGTACCTTCTTATTTGCAAAAAGCAAATTTAGTATATTCCTCTATAAGGGTTACATTTAGGAGCTATTGCTGCTTATTTATAAAACAGATAGTGTTCTTCTCTTTTTTAAATCTGTGTCATAAAGGCTTTTATGGAAGAACTTAGGAGTAATACCACCAAGACTATCCAGTACCTTCCTGGAATCTGAATATTGTACTCAGCAAGCTTATGGGATCACCGTTTGAACCAATGCACTCATGTCTTCTACAATGTATATCATGGAAGGTAGCCTTTCTAGGTGCTGTTACTTCCCTCAGACATGTAAGTAAGCTTCAGGCATTAACCTTACAAGAACCATTTTTCAGGTACATAAGGATGAAGTGGATCTTTGTACTAATCCAACTTTTCTACTTATCGTTGTGTCTCATTTTCACATCAATCGGACTATTGAATTGCCATTTTTTCCCCAAACTTGATTCAGTCGCTTAGATAGCCCTACACACTTTAGATGTGAAAAGTGCGCTTATGTTCTATATTGATAAAACTAGATGGATTATTCATGTAGCAAAAGCCAAAAGGCCACTACCTATTACCCCTAGAGCACATTCAAAATGTAAGAAAGGTGCAACCATGGCATTTACAGGAAACATACCTATAGCTGACATTTGTAAGACAGCTACATGGTGAACACCACACACTTTCACCAAACACTATTGTGTGGATATTTTAGCACACCAACAATCCAATGTAGGACAGGCAGTGCTACACACTTTATTCCAAAATACTGTCACACCCACAGGTTAGCCACCGCATTTATGGAGGCACTACTTTTTAGTCTATGCAGTCTATCTATAGCTGCACATGCCATCAAATGGAAAATGTTACTTACAGAGTAAGTATCTGTTTGTGGCATGTAGTGCTGTAGATTTGCATGCTCCCGCCCACCTCCCCAGGTCACTTGTGGCTGTTACAGTACATAATACACATTTTCATGCCTGATCCTTTAGGGTATGTACCTTTCCATTACACTCCGTTCATCACTGACAGCGAGAAAACAATCTGAAGGTGGAGTCAAGGATCATACACATTGCAAACAAGAGGAGGAGTCACTGTGTCCCGTGACTCGAAAGACTTTCGAACAAAAACTAGTTGCACCCTTCCGGATCCAACACTAGATGGGGAAGTATGCAGAGCATTTGAATCTACAGCTCTACATGTGACAAACAGATGCTTACTGGGTAAGTAACATTTTCCTTATTGGAGGTGGGTGTAACAGCCCAAACACCCATCCCCCCCTTGAAGCTACACCCCAGGGTGTGGTGCGTATATATGGCTGCATGCAGTGAGCTCTGAAGGCTGGATGAGGCTGCAGTAGAGCCAGATGACTCTCCTAGTAGGTAGCAAGAGTGATAACGCGTTCCACTCCTAATAATTTAACTTATAAGGAGACTCGTTTTAGCCCAAATCCAAATAAACTTTTGACCCTGATTGCAGACACCTTACGACGAGGTATCTATTCCGCATTTCAATCACTAGATCAATAACCACATCAATATTCACAATAGCGATCAATCAAATTAGTTAATTACATTAATAAGAATTGAAACACAACATGACCTTCCAGCCATGAATGACGACACAGAGTTTAGTAAGATTCAAGATATTTATTCCCTATTTGTTACACTCTACTAGCAAGTTTATTAGTCTTAACGCCAGAAAACACATCAGCAATGTCACAATATGGCAACTAGAATACGACTTAAACAAAGCAAAGATTATAAACATTAGAACAAAACACGACGTCAACATGAATCAACTTTAGCAGAGTATCATTAGTACAATCATTCAACAAAGCAAGGGTTCTGTCATTTGTCTATTTGCTCCCAATATTAGTGAACTCCTTAACTTACCTCTAATTAGCATCAGCATGTTTTGTTTCATGCAAAACGATTTAGCAACACAAATTTAGAAAACATCTAACTATGGACACAATCAAAAGAGCAGTTGTTACCTAGAAAGAAAAGGCAAACAGACAATTACAATTTCATCATTATATAGTTACCCTCCGTAATGGGTCAGCATACAGAGTCAGTCTTCGTCCTCAGGACAGCAGCCGATTCGCCATCAGCCAGGATAGAACAGCAAAGTTTCAGCAAACCGGGCAGAAAGTTCTTCCCTCATAAGGAGGAGAAGTATTTTATAGGGCAAGGAGAAGATGAGGATGTTTAGGATATCAGGCAATAAAGTCTTAAGGCAGAGCAAAAATGGCAGGATAAAAAAGGCACGCAAATGGCAAGTGGCATAGGATGGCTGGCTATGGCTCACAGAAAAAAATGGCTGATTTCTCCTCGTGACTTGTCATTATATCAAATTCGTCGAACAAACCCCTAATTTCCAATTGGGCAAAATCTGGTACATCAGTATCTCTGTCCAATAGTCCGTTGATCACCTTACTAGAATTTTCCACCTAAAACAGTTCTCATGCAGATTATTGGCTCCTGTGATTTGCGTCTTCATTGGGTAAAATGGCAGGTAAGAAAAGTTACACGGGTTGCTTCAGTCAGTAGTTCCATTGTCTTTACCAGTCGTAGGGGACCGTGTACCTGTTGCAAATTACACTGTTGCATTCAGCAAGAATGTCTCCTTGAGCAAGTCGGGTCTCATGAGAAAGAATTTACTACGGTAACACACACACATCTCTAGCTTCTGGAAAAGTTCAGCTACATGTCCTTCAGGAAGACAGCATATTGCACGTTAGAGAAGCACATTTAATATGAGACCAGGCAGCTAGGCCCGACTCTAACTAAGGCCTAGTGACTAAACTAGCAAAACCTTAATACATGATTCATAAAGCTAGTATAAAATCATACATTAGCACATTATTAATTAATCATTAGTCAATTTCATTAATCATCGCATGCATTGGTGGCCACTCCCCGTGGGCACATTTCAAACGCGGACATTAGTAGTGCATTAATTCAATCTCTCTGCAATTTCGTTATACATTACAGTATTTTGCAAGCATATCACGTTAATATTGAATATAAAAGCTACACTCCAACAATCCCTCCTCTGATGACTTTTCATCACACAAATCCGTTCATTCACAACTTTTCATTTTCTAAACTCTGTCATTTCAATTTCTTCCCTTGGTTTTGCCTTTTCGTATTTTGCTCTGAACATTTTCTCCCTTTTCTTTTCTTCCCTCGCATTGTGTTTTGCCAATTTTGCTTTAATCCTTTTACTAATTTTGCATGATAACCATAGCCCAAATAAACAAGCCAAAACAATCACTATTCCCTGTATTAATTTACCCAATATCCCATGCCAAATATTACTAAACCAGCTTCCCACATGAGCAAGTCCCTTTCAAACCTTTTCTCAAACACCTGGTTCTTTCAATTCCTTCAAATCTGCACTATCTCTCGTTAGGTTAGTAAGCATACTTCTAATCTCATTACTATTGTCAGGTATGTAGGCACAGCAGTGATGCTCATTAAGCATCTTACAGACTCCGCCATTTTTCGCTAAAAGAATGTCTAAAGCAAGCCTGTTTTGAAGAGTCATAGCCCTCTCCGCAGCAAGTTCAGTATCCATCAGGAGTATAGCTCCTGTGAAATTTGTCAGCATGTTATCCACAATAGTAGACAACTTTTGAATCTTTATGGAGTTTAAGATAACCCCGACTGAAGGGATTATTGCTCCAAATATATCTCCTACTACACCAGCAGCAGTTTCTCTCTTTTGTCTAGCACAAAGTAATTCAGTCACTTTCGGGAATTTCTTTAAGTCCTCTAGCTGATAGATCTTTGGGAAAACTATTCCCAAATAGCATGTCCCATACCATCCCTTTGGAAGACGGTAATAAGCATAAAGTCCACAGATATAATAGATCCTTGGGATCACCTGATCCATTCCATTTAACAAGAATGTCCATTTATTCTGAAACAAAAACACATGCTTACATTCACTCGTTCCCACAAACACATTGTCATAATATGACTTTGGCCGTGTTATGCAAAGCTTACCTGCATGTCGCGCATCTAAAGCTAGTTTCCCTTGTTCCCTAATTCCATTGTAACTACCACTATTAATAAAGGATCGTTGCTGCAAGCCCTTTTCTATTTTTCCCTTTAGAACCATTCTTCTATCTTCAGTGTGATCTAGAAAGCTTTTCTCTACAGGTGTAAGCAAGCATGTCAAATTATTGCGGTGTGCATAAGATGTACTAATCGTTACTCTAGGTTCAAAGAACCCTTTAATCAGCTTTATGGCATAATATTTAGCGACACTATTCAAGTCTTCTATGATAGGCACATAAGAGAACACAAGGTCATAATTAGAGTAAAAATATTGCACTTCTTCTTGGTTATAGAATCGTGTTAGTAGCATACTACAACTTATCCCATATGTTAAGGGCAAACTATGATAGGTAACTCCCTCTTGCACTGAAACAGGAATTTGTGTACACACATAACAAGCTTTTGCATCCATAGTATCATCATACTCACTCAGCAACCGATAGAAGACATTAGTGGACAGTTCTCCCTTTGTATTAGTATTCTCATGCAGATACTTCGTATCTTGTTCGAACCTCTCCCAGGGTGTTAGTGTATCCGTCTCAGAAACTGTAGCATTAATAGCTTCATTCTCATCCACCAATCGCATCTCCACAAACAAAGCCATAATGAATATCACACACCAACACCCACAGCAACACCCAAATATTTACAACGCTTACTCCCCTCCCTATCATCTCCGGTGCTAGGCATGATCTGTAAAGAATCAGAAAGTAAACTACTACAAGTGTAAACAACAGTCAACGGAGGATGGTTAAAAGCTTTTTTTTCTTTTTTTTTTCTCAGCAAGGCTAAGCAAAGTCTCTCTTTAGTAAGTATTCACAGCTTCCTCATTCACTCCCAGGATCCTTGTCAATTCGGTTAGCAGCTTGTCACAATCAGTTTTCAAATATCAGTTCAGGTTCATAGTGTCACATCCGGTAATCTTATCAGTCTCTTTTCTCAGGTTTCTTTAACTCAATTTCAACTTAACACAGTCTCTTTTCCTTGTGGTCAAACTCAGGTAGCATAGTATTGTCCTGGCACCTCTCGATCAAAACAGAACGCCAAGAACTCTTGTTGCCACTCAGCTGATGTTGCATATGCCCATTCAGGACCTGCGTACCTTCTGTTTGCTTGCTATTCTTTTTCTTTTCAACTTGCGGTCCCCTTGCAACTCTCCTTCGCTCAGATCTTCATTCCTTGTTGTATCGACCTCCTCCTCAATTGTCTCATCAATAACCACCTTTCCTTTTCTCACTTGCGATTCTGGCCACTTATCCCCTTTCAGTGTCCCTTTATTGTTGGGCTTTCCTGGTTGCTGTTCAATGCCCTCCTCTTGCGCTATGGTGTTTTCTCTTGCTGGACCTGCAAGAGGCTCTGGACGCTCCGACTTCCCTCTGCCTCAACTCCTTCGCCTTCTGGGTCTGTCAGGGGTTCAACTTCAAACCTGTATCCGTCTGCTTCTGGGAGAACCTCTCTTTGGGTCGGTCCTCCTGGGTGCCTCAGTTGAGATAGGCTCACCGTCACCCCTCTGGATCTCGTTTACTGTTTGAGTGACCAAGCCGTCCTCAACGGGCTCTCCTTCAGTCTCAGTTCCCCTTTGATTACTCTCTGGCCCTGAGACTTCCTTTTCTGAGGCTGTTATTTTTGACAATTCTATTTCCTCATCAGTTGGGCACGTCACCTTCTTTGTGTGACTGGCATGGATCCAGTTTGGAATTCCTGCACACTTCACAGCAGTAGTAGTTGTTGGTATCACTTGATACAGCCCCTTCCAACGTGGCTCCAAACACGACTTCCTCATGTGTTTCTTGACAACAACCCAATCAACAGCTTTCAGGTTGTGACCTGGATCCTTTATCGGTGGCAGTGTGGTTGCTTCCACCTGGTGAGAGAAAGAGCGGACCTCTGTTCAATGTTCAGTGCGGCACACAAGAGCTTAACCACCTCATTGTTGAAGTGACTTCCTCTATCTGATTCTAAAGTGATCGGAAACCCGAAACGTGGAATCAATTCCCTAAGCAGCAACTTCGCTACTGTGAGACTGTCATTCCTGCGTGTAGGGTAGGCTTCAATCCAGTGACTAATAATGCACACAATCACCAACACGTATCTCAAACCTCCACACACAGGCATCTCAATAAAATCCAATTGCATTATGCTAAATGGACCTCCTGTTCTCCCAATGTGGCTCAAATTCACCACGGTCCCTTTCCCCGCATTCATCTGCTGACAGATGATGCACCGATGACAGATCACGTCTGCGGCTTGTCTGACTTTTGGATTGAACCAATCAATTTTGAACAACCTGATCATGGTGTCTCTACCAATATGTGCCTTCCCATGGTAGGACCTTGCAAATTGTGACAGAAGACTGTTCGGCAAAACCATTTTCCCCTCATCCGAGACCCATAAATCATCTGGTCTTTGTACACACTGCATTTTTAGCCAAGAGCATTTCTCCTCTCTGCTGGCACGACCCTGTAACAATTTTAATTCTTCCATCGTGTCAACCACCCTCAATGCGTAACCTGTGCATGTCTCATTTTCTGTTTCATGTAGCAATTCTCACTGATCCTTGAACGATATACAATTCAAGGCGCAAAACCTTGCGACTTGATCTGCATATCCATTTCCCATTGACACAAAGTAACTGAATCGCATGCAACAATTCCTTAATTCTTTCACAATATTTCACTGGAGAACCAGTGGAAGTCAGGAAACCCCTCTGTGACCATAATTGGCCAAAATCATGGACGATTCCAAATCCGTACAGTCAGTATATATAGTCACTTTTAGCTTGTCAGCGGCATGGCATGCCCTAGTAAGGGCAACCAATTCAGCCACTTGAGCAGAGTACACTCTTTCAAACCAAGATGCTTCTAGGATACCAGTGATTGTACATACAGCGTATCCGGCCCTCAGTACTCCTACTGAGTCTCTCAGACATGAGCCATCAGCAAAGATAATGTAGTCATTCTCTTCCAATTGGGTATCTTTAATATCAGGTCTCGGTTTGGTGCACAGTTCTGTTACCTCAAGACAATCATGTTCTACATCTTCCGCATCATCAACTTCTGTATTCTCATTGGGAAGCAAAGTTGCCGGGTTTAACAGAGTACATCATTTCAATGACACATTTGGTGACCCCAATATAATTGTTTCATATTTTGTTAACCGGGCATTTGTCGTGCTGAGTTTTGGTTCGGGTCAGCAGAATTTCGACTGAATGTGGGACCATAACTGTTAAAGGGTGTCCCATCACTATGCCTTCACACTGTGTGAGGCTTTGACCAACTGCTGCAACTGCATGCAAACAACCTGGTAAGGCTGCTGCGACTGGATCCAAAGTAGCTGAAAAATAGGCTACCGGTCGGTTTGCACCTCCATGGACCTGTGTCAAAATAGACAAGGAACAAGCATCACGTTCATGACAAAACAGGACAAAAGGCTTTGTGTAATCAGGCATACCTAAAGCTGGAGCCCTGAACATACACTCCCTTAATTCAATGAACGCCCTCATCTCTTTCTCGGACATAGTTAGGGTATCTGGGCCATCCTTAACCTCCTTAACTGTCAGTCTCACCAAGGGCTTGGAGATAACTGAGAAATTTGGGATCCACTGACAACAGTAGCCCACCATTCCCAGAAACATTCTAACGTCTCTCCGAGATGTCGGGGGATTCATCTGCAATATGGCAGTCACTCTTTCCTTGGAAATTTTCCTTGACCCTTTCTCAATCAGATGACCTAAGTACTTCACTTCCTTCTGACAATATTGCAAATTCTTGGGGGTCACCTTATGCCCATTTTTTCCCAAGTGGTTCAGTAAGGCAATTGTATCGTATTTGCGATCATCTCTTGTTTTAGATGCAATCAACAAATCATCAATGTACTGCACTAGAGTCGATTGGAAAGGCAGTTCCAACGACTCCAAGTTCTTCTTCAAGATCTGATTAAAAATGGAAGGTGACTCCGAAAACCCTTGAGGAATTTGACACCAACGTAGACCTTGTCCAGGAATTTAAAACTGAAGAGAAATGGACAGTCCTCATGAAGAGGCACAGAAAAGAATGCTTGAGACAAATCAACAACTGAGAACCATTCTGCATCGCATGGGCCCTGGAATATGATCACAGCCGTATTTGGCACTATTGGGCAACACATCACCACTATGTCATTTATCTTTCTCAAGCCTTGAACAATTCAGACTTTTCCACAAGGCTTTCTCAGACCCCCTGCTTCACAGTCTGCAATTATCTGCGTCACCTGAATAAGGACATCCTGTGCCATATGGTACTGCGGTACCTGTGGGAACATAGCATTTGGCTTCACATCTACTTTGACTGGTTCCACTCCTTTTATCAGTCCCACTTCCTTTCCAGTCAAGTCCCTCACTCTCTCCGTGACCGTCCCCTGCAAGTCTGCGGGTAGGTCAGTCATTGTGAACATCGGGAAAAAGATTATCAAGGGGTACTCTTCATCTGTGGTCTCTGTCTCAGGCTCCGAGATCTGACCATCATCCCCCTCATCATCACTGTTTGTCTGCACCTCAATTCCCTCATTAGAACAGGTGATCGAACACCTCGTCTTACACAGTAAGTCTCTTCCCAGTAGGGACTCAGGACTTGAGTCACAAACCACAAATATGTGTAGTCCCTGGAAGGTACCAATCTCAACTTGAACCGGATCTGTGATCGGATTAGTCAAAAGCTGATTGGCTACCCCTACTACCTTTATCGTTCATCCCAAAAGGGGCAACTTCGGAACCTCTGCACTTCTAACTGTAGAACGTGTAGCTCATGTGTCAACCAAGAATGAAACTTTGTGACACATCACTTTCCCTTATACGTAGGGTCCCCTCTGATCTACCTCTAGGGACGCTCCAAGCCTGCACTCCTCACTATCTGAACTGACATCTGACCATTCATCGTTTATTCCATTCTCACCACACAATGGGAACTGTTGTACTGTGTTATTTTGACCCATTCCTTGACTTGTGAACTGTTGAGGAAGCATCACCTGTTACTGTTCCATCGGCGCTAAGGGCAACTGCATTTGCTGTCTAGGTACCACTGGAATCTGCTGCTGCACTTGCTGCATCTGCACTGGTTGCATATGTGGCATTTGCAATTGTTGCATGGGTTGGAGACCCTGCATCTGAACCATGCTATTCTGAAAGTTCGGATTTGGACCCCTCATTCTAGGTCCCTTAACATTTTGGAATGCATTGACATCATTGCTTTGTTGAACCGCACCTTCCTGCACCATCATCAGGCACTCCCGCATCCAGTGTCCAACGTCCCCGCACGCATGACACGGCAACACCTTCTTCGTCCCTTGTACATCATTCTGAACCACTACGGTATTCATATCTGGACCACGGTTCACAAAACCTCCTCGACCTCTGCTCTCGCTTGAGCCTGAAACATTCCGTTTCCTTGTGGCTGTTGCACCATCTGTTGTACTCCGTTTCCCTGCATCTCTGCTTGCGCTGCCTTTATTTGCATCACCATCACCTTTTCCTTCAACTTTCTCTGCTTCAACTCGATCTCATCACTACAGTATTTTGCGTATTGCAACACCTCATCAATTGGCTTCGCTTGCCAACAGATCAAATGGCTCTTTATCATCTGGCTAATTTCTGGCCTCAGTCCCTCAACCAACCTAAACACAAGGTGGTTCATATCTTTCGGCTCTATGACCTCTGTACCACTGTAATGCTTGAACGCTTTTAACAAACTTTCATAGCAGGCATGTATCGACTCTTTGCCTTCTTGTGCCGTTCGATCAATCTTTTGCCAATCAATGTTTTGCAGTGACACTTTCTGCTTCAAAAACTCAATCACCTTAAAGTAGTACCTCATCACCTCAAGAGACGGAGCAGGTGACCCTGTCCCGGGCCGGTTCTGCTGTTGGCCAATCCACACTTCTCTTGCATTCAAGCCACAAATCGTCTGGAACAATAATCTCAAAGAGCGTATTCAGGACTTCCCAAAGACACTTCGCAAGCTTCACAAACCTGTCTGTTTGCTGGTACCACTCTATTGGCTTTTCTTTCAGCCTGGGAAAATCATTTGTGGATGACAAAATGTCACCTCTGGACCATGGTACATGGACAAGAACCCCTCCAGCTGTTTCACTCATGGGTAACATTTTTATTGTACCGGTATCCGGTGCTGGCTTCGCCTGCTGCTGCTCCACACAATCACTCTTTCTCTTATCTCTTTTCTTTGCCCATCTGCCTTCCCATTTTTCTAACGCTCCCCAAACTTGGGTGCTCTGTAGTATCTCTTTGAGGTGGGCCTTCATCCCAGTAGACCTCATATGCTCAAAGTCCTTAGGCTCGAAGTCTAATCTGTAACTCCTTTTCAGATGCTTGGTATTGTCTAAGTCTATATCATATTTGTCTGCCAGGTTCGCTAACCTCTGGTGCACCTTGCTCACCTCTTTAGTTATTTTCGGGCACAGGTATCTCAATTCTGCCTCAGTATAAGACTCTAGTCAGTTCACCCCATGCTCCCCTCAACTAACTCAGCTGCTTCCATGCCCAACCTCACAAAATTCAGGTATTCCGCTCTTTCCGACCACTCTGCTGTCGCAGGAGTAGTCTGTGGTGAATTCAGCTTGTCCAGCCATTCATTCAGTTGTTGCGCAGTTAAACCTTGCAACAAGATATTTCCAGTCTGCATTACTGATATTTGCGGTGCATTTGCACCTGAGACCTGCGGAGTCAGCAGTCCCAAACCTGAGTGTCTCATAGCATCTGGAGGAACCCCTATCGGACTGAAGTCTAACAGGGATCTAGACCTTTCTGCCATTTGGTCCACTGGAGTCATCCCTTGAGAGCTCCCTATCAACCCTCCTCTTGTCACGTCTTGGGTCATTACTCCCTTATCACATACACTAGGTTTGTCCTGCGCGTACAGCGGTACTTGTGGACCAACTGTAATGGGTAAAGATATAGCGGCTGGTGCCGGCTTATTCCCCACAACCTGTGGAACACTAATTCCCATGCTCCGATTCATGGCCTGTCCCATGGCCAACTGCGGTTCTGCGACCGAAGTGTAACTCAGAACCATTTGTTGCGGTGGTTGTGGCAGTAAAAGTGGAGTTGGTTCAATCTGCACTAATTTTAATCTCGCATACGCCTGGTCAGTCGGCACCATCAAGCTCATAGTGGTTTCTAATACTGGGACATCAGGGTAGAGCCTCTGAACTGGTGGTGGCTGCAACTGTATCTGCGTCTCTGGCGCAGTGGATGCACTAGCACCATTCTGTATTGGAGCTGATGTGGTAACATTATTTGCCTGTCCCGTATTTGTGGTCCCCAGGTTCTGTGTTGAATTTACAGGACCTGCACTAGTACTTGGTCTATTGTCATCTATGGCATATGGTGACGGTCGATCATCCAACAGCTGATTAAGAAACTCATCATCATCTGAGTCATCTGCGTCTACCCAAGACTTCTTAGTCTCCTTTTCCTTGCTAGAGCCCTTGTCCGTTTTACAAGTAGCCTTTCTTCCCTGCACGTTGGCTTCTTGAGTTATTGACGAAAACATCCTGACTCCATCTATTATTTCTCTTCTCCACATCCTGTGTTTGCTATCCCATCTAGCCTCCACTAGTTTCTTTTCTGCCTTTCTCATTCTCCTCTCAAACTTTTGTTGCCTCTGTCGTATGGCCATTAATTCCCAAATGGCTAACGCTTCAAACTGTGCTGGCCTCGGAGGCAGCTTTTGCTCAGTTAGGGCCTTCCGCAAATTCTCTAAGATCCCTATGTTGAACGTCCCATTCTCTGGAAACGCCAAACACACGTCTTTCTCTGTTAATTTGCACCACTGCTTTAGCCAAAGACATGGCGCGACTCCCTTCTCCTCCATTATAGCATAAGCTAGAGTATCCTCTGGCGGTGTAGGCTCCCCCACACTTGCGGTAATATACACATCTCCCATTAAAGCGCTTCTTAAAGAACTTCATTTTTTGTGTTTTTTTTCCCATTTATAACTGAATCAGGAAGTGACTTTAATTCCCAGAACACCTTCGCCTACCTTCTCAACCAATTGCCTCTCACAGACGGCTGCCAATCCGTGCGCGACCCTTCTCACTAACCAACCTATCCCAGCGCGGCTCCAATGACGTCACTCTCACACACACTGCGGCTGACAAAGCCTTTTGGCTTGTCTTCCTCACACTCGATTCGCACCAAACTAATGCAATATATTGCGAGCATAAAAACCCCAAATTTGCCGGTTTACTACAGGAAGGGTAACACAATTGCTTCAGAACTTTACAGAGATTTCACTTGAAGCCTCGGCCGCTACTCTCTCCTTTTCAGATCCCGCACTCATAAGCAAAATTTGACCCGCAAATTTTACTCTCGACTTGTCAATGGTTTGTCCTAGTGCACTTTAGAACTCACCAAATCTCCATTGAAGTTTTCACTCACGCACTTTGACTCAGACTCGACTCATCAACCACACTCGATTGACCTATTAAACCGCACAAATTACAACATAAACCAAGTGTCTCATACACTTATCAATATACTCCGGAGACTTAGACTGCGCAGGGTCACCAACAACCACGTGGACAATTTTTTTTTTACCACAAAGCGCCACACTCACATGAAGTTCGCCGACTTCCCTACTCTCATACTGCGGAGTACGCCCACTCCTACTAAAACATCACCTTGCCTAAAATTCTCACAACCCTCACAATTCACCTGCGGTATGCATAAGCTGTGCAAGCGCAAATCCTACTTCACTCACACCATCACTAGAACGCCGAGAACATTCCCAACAATCATCTCCCCAATTTGTATTGTCTCAAAAAGAATTCTAAGACAATGGTCCCTCGTCTTAGGGCCCCAAAGGGCTGTAACCGTCCTCTGCTACCAGAACTGATAACGCGTCCCACTCCTAATAATTTAACTTATGAGGGGACTCGTTTTAGGCCAATGAACCTTTTGACCCTGATTGGAGACACCTTAAGACGAGGTATCTATTCTGCATTTCAATTACTAGATCAATAACCACATCAATATTCACAATAGCGATCAATCAAATTAGTTAATTACATTAATAAGAATTGAAACACAACATGACCTTCCGGCCACGAATGACCACACATAGTTCAGTAAGATTCAAGATATTTATTCCCTATTTGTTACACTCTACTAGCAAGTTTATTAGTCTTAACGCCAGAAAACACATCAGCAATGTCACAATATGACAACTAGAATACGACTTAAGCAAAGCAAAGATTATAAACATTAGAACAAAACACGACGTCAACATGTATCAACTTTAGCAGAGTATCATTAGTACAATCATTCAACAAAGCAAGGGTTCTGTCATTTGTCTATTTGCTCCCAATATTAGTGAACTCCTTAACTTACCTCTAATTAGCATCAGCATGTTGGGCTTCATGCAAAACGATTTAGCAACACAAATTTAGAAAACATCCAACTATGGACACTATCAAAAGAGCAGTTGGTACCTAGAAAGAAAAGGCAAACAGACAATGACAATTTCATCATTATATAGTTACCCTCCGTAATGGGTCAGCATACAGAGTCAGTCTTCGTCCTCAGGACAGCAGTCGATTCGCCATCAGCCAGGATAGAACAGCAAAGTTTCAGCAATACCAGGCAGAAAGTTCTTCCCTCATAAGGAGGAGAATTATTTTATAGGGCAAGGAGAAGATGAGGATGTTTAGGATATCAGGCAATAAAGTCTTATGGCAGAGCAAAAATGGCAGGATAAAAAAGGCACGCAAATGGCAAGTGGCATAGGATGGCTCGCTATGGCTCACAGAAAAAAATGGCTGATTTCTCCTTGTGACTTGTCATTATATCAAATCCCCTAATTTCCAATTGGGCAAAATCTGGTGCATCACTATGTCCAATAGTCCGTTGATCACCTTACTAGAATTTTCCACCTAAAACAGTTCTCATGCAGTTTATTGGCTCCTGTGATTTGCGTCTTCATCGGATAAAATGGCAGGTAAGAAAAGTTACACGCGTTGCTTCAGTCAGTAGTTCCATTGTCTTTACCAGTCGTAGGCGACCTTGTACCTGTTGCAAATTACACTGTTGCATTCAGCAAGAATGTCTCCTTGAGCAAGTCGGGTCTCATGAGAAAGAATTTACTACGGTAACACACACACATCTCTAGCTTCTGGAAAAGTACAGCTACATGTCCTTCAGGAAGACAGCACATTGCACGTTAGAGAAACACATTTAATATGAGACCAGGCAGCTAGGCCCCGACTCTAACTAAGGCCTAGTGACTAAATTAGCAAAACCTTAATACATGATTCATAAAGCTAGTATAAAATCATACATTAGCACATTATTAATTAATCATTAGTCAAATTCATTAATCATCGTATACATTGATGGCCACTCCCCGTGGGCACATTTCAAACACGGACATAGTAGTGCATTGCTTCAATCCCTCTGCAATTTAGTTATACATTATTTTGCAAGCATATCACGTTAATATTGAATATAAAAGCTACACTCCAACTAGAGCAATTGTGGATTTTTTTTCCAGATCTAGTGTGGTGTCTAGGGGAATTTGTAAGGTGAAGAATCAACAGTATCCATAAGAAATCACCAGACCTGGCCATATCTACTCTAACCAAATCTATCTCTGATGAACAAATCACTTTAAAAAAACACTTTTCCCATTCACATGGACGTAGCTTTGCAGGGTGCGGGGGAGTGTTTGGGATGTTACACTCCACTAATAAATGTATTTTGTTGGGTGCAGGTGCTTTCAGTCGGGTATGGTGAGGTGTCTGTCGGATTTCACCAGGAATTTTTACATACACAAAAACGCACACACATTCTGACCCTCTGTGTATAAAAATACTTCAAAAATTGTGCCTATTTCACAAAATAATGTGCTTTCTCTCTCAGTAACCCCACCACTGCCCCTGAAGCTCCTCTGTGCGCCTTTTTAAAATTACGTGCCCCCCCCCCCCCCATTACCAATCTTACTGACCAAGCTATGCCCCTGCTCATTCACAGATCAGAAGCCAGGTCACTCAACCAATTTTTTACTAAATTTGTAGAGGATGACCTTGGGAGATCTGGCACTGTGGCTCAATGTACCTTTTTCTAGCAAACACCATCGGGGACTTTGCACGCGGGGGTTACGAGGATCCGCGTGAAGCATCCTTCTGTGATGGGGTTGTCGCAGCATCTGTTGACGGGCCTGGCCTCTTGGGTCCTGTCATTTCCGCCTCTCGCTTGCAGCAGCCACGCACTCAATCCGTGCGCCAGTTGCTAATCCATCAGAGCATCAGTGTTTGTACATTGATTAAAACTGCTCTTCTGTTGTGGAGCAGGAATGCCACTGGAAGGAAGTCAGTTTCATCGATAAAGTACTTGGCAGTAAAACTGCTGGATATTCCCAGAGTGGAGCGGGACGCAGCGTTCCATGTCAGACAAATCCCTGGCGATGATTCTGAAACAATGAAAACAAATGAAACTAAAGATGAACTATTCTAATTGTCACGAGTAGAGTTTCAGATAATATGTGTTTATTACAAAATATGTCGTAACAAACTATACAGACTAGTAAATAAATCCTGTTCTTTTCTGGTAATATGTTACAAAACACCTCTTTGAATCTGGGCAGAATCTGCTCATTTAATTCTATATCGTGTTCTATTACAGTAAGTACTCAGCATCTCCCTACATCTATTTGTAGCCAGCGGTCGAAGTGCATTAAAAAAATGTATGGGAACTGTGATGCTGCATGCAGTGGGGGCAGGGTCAAAGGTGTGGATACAAAAAACAAAAATTCTCCTTGAGGTAGCTGCATATATAATAACTCAACGGATTAAATAGAAAAAAAAAAAAAAAGTTAAGTTAATCAGTTGTATGTGCACTATTGTGTATTATTAAACCGCTATCAGCTATTGCACTGAGAGGTCTGTGTGTAACCAGAATGCCAAAGAATGAAATCATGGTTAGGACAATGGAGAATTGTGGCTTGTTAGTGCTAGGACGGCCCAACCTGTGACAGGAAGCGCTGAGAAAATGTCATTATGTTAAACTTGCATTGCACGCAATGTAAGACAAGCTGCGACCAAATGTGCAAAAAGGTTTCCGATAAAACGGTGCTTCTAAAATATAGGTTTTAATATTACCCAGACTATAGGTAATTGTATCTATATAGCTTTTACTACTCCTGATGAGGTGTCAAAGCACTTTTCGATGAGTAGCATGCTACTCCTGAAACCAAAAGGATTAGTGGTGGATTAGTATAGGGAAATACGAGTACAGTATTAGTATAGGGAGGTAGGAGTTACTTTGAGCAGAGGACATGCGAGTCTGTTAGTTGGTTTAAATAGAATAAAGGAGGGATAGCTGGAAAAATCCAGAAGTGTTAATTGGGAGATCATAGTAGTAAGATGAGGGTTGGGGTGAGTAAAGGAGAGGTGATGGATGGAAGAGTCTGTAGAAAGGGATTAGGAACACCATAGTAGTTAAATGGGGTTTGGGATGAGTTAAAGGAGCGATAAAGAAGGGAGACTTTAGTAGGGTTGTTTGGGAGATTATAATCGTAAACCGAGGTTTGGGGTGAGCCAGGAGGGAAGAGTCTGGGGAGGGTTATTTTGGAGATCATAGTAGTAAAATGGGTTAGGGACGAAACAGAGTGGAGATAGAGGATAGGTTGATAGAGGTATAGGGTGATGGTCAGAGAGCAAAGCTTTCTAAAGTAAAATAGTTTTTTCCTCTTGTACAGTAGGATTAGAGTAGTAAACGTATTGATACATGATTATATAATCAAGGGAATAAATGTGTAAGGAATAATATATTGAGATTTAAAGTTGTCTCATATAAATACAGGCTTTCTAGAGTTACAGTATTTGAAGTTAATTTATTTGTGTAATTTTATAACATTTTATCTTTCCTCGATATTTCAATAGTGAAATACTTGTAGATACATCTTGGACATGCTGATGAATTAATAAATCAATCAGGAATTTGAGGGTCTCAAGGCGCTGGGGGGGAGGAGAGGTAGTGCTCGAACAGCCAGGTCTTGAGAAGTTTCCTGAAGGTAAGGAGGTCTTTTGTCTGGCGCGGGTGGGTGGGAAGAGTTTTGGCAGTGAGGTGCGAGAATGATCTACTGCCTGTTGTAGTTCTGTAAATGCTTGGGACGGTTGCGAGGGTGAGGTCGGCGGAGCGGAGATGCCGGGTCGGGGTGTAGAAGGAGAGCCGTCTGTTCAGGTATTCTGGTCCGGTGTTGTGCAGTGCTTTGTGAGCGTGGGTGAGGAGTTTGAAGGTTATTCTCTTGTTGACTGGGAGCCAGTGCAGGTTTCTCAGGTGGTCTGTGATGTGGCAGCGGCGGGGGATGTCCAAGATGAGGCGTGCAGAGGCATTCTGGATGCGTTGCAAGAGTAACTGCGGATAAAGGGTATGCTGAAATGGTCTTGGAGGCTCCAATGAGGCAACTTCTCCAGAGGAGATTCCATATTATGACATACTGTGCTCACAGTCACTGACAATAATGCATTCTCAATACATCTTACCCCTGATCTTATGAGAGAATTTCCATCTACTCTTCCCTAGAAATAGGTCCAGAAGATGTGATGTCATATTGCATCTGAATTGACATTTAGAGGAGATTTAACACTATGGTTTCAAAACATTCTCTATACTTGGTTTCAAAATCATCTGGGAATAGTTGAACAGGTCGATAGCGATTTTTCTATGGGACAAGAAGAACTAGATAGAGAACCTTAACATGATGATAATCTACTTGGCATGAATCCACAGTGTCAATTCGACTCAGCACTCCCCCACAAAGTAACCAGACTCCAAATGAACATCTATTGTATTACAAGAAGAATGTGCATATAAACTGAAAATGTTTGCATGCACAGAACAACCGGCCAGTCTATGTGCAGGCTCAAGAATTCCTCTTTGACTCACATGCATGCATTCAAGTGTTGTACCTGCAGTTGTGCGACTTCACTTCAACAACTGGATTATTGTGTGTCATACACATAAGAGGAAGACATGTTCTCATCTACCAGTGTGCTTTCTACCATACCGTAACAAAAAAAAAAAAACACCTTACTGTGTACTTTGTATGGGAGAGAGTATCCAGGATCTTCTGCCACTGCACCAGCATCAGTGTTCCTCAATCATCACAGAAAACAACCAGCTCCTCTGGTGAGGTGAAAACATTCTTCCATTCCCAAACAGGCGCCACACAGTCCTCTTCATTGCGCCTGGCACAGAAGGACCCCCGTGTGACGTCCTTGTCAGACTCCCTCAGCACTCCAGCCCTGCTACCACCACCAACCTCAAACAACTGCGCCAACAGCATTGTCCCCATCAAGAGCAGCCAACAGAGAAAATCCTCCAAAAAGACCAGCTGGTACACCCAAGAACTCAGAACAGTGAAACGAGACAGCAAATGGCGCACCAGCAAGGATGCGTCAGACACAGCAGCCTTCAAGACCTCCTACAACCTCTGCTACCGCCTTCTTAGGGCAGCAAAGCAGACAACGCTTGCTGCATGCATAGAAACCAACACAACCAAGCAACTTTTCAACAACCCAACTGCCAGCAGAAACATCACACCCTCACAGGGCTTGTGCGACAACCTCGGCCACTTTTTCCACTACAAGATCGCAACCATATACAGAAACTTCAAACCCCAACCCATACCTACAGATTTCCTTGATAGACATGCCGCCATTGTAACCAACACGAACCACACACTGACCATCTGGAAGATCCTCTCCACGCAGGACATCACCATGAAATCCATCTACTCAAGAGCTCAAACAGACCCATGCCCGCACCACATCTTCAACCTTGGATACCAAAGGATTTGCCAGGAACTCACCACCTTGGTCAACACCTATATCACCACCAGAACATTTCCGGACACCGATTTCCTGAATTATGACAATACATCGGGTGCACCTTAGTTATTTTACCTGAACTAAATGCTGTGTATACACACCACAAATGATATATGTGCACTACTTCAGCACCATAACATGAGCATTGTAATCCAATATAATGTTAAAAGGTTAAAACAATTCAACACCAAATAAATAAAAAAATGCAATAAACATTAAAATTACATTTTGTAAGTGTATGTACGGAATCACAGTAACACATGCTAAGCTTTTAGCTCACTGTATGTTCTTTCAGGTCTAGGCCTAATTGCAAATGCTTTACAATAATGAACCAAAAATATAATTGTGAACTCCCACATGATTGACAGACAATACTCTCTCAAATAAAACCAACTTTGACAATGTAAACTGGCAACCAATGGGGTCCATCCAGCAAACGCTTGGATAAGTTAACAAAAACATTTGAAACCCAGAAGCAGAGAAAGCAAAATAAACTCTTGCCCTACACTTTTAAAGGAAAAGTCTCACTATACAACAACTCAGTCCTCTAGCACACTACACTCTACTCAAAGTTAATAGTGAATCTGTGCCTTTTAACAGAGCACATTTCAGCTGACACTTTGCTTTCAAGTTGGTACATCCATTGCACAACTGTCAACAGATATCAGAAGTCCACAGTTCAGCACATATTGTCATTTTTCAGATGGTCCCCAAAAAAAAAAGAACATCCTTTCAAGTGCTTTTAACGCCTAGGAATTGTCTGTGCTCTGATAGGCCGCACCACATTGGGGGTGCACCTCAAGTGTGTCAAATAAGCCTGTTTTTGCTTTATAGCAGGTGATATCCCCAGTGTAGGGCGGTAAACAAAAACAGGAAGGAAGAGGGCTCAGCTGGCTACCAAGACAACAAGCGCATCATACGAAAGTCACATCTGTAACGTATGTTAAGCCCCAATATAACAAATGTGCACATGGCGCATAAACAACAATTACTAGCAGTGCTCACATGAATAAACATTTTAATGTACGATTATTTAAAATCATTACAAACATTTCATTTCCACAACAAACTGCAGTAGCAACGATTAAATAGCAATAAAATATTATAATACACCTGAAGTCACTTCATTATGAGCTTATCTTCAAGGAAGACCATGTAAAAATTGTATTGTGGATTTATAATCTTGGGAGAACTTTTTTTTTCTCAGAGGCTACTGCAGCAATATTTCTGCTTCGTTCAGTTCATTGACTGCCGCCTTCTAAAAATGTAAGAACTGCTGGCAACTGGGTCATGCCCTCATTCAGACAAGACTTGACAGCGTCCCTACAGGTTCTGATGTTGAGTTCTAAAAGTTGGACTCAGCCAACATTTCCTTAGTGCTTGCAGTTTCCTTAAAATACACCCTATGGCATGATTCGGGGGATGAGCGGCATAATCTATTTAGGATATCCATACTGATGCTCAATCCTCTGTACCATACGCCTCCAGGGGTATCTTTCGGAGTCTTAGCCTTATAAGCTGCATTTCTGTTCCCCTCATTTACCATTTTATGTAAAACAATCATTGGCAAGGGGAGTCATACAAATTAGCTACCAATTTATCGTGCAACTTCTTCACAAGGTCCTTCAAGTCCAAATCTGCGAGTATGATTTTAGATTTCTTCAACAAAACACTTGATAACTGCTTTGGAGGGAGATTTGCTCCCTAAATATCATGCAACTGATTTTTTTTAATTGAGGTGTGGAAGCATTAGTTCATTGATTAATTCATAAATGGTTGCCACGTGCTCCATGAAAATCAAAGTTGTCATTGATTTACAAACGGCTACCTTTGTCAAAGCAGTTATGCCTGCACAGGTCAGATTCTTTAAAAATAAATCAGAATTTGGGCCGAGGTCTCTTGGGCTTGCACATGAGCCGCAGATAGCCCTCTCCTCTATCCATACCCGCTAGATATTTGTAGGAAGAAACACTCTCCATACTTTCTTTGTTTAAAAACTATGAGCCTTTTTTCTTTATTTTTCAACCGAAAACAGTGACCTTAGTTTCAGAAAGGGCAATTTGAAAGTTGTTTATTACACAATAACTGGCTACAGCGCCCAAAGATATCTGCAAATCAAGGGCCGTCTGACCCAACAAGACAATCATCCATTGTAATATTTGCATTTTAGTACTGATAGAGCGTTCCGACCTAATAAATTACCTGTATTTGGACGCTCTTGGGTCGATGAATCTTTTGACCAAGTGGGGCTCTCTTCACCCGAGATTAGTCAATTTAATCTAATCAATAATCAATAACGAACATAAGCAATGCCCTGATCAACATAACACTTCACAATCAATCCAGAAAACATTTCGGCGAACCATGACCTTCCGGCCATGAATAACCACACCAGTTTATTCAAAGTTAATGCATTTATTTCCCTATATTAATAAAGCTAGCACGATATAAATGTGTCTCAACACCAAATGATATATGTAAATGAACATTAATAGCTGTCCATAACGGCGAAAAAGATGCAATCTATGCAGCATTTGAATAACAATGCATTCGATGATAGCAACGCAAACCACTAAAACTATAATCTGTAATGGGCTAATTGCATACATTAGTCAGCATAACAAGGTCTCAAATTGCATCGTGCAACAAATGAATCCTCATCTAACCTCAAATTAGCATCTGCATGTGGGACTTCATGCAAAAAACAATTTAGCAACATTGATTTGGAAAACTCCTAACTAGGGCTCTTATCAAAAATCAGCAGTTGGTTACCTAAAAAGAAACACAATGCAATTGTACATTTTCCTTTCATATTTACCAAATTCAATCAGCATTCAAGGAAGTCTTCGCCTCACAGGTACCGGTTTCGATCAGCATGGGACGGGGCAAAGGGGCAGGGTGGACGGGGCAATTGCCTCACAGCGGCAAGATAAAAGGACAAAACTACTACTTTATGCAAAAGGGGCAAATCAAAGTTAAAGTCTCTAGGGCGAGAATTACTTAAAGTCTCTTTCTCTCGATTAGAGAAAGCATCAAAGTCTCATTTAAAATGGCGTCGAACATCAATTGGCATCGTAGAAGATGGCAAAATGACGAGGTCGGCAAGATGGGCCATAATGGCTGCAATGGGCAATAATGTCCTCAATGAGTGCAATGGGTAATGGCCTCTTTCTTCTTGTGCACCAGGTTTAAATAAACAACAGTTCAAATCCAGTAGGGTCTTCCATTGGAGGGTTCATAGGTTGGCTTCAAATTGTCCAATCAAAAACAACAATTCACAAGCTTCTACCTAGGCATACATTATCCTTGGAGTCGGGAACGTAAGTTGCAACATATTTTACCAATTAACTCACTTTCAGAGCTTCCATTGTCTGCACCTGCAGATTGACCTTGGAGCAAAGAAGAAGATGCCAGGCTGGCACGAAACCTTAAAGATAAGCATGTGAACCGATCTCACTGGAAAAGTACAGCTTCAAGCAAGAATACACGTTTTATTAGCACATTAGAAAAACACGAGCATCTAAACCGTGAGACAAGGCAACTAGGCCGAAGCCTCCACTAAAGTTATGCTAAGTTAAAACATTTCAAACAAGCAAATCATGGCACACGTTTACGGTTATGTCAGATTATTACAATTCTAATACATCACGTTATATAAAGCACTCTTATAAATGTTGGTGAACTACTCTGAGGGCACATTTGTCCCCGTACAATCTTTATTAGTTCGGTTAAAGTCACACTTGATTATTGCGGCACTACGTTTATGCGCTAATAAATGTAAAACCTTCGTTTCTGCGTCATCAATCCCTCCTCTGATGACTATTTGTCATCACACAAAACTATTCCCACAAATTTTATTCCATTAAAATTCTGTCAGTTCTCTTTGCCTTTTAGTTCCCCTTGTTTTTGCCTTGTATTCTTCTGCCATTCTTTTCATCATTTTCTCTTCCTTCCTTCTTTTAATTCTTGCCATGATCATTAGTCTTCCCCTCTTTATTCCCCAAATCCCAAAGATGCAAATTAGTACTATTAGTATTCCCTGTATTATTTTTAGTAATATTCCATTCCAAATGCCACCAAGCCAATTTCCCACTGAAGCAACTCCCTTTCCAACCTTCTCCCAAACTCCTGGTTCTTTCAATTCCTTCAAGTCTGCACTCTCTTTTGTTAAATTTGCAAGCATTGTTTTAATCTTCACACTGTTGTCTGGTATATACGTGCAACAGTGACGCGCACCAAGCATTTTGCAAACGCCGCCATCCTTTGCTAAAAGAATGTCTAGGGCAAGCCTGTTTTGAAGAGTCATAGCTCTTTCTGCTGCAAGTTCAGCATCCATCAGGATTATAGCACCTGAAAACTTTGTCAACATGTTATCCACTATAGTAGACAACTTTCTTATTTTGATGGAATTCAACACAACTCCCAATGAAGGAATCATGGCTCCAAATATATCTCCTACCACAGCAGCTGCGGTCTCTCTTTTCTGGATACGATGAGATCCAGACGTCTTTGGAATCACCGATAGGTCATCCAGTTGATAAACCTTTGGGAACACTATACCCAAATAACATCTCCCCCACCATCCCTTTGGAAGACGATAATAGGCATTATGCCCACAAATGTAATATACACCAGGTATGACAGGGTCAAGTCCGTTCAGCATGAATGTCCATTTGGCCTTAAAGATAAACGTATGTTTACATTCACTCGCTCCCACGAAAATGTTATCATAATAAGATTCACCACGATATATACAAAATTTCCCTACATGCCAAGCATCTAAAGCTATTTTTCCTTGTGTTTTTATTGCGGCAAAAGCATAATTATCTACTGAAGTCCTCTTACTTAGCTCCTTTTCTAATTTCGCATTCATTTGTGCCCTTCTATCATCTGTGCGATCTAAAAAGCTTATTTCTACTGTAGAGAGCGAGCAGGTAAGGTTTTCCCTATGAGCGTGAGCTGTTTCAAAAGGTTGCATTGGCTCGAAAAATTCCCTCATTATTTTAGCATCCCAATCTTTAGCAATCTGGCTTAGTTGCGTTATTATAGGAACATATGCAAAGGTAACATCATAATTTGAGTAAAAATACTGTATGTTAGTTTGACCATAAAATCTAGAAGTTACTAAACTACATGTAATCCCATATGTAAGAGGCATGTGGTGATAAGTCACCCCTTCCGTTACCGATGTCGGTATCTGTGTACACACATAACAATCTTTCGCATCCATAGTCTCAACATATTCTGTTAGTAGGCGATAGAAGACATTATACGAAAGTTCCTTCTTATCATGCAAGTGTCTCTCATCTAATTCTAGTCTTTTCAATGCGGTTAGTTCAGTGACAGTAACAGGAGCAGAAGTAGAAGCATCAATTTTCTCATTCTCACCCTTACTACGCGTTGCAAGCACTATTGCCATTATTATTAGTACACATGCAGTTATCAAGCCTATACACGCATATTTACAATATTTCACTCTACTGTTTTGTGTAGCGTACTTAGTCATGATCTGTATAGAATCAGAGAGCTAGAAGCACTTATAAAGAAACGATTTAGCAATTAGTTACAAAGCTGAACGAGCGCAATGTTCACACAGTTCTCTTCAGGAGCCCAGTCACTTATCGGTTAGCAGCATTTGTCTCAATTCGGCAATAACTCAGTCTTTTATCAGTTAGCAACGTTGTCTCAAATCGGGTTTAAGAGTCAATCAGGTTATCAAAGTCTTATCAAGTTAGCAAATGTCTCATCCAGTTTAGCAATGTCTCAGCTGGTTGTATCACGTTAGATTATAGCAAGCAATGTCATTTATCAGTTTTTCTTTTTCAGTCAATAGTGTCCATAAAACTTTTCTTTTCTATTGGTATCTCTTCTTCTTCGTTCTCAAGGCTAAGAGATACAAATTCGTCGGTCCAATCGTCATTGACTACATATGCCCATTCTGGACCGGAATATCTCCTGTTTGGTATCCTTTTCCTTTTCAATTTTGCATCTCTCTTTGATTCTGACTCACTGGTACTTTCCTCTTTGGCCAAGTCTTTTTCTTCACTTGATGTTGGTACCACGACAGACACTTCCTTTCTTTTCTCTTTCACTCTTGGCCCTTCACTGTCGTTCAACGTTTCTCTAGTTCTTAGTTTTACTGGTGATATACTTGGTCTTCTCTTTGCACTGTGTCCACTTGATGGACCTGCGATCTCTTCTGAAGAAGTTTGAACAGTTTCGTTCTGTTCTGCCTTGTCCCCTCCTTCTGGGGAGTCAATCAGGTTTTCCTTTTCTTTTTCTGTACCGTCTGCTTCTGGGAAAGCCCTCCTCTGATCAGGCTCTCCTGCTTCTTCACCTCTTTCGAGCCCTTTGTCACCGTTACTTTCTTCAGGCTCTTTGTCACTTTCAGCTGCTTCAGGCTCTTTGTTACCTTCAGCTGCTTCGTCGCTGTCTGAGGTTTCTCCTTGGTCTTCCCCAAGTGAATCGGTTGTTTCGTCCTCAGAGAATATTTCTCTCTCCTCTATTTCTGCCTGTTCGCTTCTAGTTCTGTTTTGCTCTGTTTCAGCGCTCGGCACTTTGTTATCAGGTACTGGCAGTTTCAGCGCTTCAACTTCCTCATCTGTGGGACACAACACTTTCTTTGTATGACTGGCGTGGATCCAGTTGGGAACTCCCGCACACTTCACAGCGGTAGTGGTCGTCAGGATCACTTGGAAAGGGCCTTTCCAACGGGGTTCCAGACACGACTTCCTCACGTGCTTCTTTATCACGACCCAGTCACCTGCTTTCAGTGTGTGTCCTGGACCTTGGATCGGTGACAAGGTGGTTGCTTCCACCTGGTGAGAGAAAGAGCGAACCACGTCAGCCAGACCTTTGCAGTAGTCTAACACCATATCATCTGTAATATTCAAAAGCGCGTTTGCGGGAACTGCAGGAAGTCTCATGGCCCTGCCCATGAGAATTTCGTGCGGGGACAATCCAGTCTTTCTGTCAGGGGTGTTTCTCATTGACATTAACACCAAAGGCAATGCGTCAGGCCATTTCAAATTTGTCGATGCACATATTTTCGCCATTCTTGATTTCAGTGTACCATTCATTTGTTCCACCAGTCCTGAGGCTTCAGGGCGATAGCTACAATGCAGTTTTTGCTCAATGTTCAGCGCTGCGCAAAGTAACTTTATCACCTCGTTATTGAAGTGACTTCCTCTATCTGACTCTAAAGAAATCGGGAATCCGAAACGTGGTATCAACTCCATCAACAATAGTTTTGCAACTGTAAGGCTGTCATTTCTACGTGTGGGGTATGCTTCAATCCAGTGACTAAAAATGCACACAATCACCAACACATACTTCAGACCTCCATGCACAGGCATCTCAATAAAGTCCATCTGCATTCTGCTGAACGGGCCACCCGCCCTGCCAATTTGGCTCACGTTCACAACCGTTCCCTTCCCTGGGTTCATCTGCTGACAAATGACACAACGATGGCAAACTGCTTCTGCAACTTGACGGAATCTGGGGTTAAACCAATCAGTTTTGAACAATCTTATCATGGCATCTCTCCCTAGGTGAGCCTGCCCATGATAGAACCGCGCTAGCTGCGATAAGAGACTATTTGGTAAGACAAATTTTCCCTCATTTGAAACCCATAACTCATCTGGCCTCCTTGTACATTGTGACTTAATCCAGGAAGCTCTTTCATCCTCCCTGACGCTATTCTGTAATGCTTTTAGTTCATCCATTGTATCCACGACCTTCAAGGCAAATGCTTCAGCTGGTTCGAGCTCTGGCTCACTTATCAAATTCCATTCATCCCTGAGCAATATACAGTTCAAGGCACAAAATCTTGCGACCTGATCCGCATATGCATTTCCCAGGGAAACATAGTCCTGTCCTTTTGTATGAGCACTACACTTTACGACTGCAATTTCGGCTGGCATCTGAATGGCGTGTAACAATTCCCTTATTCTCTCCCCGTTTTTCACTGGGGTCCCTGAAGAGGTCAGGAAACCTCTCTGTGACCATAGTTGCCCAAAGTCGTGCACAATTCCAAACCCGTACTGACTATCAGTGTAAATGGTAACCTTCATCAATGTAGACAGTTGGCATGCTCTTGTAAGGGCTACAAGCTCTGCTACTTGTGCGGAATAGACTCCTTGAAGCCAGGACGCTTCCAAGACACCTGTTACAGTACATACAGCATATCCTGCTTTCAAAATTCCCAATGCATCTCTTAAACATGACCCATCAACAAAAACAATTTGGTCATTTTCATCAAGCTTAGTATCCTTAATGTCAGGTCGGGGTTTTGTGCAAAATTCAGTCACCTGAAGGCAGTCGTGCTCGACGTCTTCAGCGTTCTCAATTTCAGCATTTTCACCGGGAAGCAAGGTTGCTGGATTCAATGTAGTGCACCTTTTCAGCGGCACATTCGGTGAGCCCAGAATTATTGTTTCTTACCCTGTGAGTCTTGCTCCAGTCATGTGTTGCGTTCGGGAGCGGGTCAAAAGTATCTCAACTGAGTGAGGGACCATGACTGTTAATGGGTGTCCCATCACTATTCCTTCACTCTGAGTGAGGCTGATACCAACTGCTGCTACGGCGCGCAAACACCCTGGCAGTGCTGCTGCGACCGGATCCAAAGTAGCTGAAAAATACGCTACTGGTCTGTTTATGCCACCATGGGCTTGGGTCAAGACAGACAAAGAACATGCATCACGTTCATGACAAAACAATGTGAAAGGCTTTGTGTAATCAGGCATACCTAAAGCTGGAGCCTTGCACATGCATTCTTTCAATTCAATAAAAGCATCCATCTCATCTCCTTTCAGCTCAATTTCATCCAAGGCATCCTTCTGGGTCAGTTTCAGTAAAGGCTTTGCTAGAGTTGAGAAGTTGGGAATCCATTGGCGACAGTAGCTCACCATTCCCAAAAACTTCCTCACCTCCCTCCTCGTCTTTGGTGGACTCATTTGAAGTACACTTGTTATTCTTTCCTTCATTATTCTCCGTGACCCTTTCTCTATTTGATGACCCAAGTATTTCACTTTCTTCTGACAGAACTGCAACTTTGGAGGAGACACCTTGTGTCCATTCCTTCCCAAATGGTTCAGTAGAGCAATGGTGTCGGCTGTGCCGCCACTTTCTGTCTTAGATGCAATCAGTAAGTCATCAATGTACTGTACTAGGGTTGACTCAAATGGCAATTCTAACGCTTCCAAGTCTTTCTTTAGAATCTGATTGAAAATTGACGGTGACTCAGAAAACCCTTGAGGAATTCGACACCAATTGTAAACTCTGTCTAAGAATTTGAAACAAAAGAGAAATTGGCTGTCCTCATGAAGAGGCACCGAAAAGAATGCTTGTGACAAGTCGATGACTGAGAACCACTCGGCATCGCAAGGGACTTGAAACATTATCACAGCTGGATTCGGTACTACAGGGCAGCATTTAATTATGATGTCATTTATTTTCCTCAAGTCCTGCACTATTCGGACCTTTCCACTCGGCTTTATTAGTCCCATGATTGGTGAATTACATGGACTGCTTAACACTTCTTTCAATACTCCTTGTTTTACAAACTCGTCAATGAGTTGGGCGACTTTCATGAGGGTGTCTTGTGCCATGTGGTATTGTGGGGTCTGGGGAAAGGTTACATTGGGTTTTACGGTCACTTTCACTGGTTCCACTCCTTTCACCAATCCCACCTCTTTTCCTGTCATATCCCACACTTCCTTTCCGACTGTTTCCCGTAATTCAGCTGGAATATCTTCTTCAGTTATCATCGGAAAAAGGTTAATCAGGGGATATTCTTCATCGACAGTTTCCATCTCATCCCCTTCTACACTGTCCTCTTCTTCCTCATCACTGCTCGTCTGAATTCTAATTCCATCGTTCGAACACATAATCGAACATCCCAATTTGCACAATAGGTCTCTCCCTAACAGTGCTATCGGGCTTGAGTCACATACCACAAATTTATGTAACCCTTGATAGTTACCAATTCTGACTTGTACTGGATCTGTGATTGGGTTTGTCAGGTGCCTGTTTGCTACTCCCACTACTTGAATTGTTCTCCCTGAGAGTGGCAAATTTGGTACTTCAATGCTCCTAACAGTTGAACGTGTGGCTCCTGTGTCAACCAAGAATGAAACACGATGACCCATAACTCTTCCCTCCACATATGGACCCTTTTGATCAACTTCCAAGGATGCTGCAAGCACACAATTTCCCTCCTCATCTGAACTTTCACTCTCCCATACATTGTTTATTCCATTCTCACTGTGTAGTGGGAACTGTTGTACTGTGCCATTTGTATTCATCACCTGACCCGAGACCTGTGGAGGAACCATCACTTGCTGCTGACTCATTGGTGCCAAAGGTATTTGCATTTGCTGATTAGGTACCATGGGAAACTGCTGTTGCATTGGCTGCATTTGCGTCATCTGCATACGGGGCATCTGCATCTGCTGCGGCTGCATAGGCTGTAATCCCTGCAGCTGATTTATGGTCTGAAAATTTGGGTTTGGACCTCTCATTTTCGGTCCCCTCATTGTCTGGAATGCATTGACATCATTGTTTTGCTGACCAACACCTGCAGCTTCCTGCACCACCATCGGGCACTCGCGTTTCCAATGCCCGACGATTCCGCACACGTGACACGGCATCACCCTTTTCATTGCCTGCACACCATTCGGAATCGCAACAGGGTTCAAATCCGACCATTACTCCCAAAGCCTCCTCTGCCTCTGCCTCTCGCCTGTGGCTGAAACACCATGTTTCCCTGCGGCTGCGGTATCTGCTGTTGGAACCCTTGCAATCCTTGCAACCCTGTCTGAGCTGCTTTAAGTTGCATCACCATCACTTTCTCTTTCAACCTTTTCTGTTTCACTTCAATTTCGTCGCTACAGTATTTCGCATAATTCAACACCTCATCAATAGGTTTCGACTGCCAACAAATCAAATGCGTCTTTATCATCTGACTTATCTCTGGTCTCAGCCCTTCCACAAATCTAAACACAAAATGAAGCATGTCCTTCGCCTCTATTGTTTCCGTGCCACTGTAGTTCTTGAACGCCTTCAACAACCTCTCATAGTAACCATGAATCGACTCTTTAGCCTCTTGGGCAGTTCGATCAATCTTCTGCCAATCCACATTTTTCGCAGCAACCTTCGTCTTCAAATGCTCAATCACCTTATAGTACAAGCTCATTACCATAGGTGATGGTGCACCCGTATCCCTGTCTCTCTCTGGTTCACTTGTCGGCCAACCTACAGCCCTTTTGCAGTCTTCCCACAAATCTGCCGGAACCACAATCTCAAAGAGGGTGTTCAGGTCTTCCCAAAGACATTTCGCAAGCTTCACAAACCTATCAGTCTGCTGATAGCATTCAATCGGTTTCTCTCTCAGTTTGGGAAAATCATCCGTAAAAGACTGAATGTCGCTTCTGTGCCACGGTACATGTATTAATTTCCCCCCTCCTGTCTCCCTCATTGGTAACATGGTTATTGCATCACTACTCTGTGATCTTTTCTCCTTATGCTCTGGGACACTATCTTTCTTCTTTTCCTTTTTCTTTGCCCATCTACTTTCCCATTTGTCCAAGCACCTCCACACTTGTGCACTCTTCAGCAATTCTCTAAGGTGCGTTTTCATGCCTGCTGACCTCATGTGTTCAAAGTCTGTGGTCCCGAAATCCAATCTATAGCTCCTGCTCAAGTGTTTTGTCTTGTCTATCTCAACCCCGTTTTTGTCAGCTATTTCTTGCAACCTTCTATGTACCTTGTTCACTTCTCTCGTAATCCTGGGACATAGATACCTCAGCTCTTCTTCCGAGTAGGACTCTAACCTATTCAAACCCATAGTCCCTTCCACCAATTCTTCTGCTTCCATGTTCAACCTTACCCTATTCAGATAGTCTTCTCCCTTCCCACTGGCTGAGCTTTGTGTGGAATTCAGACTGTTGAACCACTGTGTCAGCTGTTGCGCATTCAACCCCATCAGTGTAGCATTCACATCGACTGCCATTGATGGTTGCGGCAACTTTTCAGTGTTCGATGATAGCGGTATCATCAGTGGGGGACTCGACCTCACCACTGTTGACTGAGCACATATGGGACTAAACTCCATCAAGGACCCAGATCCAGTTGGCAGAGCCGCTATCGGAGTTGTCTCTGGAGTGTTTTCTATGCACCTCCTTTCCGTCCCATTCTGCACCACTGATCCTTGACCGCTCATACCTGAGTTAGGCTGAATGTACAAAGGTACCGGTGGACCTACAGTAATGGGTAGGGATATCGCATCTGGGTTCTGTCCATTCCCCAGGTTCTGAGGCATGTTCATTCCCACACTATGGGTCATCATTGCCGGCATGCCCGTCTGACTCCCCGTCATCTGAGCATGTGCGGTTCCCCCCTGCATCTGCTTTTGAGGCATCAAGAGCTGGGTTGACTCAGCTTGTGCCAATGTTGGGTTGCGACCATTCTGTACTCCCATTACGGTTGGATCTAGAATCATTCCCGTACTGTTGTCACTGCTGTAGTACCTTGGGGCCTGCGGCTGATAATTCTCTGCTGTTTTCAATATAGGCACATCTGGATATATTCTCCTAACCTGCGGTATCTGCGGGGTGAACAGTAAACTCGGGTCCTTAGATCCCGATGGCGTTTCTGAATTCGGAATTTCATTATTCTGTACCGGTGCTGGAGGGGTAGAACTGGTACTTGGACCTTGTTCACTCTCTGCATAAGGTGGTGGACGGTCATTCAGCAATTGCATGATGAACTCCTCATCCTCTGACTCTTCTTCTCTCCTCAACTTTTCCTCGTCCTCTCTATCTTTGGAACACCTCCTGTTTGTCTTACAGGTAGCTTTCTTGCCTGTCGCCTCTTCTTCCTTAGCAATTGCGGGAAACAATTTTATCCCCTGCAATATATCTGACCTCCACACCTTCTGTGCATTATCCCACCTAGCGTCCGCTAGTGTCTTTTCTACCTTTCTTATCCTGGCCTCGAACTTCTTTTGCTGTTGCTGCCTAGCCATTAGTTCCCAAACCGCTAGAGCCTCAAACTGTGCTGGCCTTGGAGGTACCTTCATGTCGTACATCGCGAATCTCAAATTCTCTAGGATCCTTATATTGAATGTCCCATGGATCGGGAACGCTACGCTCCCATGTCTCTCTGTCAGCTTGTGCCATTGCTTTAGCCAAAGGCACGGAGCTACCCCCCTTTCCTCCATTACAATGTAAGCTGGTGTACCTTCGGGTGGCGTCTCCTCTCCTACGCTCGCTTTAATGTAAGACTCCCCCTTCATCGCACTCTTTAATGCTTTAAAAAATTTCATTTTCTCGTCTTTTATTTCACAAAGTTTGTAATCAATAAGTGACTTTAATTCCCGGAATACTCTTCGCTTGCCTTTCCCCTTCCAATCGAGCCCCACGGACTGCGTCCAATCCGTGCGCGACCCTTCTCCGCAACCAACCTATCCCAGCGTGGCTCCTAGTGACGTCACACTCACACACTCTACGGCTGACAAAGCCTCGCGGCTTGTCCTCCTTCACTCAGCTCCTCTCGTAACAACTTCTAGCATGTATCGCGAGCAACCAAATAATAATAAAACAGATCTGTCGGTTTACTACAGGAAGGGTAACACAATTGCTTCAGGACCTTAGGGATTTTTCACTAGCCTCGGCAGTTATTCCATCTTTCTCGGTCCCCACTTCCGCAAGCAAATTCTGACCCGCAGACTCTGCTCTCAACTTGTCAGTGATCTATTCTAGTGCACTTAAAATTTGTCAAAGCCCGAAGTCGAAGTTTTCTTTCACTCCCTTAACACACGTACCGACTCGTTGACCACGCCCGGTCAACCTATTAAACCGACCAGACCACAACATAAAACAAGTGTCTCATACACTTTTCAACATACTCCGGAGTCTCTTGACCTCGCAGGGCCCGTCTCAACAACAACAACCACGTGGACCTTTTTCTGCACAAAGCGTCACATGCACAGGAAGTTCGACGACTTCCCTACTCTCACACTCGGAGTCGCACCTCCGCTATTCTCTAAAATCCTCTCAACCTTTTCAAACAATCTGCGGCAATAAGCTGTGCAAGCGCAAAATCCTAACTTCACTCATACCGTCACTAGTACCGCCAACGCCGATTTCACACCTCCATTCTCTCCATTCGCAAGCTCCGAGATCCCGGGAAAGTCGCGGGGGACTTAGGGCATCATCATTCTCTCAATCTGTTTTACCCAAGAAAAATCTAATTCAACACCATATACTTCTCGAGTGGGGTCTCAAAGAGCGTAACCGTTACCTCTCGAGTGGGGTCCCAAAGGGCGAAACCATTACCTCTCGAGTGGGGTCCCAAAGGGCGAAACCATCCTCTGCTACCATCTACTGATAGAGCGTTCCGACCTAATAAATTACCTGTATTTGGACGCTCTTGGGTCGATGAATCTTTTGACCAAGTGGGGCTCTCTTCACCCGAGATTAGTCAATTTAATCTAATCAATAATCAATAACGAACATAAGCAATGCCCTGATCAACATAACACTTCACAATCAATCCAGAAAACATTTTGGCGAACCATGACCTTCCGGCCATGAATAACCACACCAGTTTATTCAAAGTTAATGCATTTATTTCCCTATATTAACAAAGCTAGCACGATATAAATGTGTCTCAACACCAAATTATATATGTAAATGAACATTAATAGCTGTCCATAACGGCGAAAAAGATGCAATCTATGCAGCATTTGAATAACAATGCATTCGATGATAGCAACGCAAACCACTAAAACTATAATCTGTAATGGGCTAATTGCATACATTAGTCAGCATAACAAGGTCTCAAATTGCATCGTGCAACAAATGAATCCTCATCTAACCTCAAATTAGCATCTGCATGTGGGACTTCATGCAAAAAACAATTTAGCAACATTGATTTGGAAAACTCCTAACTAGGGCTCTTATCAAAAATCAGCAGTTGGTTACCTAAAAAGAAACACAATGCAATTGTACATTTTCCTTTCATATTTACCAAATTCAATCAGCATTCAAGGAAGTCTTCGTCTCACAGGTACCGGTTTCGATCAGCATGGGACGGGGCAAAGGGGCAGGGTGGACGGGGCAATTGCCTCACAGCGGCAAGATAAAAGGACAAAACTACTACTTTATGCAAAAGGGGCAAATCAAAGTTAAAGTCTCTAGGGCGAGAATTACTTAAAGTCTCTTTCTCTCGATTAGAGAAAGCATCAAAGTCTCCTTTAAAATGGCGTCGAACATCAATTGGCATCGTAGAAGATGGCAAAATGATGAGGTCGGCAAGATGGGCCATAATGGCTGCAATGGGCAATAATGTCCTCAATGAGTGCAATGGGTAATGGCCGCTTTCTTCTTGTGCACCAGGTTTAAATAAACAACAGTTCAAATCCAGTAGGGTCTTCCATTGGAGGGTTCATAAGTTGGCTTCAAATTGTCCAATCAAAAACAACAATTCACAAGCTTCTACCTAGGCATACATTATCCTTGGAGTCGGGAACGTAAGTTGCAACATATTTTACCAATTAACTCACTTTCAGAGCTTCCATTGTCTGCACCTGCAGATTGACCTTGGAGCAAAGAAGAAGATGCCAGGCTGGCACGAAACCTTAAAGATAAGCATGTGAACCGATCTCACTGGAAAAGTACAGCTTCAAGCAAGAATACACGTTTTATTAGCACATTAGAAAAACACGAGCATCTAAACCGTGAGACAAGGCAACTAGGCCGAAGCCTCCACTAAAGTTATGCTAAGTTAAAACATTTCAAACAAGCAAATCATGGCACACGTTTACGGTTATGTCAGATTAGTACAATTCTAATACATCACGTTATATAAAGCACGCTTATAAATGTTGGCGAACTACTCTGAGGGCACATTTGTCCCCGTACAATCTTTATTAGTTCGGTTAAAGTCACACTTGATTATTGCGGCACTACGTTTATGCGCTAATAAATGTAAAACCTTTGTTTCTGCGTCATCAGTACCCACTAGCAGCAGCGGAAAAGCTGTTGCTGAATTAAGTACAAGTGTAATGTTGGTTAGATATAGATTAAATAGGAGAAAGGTTAGAATGCTGTCTGGTTTTAATCCTTTACTAGCAGGACTCTTATCTGATGTGGCCATGCTCCTGTCACCTTACTTTTAACCAGGTATCTGAGAATGGGTTTGATAGGGGCGGCGGGGTGCCCAATTTGGCCCACAGACTGGCTGTGACTACACGCTGTTGTAAAACTCAATAAATCGGCATGTAGACATAAATAATGCTTCACCTGAAGTTCAATCAAACTTCAAACTTTCAAAAAAGATGTGAAAAAGACCCCAATGAACAGATTCCTCTCAAAGTCTTGGATAGCCTGTCCTCTAAGGCACTGCAATTGACATTAATACCAATACAGAGCCGAATCCCAATTGTCCCGGTAGAATCCCCACACAAACACTGATCCCCTGGGGTACCTGAATCTAAAGTACCTCACAGCAGTCTCAGAAAGCCAGCTTGGAGAATCTCTGTCAGTGCTTCATATAACAACGGTAGATGCTTAATAATAACTCTGTAAAAACATAAAATATCCTGGTCGAATTCTTAGTCTATGCTTTATGTTTTTTCTTGTTATGTATCTTTGGTTTCTGTAACCAATTGTATGTACAGCGCAATAATACCCTTGGGTCATGTCTGCGCTATATAAAACACTAAGGGGGTCATACTGAGTTTGGCGGGCGGGCACCGCCGGCCCTATTACGACTTCACCGCAGGGCCGGCGGGCAGAAACAGTGTTTCGCCTGCCGGGCCTGCGGTGAAGAGGGTCTTAACATTGACGCCGGCTCAGAATCGAGCAAGCGCAAATGTGGCAGTGCAGCAGGTGCAGCAGCACCCGTCACGCATTTCACTGCCAGTAATTCGGGCAGTGAAATGTGCGACGGGGCTGTGCATGGGGGCCCCCGCACAGCCCATGCCAAGTGTATGGGCAGTGCAGGGGGCCCCCAGCACCCCAATTCTGCCAGCTTTTCTACGGCGGTGTGAACCGCCATGGAAAGGCTGGCAGAATGGGACTCCTAATCCAGAGGGCAGCGCTGCTTGCAGCGCTACCCTGGGGATTACAACCGCCGGGACCGCCAGGCTGGAGGCTGACTGCAGCCTGGTGGTGTCGGCGGTTTGACTGCAGAGTTTCAGCCGCAGTCAGAATGTGGTGGATCGGACCACCACTACCGCGGCAGTCTGGTGGCCACCCCCGAATGACCCCCTAAGTAAGTAGAGCTGAAAGTTATGGCATGTCACATCATGTACGACATGGAATTTGCCTTGCACAGAAACTACTGCAGCCGCTTCAAGGCCTACAAATAAACGAATTTCTGGCTAACCTGCCGAATTTCCACTCCCAAACCTCAGAAGATCATGCCACAACAGCTTCCTCTGGTAGGCCTGCTGCAGCCTCGCTAGAGAACTAGACTGCACGATAGGTAGGCATTGCATCCAATTATTTTCAGCACAAATATTACTTACATCATTTCAATGATTTATTTTTATTTAGCTGCCCTGAAACGCACACACTGCACAGCTCAGCTGGTAACTCCCTTGCACTACCAGTAAAAAAGAATGCGATTCAATCAGTTAAACCAGTACCTGCTCCCAAGCCACCTTTACATTTGCAGATTAACCAGATGTGCGCATTTGCATTTCTTAAGGCGAAGAGGCACCCTCGCAAGAAGGCATGTTTATAGTTAAGCTGCCCGCCCCTCCCTCGGTCTCACAGCACAGGAGACTCCCTGAATGAAACTTACGCTGAAGCATTTGCACGATCTGAGTTTGCTGTCCCGGGACGGTTGTCTTTTAATAAGAAGTGGGGGAAAGTTTTTTCATAAATAAAAAAAGTAAGAGCATGTTGTGCCTCTCTGAGCCCAACCACTGTTTGTAACCTTTTTGAATAGCGGCAGCTGGTGACTAGCACAGCCATAGCCGGCGCTAGGCACGGGCTGTGTGGGCAGCGGCCTAGGGCCCGCACTAGTTCCACACAGCCAGGCCACAGGACAAAAGGTGCCTCCTTGCAAATGGGCCTAGGGAGGGGACCCCCTCCCCTGGCCTCACTGCTATATTAGGCACCGGCAACACCCCAAAACAGAAGCCCCACAGGTTGACTATTGTCCTGCTGTTTAGCTCCCTGGCAGTATTAAGCCTCTCTTGTGATAAGCAACTCTCACACTGTCAGCCCTTTGCCCTTTATGAGCTGTTACCAGGTGCTTGGAGGTGGCTGTGAGAGAGGGGCTGCAGCCCAGGTGGGGTCTGCACAGAGCAGCTTCAGGAGCAGAGGCCTCCACTGAGATGCAAAGAGCTCTGAATGTGGATGCAAATTAGAGGGGCCTTGCACGTTCCATTTCTTCTCTGGGCCACACAAATCCTGGGACCGGCCGAGTACAGCACAAATAAGTAGAGGGTCATGAATTGGAGTCAAAGGGGCATGCAATCCCCCCCCCCCCCCCCCACCCCACTGCCCCCCCATGTGACCCAGAACACTCTGCAGTTACATTTAATTTATTATCAAAGTACTTGAGTCATGTAAGCCACTCTCTTGCTTACTTATATGTCTAGCATCATGAACGCCAGGTATACTTATTTTATATCTGCAGCCCCAACGTCTTCAGTTCTTGCATTTATTGCTTCAGTCACGAACAGCCACTTGCTAATTGGACTTCCTGTTTATAGATCACAAGCATTGGTTTCTCATCAGACTCCGTGAATAGGGAAATAAACAAACTAAGCTGGAGTAAGTCCCTGGAATTCAAACAGCATCGTTGTAATGTCAAGAAGGCACAGCCTCAAAGACAGCACTAGTCTTCCAGCCTTTTAAAGATTGGTACTGACACACAGACACCTACTTCTTTATAGGGGGGCTGCAGCGTATCCTGCCAGAATATTGTTTTACCTGCATATAATGTTTTATTTTAATGGTTTAATATAGTGCTGACTTCAATGAGTGGTGTTAGAGCGCTTCACATGGAATAAAAGTAAATATATAGGGCAATAAATCAAGTTCAACTATAAAAACACAATGAGTGAATTTGGGAACTACAATTATTCAAACAAATATCACCTTCTGATGCGTCCATTTGTTCTTCTGGCTTTTAAGCAGTCTCTTGCGTTTTATTGTAAATGAGTGTAGGCAAAACAAGGTAGTTAAAGAGCATGCAGGCTGCGCCAGAGAAAGAGTGTTTGATGGCTAAGGTTGTTTTGAGGTTTGGTGTCTCAAGAATGGGAGTCCTAGCTCGTGATTCTGAGGAGAAGGTCAACACTTTTGAGGTATTGGGGTTCTTCAGGTGAATAGCTTAGAAAGTTAGGCACCATACATTAAATGTCAACTTCATTTCTAAGGGTGACCAATGAAGGTCTTATAATATAGGTGTTATGTGTTCGAATCTTTTCTGTAATGAACCAATCTGGCTGTGGACTGAGTTACTGCTTGTACTGGTGCAGTGGTTGCTAGAGTGCACCGTTGAGCAATGCATTGCCTCCAGTCGAGAGTTCACTAGTGTGCGAGGTTCTGTTTTCAGGTGTGGTGTGTTTTTTCCTATTTTCCTGAGGGCATGGAGGAAGTAATTTGCTGATTTTGTTAACATACGTGGAGAGGGCTAGACTGCTTTTTAGAATGAAGCTTGGCAAGTCTACTCCAGGCGATTCATTTGGAGAGAAATCATTTTCAGTTCAGCCAGTAGCGATGGGTAGAGTTTGCTGTGGTGGTTTGGAAATAGCAGGATCAATATAGTCTTTTGACATTTTAACATTAGTACATTTTCTGACATCCATTGTAGTATTTGTATGAGGTAGGATTGTAATATTTTGATATTTTCTACAGATAATGTATTTATACACAGTTGCGTATCATCTGCATATTGCAATATGTATCTTGACATCTTTACTTTTAAATTTACAGTGGATAAACTGAGTGGTCCCTCATATAAGTTAGAAAGTGTGGGAGCAATTATTGAGCCCTGTGGGACACCAGCTTTATCTATTTGTGTACAAGAGGTGAATGGTGTGAACCAGAGGATTCTGAAGCCAGTCCTGTGTTCCATTGCATTTAGCAGCCTGTCACAGTCTATGTTGTCAAAGGCAGCTGATAGGTCCAGAAATAGCATTAGACAGGAGTTGCTACCATCTAGTATTCAATAAATGTAATCTAGGGTCCTTTGTCAGGCCCGGGTTCTCAGAAGTGATGCTGTCAAGATGCCCTTCTTCTGGCAGCACCAACTCTGAGTTTTATATTTCACCGGAGTATTGATGTGGCCAAATGGGTGGAAGGGAAGTTAGGGTGGATACTGCAGGGAAAGAGACCTGGAGAGATAAATGTTAGTCAACAATTCACAGTTATACTTTCACAGAGAATTGTTTTTACATTTCACACAAGAAAATGCTGGTTTGTTTCCACTGAGAGAGCAAAGTCCAGAAGTACAGTTCCTTATGATAAATAACACAAAGTTCTTGATATTTCCGAATCATTAGACGCGCATTATGATGACAAAGCTCCCATCTGGAATAATGCTGGCATTCACAAAGGAGGGACCATGCTTCACTGGGTCCCTTGGTGCAGAACAGGAATTCTGACTCCTACGTACTTGATCTCTGGCGGTAAACTCAAGTCCTTTGAGATGCAATAGGATGAATTTGGCTTGTTGCATACTCAGCAATGGCCACATATACAATTATGTCATTGTCTGCTGAACAAATTGGGTCACCAATCCTGGACCATTCATTGTTCCTCTGTGCTGGCTTACCTCAACACTTGTGGTCAGTTTAAAGGCGGGATATCTGGAATATATAACCTCCTGGATCGTCATCTTTAGTCTCAGCTACAATTGGCTAGCCTCAAAACGATCTGGCAGGCTTGCCTGTAGGTGGAATATGATGAGTTAGACTGGACAGAACTTTTGGAAGCCCTATAATGAGGAGTCTGTGAGGCACAGATAAAACTCAGTCTTTTTAAGATTCTTCACAGTTGGCACTGGACCCCATCATGGCTCCAGGGTGCAGGGTGCCCATCATGGCTCCAGGGTGCAGGGTGCCCATCATGGCTCCAGGGTGCAGGGTGCCAATCATGGCTCCAGGGTGCAGGGTGCCGGGTTGCTGCCTCATTCTGCCTGTTGGCGATGTGATCATGTGTCCTGTGAAATTGTCCATATTGTGCAGGATCGCTGCACCATAGACCTATTCTGAATGACAGTAGAGTCTACGCTCCGGAAATCTATAGATTTGCCCTCACCACTTCCAGACCCCCTAATTCACCTCCATGACTTATCGAACATTCCCAAATTGACCCACCCAGCTGCCCTTACAGCTGCCACAATCTGTACTTTGAAACATTGGCACTCTCCTCGATTGTTGTCACATGAGGAATGGCTTGTGGAGATGTACAAGACCTCATCATATGAAAGTATCATTTACAATTGAATGGACAAAGGAGATACTTTCCTTCTGTATGGTTCCCCTTTTTGCATGATGCTTCCTCTTTACCCCATAGTTTGCTTAGACTCTTGCTTCTTCCTTATTAGTATAATTGTACTCAGTACCACTCCCCTCTCATTTTTCCCTGCTTTGTAGTTTGCCTTTCTTCCCATCTTTTTCACTCTGTCCTTTTTCCCTTTCTCTCTTTACTATCTTCCCACTATAGCTTATTCTCTCACTCCTCTCTTCCTTTCCTACGTCTCTTAAATATTATTCCTAAGTATTGTTTGCTATTGGTGCAAGTATCACAACCAACATTTGTATCTTTCTATGGGTATCAGCTGGATTTGCATTTTACTGGATTTGCTGTTATTTCTCAATTCTTATTTTTACCCATAAAATAATTGATACACAAAAAGATATTCCTGGATCAAAAGCTATAACAGTTCCTTTCAAGTTCATTGTGAGTTCCCAAAACAAGCCTATATATCCACAGACAAATCTCTACTGAGGGGGAACTAGGAGTTAATTCCCAATGTGTCTCTCGTGCTGTGGTTGGGTGATCGCCCTCTCCAACCACTAGTGCAGACCTAAACATGCCCTTCAATTTGCTACCTTACCGGACAGCAGTTTTCTCCTAATTCACCTGAAGAATCTCTGCTCAAGCAACAGAAGGGGGTACCTTATTCAATCATCTGAAGAAGTTGAGTGGGGACTGAAAGCACACAGAGAGCGCAGTGTCAGGAAACACATACAGCCTTGATCTGTAGGAAGATCAGAACACCCCCCTGGAATTGAGAAAACCTCTTGGATGTTTGACTCCTCAATGTAGGAGCTCCTTTCAAAACCAAACATGAATAGCAAGCGCACCTGAAAGTATGCAACCTCTTTAAATAAAGGTCACAGCTCCGAAGGGAGTGCCCTCAAGCATGTTCCAGAACTTGCTCCTGCTGCTAAAGGGAAACAACAACGATGTTATCAGAGTCAGCACAAACAGATGAGTCCTCAGGGTCAGTAGGTCGTTTGAGCATATTCCAAAGGGAAACAACAATGAAGTCACCAGAGTTAGCACAAACAAATGAGCCCCCAGGGTCAGCAGGTCATTTAAGTATGTTCCAGAACAGACACCCACTGCCAAATGGAAACAACAAATGTCTCATCAGAATCCGCACAAACAAATGAGTCACTTAGTGAAGCCTCTTACTAGCATGAGTGTTAAAGCACACAAAACAATAACAATAAAGCCCTTACTGTATTAATAAATATCTTGTTAACCTCTTAGCTGCTGGGCCTCCCACCCCCCCACAGTGCTGAGCCCTTTTTTGGCTATTTGGGGTAGTTCGTGCTTAGGCCTTCATAACTTTTTGTCCACATAAGCTATCCACGCCAATTGTGCGTCCTTTTTTTTCAACATCCTAGGGATTCTAATGGTACCCAGAGTTTGTGGTTTCCCCTGGAGGAGACCAAGAAATTAGCCAAAATACAGTGAAAATTTTGTTTCTTTCAAAAAAATTGGAAAAAAGGGCTTCCGAAGAAGGCTTTTGTTTTTTTCCCTGAAAATGGCATCAACAAAGGGTTTCTGGTGCTAAAAGCACCATCTTCCCTCCTTTCAGGAACGGGCAGACTTGAATCAGAAAACCACATTTTTCAACACAATTTTGGCATTTTACTGGGACATACCCCATTTTTACTATTTTTGGTGCTTTCAGCCTCCTTCCAGTTAGTGACAGGAATGGGTGTGAAACCAATGCTGGATCCCGGACAGCTAAACATTTCTGAAAAGTAGACAACATTCTGAATTCAGCAAGGGGTCATTTGTGTAGATTCTACAAGGTTTTCCTACAGAAAATAACAGCTGAAATAAAAAAATATTGAAAGTGAGCTGAAAAAAACAGCCATTTTTCTCCATGTTTTACTCTGTAACTTTTTTCTGTAATGTCAGATTTTTTAAAGCAATATACCGTTACGTGTGCTGGACTCTTCCGGTTGCGGGGATATATAGGGCTTGTAGGTTCATCAAGATCCCTAGGTACCCAGAGCCAATAAATGAGCTTCACCTTGCAATGGGTTTTCATTCTATACCGGGTATACAGCAATTCATTTGCTGAAATATAAAGAGTGAAAAATAGGTATCAAGCAAACCTTTGTATTTCCAAAATGGGCTTAAGATAAGGTGTTGAGAAGCAGTGGTTATTTGCACATCTCTGACTTCCGGGGTGCCCATACTAGCATATGAATTACAGGACATTTCTCAAATAGATGTCTTTTTTACACACTGTCTTACATTTGGAAGGAAAAAATGTAGAGAAAGACAAAGGCCAATAACACTTGTTTTGCTATTCTATGTTCCCCCAAGTCTCCCGATAAAAATGGTACCTCACTTGCGTGGGTAGGCCTAATGCTCGCGACAGGAAACGCAACATGGACACATCACATTTTTACATTGAAATCTGACGTGTTTTTTGCAAAGTGCCTAGCTGTAGATTTTGGCCTCTAGCTCAGCCGGCACCTAGGGAAACCTACCAAACCTGTGCATTTTTTAAAACTAGAGACCTAGGGGAATCAAAGATGGGGTGACTTGTGGGGCTCTGACCAGGTTCTGTTACCCAGAATCCTTTGCAAACCTCAAAATTTGGCCAAGAAAACACTTTTCCTCACACTTCGGCGACAGAAAGTTCTGGAATCTGACAGGAGTCACAAATTTCCTTCCATCCAGTGCTCCCCCAAGTCTCCCAATAAAAATGGTACCTTACTTGCGTGGGTAGGCCTAGCGCCCACAAATAGAAATGGCCCAAAACACAACGTGGACACCACATTTTTTCACAGAAAACAGAGGTGTTTTTTACAAAGTGCCTACCTGTGGATTTTGGCCTCTAGCTCAGCCGGCACCTGGGAAAACCTAGCAAACCAGCACATTTTTGAAAACTAGAGACGTAGGGGAATCCAAGATGGGGTGACTTGTGGGGCTCTGACCAGGTTCTGTTACCCAGAATCCTTTGCAAACCTCAAAATTTGGCAAAAAAAACACATTTTCCTCACATTTCGGTGACAGAAAGTTCTGGAATCTGAGAGGGGCACACATTACCTTCCACCCAGCGTTCCCCCAAGTCTCCTGATAAAAATGGTACCTCACTTGCGTGGGTAGGACTAGCGCCCACGAATGGAAATGGCCCAAAACACAACGTGGACACATCACATTTTTTCACAGAAAACAGAGGTGTTTTTTGCAAAGTGCCTACCTGTAGATTTTGGCCTCTAGCTCAGCCGGCACCTAGGAAAACCTACCAAACCTGTGCATTTTTTAAAATTAGAGACCTAGGGGAATCCAAGATGGGGTGACTTGTGGGGCTCTGACCAGGTTCTGTTACCCAGAATCCTTTGCAAACCTCAAAATGTGGCTAAAAAAGCACATTTTCCTCACATTTCGGTGACAGAAAGTTCTGGAATCTGAGAGGAGCCACAAATTTCCTTCCACCCAGCGATCCCCCAAGTCTCCCGATAAAAATGGTACCTCACTTGTGTGGGTAAGCCTGGTGCCCGCGACAGGAATAGATCACACAACGGTCAATGTTGGTCCTTACATGAGGCAGCTGTTGACCCTGGGGTGATCCATTCCTGACGCAGGCACTAGGTGTAGGCACTCAAGTGGGGTAGTGTTTTTATCAGGACAGGTGAGGAATCACTGGGTAGTAGGAATTTTGTGGATCCCAGCACATTCCTGTAGTTTGTGTGACAGAAATGTGAGAAAAATAGAGTTTTTATTCAACATTTCAGCTTTGCAGGGTATTCTGGGTAAGAAAACTTTGGGGAATCCACACAAGTCACACCTCTGTGGACTCCCCCAAATGTCTAGTTTCCAGAAATGTTTGGGTTTAGTGTGTTTCTCTATATGGTCGCCGAACCCAGGACCAAAAACACAGGTGCCTGCCTTACAAAACCAGTTTGTTTTGCGATAGATAATTTTGATGTCTCCACAATACGATTTGGGCGGTGGAATTTGGGGCTGAACTAAATTGGGGAGCTCCCAAGAGAGCACTCTCTCTCTCTGCTTGCCGCCGCATTCACCTGCTCTCTGGGTTGGGCTAAACCACTATTAACCAGTTGCACAGACTGCTTGCGAAGGGACAGCAGGACTGTCCTCATCACCTCCCTCATAATTTACTGGAAGAGGAGTTATCGAATGGGACTCCTCCGACTGAAAAATCACTCCCAGAGTCTGCGCCATTGTCCTATCCCTCAGATGCTGTCTCAGTATCTGATGTCTCAGTCTCTGATCCTATGTCAGAGCTGTCTTCTATAACCAGAGTGACGGCAGCAGTCATCCATCAAGATGCCATCTCTGCTATTGGCTAAACTGTTGCTCTAAAAAACTAGCGTCCGTAGACAGTCACAAAATCGATGGTGTGTGTGAGATACATGCAACAGTAGAAGCCACCTTACCTGCGCTTCTTCCCTCAATCAGCACGTTCTTTCAAGACACTCAAAAAACACCTTGTCACATACCATTCGTCACAGTCTTTAGCACCTCCTGCGCCTAGTCCAACAATCATTATTGGTGCTCCCACTCCCTCCTCCTCGGATTCCCTCATTACCACCCAGCAAAAGTGCCCTTCATCTCTCCATAGCCACCCTCCACCCCGCGCATACATTTCATTTGTATTATAGCGCAGGTAATGGCTGACTTTACTAATGTACTCAGCTATTTACATAAAATACAGATTTGCTCTTTGCAGTAGGCATATAAACCTTCTGCGCTTCTTTATGGCACTAAAACTGCCACTAGACAAGTCTGACCCTTTTGTAGCAAAAACATAATCACAATACTTACTTGACTTTTTTATTGCTGCCTAAGAGCTACACTTGAAAAGCGTCAGTTGAAGTATGTGCATTGCTTTGAAGACGCAAGCTGCAACTGCAAGACAACTGGTGGCAAATCTCTCTCTCTCTCTCTCTCTCTCTCTCTCTCTATATATATTTATATATATATATATATATATATATATATATATATATATATACATATATCACTTTTATATGTGGGTCTGGTTTTCCTGGGGGCCGATCGCAGCCCCCAGGGAAACCACACACGTATTGACAAAAGTGATAGATATATAGATATATATATATATATCTATCTATCTATCTCTATATATATATCTATCTACATAGATATACCTATATTTATATATATATATATATATATGTATATATATACATCTATCTATATAAATCTATAGATCCAGCTATAGATATATCCATGTAGATAGATATATCTCTCTATATATATATATATATATATATATATATATATAGAGATCTATATTTTTTTTAGTTGTTGTATGGTTTCCTTGAAAAAAATGGCCCACAGGGAAACCCTACAACAACTAAAAAAAATATTGCCCCAACAGGGGGTCGCCCTGCCCACGGGCGACCCCCTGTCCATTTCTTTTTCTTTTTTGAAAAATAAATAAAATAAAATGTAGCCCCTAGTGTTACCAAGGAAGTAGGGTGTTTGGAATCCTCAGTTAACTGCAACTGGTGGTAAGCGTTAGACATATTAAGGGTTGTAAATTTTACTCCACATTTTAATGCGCTTAACATTTCTGATATGTTAGGCAATGGTTCAAGATCCACCCATATATTACAGTTGAGATCGTGGAGGTCAACATACAAACGTAATTACATCACTTTTGCATGCTAAGACTACGGGCAAAAGCCAATCAGAAGTCTCAGTTGGTTCAATGATGTCTAACTTACACAACCTGTCCAGTTCTCTGGTTAACCATTCCCTGAGACACAATGGTACACACCAAACGTTATGCACCACAGGAACAGCTCCATTATGCAACACTATTTTTGGCAAAAACCCTTTAGTTTCCCCAAGGAATTTGAAAACACTTCAGGGAATTATTTGACCCATGAATTAATCGCATCTGTATTAATATCACACACTGGTCCACTTTCATAAAACCGCTGTTTGGAAAAAATCTCATCAGAATAATTGGGATCATGAATAATATCCAAATCTCCTTGCTCTTTCCATCCCAACATACTCAATCCCTCCTTGGCCACGTATATTTTGCAAGATACACATTTATCTTCGAACTTCAAGGTTGTCTGGAACTCCCCAACTAACTCAATTTGTTTACCTCCATAAGCAAATAATTTTACTGAAGGAATATCCAGTGGTAATGGTTGCAAACTCTTAAAAGTGTCAAGGCCAATAAGTAAACTGCCATGAATCGGCCATCAAGTAAACTTTCACTCCATTCATTAGTACCTTAGAGTGAGGCAGTTTTCTCTTAACACTGTGTAACAAATTTACTCGCTGTGCATCGCACTCATCCAACTGCCCCTCAATGCACAAAATAATCTCATCATCCAGGTCTGACTGCGCAGTACGTTTAGATGCAGATGCTTTCTAAACACCCACTGATTGGCAAACATCAGCGTAATTACCCTCATGATTACATTCAAAACACACAGAGTGAATGGCTAGACAATTCTTTGCCAATCCAATTATGACTACGACTCCCACACCTGAAGCAAACTAAATTGTTGTGTTCTTTCCTAATATCCTGATAATTGTCTGTTTTGGATTGAGATTTTCTGAGGGTACCCTTGTAAAAAAAAATCTGACATTGAACTTTTATCACTTTCCACTGCAAAGCGTCCAACGACTCAGACAATTCTTTAAAATATTCGTCAGCATTATCAATGCTCCTGCAATAGTTAGAGCACATTCTAAATCAGGGTTGTCCCTTGACAACAATTTTTTGGGGATTCTGCGATTGTTGGTCCTTTCAATTAGCTGATCCAAAGTGATTTCATCCCAAAGATCACTATGATTACAGATGACAACTAACCGCCTTAAAGACAACACAAAATCATCATTGGATTTTCCAGGTTGTTGCACCCTTTGTAATAATTTAGACAAAGCCAGGCAAAATGACTGTTTTCGTATGAGGCACATCAGGTGTCCACCAGCTATGCAAATAAGGATGATTTCACTGGCAAGAATGAGCATGGTCAGGATATTGAGGCATCACGCGAGTCATGGGCTGCACAATCTATTAATCTTCCCAATGCTTGTCTTGGGGTAGGCAGAATGCCCTACCTCCCAGCAGTCTCGGACAGGTGGTAGGGTTCGGTCCAAGGGTGTGGGAACACCTGATTGGTTGGACAATGCATGGGATGAAGCTGGAGCAATTAAGTAATAATGGTCCCCTGGATGAGGTATTAAAGGCACAGTGATTGGGTGGAATGTTTTACTAGGTTGTCGCTGACAGTTAACAGGTGCAGGGCGGGTTTACACAAGTTTTAATAAGCTATTACAACACAAACATTAGACAGTTTAAGGACAGTTGAGATTTTTTTTGGGGGGAAGCAAATAAGTTTGAAGAACAGAATAAAATCAACAAATTTTGGAGCCACAACGTCTGGGCGCAGGGACTTGAGTGGCGAGCGTGGTGATTGGATGGTTGTCTGTTTTATTTGTGAAGGGATACTTAGGGGAAGGGGAAGTAGGCAGGACAATTATTGGGATATATAGTGATGACGCAGAAATGAAGGTTTTACATTTATTAGCGCTTAAACGTAGTGCCGCAATAATCAAGTGTGACTTTAATCGAACGAATAAAGATTGTACGGGGACAAGTGTGCCCTCAGAGTAGTTTGCCAACATTTATAAGCGTGCTTTATATAACGTGATGTATTAGAATTGTACGAATCTGACATAATCGTAAACGTGTGCTACGATTTGCTTGTTTGAAACGTTTTAGCTTAGCATAACTTTAGTGCAGGCTTCGGCCTAGTTGCCTTGTCTCACGATTTGGATGCTCGTATTTTTCCAATGTGCTAATAAACGTGTATTTCTGCTTGAAGCTGTACTTTTCCACTGAGATCGTTCACATGCTTATCTTAAGGTTTCGTGCCAGCCTGGCATCTTCTTCTTTGCTCCAAGGTCAATCTGCAGGTGCGGACAATGGAAGCTATGAAAGTGAGTTAATTGGTATAAAATGTTGCAACTTACGTAACCGTCTCCAAGGATAATGTATGCCTAGGTAGAAGCTTGAGAACTGTTGTTTTTGATTGGACAATTTGAAGCCAACCTATGAAACCTCCAATGGAAGACCCTAATGGATTTGAACTGTTGTCTATTTAAACCTGGTGCACGAGAAGAAAGCAGCCATTACCAGCCACTGCCCGCCATTTGCAGGACTTTGCAGCTATTATGGCCCACCTTGCTGCGACGCCATTTTGAAAGAGACTCTGATGCTTTCTCTAATCGAGAGAAAGAGACTTTAAGAAATTCTCGCCCTAGAGACCTTTAACTTTGATCTGTCCCTTTTGCATGAAGTAGTAGTTCATCTTGCCGCCGTGAGGCAATTGCCCCGTTCACCCTGCCCCTTTACCCCGTCCCATGCTGATCGAAAACGATACCTGTGAGACGAAGACTTCCTTGAATGCTGATTGAATTTGGTAAATATGAAAGGAAATTGTACAATTGCATTGTGTTTCTTTTAGGTAACCAACTGCTGATTTTTGATAAGAGCCCTAGCTAGGAGTTTTCCAAATTAATGTTGCTAAATTGTTTTTGCATGAAGTCCCACATGCTGATGCTAATTTGAGGTTAGATGAGGACTCCTTTTGATGCACGATGCAATTTGAGACCTTGTTATGCTGACTAATGTATGCAATTAGCTCATTACAGATTATAGTTTTAGTAGTTTGCGTTGCTATTATTGAATGCATTGTTATTCAAATGCTGCATAGATTGCATCTTTTCCGCCGTTATGGACAGCTATTAATGTTCATTTACATATATCATTTGGTGTTAAGACACATCTATATTGTGCTAGCTTTGTTAATATAGGGAAATAAATTCATTAACTTTGAATAAACTGGTGTGGTTATTCATGACCGAAAGGTCATGGTTCGCCGAAATGTTTTCTGGATTAATTGTTAAGTGTTATGTTGATCAGGGCATTGCCTATGTTCGTTATTGATTATTGATTAGATTAATTAGATTAAATTGACTGATCTCGGGTGAAGAGAGTCCCACTTGGTCAAAAGATTCATCGGCCCAAGAGCGTCCAAAACCCAGGTAAATTATTAGGCCGCAACGCTCTGCCAGTAGATGGTAGCAGAGGACGGTTTAGACTTTTGGGACCCCGCTCGAGAGGTATATGGTGTTGAATTAGATTTTTCTTGGGTAAAACAGATTGAGAAAATGATGATGGGCTAGGTCCCCCGCGACTTTCCCGGGATCTCGGAGCTTGCGAATGGAGAGAATGGAGGTGTGAAATCGGCGTTGGCGGTACTAGTGACGGTATGAGTGAAGTTAGGGTTTTGCGCTTGCACAGCTTATTGCCGCAGATTGTGTGAAAAGGTTGCGAGGATTTTAGAGAATAGCGGAGGTGCGACTCTGAGTGTAGGAGTAGGGAAGTCGTCGAACTTCATAGAAAATAGCGGAGGTGCGACTCCGAGTGTGAGAGTAGGGAAGTCGTCGAACTTCATGTGCGTGTGGCGCTTTGTGCAGAAAAAGGTCCACGTGGTTGTTGTTGTTGAGACGGGCCCTGCGAGGTCAAGAGACTCTGGAGTAAGTTGAAAAGTGTATGAGACACTTGTTTTATGTTGTGGTCTGGTCGGTTTAATAGGTTGACCGGGCGTGGTCAACGAGTCGGTAAGGTGTGTTAAGGGAGTGAAAGAAAACTTCGACTTCGGGCTTTGACAAATTCTAAGTGCACTAGAATAGATCATTGACAAGTTGAGAGCAGAGTCTGCGGGTCAGATTTGCTTGCGAAAGTGGGGACCGAGAAAGATGGAATAACTGCCGAGGCTAGTGAAAAATCCCTAAGGTCCTGAAGCGATTGTGTTACCCTTCCTGTAGTAAACCGACAGATCTGTTTTATTATTATTTGGTTGCTCACGATACATGCCAGAAGTTGTTACGAGAGGAGCTGAGTGAAGGAGGACTAGCCGCGAGGCTTTGTCAGCCGCAGTGTGTGAGTGTGACGTCACTAGGAGCCGCGCTGGGATAGGTTGGTTGCAGAGAAGGGTCGCGCACGGATTGGACGCAGTCCGTGGGGCCCGATTGGAAGGGGAAAGGCAAGCGAAGAGTATTCCGGGAATCAAAGTCACTTATTGATTACAAACTTTGTGAAATAAAAGACGAGAAAATTAAATTTTTTAAAGCATTAAAGAGTGCGATGAAGGGGGAGTCTTACATTAAAGCGAGCGTAGGAGAGGAGACGCCACCCGAAGGTACACCAGCTTACATTGTAATGGAGGAAAAAGGGGTAGCTCCGTGCCTTTGGCTAAAGCAATGGCACAAGCTGACAGAGAAACATGGGAGCGTAGCGTTCCCGATCCATGGGACATTCAATATAAGGATCCTAGAGAATTTGAGATTCGCGATGTACGACATGAAGGTACCCCCAAGGCCAGCACAGTTTGAGGCTCTAGCGATTTGGGAACTAATGGCTAGACAGCAACAGCAAAATAAGTTCGAGACCAGGATAAGAAAGGTAGAAAAGACACTAGCGGACGCTAGGTGGGATAATGCACAGAAGGTGTGGAGGTCAGATGTATTGCAGGGGATAAAATTGTTTCCCGCAATTGCTAAGGAAGAAGAGGCGACAGGCAAGAAAGTTACCTGTAAGACAAACAGGAGGTGTTCCAAAGATAGAGAGGACGAGAAAAAGTTAAGGAGAGAAGAGGAGTTAGAGGATGAGGAGTTAGTAATGCAATTGCTGAACGACCGACCACCACCTTATGCAGAGAGTGGACAAGGTCCAAGTACCAGTTCTGCCCCTCTGGCACCGGTACAGAATAATGAAACTCCGAGTTCAGGAACGCCATCGGGATCTAAGGACCCGAGTTTACTGTTCACCCCGCAGATACCGCAGGTTAGGAGAATATATCCAGATGTGCCGATATTGAAAACAGCAGAAAATTATCAGCCGCAGGTCCCAAGGTACTACAGCAGTGACAATAGTACGGGAATGATTCTAGATCCAACCGTAATGGGAGTACAGAATGGTCGCAACCCAACATTGGCACAAGCTGAATCAACCCAGTTTTTGATGCCTCAAAAGCAGATGCAGGGGGGAACAGCACATGCTCAGATGACGGGGAGTCAGATGGGCATGCCGGCAATGATGACCCATAGTGTGGGAATGAACATGTCTCAGAACATGGGGAATGGACAGAATGCAGACGCGATATCCCTACCCATTACTGTAGGTCCACCGGTACCTTTGTACATTCAGCCTAACTCAGGTATGAGCAGTCAAGGATCAATGGTGCAGAGTGGGATGGAAAGGAGGTGCATTCAAAACACTCCAGAGACAACTCCGATAGCGGCTCTGCCAACTGGATCTGGGTCCTTGATGGAGTTTAGTCCCATATGTGCTCAGTCAACAGTGGTGAGGTCGAGTCCCCCACTGATGATACCGCTATCATCGAACACTGAAAAGTTGCCGCAACCATCAATGGCAATTGATGTGAATGCTTCACTGATGGGGTTGAATGCGCAACAGCTGACACAGTGGTTCAACAGTCTGAATTCCACACAAAGCTCAGCCAGTGGGAAGGGAGAAGACTATCTGAATAGGGTCAGGTTGAACATGGAAGCACAAGAATTGGTGGAAGGGACTATGGGTGTGAATAGGTTAGAGTCCTACTCGGAAGAAGAGCTGAGGTATCTATGTCCCAGGATTACGAGAGAAGTGAACAAGGTACATAGAAGGTTGCAAGAAATAGCTGACAAAAACGGGGTTGAGATAGACAAGACAAAACACTTGAGCAGGAGCTATAGATTGGATTTCGGGACCATAGACTTTGAACACATGAGGTCAGCAGGCATGAAAACGCACCTTAGAGAATTGCTGCAGAGTGCCCAAGTGTGGAGGTGCTTAGACAAATGGGAAAGCAGATGGGTAAAGAGAAAGGAAAAGAAGAAAGACAGTGCTCCAGAGCACAATGAGAAAAGGCCACAGAGTAGTGATGCAATAACCATGTTACCAATGAGGGAGACAGCAGGGGGAAAATTAATACATGTACCGTGGCACAGAAGCGACATTCAGTCTTTTACGGATGATTTTCCCAAACTGAGAGAGAAACCGATAGAATGGTATCAACAGACTGATAGGTTTGTGAAGCTTGCAAAATGTCTTTGGGAAGACCTGAACACCCTCTTTGAGATTGTGGTTCCGGCAGATTTGTGGGAGGATTGCAAAAGAGCTGTAGGTTGGCCGACAAGTGAACCAGAGAGAGACAGGGATACGGGTGCACCATCACCTATGGTGATGAGCTTGTACTATAAGGTGATTGAGCATTTGAAGACGAAGGTTGCCGTGAAAAATGTGGATTGGCAGAAGATTGATTGAACTGCCCAAGAGGCTAAAGAGTCGATTCATGGTTACTATGAGAGGTTGTTGAAGACGTTCAAGAACTACAGTGGCACGGAAACAATAGAGGCGAAGGACATGCTTCATTTTGTGTTTAGATTTGTGGAAGGGCTGAGACCAGAGATAAGTCAGATGATAAAGACGCATTTGATTTGTTGGCAGTCGAAACCGATTGATGAGGTGTTGAATTATGCGAAATACTGTAGCGACGAAATTGAAGTGAAACAGAAAAGGTTGAAAGAGAAAGTGATGATGATGCAACTTAAAGCAGCTCAGACAGGTCTGCAAGGGTTGCAAGGGTTCCAACAGCAGGTACCGCAACCGCAGCCGCAGTTGCAGGGAAATATGATGTTTCAGCCACAGGCGAGAGGCAGAGGAGGTTTTGGGAATAATGGACCGGATTTGAACACTGTTGTGACTCCGAATGGTGTGCAGGCATTGAAAAAGGTGATGCCGTGTCACGTGTGCGGAATCGTCGGACATTGGAAACGCGAGTGCCCGATGGTGGTGCAGGAAGGTGCAGGTGTTGGTCAGCAAAACAATGATGTCAATGCATTTCAGACAATGAGGGGACCGAAAATGAGAGGTCCAAACCCAAATTTTCAGACCATAAATCAGCTGCAGGGATTACAGCCCATGCAGCCGCAGCAGATGCAGATGCCCCGTATGCAGATGACGCAAATGCAGCCAATGCAACAGCAGTTTCCCATGGTACCTAATCAGCAAATGCAAATACCTTTGGCACCAATGAGTCAGCAGCAAGTGATGGTTCCTCCACAGGTCTCGGGTCAGGTGATGAGTACAAATGGCACAGTACAACAGTTCCCATTACATAGTGAGAATGGAATAAACAATGTATGGGAGAGTGAAAGTTCAGATGAGGAGGGAAATTGTGTGCTTGCAGCATCCTTGGAAGTTGATCAAAAGGGTCCATATGTGGAGGGAAGAGTTATGGGTCATAGTGTTTCATTCTTGGTTGACACAGGAGCCACACGTTCAACTGTTAGGAGCATTGAAGTACCAAAATTGCCACTCTCAGGGAGGACAGTTCAAGTGGTGGGAGTAGCAAACAGGCACCTGACGAACCCAATAATAGATCCAGTACCAGTCAGCATTGGTAACTATCAAGGGTTACATAAATTTGTGGTATGTGACTCAAGCCCGATAGCACTGTTAGGGAGAGACCTATTGTGCAAATTGGGATGTTCGATTATGTGTTCGAACGATGGAATTAGAATTCAGACGAGCAGTGATGGGGAAGAAGAGGACAGTGTAGAAGGGGATGAGATGGAAACTGTCGATGAAGAGTATCCTCTGATTAACCTTTTCCCGATGATAACTGAAGAAGATATTCCAGCTGAATTACGGGAAACAGTCGGAAAGGAAGTGTGGGACATGACAGGAAAAGAGGTGGGATTGATGAAAGGAGTGGAACCAGTGAAAGTGACTGTAAAACCCAATGTAACCTTTCCTCAGACCCCACAATACCACATGGCACAAGACACCCTCATGAAAGTTGCCCAACTCATTGACGAGTTTGTAAAACAGGGAGTACTGAAAGAAGTGTTAAGCAGTCCATGTAATTCACCAATCATGGGACTAATAAAGCCAAGTGGAAAGGTCCGAATAGTGCAGGACTTGAGGAAAATAAATGACATTATAGTTAAATGTTGCCCTGTCGTACCGAATCCAGCTGTGATAATGTTTCAAGTACCCTGCGATGCCGAGTGGTTCTCAGTCATTGACTTGTCACAAGCATTCTTTTCGGTGCCTCTTCATGAGGACAGCCAATTTCTCTTTTGTTTCAAATTCTTAGACAGAGTTTACAGTTGGTGTCGAATTCCTCAAGGGTTTTCTGATTCACCGTCAATATTCAATCACATTCTAAAGAAAGACTTGGAAGCATTAGAATTGCCATTCGAGTCAACCCTAGTACAATACATCGATGACTTACTGATTGCATCTAAGACCGAAAGTGGCTGCACAGCCGATACCATTGTTCTACTGAACCATTTGGGAAGGAATGGACACAAGGTGTCTCCTTCCAAGTTGCAGTTCTGTCAGAAGAAAGTAAAATACTTGGGTCATCAAATAGAGAAAGGGTCACAGAGAATAATGAAGGAAAGAATAACAAGTGTACTTCAAATGAGTCCACCAAAGACAAGGAGGGAGGTGAGAAAGTTTTTGGGAATGGTGAGCTACTGTCGCCAGTGGATTCCCAACTTCTCAACTCTAGCCAAGCCTTTACTGAAACTGACCCAGAAGGATGCCTTGGATCAAATTGAGCTGAAAGGAGATGAGATGGATGCTTTTATTGAATTGAAGGAATGCATGTGCAGGGCTCCAGCTTTAGGTATGCCTGATTACACAAAGCCTTTCACATTGTTTTGCCATGAACGTGATGCATGTTCTTTGTCTGTCTTGACCCAAGCCCATGGTGGCATAAACAGACCAGTAGCGTATTTTTCAGCTACTTTGGATCCGGTCGCAGCAGCACTTCCAGGGTGTTTGCGCGCCGTAGCAGCAGTTGGTATCAGCCTCACTCAGAGTGAAGGAATAGTGATGGGACACCCAGTAACAGTCATGGTCCCTCACTAAGTCGAGATACTATTGACCCGCTCCCGAACGCAACACATGACTGGAGCAAGACTCACAAGATATGAGACAATAATTCTGGGCTCACCGAATGTGCAGCTGAAAAGGTGCACTACATTGAATCCAGCAACCTTGCTTCCTGGTGAAAATGCTGAAATTGAGAACGCTGAAGACGTCGAGCATGACTGCCTTCAGGTGACTGAATTTTGCACAAAACCTCGACCTGACATTAAGGATACTAAGCTTGATGAAAATGACCAAATTGTTTTTGTTGATGGTTCATGTCTAAGAGATGGGATGGGAATTTTGAAAGCAGGATATGCTGTATGTACTGTAACAGGTGTCTTGGAAGCATCCTGGCTCCAAGGAGTCTATTCCGCACAAGTAGCAGAGCTTGTAGCCCTTACAAGAGCATGCCAATTGTCTACATTGATGAAAGTTACCATTTACACTGATAGTCAGTACGGGTTTGGAATTGTGCACGACTTTGGGCAACTATGGTCACAGAGAGGTTTCCTGACTTCTTCAGGGTCCCCAGTGAAAAACGGGGAGAGAATAAGGGAATTTTTACACGCCATTCAAATGCCAGCCGAAATTGCAGTGGTAAAGTGTAGTGCTCATACAAAAGGACAGGACTATGTTTCTCTGGGAAATGCATATGCGGATCAAGTCGCAAGATTTTGTGCCTTGAACTGTATATTGCTCAGGGATGAATGGAATTCGATAAGCGAACCAGAACTCGAACCAGCTGAAGCATTTGCCTTGAAGGTCGTGGATACAATGGATGAACTAAAAGCATTACAGAATAGCGTCAGGGAGGATGAAAGAGATTCCTGGATTAAGTCACAATGTACAAAGAGACCAGATGAGTTATGGGTTTCAAATGAGGGAAAATGTGTTTTGCCAAATAGTCTCTTATCGCAGCTAGCGCGGTTCTATCATGGGCAGGCTCACCTAGGGAGAGATGCCATGATAAGATTGTTCAAAACTGATTTGTTTAACCCCAGATTCCGTCAAGCTGCAGAAGCAGTTTGCCATCGATGTGTCATTTGTCAGCAGATGAACCCAGGGAGGGGAACGGTTGTGAACGCGAGCCACATTGGTAGGGCGAGTGGCCCGTTCAGCAGAATGCAGATGGACTTTATTGAGATGCCTGTGCATGGAGGTCTGAAGTATGTGTTGGTGATTGTGTGCATTTTTAGTCACTGGATTGAAGCATACCCCACACGTAGGAATGACAGCCTTACAGTTGCAAAACTATTGTTGAGGGAGTTGATACCACGTTTCGGATTCCCGATCTCTTTAGAATCAGATAGAGGAAGTCACTTCAATAACGAGGTAATAAAGTTACTTTGCGCAGCGCTGAACATTGAGCAAAAACTGCATTGTAGCTATCGCCCTGAAGCCTCAGGACTGGTGGAACAAATGAATGGTACACTGAAATCAAGAATGGCGAAAATATGTGCATCGACAAATTTGAAATGGCCTGACGCATTGCCTTTGGTGTTAATGTCAATGAGAAACACCCCTGACAGAAAGACTGGATTGTCCCCGCACGAAATTCTCATGGGCAGGGCCATGAGACTTCCTGCAGTTCCCGCAAACGCGCTTTTGAATATTACAGATGATATGGTGTTAGACTACTGCAAAGGTCTGGCTGACGTGGTTCGCTCTTTCTCTCACCAGGTGGAAGCAACCACCTTGCCACCGATCCAAGGTCCAGGACACACACTGAAAGCAGGTGACTGGGTCGTGATAAAGAAGCACGTGAGGAAGTCGTGTCTGGAACCCTGTTGGAAAGGCCCTTTCCAAGTGATTCTGACGACCACTACCGCTGTGAAGTGTGCAGGAGTTCCCAACTGGATTCACGCCAGTCATACAAAGAAAGTGTTGTGTCCCACAGATGAGGAAGTTGAAGCGCTGAAACTGCCAGTTTCTGATAACAAAGTGCTGAGCGCTGAGACAGAGCAAAACCGAACTGAAAGCGAACAGGCAGGAACAGGAGAGAGAGAAATATTCTCTGAGGACGAAACAACCGACTCACTTGGGGAAGACCAAGGAGAAACCTCAGACAGCGACGAAGCAGCTGAAGGTGACAAAGAGCCTGAAGCAGCTGAAGGTAGCAAAGAGCCTGAAGCAGCTGAAGGTGACAAAGAGCCTGAAGCAGCTGAAAGTGATAAAGAGCCTGACGAAAGTAACGGTGACGAAGGGCTCGAAAGAGGTGAAGAAGCAGGAGAGCCTGATCAGAGGAGGGCTTTCCCAGAAGCAGACGGTACAGAAAAGGAGAAAGAGAACGTGATTGATTCCCCAGAAGGAGGGGACAAGGCAGAACAGAACGAAACTGTTCAAGCTTCCACAGAAGAGATCGCAGGTCCATCAAGTGGACACGGTGCAAAGAGGAGACTAAGTATATCACCAATAACACTAAGAACTAGAGAAAAATTGAACGACAGAGAAAGGCCAAAAGTGAAAGAGAAAAGAAAGGAACTGTCTGTCGTGGTACCAACCTCAAGTGAAGGAAAAGACTTGGCAAAAGAGGAAAGTACCAGTGAGGCAGAATCGAAAAGAGAAGCAAAATTGAAAAGGAAAAGAATACCAAACAGGAGATATTCTGGTCCAGAATGGGCATATGCAGTCAATGACGATTGGACTGATGAATTTGTATCTCTAAGCCTCGAGAACGAAGAAGAAGAGATACCAATAGAAAAGAAAAGTTTTATGGACACTGTTGATTGAAAGGGTGATAAATGACATTGCTTGCTACAATCTAACGTGATACAACCAGCTGAGAGATTGCTAAACCGGATGAGACATCTGCTGAACTGATAAAAGACTGAGTTATTGATTGAACTTTGAAAAAAAAAAAAAAAAAAAAAAAAAAAGGACTGAGTTATTGCCGAAGTGAGACAAATGCTGCTAACCGATAAGTGACTGGGCTCCTGAAGAAAACTGTGTGAACATTGCGCTCGTTCAGCTTTGTAACTAAATTGCTAAATAGTTTCTTTATAAGTGCTTCTAGCTCTCTGATTCTATACAGATCATGGCTACACAAAACAGTAGAGTGAAATATTGTAAATATGCGTGTATAGGCTTGATAACTGCATGTGTACTAATAATAATGGCAATAGTGCTTGCTACACGTGGAAAGGGTGAGAATGAGAAAATTGATGCTTCTACTTTTGCTCCTGTTACTGTCACTGAACTAACCACATTGAAAAGACTAGAATTAGATGAGAGACACTTGCATGATAAGAAAGAACTTTCGTATAATGTTTTCTATCGCTTGCTAACAGAATATGTTGAGACTATGGATGCGAAAGATTGTTATGTGTGTACACAGATACCGACATCGGTAACCGAAGGGGTGACTTATCACCACATGCCTCTTACATATGGGATTACATGTAGTATAGTAACTTCTAGATTTTATGGTCAAACCAACATACAGTATTTTTACTCAAATTATGATGTTACCTTTGCATATGTTCCTATAATCACGCAGCTAAGCCAGATTGCTAAAGATTGGGATGCAAAAATAATGAGGGAATTTTTCGAGCCAATGCAACCTTTTGAAACAGCTCACGCTCACAGGGAAAATCTTACCTGCTCGCTATCTGCAATAGAAATAAGCTTTTTAGATCGCACAGATGATAGAAGGGCACAAATGAATGCGAAATTAGAAAAGGAGCTACATAAGAGGACTTCAGTAGATAATTATGCTTTTGCCGCAATAAAAACACAAGGAAGAATAGCTTTAGACGCTTGGCATGTAGGGAAATTTTGTATATATCGTGGTGAATCTTATTATGATAACATTTTCGTAGGAGCGAGTGAATGTAAACATACGTTTATCTTTAAAGCCAAATGGACATTCATGATGAACGGACTTGACCCTGTCATACCTGGTGTATATTACATTTGTGGGCATAATGCCTATTATCGTCTTCCAAAAGGGTGGTGGGGGAGATGTTATTTGGGTATAGTGTTCCCAAAGGTTTATCAACTGGATGACCTATCGATGATTCCAAAGACGCCTGGATCCCATCGTATCCAGAAAAGAGAGACCGCAGCTGCTGTGGTAGGAGATATATTTGGAGCCATGATTCCTTCATTGGGAGTTGTGTTGAATTCCATCAAAATAAGAAAGTTGTCTACTATAGTGGATAACATGTTGACAAAGTTTTCAGGTGCTATGACCCTGATGGATGCTGAACTTGCAGCAGAAAGAGCTATGACTCTTCAAAACAGGCTTGCCTTAGACATTCTTTTAGCAAAGGATGGCGGCGTTTGCAAAATGCTTGGTGCGCGCCACTGTTGCACGTATATTCCAGACAACAGTGCAAAGATTAAAACAATGCTTGCTAATCTAACAAAAGAGAGTGCAGATTTGAAGGAATTGAAAGAACCAGGAGTGTGGGAGAAGGTTGGAAAGGGAATTGCTTCAGTGGGAAATTGGCTTGGTGGCATTTGGAATGGAATATTGCTAAAAATAATACAGGGAATATTAATAGTACTGATTTGCATCTTTGGGATTTGGGGAATAAAAAGAGGAATATTAATGATTATGGCAAGAATCAAGAGAAGGAAGGAAGAGAAAATGATGAAAAGAATGGCAGAAGAATACAAAGCAAGAACTAGGGGAACTAAAAGGAAAAGAGAACTGACAGAATTTTAATGGAATACAATTTGTGGGAATAGTTTTGTGTGATGACAAGTAGTCATCAGAGGAGGGATTGATGACGCAGAAATGAAGGTTTTACATTTATTAGCGCTTAAACGTAGTGCCGCAATAATCAAGTGTGACTTTAATCGAACGAATAAAGATTGTACGGGGACAAGTGTGCCCTCAGAGTAGTTTGCCAACATTTATAAGCGTGCTTTATATAACGTGATGTATTAGAATTGTACGAATCTGACATAATCGTAAACGTGTGCTACGATTTGCTTGTTTGAAACGTTTTAGCTTAGCATAACTTTAGTGCAGGCTTCGGCCTAGTTGCCTTGTCTCACGATTTGGATGCTCGTATTTTTCCAATGTGCTAATAAACGTGTATTTCTGCTTGAAGCTGTACTTTTCCACTGAGATCGTTCACATGCTTATCTTAAGGTTTCGTGCCAGCCTGGCATCTTCTTCTTTGCTCCAAGGTCAATCTGCAGGTGCGGACAATGGAAGCTCTGAAAGTGAGTTAATTGGTATAAAATGTTGCAACTTACGTAACCGTCTCCAAGGATAATGTATGCCTAGGTAGAAGCTTGAGAACTGTTGTTTTTGATTGGACAATTTGAAGCCAACCTATGAACCCTCCAATGGAAGACCCTAATGGATTTGAACTGTTGTCTATTTAAACCTGGTACACGAGAAGAAAGCAGCCATTACCAGCCACTGCCCGCCATTTGCAGGACTTTGCAGCTATTATGGCCCTCCTTGCTGCGACGCCATTTTGAAAGAGACTCTGATGCTTTCTCTAATCGAGAGAAAGAGACTTTAAGAAATTCTAGCCCTAGAGACCTTTAACTTTGATCTGTCCCTTTTGAATGAAGTAGTAGTTCATCTTGCCGCCGTGAGGCAATTGCCCCGTTCACCCTGCCCCTTTACCCCGTCCCATGCTGATCGAAAACGATACCTGTGAGACGAAGACTTCCTTGAATGCTGATTGAATTTGGTAAATATGAAAGGAAATTGTACAATTGCATTGTGTTTCTTTTAGGTAACCAACTGCTGATTTTTGATAAGAGCCCTAGCTAGGAGTTTTCCAAATTAATGTTGCTAAATTGTTTTTGCATGAAGTCCCACATGCTGATGCTAATTTGAGGTTAGATGAGGACTCCTTTTGATGCACGATGCAATTTGAGACCTTGTTATGCTGACTAATGTATGCAATTAGCTCATTACAGATTATAGTTTTAGTAGTTTGCGTTGCTATTATTGAATGCATTGTTATTCAAATGCTGCATAGATTGCATCTTTTCCGCCGTTATGGACAGCTATTAATGTTCATTTACATATATCATTTGGTGTTAAGACACATCTATATTGTGCTAGCTTTGTTAATATAGGGAAATAAATTCATTAACTTTGAATAAACTGGTGTGGTTATTCATGACCGAAAGGTCATGGTTCGCCGAACTGTTTTCTGGATTAATTGTTAAGTGTTATGTTGATCAGGGCATTGCCTATGTTCGTTATTGATTATTGATTAGATTAATTAGATTAAATTGACTGATCTCGGGTGAAGAGAGTCCCACTTGGTCAAAAGATTCATCGGCCCAAGAGCGTCCAAAACCCAGGTAAATTATTAGGCCGGAACGCTCTATCAATAGTGAGGCAGGGTATAATATTAGGAAGTAAGGTGTTAGAGCTAAGGTTTGTTGTTCTAAGGATTGAGCACCTGTCTCTATGAAGCAGCCTTTTACACACTATCCTAGTCTGTCGTTCTTGGATGAGCCATACCGCCCGATAACCAGGTGAGGCAAAATGGCCGCTCTATAGCGAGATGTACCACATGAGAAGACATTGTGCATGTAAAAGGCTTCACATGCAGAACAGTCCATTGTCGTCCTCTTCTTCGTCATTTTCATTTAGAAAAAAGATATATCTGTTTTTCGAGCTGCTGCTGGAGACTTGAATACCTGAACACGTCAGAGAGAATCAGATTCGGAAATCAGAGGCGCTCACCCCCTCCCAATCCAGTGTGCTCTGCCACCACCGACAAGATCTCTGCCAGAGGAAAATGGTGGAAAACTGGTGGTCGAGACTCCCGCTCATCGCCAGTTTGTAGTGTAAAGATGAGGAAGACAGGTTGCCGGTGTTATCTTCTTCAATTAGTGGGAACTTAATTAACCACCTGCACGAATGAATGTGTCTACCTCCACTCAACTGCCACCCTCAGAACTCCCACCACTTTCCATGTTCCACCCACAACGTTAAGCATAAAAGAACAAAACCCCACACTGTTTTATGTGTGTCAGTGGGAGGACATTTCAGCCTGATGGGCTTTTGCAAACATTGTGAAAAAAGCCATCTACTTGAGAAATTGGAGTTTTTCCTTGGGCTGTGTGTTACTTTTAGGAGTAGATAACCTTTTACTGTAGTCGAGATCTTAATCTTCCTCCCCCTAAATCTATTATTAAGAGTCTTGGAGTATGGCTAGATCCTCAACTCTATGTCACAACGTGTCAATAGAATAGCTGGAACTTCCTTTGAGTTGCTCAGAACCCTGAGGAAGATTATAACAATACTTCCCCCTCTTGCTAGGAGACTGGTGATCCAGGCACTAATAGGCTCTCGTCTAGATTACGGGAATGCTCTGTTTGTAGGATTACCAAAATATGTCATCCAAAGACTGCAGAGGGTGCAGAATGCATCCGCACATTTACTTTTGAATACCCCCAAACATCACTCTATTCGGGCTGCAATTTCATCCCTACATTGGCTGCCAGTGGATAAAAGAATTCAGTTTAAGACGCTATGCCATTTTCATAGATCTATATTTAATCATGGCCCTGAAATGCTCAAAACCCTGGCATCGATATATATTCCGACCAGATCACTTAGATCTTCTTCAGCGATGCTGGCCACAGTACCTAAAATAAAGAAAGTAAGATGGGGAGGACGATCCTTAGCCTATCAAGGTGCCACTCTCTGGAATAGCCTTCCATTTAGTATTAGATCGACACCACAAGAGACCTTGTTTAGGAAGGCCTTAAAAACGTGGCTATTTAGAGTCTTATCTCCTTCGGATTGTAAAATGATGACACCGTGCCGCTATGTATGTAAAGCGCTACGAGGCCCTCGGGCAGTATTTAGGCGCTATATAAGCTGTTATAACAAAACATAACATAAATTAGGGTGTTAATTTCCTTTCTTATACTTTTTTGTCTCGGTTTAGTAGAGCGTTGTAAGATCGTGATGGGCAGAATTATGTCTGATAAGCACATTTTGTAGCCTAGGTTAGGTGGAGAACTTTTAAGGGTTGAGATTCTCTAAAAATGAAAGTGAATTGCAATACTTGTTCAGAGTATCAGGGCTTGGAATCTTATCAAGGACCTGCAAGCTGTGGTGTCAGTTTCAGGAATTTGCAAGATTTAGGCCCTGCTTTTTCCAAGAGTGATGCCCAGTGATGATATTCGCGTAGGTAAATATCTTGTATTGTAAATGAGCTAGGTTATGCCTAGTCTTCATATTTTGCTGATTGTAGTACGCTGTGTCACTGGGTGAGTAAATAGCTGGGTCAGTTAATGTCTTACTAGCATCCTGTCACTTTCTAGGTAGAAATATGTCTGTCAGAGACTGTTTTAGAACTTATGAAGGAAATAGTTGTTCATGTGGTTTATTTGAAGCATTTCCTGGTGATCACCAGCCATCTCTTGTTTTCGCCTCCGCTGTAACCTCTGAGACTAATGCATTTCTAACTGGCCCTTGAAGAGATTAATCATTACAGAGAAAGCCAACATACAATTCTCCAAATCATCACACCCAAAGGAAGTAACAAGGCACATTTCTGCTAGGGCATCGACCATCTGGTTTGCCTGTGCTGCTTCAAACAATCATTGTTGACCTACTAGAGTATCACTAGAAGATTTCGCACTAAAACCTGCCGTATGCATCTCTCCAAACTTCTGGCTGTTATAGTCATTAGTTTTACTTCTCTTCCAGCATCCCTGGTAAGAGGCTGCTTGTAGATGATGGATGTTCAGAACATGACAATTACTACTTTTCCAAATTCTTCCATCGGACAATGAACAGTTGTAGATGTTAAAGGGCTAAAACAGAGAGAGTAATCTCCTCAAAAGTAAGGGTTCCATGCACTCCTTTGGGTCTAGGAGAAAATACATGAGACCGTTCATTCATTTCTGCCTGGTCCTTCTAGACAGCATGTGATCTGGAAACATCATGTTTGTCACCAGCGCATCACTTTCTGAACTCAGCCAAGAAATCAGGTTGATTTTTAAGAGACAATAGGCTCCTTTTTGTCAAAAGAAATTTATTTTTATTTTAATAAAAGGAAGAAGAAGGTTACCAAAACGTCACAGATGATACATCAGAGTGGCAATGTCCAGTTTATGATACATATCTGTTCCCCGTGATGAAGTTGAATACACAACAGTACAAGTGAGCTTGAAGAATTATCAGTATGTCCATCAGTTCTACACATTTGGTGGTGCACTCTGCTGCAGTTCTATTGAGGGCAAAGTGGGGGTCAATGAATCAGTGATCTTGGCTGTGTAGTGCTCTTCCCGGCTTCCTATCTTTCTATGCTTTTGAGGACAGCCCCAGCCTCATGTATAGAGATTTTATGGACATGGCATCTGTCTGGCACCCTCGTCCATCATTTTGTTTGGTAGGAATTGACTCCTCCACTTTTGGGTAATGTTCCTTTTTCCCCAGGGAAAGGCTGAGACTCAAGCCCAGCTTCTCATATCTTGCAGTGCCCTCATCTGCAAGTGTCTTTAATAAAGCAAAGCGTGGGCTTTGTTCTGTTGGTCGATCCATTTATTCTCTGAAGTGTATTAAAGATCCTCGAAAACAATGACTTCAGAGTTGGGCATGGCCGCCCAGTGCGCATGAGATTCCCAGTAGCAGACCAGCATCTCAGGCGTTCTGGACCACACCCCCTATGGAATAGCCACTCAGGAGTCAGATATAGTCTGTGGAGGTACCGCAGCTGTATGAGCAGGAGCCTAGTTGAGACTGAAGTCTCACGTGGGGCTATAACGGTGAATAGTCATTCCTCATCTTCAAAGGGACTTAGGGGGTCATTCTGACCCTGGCGGCCGGTGACCGCCAGGGTCACCGACCACGGGAGCACCGCCAACAGGCTGGCGGTGCTCCCAAGGGCATTCTGACCGCGGCGGTTCAGCCGCGGTCAGAAAGGGTAAACCGGCGGTCTCCCGCCGGTTTACCGCTGCCCCATTGAATCCTCCATGGCGGCGGAGCGCGCTCCGCCGCCATGGGGATTCAGACACCCCCTACCGCCATCCTGTTCATGGCGGGAAACCCGCCATGAACAGGATGGCGGTAGGGGGTGCCGCGGGGCCCCTGGGGGCCCCTGCAGTGCCCATGCCAATGGCATGGGCACTGCAGGGGCCCCCGTAAGAGGGCCCCACAAAGTATTTCAGTGTCTGCTTTGCAGACACTGAAATACGCGACGGGTGCAACTGCACCCGTCGCACCCCTGCATCTACGCCGGCTCAATTCTTAGCCGGCGTCCTCGTTGCAGGGGCATTTCCGCTGGGCCGGCGGGCGCTCTTTTGGAGAGCGCCCGCCGGCCCAGCGGAAATGTTTGAATGGCCGCCGCGGTCTTTTGACCGCGGTGCGGTCATTTGTCGGCGGTACCTCGGCGGACGGCCTCCGCCGTCCGCCAAGGTCTGAATGACCCCCATACTTCTGCCTCCTGTGTCTCTCTGAGTTTATTGAAGTTGGCAGGTAAATTGACCACTAAAGTTGTATACATTTGAGATAGTTTCTTCTTGGATGGGAGGATAGACATCAACAGTTTTACCTCGAGCAAAATTATTAGTGGTGCGAGTGCATGCTTGGGTTTGAGGTATCTGTAGAACTGGTTTTGCAGCGATCCATGACCCTCATTAATGTCTGTAGATTTTTTCTTTTGCCCTTTGTGACATTGCCCAGAGTGGATACTACCTCAGGCAGGGCGACCCATCTCCACAGCCAGGTCTGCGCCTGAGATAACTACTAAAAAGCAAAAAAAATAAAAAATAGACAACTAGCTCCAGCTGTGTACCTGCCGCGTTAGATGAAGTTGCCTTCCATCTATGTAGATCTCTGTAGATGTTTGTCCTATTACCAAGCCTAAACCAAAGGTGCTTTTAAAGCCCAACACCGGAGGCGGGCATCTTTTGAGTAAACTTTGCGTCGCCAGCATGGACAGGATGGTTTATGCATGGAAGCAACTTACAGGAAGGCAGCGAGGCCTTGCATTTTAACAGCCTTTATAATCGGTCATCTGAAATAAGTGCTCCAACATCGAGGAAGGGACAGTCGCGTGCCCATATGCAAAGAATAAACTGGACGATTTGGGGCCCACGAGTTTCTTTAGAGGAAATGTGCAAGCCCTGCTGTATGTCTGAGGCCAGGAGGAAAGCGTCAACCCTTCAGAGTTTCATGCATCAGTTCAGTACCACGACCACCGACGCTCATTTCTCCAGAGTAACATCGGCCCGCACTTTTCACATTGTCAGCAAGACGTCTGCTGGGTCTGACACTGCCTGCCTCTGGCCCAGTAGTGATCAAATGCCATTCTCCTCCCTCAATGACCAGCCTCTGCCACTTCCGGCTTCCATCCTGCCAGCACCGCTGACATTTCTGTGCTAATTGTTAGTTTGGATAAACGCGCAGGCGAGCACACAAGACTCAGAGACAGTGCTTGGTTGCGTACACTCCAGAGACTGCGTCATCGCAGTTCCTCTTTTATTTATACTCTCGTGCTCATGCCCCTCCCGGACACGCAGAGCACGCTTACGCAAACAAGGAGAGCCCTCACGGCTCTCAATACACTCTTTACATCCCCCCCATGTTTTACTCCACATGGAGAGGGATTAATATAAAGTAAACTTAAACAAAAACAGGAGCAATATAACTGGCTAATAATAATAATCACTTCAAACCCTTTTAACACCCTTATCCCCAGGACCGCAAACACTGTGTCTTTTAAACGGTTGTAAATTCTTTATACTATCGACTTCCTTTTCCGACAGCAGCTCAACCTTTACTAGACACCAGCAGAATCCATGTTACAGACAGTCCATCTGACAGACAAAGTCTTTCAATTGACTGCTCGGCACAGGATTGGGGCGTAAGTTATATCTCGCACTTCTGGTACGCAAACCTCCCTGCTCCGAAATGCAACCAGGCCCAGGTTGTTCAGTCAGCACTGGCCTAGTAACGCTCTCCATCTCGTGAGCCACCGTGGATGGACCGTCCATGGTCTCATCTCCTTCTTCTTCTTCACTAGCCGGCTCCCTCAGGCCAGCTCTCTTAAAATGGGACACATTTCGTGTGACTCTTTGTCTTCCTCGAGCTGTAGTTATCATAGATCCCTTTACCCCAATGACTTCCCAGATCTCGGGCTCAAATGGTGTTTTAAACTTTCCTCCTCCTCGCCGACACCTTACTACCACGCGATCTCCCTCTTGAAACCCTCGATACTTAGATCGTCGTTGGTCACTCGCCCTTTGGTTATTAGCTCTTCGTCGTCTTTGAGTTGCTTCAACATCCAACACCGGAGGTTTCCATTTAGGGCCTGAGGGGATACAGTCACGTGGAGCCACTCTGAACATCAAGGAAGAGGGAGCACAACCAGTAGTGCTATGGGGCGTTTGACGATAAGCACTTAGGAACTGATGCAAACACTGTTCACTGTCTTCCTTCTGCTCCACTCCAATCCTAAGAGCCCTATTCAGAGTTTGCATGAATCTTTCCACATCCCCGTTTGCCTGAGGCCAGTATGGCATTATTTTGCGATGACGAATTGCCAAACTGTCAAGATACAATCTAAACTCTTGCCCTTGGAACGGGGGCCCATTATCAGTTCGAACTTCATCAGGCAGGCCGAACAAAGCAAACGTCTTTTGCAAAACTGGCCGCACGTTCTCAAACGCCGTTGACGATACCACCTCAACCACCGGGAACTTAGTATAGGAATCAATCAGAACAGCAGTCAATCTCCCATCTGGAAAGCTCCCGAAGTCCATGCTTACTTTAGCCCACGGTTTCAGGGGAGGCGGCTCGGTCACCACTGGGCAACTTGGGGGTTCCATCGATGTTATGATGCAGGAGTGACACTTCCCTATCATCTCGTCAACCTGACTATCCATGCCTGGAAACCACGCTTTAGCACGTAATCTCGCTTTGGTTTTAGCAGCTCCTTGATGTCCTTGATGAGCCAGAGCAATCACCCTGGACCAGAGACATTGTGGAAGTACAATTCTTCGTCCCCTCAGAACCAAACCATCCTTGTCGGTGGACAGCTCATCACGCACCTTCCAGATACTCTGCATAGCTATCCTCTGATCAGGGCAGGACACATGTGTCTTTTCTAGAAAATACTTCCACCGTTTATGGCTCAAAGCCTCCTTAACATGACTCCACATTGCATCATCCTGGGTAGCACTTACAATGTCAGTTACGAGAAGAGCGTTAGGACACGCCGACTGTACGACCATGCTGACAAAACACTCCGTACTTTCTTCATCTTGTCCTTGCCGAGCATCAAACACCTGCGGAGAGGGGTGGCGCGACAGATAGTCTGCCGGATTGTTCACACCCGGCCGATAAATAACCGTGAACCTATAAGGCTGAAGAAAAACTGTACATCGCTCAATCCTCGGAGGTGCAAGACGGGGGCTCCCCGCAAACAATGACACTAAAGGTTTGTGGTCAGTCACTACCTGAAACTCGTGCCCGTACAAGTACAAATGAAAATGGCGACATGCCCATCGAATGGCTAGGGCCTCTCGTTCAATCTGCGCATACCTAGCTTCAACTGCCGACAACGCCCGACTGGCATATGCAACTGGGATCCACTCATTATACCGCTGTTCCTGCAAGAGAACAGCTCCAAGCCCAAAGGGGCTGGCATCCACCACCACTTCAGTCCTCCGGCTGGGGTTGAAATAGGCCATAGTTGCCTTATCTAGCAAGGCATCCTTAATATCCACAAACGCCTGTTGAGCCTCCGGAGTCCAGTCCCAGCGGTGTTGCCCTTTCGTGAGTCGGCGTAGAGGTTCAGACATGGTGGCAAGCTGGGGTATGAATCTTCCACAATAGGTGGCCATCCCCAGGAAACTGCGAACCTCCGTGACATTTTGTGGAACAGGAGCCTGACGGATAGCTTCAACCTTCCGAGGGTCCACTTGCAGACCATCTTTTATTTATACCCTCGTGCTCGTGCCCCTCCCGGACACGCAGAGCACGCTTACGCAAACAAGGAGAGCCCGCACGGCTCTCAATACACTCTTTACACTAATTATGTATGCATCAGTTTCCCCTTCTCCAATCTGAGGGATTAGGTTTATGATTGTCTCCGACGCCCACGCCCCTCATCCCCACTCCCCCCACCTGCCAGCTAAGGAAACAATGGTGTCGTCATTGTCCGTCGCATTCTATTTGAACCATCTCTCCTACTGCTCTCATTTTATCTTTCCGATTTTTTTTACTGCCGTTGAAGAAAACAATATTCAGAGAATTTGCACAGGAAACTAGCGTGCTCCAGTTCTACCGGTAACTGCAACTAGCTTGGCAAGTTTATGGAACCTATCTCTGTCCTCCTGAAGGCAAATGAAATGCTTACAGGGATGTGCTCAGACTGGAGGAGGGCTGTCTCCGAGACTTCACAGAGAGTCCATCCCACTAGGAAGTAAGGGATTACTTTGTGCATCCTGCCAGAGTCACAAAAGGTTCCTGGGACTTTCTCAGGGGTGGTAAAAATGAGGACACCGGCCCACGGAGAGGCCAAGAGGGTTCAAAGAATAGTACATGGGAAGACAGAGAAACTGCAAGGTGGGAGAAGGCCTCTCAGGTGTTGCCCACCTCCAGGCGCAGGCCCTGCACTCTATGGCAGAAGCAAGGAAAGTACCTGGGAGGGAGACTTTCTCCATAATGGACATAAACCATTGAGTCCACAGTTACCACCTACTTACTGACAGACAGCTTTTGGGAATTTTAGACATATTTTCTTTGACTTTACCACTTTTATACGTTAAGCACCCAAATGCACACGTAGAAACAATGAGGTGTGGTTAAACGAGGAGGTAATACACGGGAAGGGAGAGGGGATTTTTGTCAGTGACCTAGTAGAGCTCCATTTAGTTTAGAGCGACACTAATTTCCACCAACCAGGGACACCTGAAGCGTCGTGCATTTCTTTTTCTACATACCAGGCTATGGTGATGTATCATGCACATCTCTCTGTGATGGTCAGACATCTTGGTCTGTGCCTCCCAGAAATTCCACATATGTTGCCTTACCATCCACTTGGGCAAAAGTATATTCGGCCTTCCACCACAACATACAATTATGCAATTTATTTGAAAATTCAATAAAAAGATTTAAACTTAGTGAGAATAAGTCCAAAGTCAGAGCACCAGCTTCCAACCCCTCCGTATGAAGCCACTGCTTCTTCTGCCTTCTGGCACGGGCATGGTGCTAAGGTCTGTTTATCTCTAAGTATCCCCCTAAGTCTCAAAAGTTTCTGGATGCCAGAAAGGTCATTAATGGTCTGACCTGTGTAGATTCTGGCATGCATAAGGTTGTTGTCCAACCAAGATTCCTTCAAGGTCCAATGCAGTTTACTCACAACTGGTCAGCTTGATCTTCTTCCACGATGGAGCCCATCTGTGTTTTATCTCCCTGCGGATTAAAAAAAGGCTAACTGGATGACCCTTGGAGAACCTTTCAGACAGTAAAGATCAGGAGTCCTTGAGTGTTCTTTCACCAGTCTTTCACCAATCTTTTTTCTTCCTTTAGATGTTCTTTCAGGCTCAGAAATGTTTTGTGGAGGTTGTGGTGAAGTACAATTCACATCCTGTGGAGTTCCCAAGCACTGCACAATTCTCTGCTTCCGATCCTGGCATCTTCCCCATGGAAAACTAAACTGCAGCACTTTCTCTCAAATTACTGTAAGCCCTCTTTCAAGGTGGGCATAACCTTCATTCCTTTGCAGGATCCTGGTAAGTAGTCTCTTTCTGTGAACACTGAGAAATTTCTGAAAGGGCTATAGGGCTGAAAGTTTTCTTTCATCTGGTATCCCATTTGGAATTTCTACTGGAAAGAGGATTCTTACGGCAGCCCTTGTTGTTGCCTTCTGTTTCTATAACCACTCAACTTTCTTATTTCTGATCATTGGTCAGTGTTTGAACTATTTCAGCCTTCCCACAACTGCATCGTCCTCTGCTGCCATAGGCGTCCATCCTTTTTGTGTGTTTTTCCCTTCCCTAAAGCATGGATACATGGCTTGTGTCTTTTCACTGCTAATTTTTTAGGCACCACCTTTTACTTTGAGTTTGAAAAATCTACCAGAATGTGTTTTTTTCAGCTGACTTCCCTGTGTACTTCTCCCCCTTCTGTTTTCCTCCCTCGTCTATTTTGCTTACCCTGAGTCGTCCCTGCTGCTTGCATCCACCCGGACGCCTTCTTCCTGTAGGAAGTTGGCTCTGTACATACTATTTCAAAGTAAGAAATAGTGTGCACAGAGTCCAAGGGTTCCCCTTACAGGTAAGATAGTGGCAAAATTAGATAATTCTAATGCTCTATTTTGTGGTAGTGTGGTGGAGCAGTAGGCTTATCAGAAGGTATTGTTAAGCATTTGTTGTACACACACAGGCAATAAATGAGGAACACACACTCAAAGACTTACTCCAGGCCAATAGGTTTTTATATAGAAAAATATATTTTCTTAGTTCATTTTTAGAACCACAAGTTCAAGATTTGAAGTAAATACATAAAATGCAAGCTACTCCACACAGGTAAGTTAGGAACTTTGAATTAGAGCAATAACATATACAGTTTTTGTTAAAAGGCAATATGCTATTTTAAAAGTGGACAAATCAACAGTTCCTGGGGGAGGTAAGTAAAGATTAGTTTGTGAGGTAAGTAAGACACTTACAAGTCTCAGTTCCTGGGCATAGGCAGCCCACCGTTGGGGGTTCAAGGCAACCCCAAAGTTACCACACCAGCAGCTCAGGGCCGGTCAGATGTAGAGGTCAAAGAGGTGCCCAAAACACATAGGCGCCTATGGAGAACAGGGGTGCTCCGGTTCCAGTCTGCCAGCAGGTAAGTACCCGTGTCCTCGGGGGCAGACCAGGGGGGTTTTGTAGAGCACTGGGGGGACACAAGTAGGCACACAAAACACAGCCTCAGCGGCACAGGGGCGGCCGGGTGCAGTGTGCAAAGCAGGCGTCGGGTTTTAGATAGGAAACAATGGAGGGACCTGGGGGTCACTCTAGAGGTGCAGCAGGCACAGGAGGGGCTTCTCGGGACAGCCACCACCTGGGCTAGGCAGAGGGTCGCCTGGGGGTCACTCCTGCACTGAAGTTCGGTTCCTTCTGGTCCTGGGGGCTGCTGGTGCAGTGCTTGGTCCAGGCGTCGGGTCCCTTGTTACAGGCAGTCGCGGTCAGGGAGAGCCTCTGGATTCTCTCTGCAGGCGTCGCTGTGGGGGTCCAGGGGGGTCGTCTCTGGCTACTCACAGGGTCGCAGTCGCCGGGGAGTCCTCCCTGTGGTGTTGGTTCTCTGGATCTCGAGGCGGGGGCGTTGGGTGCAGAGTGTGAAGTCTCACTCTTCTGGCGGGAAGAGTGAGTTCTTTGGAAGTTGCTTCTTTGTTGCAAAGATGTAGCTGTTGTTGAGCAGAGCCGCTGCTCACAGGAGTTTCTTGGTCCTGGGGGTCAGGGTAGTCCTCTGAGGCTTCAGAGGTCACTGGTCCCTGTTGGATGCGTCGCTGGTTGCAGGTTTTCGACTCTGGAGACAGGCCGGTCGGGCTGGGGCCAAAGCAGTTGTCGTCGTCCGTCGTCTCTGCAGGCTTGTAGTTCAGCAGTCCTTCTTCTTCTGTTCAGGTTGCAGGAATCTGCTTTCCTGGGTTCTGGGGTGCCCCTAAATACTAAATTTAGGGGAGTGTTTAGGTCTGGGAGGGCAGTAGCCAATGGCTACTGTCCTGGAGGGTGGCTACACCCTCTTTGTGCCTCCTCCCTGAGGGGAGGGGGCACATCCCTAATCCTATTGGGGGAATCCTCCACACTTAAGATGGAGGATTTCTAAAAGCAGGGGTCACCTCAGCTCAGGGCACCTCAGGGGCTGTCCTGACTGGTGGGTGACTCCTCCTTGTTTTCCTAAGTATCTCCTCCAGCCTTGCCGCCAAAAGTGGGGGCAGTGGCCGGAGGGGCGGGCATCTCCACTAGCTGGGATGCCCTGTGGCGCTGTAACAAAGGGGGTGTGCCTTTGAGGCTCACCGCCAGGTGTTACAGTCCCTGCAGGGGGAGGTGAGAAGCACCTCCACCCAGTACAGGCTTTGTTCCTGGCCACAGGGTGACAAAGGCACTCTCCCCATGTGGCCAGCAACTCGTTAGGTTGTGGCAGGCTGGCAGAAACTGGTCAGCCGCACACTAGAAGTCAGGTTGGTATTCAGGGGGCATCTCTAAGATGCCCTCTGGGTGCACATTACAATAAATTGCACACTGGCATCAGTGTGCATTTATTGTGCTGAGAAGTTTGATACCAAACTTCCCAGATTTCAGTGTAGCCATTATGGAACTGTGGAGTTCGTGTTTGACAAACTCCCAGACCATATACTCTTATAGCTACCCTGCACTTACAATGTCTAAGGTTTTGCTTAGACACTGTAGGGGCATAGTGCTTATGCACATATGCCCTCACCTGTGGTATAGTGCACCCTGCCTTAGAGCTGTAAGGCCTGCTAGAGGGTTGACTTACGTATGCCACAGGCAGTGTGAGGTTGGCATGGCACTCTGAGGGGAGTGCCATGTCGACTTAGTCTTTTTCTCCCCACCAGCACACACAAGCTGTGAGGCAGTGTGCATGTGCTGAGTGAGGGGTCCCCAGAGTGGCATAAGACATGCTGTAGCCCTTAGAGACCTTCCCTGGCATCAGGGTCCTTGGTACCAGTGGTACAGTTACAAGGGACTTATCTGAGTGCCAGGGTTGTGCCAATTGCGGAAACAAAGGTACAGTTTAAGGAAAGAACACTGGTGCTGGGGCCTGGTTAGCAAGGTCACAACACACTTTCAATCAAAACTTAGCATCAGCAAAGGCAAAAAGTCAGGGGGTAACCATGCCAAGGAGGCATTTCCTTACACTTCTTTTATTGTCTGTGTTGTTGCATGCCCCACCTGTCCTTCCTCCTTTGTTTTTGCCATGTTGTTGCTTCCCTTAACACCTCCCACTCTCCGTTGTCTGCCAGCTTGTCACTCACCCTCTGTTGTCCATGTGCTCAGTCTCAGCCCCTCCTTCTCACCCCTCATTTTCCTTTTTGTAGGTGGAGCATAGCAGTGCGCAAGTGCTGCTTTTTGACTGTTGTATTCTCTTGTGGGCTTTAACCACACCCATCACTTTCACTCGTTCCTGGACCTGCCTTTCAAAAATCCCTTTATGTCGTTGGTAAATGCTTTACGTTTGTCCCGACTTGAGGATGTTTTGTCACACCTTACATTCTGACCCTGTGACATGGGGTATTGCCCCATCAGCCATATACTTTACTGTGGGCACACTCCTTTTCTCTTTTGTCTGTTCCCTATCGTGTTCCATGGTGGCCATGACACTTTGAAGTTTGCTATAGCGCGAACTTGCAGTACAAACTCGATCTGCCATATTGGAGAGCATTGCTCTCTTGTCTCCATTCCACCCCGTAGTGCACAAGCATGTGCCTGTATTTATTCTCCTCTTTTCCACCCCGTAGTGCACAAGTACGTTCCTGTGGTTATTCCCCTCTTTTCCACCACCGTCTCTTGCCTTCACAACTTCCCTCCCCTCGTGCTCCGTGTTGTTCTCACTTGTGTAAAATTACCCCATGGAACTGCCTACCCCCCATGCTGCTTTATCGTCCACTGGATACATCACAGCACAATACTACTGAGACCTACGTGACCCACCTCCGTGGCCAGTTACACAATAGATACAGTGAGAAACACCGGCTCAAGAGTGGCTGGTCCATGTATTCAGGATCGGCAGGTGGTTGCTTCGGATGTGGCAAGGTTTGTTTTTGGAATGGACCGGCTTTTCTAACCAATTAGATTGCTTACTCTGAAGAAGAGGTACAAAAACTGAACAGTGGCACCTCTTAGTCTGTCATTCAATTTGATAATCATAGTTTTATGATTACTTTCTCTTATCTACGCTCGTTTGAGTTGGTTATCTAAAGCAATAATCGAAATATTGAGAGATGGGAGGTAAGACTCATGTTAAAAAACCCTTCTTCTTGGTTCTGCTCCAGTGCTGGTGTATAGGATAATGTGCGACATAGAGACCTGTAAACTGTGGATTAATGAGATTAACCGAACCAAACTGTGTGCCTATTATGGCTACTTCAGCCAGAGCATTAGCTGAAACTTCAGAAAATATGTTTACAAAACTATGTCACGTAAAAATGTGGTAATCTTTCTGAAAAGCAGAAATAGTTCATTTTGTTTAACATAAAGGTTGGCGAGTCAACAAATTAACAGTGAGATGTGAGCAGGAACCTTGGCTTATCTCCCAGTGCTGCTTTTGGTTATTTATTGTCACAAGCTGACCATAAGCACACAAGGGACACGCAGGGACAGCCTGTGGTATTGCACCCTTTCCCTGCTTCCTGCGCATTACAACTGTAAATGTTGCAGGCTTTTTGCAGCCAGCGTATTACATGTATAAAAACGTAACATAAACATGTTGCTCCTGCTTACACTTCACATGCTTTACTTCATCATGCATTCTCTATAGGTGTTTGCTTTTTCCAGGATGGTGTTACTTATTTTTTTTCACAGCCAGCATATTATTCTTGTCTTCCCTCCCTCATACCCTATTTCCCATTATTTGGTTCTCCAGCGCTGCAAGGTCATACAAATGGCACTAGCGCTATGCATATATCAGCATTCCACTGCATACAAAAAAAAAAAAGTAAAAAAAGAATGCAGTTTTCAACGCCACAAATGCAAGATCTAATGCATTGCAAATGCTTGTTATTTACTTCTGAGAGTGAAAGTTTCTGCAGTCTTTTGCTTCCACCATCCCCCACTCACGTTGGTAAAGGAAACATTGATAGACCTGGAGACTATACACCACCAGTGATTAAATAGAAGGTTTGAGGGAGCCTGCAGGGGCGAAATATGGCTATGTCTTTTTCACGAGTTGCTTAGAGTACTTCTCTGACCTCCTTGTTGCTCCCTCCCACTCCTCCTTCATCTCCGTCTCTTCTCCCCCTTCACTCCCCACTGCCCCCATTTTTTTAAAAAATCTGGGCTCTTAACACAGAGGCTTGGAGACATTGGGAACAGAGCACTGGGTCTAAAATCGTAGTTTTCGGACAGGACCAAATTTTTTGATACTGGGCAGATCATGCCATATCCCTGTGCCTTGGTTGTCTTTCCTTATGGTGACCACCTAGAAGTGTTTTAGTTTGCAATGAGCATTATTAACGAAAACTGAAAAAAAAGGGAATCAACCACCAGGAGCCACACAGCACAAGTGCAAGTTCAGAAGCACACCGTCACTACCGACACTTAACAACACCATGGTTGCACCGTATTTATAATATGGTGCACCATGGCAATCGTTAGCACAATAGCGTTAACATTTTTGACGCAATTGTGGCGCTTTGCAGCAAATGCTAGTGCAGCAAAGTGCAAGGAGGAACATAGGTTACTATGGGAGCGTCATTTTAACGCCTGCTCTGAGCATGTGTTAAAAATAGCGTCGTGAAATCATGTAAATTTCACTGTGTCATTTTTGTGGGCCTCCTAGCGCCGGAATGACCCTCTTGCATATATTATGCGTGGCGCAGGCATAACGTGGCCCAATGGGTTACAAAGTGGCGCAATGCAACAATTGCACCACTTTGTAAATATGGTGTGGCAGGAAAGCAACTTTAGCACCACGTTAGCGTAAAAAATATGCCGCAATGGCAGCGCTAAGGTAGCACTAGGGGCTCTTAAATATGCCCCTTAGTTTGCGTAAATCTGTCATAAAACCCTAGGGGTTGCATTTTTCACGGCTTGCTTTTCTTCTGCACTTAATTGGCTCCACTTCCTGTACTTTGACATTGCTGCCTTTCAAATGTGGTGGTCTGGTTTGAGCAGTGTCTCTGGCCTATTTTTGCACTGTTATGGAACTGTACTTTCCTGTTGGAATGTCATCATATAAAATGCAAGAACAATTGTGGTCGAGTTCTGGACCCCAAAAATGTAACTTGTCTCCATGTACCAGATGCTTTTCTGGAAGCCGATTTTATTTTTCCCTTCCATAAAATAATGCCTATAATGAAACAAAAGTTAACTCTTTTCCACTACAGTGAGCTGTAGAAAGTCTGGGTGGTGCGTGCATGTCCGAGAGTATATTTGCTTCCTGGAAACATATGACTGGTACTGCACTCTCCTGTGCTTTGGAATTTTTTTCACAAATGTTACATCCTCCATGCCAAGTTGGATCACACTAGAGGGGCCTTAGGGAAAAGGGTGCACAGAGCTTCACTTCACAAGTGGATGGGTTTTGGAGCCAGAGTCTGTGTCTGCGGAACGTGTTGCTGAAAGATCACTGTGTACAGGCAATAGTGTTCTTTATTGGCATTGACACCCTTGAAGGGGGTGAAGAGTTGGTATGTTTTAAGGAAGCATTGCTCCGCCCCTTGCCCCTTATTGTGCATGTTAATGAAGGAATGTCTGCAGGGCACCAGCTCTGCAGAAGAGTTTTAGGAACAGATTTTTAATAGTGAGGTAGCTTAGCGTTAGAATCATGCAAAATGTGATACCAACATGAAACTTTGCACAGGGCTCAATAAGAAGGCAAAACATGAGTGATGATATAGATCCCAAAGATCATATGGATACTTTGCCCATATAACATCCTAAAATAAAATGGCCGCACGTTTGTATAGCAATTATGAATCTAATCCATCACATCACATCATTTCACACTTCTTTCTGGTTGGGAATGCCAAAAGTGGTACAAATTCAGTGTTTTAGTTGGCCCCTGATAAAGTATGAGAATTCTTTAATGGATCCAGTAAATAAATGCCTTATGATGTAAATAACAAGTATGTTGTACTGCCCTTGCAAACTAACAAATATTTTTGTTGTTGCAGATTTCTGAAATTGTGAAAAGATTATCCGCTGTCAATGAGTTAAAAATGTCTACCAAAAGAAGATGTGTATTTCTAAATACTAATGAAGAGCTTATATCACAAAATGTTGGAACTGAGAATGATTGGGATCTGTGTGTATTGTGTCAGCAATATTTACCAGACCTTTTAGTTTGTCCAGCTAATAGTAAACGTTCTGATAAAGGAACTGGGTACAAACGTTTGCTTGATGATCTGCTAGCTTTTGACAAAATAAAAGGACTTCCATCAATCATCAAGGCAAAATCATTAAAAAATCATGATGTAGTTCAACAACTGTTAAATTAAAACTGTGGAAAATTCCATAAAATGTGTAGAAACAAATTTGACAAACACAAACTTGCAAGGTTATCAAAAAAACCTAAACTTGTTCAAGACAGTCTTCAAGAGAGTACTTCAAGGTGTCCGTATCCTTCATGTATAGGTGAATTGAAAGATTTGTTTTTTCTGTGACAAAGAGTCAGGGGCCGAGCTTATAAATGTGCGCTCCCTTGAACTGAGTAATGGAGTTCGAGGTGCTGCAGTTGCATTAAGTGACTCAAAAGTACTTGCCAAGTTAAGTGTGGTGTCATGTTTGTGACCGAAGGGAAGAACCACAAAAAGTGTCTTGATTGTTTTTATAACCGACTTCTGAAAATACAAAACAAAGACAAAAGCGGAGACAACAAATTGACATTAATCTATGGCATGGTATTAGGTGAAAAATGGTAAATTATCTCGAAGATACATTTAAAAATTCTGAAGTATCGTCAGTTTTTACTGTAACGTCAATTCACTTGTAGTTCGTCATATGGCAGAATTAGGTGTAGAAAATGCAGACAAATATCTACAGCACATGATTAAAAGAAAAGATTCTTGCGTTCATACCAGAACTTACAGCTGAACCAAAAGGTAGAGATATTCTTCTAATATGCAAAAATTATATAGGAGAAAATATATTCAGTATCTGTAAACAAAATGCTCTTCAGGATGGTGTCTGCAGGGCCAATGCAGCTGCTATTATTCGAAAAGAAATGTTTCAACTTGAAGTAGATGGATTTAGTGGACAGTTTGAGCAAAATTGGCAAGAAAAGTCAGTAGGGACTGCTATGCTAAATCTAATACGAATGATTATGGAAATAATATTTAATATATATAATATATATATATATATATAAAAATATATAATATTATATTTAAAATGACAGCACAGTAAATGATAAGAGGAGTGCAGCTTTTTCAATTTCACAGCTTGTTCGGTATCATACCAGTAAGTGTAAGAAGGCAAATGCTAAAGGAAACATCCGCCACAAAAAAAAAAAACGAAAGTCCACTACCTCTTTATATTGGATTTATGGTACATGCTAAAACTTAAAAATGGGAATAGTTGACAAACTGCACAAATTGGGTATATGGGTGCCATATGAGCATGACTCTCCCTCTCGTGTGGCTACAACACCTCAGCTATCCCCTCCTCCCCAAACCTGTTCCTCAGGGACTACTCAATTAGAGGTGTGCCCCACAGTACAGGGGCCTGAGTCAAGGGCACCTCCCCCAGACAATGAAGGCCCTGGTGCTACTGGGAGTAGGCTCACTGTGCCAGGGGCACAGGCACAGGGGGCAAGGGCTAGTGGAAGGGGTTCTGTAGTCCAAGGAAGGGGCAGCAACAGCATCAGACTAGCCAGGAGGCCCTCACCCAAGTTCTGGGTGGATACCACCAAACCCAGGTCACCATGGCCCAGATCCACACTACCCCTGCAGGAGACCCAGAGGCTTCAGAGGGAGAACCATCAGGAGGCCATGCGGCAGTGGCAGAGCCACAATGCCACCATGGCCTCCATAGCAGGGGTGCTAACGGAACTTACAACCATCCAGCGTCAGTCCACCTCTCACCAGCAGGCCTCTACCATTAGCCAGATCACATCTGAGCCCTCCATGTCAGCCTCAGCCAGTGGAATAGAGGCCCTGCCACAAGACACACAGGACAACAGAATCCCTTCCCCTGTAGCTGAGGAGCCTCTACACAAGCGAGGGCATCCAACCTCACATCCAGCCTCCACTGATGCCAAGACCAAGACCTCCGCCAGAAAGTGAGCCACTTCTGGACATGCCCCCTTATGTGTCACAGCGACATCCTGTTGACTGTCCACTGTCATAACTCCCTTTTCACATGGCCATCATACTGTACATCGACTCCCCAAAGGTGGGCTAAGCACTCTGATGATCCCACTCGCCATGACCCCACTCATCAGTCCTTGCACTTGTATAATTAAAATAAACACCTTTGAGCACAGTTTCTACCTACTTCTTTATCTACCATGAGTACAAAATATACAGCCATGAAATGTGTAAGAGGCAGACCATTGTCCTACCAATATATGTGACAGTGCCAGAAGGGGGAGCAATCATTTACAAGTTCTGTAATACAGATAACAGCACCACATCTAAAGAAATGGGTTCACCCAATACCCACATTGAACACACAACCCTGGTAGCAGCCGGGCAAATGGCAGACATTGCTACTGGTCACATAGCATGGCTTTTATACATACCTGTATGTCAATGGAAGTACTGTTGTATCAGCTCTGCTCTGCAATCAGCTGCATCCTCGTCATCCTCCTTCTCATCACTCCCCATGTCCCCTTCATCAACCACTGGCACAGCTGCACCCTCCTCAGCATCCAGTAATGGGATGTGACGTCTGAGAGCCAAACTGTGTAACATGCAGCACGCTACAATGATCTGCCACACTTTCGCTGGTCTGTACAGTAGGGCCCCTCCAGTAAGGTCCAGGCACAGGAATTCAAGGGTGGCAAGATCGACCAGGGGCCTGTAGACAGGAGCATTCCTCACCATCATTCTTCCACCATAGCTGGAAATAGGTGGGAGTAGCCATCATTATGTGCATAAAGTTTTGTGTGGACGCAGTGGAGCTGTGCACCGGCCACTGTAAAACATCCATGACCCACCTCATAAACCCCCTCTATACATATTGTAGAAGTAAAATGGCAGCCGCCTGTCCTGCATTCACAGGACAGATGGAAGTGAGCGAATCCCGCCGGCGTAGGACGTCATGGCAGTAGGCGGTCGCAACCGCTGTGCAACTCCTCATTGTTTAACATGGTTGCCTATGTGAGACATGAGCCAATGGTGATCACCGCCTGTGGTGACGTGATGTCCGCAGAGGCCGTGACCGCCATTTCACATACTCATGTTCACTTGACTCCTTGCCGAGAAGACCTACACTGCGTGTGCTGCTGTGTTCTGCCACTGGTAACCAAGATGCCACGTGCTGCATAGGACATGGCCCCAGCCTTCTCACAGGAAGCACTAGAGAAGCTTGTGGAGGATGTCCTACCCTTGTATGCCCAGTTGTATGGGGCACCAGGGCAGCAGGTGAGTCCACTATGATTGTACTGTCTGTGAATTGTACGAATGTGGATGGGGACCTTGGGACGAGGATGAGTGACTTGTGGAAGGACCTGGCTGAGGGCTGTGAGGACAACTGGAATGTTGAAATGTGCGTATGTTCAGGAGATGTGTCCAATGCAGTCCCTAAGATGCCACGCTACATGACTGTCTCCTTTTCTCTGTGTCATCCATGCAGGTGAGCACCCATCAGAAGAAGGGGATTTGGCGTGCCATTGCCAAGCAAGTGTGGACCCTATGGGGTCCATGCCTGGCGGAGCACCCACTGCAGAAAGCGTTGGGTGGACCTTAGACGCTGGGCGAGGAAGACGGTGAGGTCCAGCTGGGACAGTCCTCTCAACGAGGGAGAGGTGCCCGCCGGACCCTGACCCCCCTTATGTCCTGCATTTTGGCAGTGGCGTACCCTGAGGTGGATGGGCGCTTGAGGGCAGTACAGCAGCCACAAGGGGGTGAGTTCACATTCGTACTTAGGTTATGTGGTGAGTGATAGGTACAGCCTGTGCAGTGTGTGAAGGCTGTGAAATGTGTGCTAGGTAGCTACTGTCGGACTAGGCTTGGGACACATAGAGGCCAGATGTGCTACATCCATTTTTTAAAATGTTGTGCAGGATGTGAGTTGAGGTTAACTTAACTGCTAAGTAGTATCAATGACATGGCAACTGTGTATTAGATGAGCAGGGTATTTGATGTAGACAGGGTTCGTGCTTCAGGAGTTCACACACATTGTACTCCCAACTATCCAAACAGTGTTGCTGAGGCCATATGCCTATCTGCTATCTGCTGGCATGTGGTGTATGTGCAAAGTCTGAGGGTTCACATCACACAGCTATATGTGCATGGGTGGAAGTATGCCTCCACATGCCTGTAGAGTATTTAGTTTGGGTCTTGTGATCGTCAAGAGCCATGACCCAATGGGCTGGTACAGCCATGTTTTGAGCATATGACTTTCATCATGCACAGGATTGAATGTGTATCAGCATGAGTGAAACTCATGTACCTGACTGAGGTGGCACGCTTGGGCTGTTATTGGAGTGGCATGTGTGAGTGAATGAAGGCATGGCATTAGAGTATGTTGTAGTGACTTGTGTGTGGCTGTTGTGCTGGCATTGACCAATTGCTCCCTGTCTCTCTTTCTCCCAGTCTGTCTCTGACTGAACCACCCTCCCTCCCTGTCCTCCTCTGTCTTTGTGTGCATCAGCATCATCTGGTGAAGGAGAAGGTGCACCGGCGAGTGGGGAAGCTGCATCCCTTGGGACACAGGAGGCTGATACCAGCGGAGCCGAGAGAACCAGTGGGACGGAGGGCGAGGTGAGCACCACGGGGGAGACAGGGACATCTACACCATCATCAGATTTTTCCTCCGATGGCGACTCCCTGGTGTTGGCGGAATGTTCAGGCCCTATGTCTGCACCATCCTTGCCCTGCTGCCCTCAATGAGGAGTCTATTGACCACTTGAGGCCCATCTCTGTTGGGCAGACAACCATCATGAATGCCATCCAGGGACTGGTATCCCAGATGCAACAGTCAAATGCGTTCCTGGAAGGCATTCACAATGCCCTGTCTGCGCTTCAGAGATCGTTTCAGGCTCTGGCCTCCTCAGTGACGGCAGCCAGTGTTCCTTCTTCTTCCGCCCCCACCTCCAACTACCTGTTCCCACTCCCACATCCGTCTACCATTTCCTATCCAAAGCACACTTTCATTCCAGCATGCATCCCCTCCAACAGACCCAGAGCGCAAGAACAATCACATGCAAACGTCCTCACTGCCATGCACACATCCACCACTCAGACGCACACACAACAACATGCACTCCCTACACTGACTCCCCCACCTTCTCTCCCCTCACAGTCACATTGCCACTCACACATGCAGAAACCACAACATCAATCCCAGGTCCAGCCACATGTGCCGTCATTGCCACGTCACCACAACATCAGACCCCCATACAAGCACCACATACACCACATCCGCATGCACCAAAACAGTCAACACAACCACATGCAGCACATCCACCCTACCTGCACACACCCCCCAACATTCACTTACACATCCCCCGCCATCTCCCTGTGTTTCCTCCACTCCTCCTCCCAGTACACCTATATGCCCACACTCATCCACCCAACACACACCCAGCACACACATATCATACACCCACGCACCAGCACCCAAACCACATCCACACACACTTCTGTCAACCATTCCCTCACTCTCCACTCCCAAACGCATTAACCATGACTCACCCGCCGCCCCTAAAAAAAGATTCCTCCATGAGTTTTCCCTCTTCCCGTCCCCTGGTCCAGTCCCTGTTCCCCCCAACTGCCCTGCTACCCTTGCCAGACCCCTGCCTTTGACCTCCCTGTCCTCCTGTGGGCTGAGCCATGCCCCGCAACAGCAGCCTGCAGTGCTGCCACAACAGGCACACCTGCCCCTCACGCTTCCAGCCGGTTTTATTCAGATTTAAAGATTTCTTATTATATTTACATACAATGACACCGTTGGTGTTGATGCTACATAGCTTGTCCTGGCTTTCCTTGCGCATGTATGTGGGGTGACTGTGTGTTTGTGCGTGTGTGTGTGTACTAATGTCCTTCCCTCCAGTGTGTGCTAGGCTGGGGTACTTACGGCTGGTGTCTATGTTGGCATCGATGGTCCTGGATGTCAATGGCCAGCAGGAGCATCGGAAAGACTTGCAGTTTGCGTGCCATTGCGCCTACAGACATGCCTGTGTTCCAGAAGGTGGGTGCTTCCTTTTATGTTGTTCGTTTCTGTCATGGTTTTTGCAGCGGTTAGACCGCCCCGGAAGTCCTCGCGGTGTGCAAGCTCGTAATACGGTGGGTGGAAACTGTCTGACCGCTGGCCTGAAGAGGCCTTGCGCCGGCAACAGCGGTCCATCTACAATGGCAGTCCGGACGGAAACTTGACTGTGTTCTGCAGGTGCCTTCCCAGTACTCATAATATGATGGTCTATACGGCCAGACCTGCGGCGGTGTGACCCCCATCTCCACCGCGGCGGTCCACTGACCGCCAAACTCATAATGAGGGTCTCGATTTGTAAATAATCTTAAGGAACTCACACAAGTGTTTTTGCATGATAATAGAAATCTTTATGCCTGTTTTATTGGCGGAAATCGTAATAATATCCAACTTAATCATGAGTGATAATGCAAATAAATCTGTGTTCATTGCTGACAACGTGGGGAGAACTCAATATGGAACGTTTGTCCAAGAACACCTGGTGTGCTGCGAGAAATCTATTCTTAAACCTATTCCTAGAAACAAGCTATGTTTGTTTCATAAGGTAGTTCTAAAATCAGTGAGCCACCAAGTGTCCATCCTAAAAAGAGACTGCTCACTTTTCACTGGACTGTATATTGCTTGCCAAGATAGAGAAGGAGATTTAAAATCATTTTTTGCCCATGAAAATCTTGATTATCCTCATCACTTTCTGAGGGAGGATTGCTAAGAAAAGGGACAACGTCTTACATCATCTCTTGTTTGGAAAAGCTTAATGGTGCTGTAGATAACATGAATAACATTCCAGACACTGCAAGTTATGTTATTATGGAGGGATTGGCAACAATCCATTTCTTAAAACCCAACAATGTACACAATTTTCAAGACTACAGCACCTATATATTCCAGCCCTATGTAATGAACATACTTAACAAATCAAAACAAGTAGACATAGGCGGTCATTCTGACTGCGGCGGGCGGCGGTCGCCGCCCGCCAAGCCGTTCCCGCCGAATGACCGCTCCGCGGTCAAAAGACCGCTGCGGCCATTCCGGCTTTCCCGCTGGGCCGGCGGGCGACCGCCAAAAGGCCGCCCGCCGGCCCAGCGGGAAAACCCCTGCAACAATGAAGCCGGCTCAGAATGGAGCCGGCGGAGTTGTAGGGGTGCGACAGGTGCAGTGGCACCCGTCGCGATTTTCACTGTCTGCATAGCAGACAGTGAAAATCTTTGTGGGGCCCTGTTAGGGGGCCCCTGCACTGCCCATGCCAGTGGCATGGGCAGTGCTGGGGCCCCCAGGGGCCCCACGGCACCCGTTCCCGAAATCCTGGTTCTGGCGGTGGACACCGCCAGAAACAGGCTGGCGGGAAGGGGGTCGGAATCCCCATGGCGGTGCTGCAAGCAGCGCCGCCATGGCGGATTCCCTGGGCCAGGGGAAAACTGGCGGGAAACCGCCGGTTCCCCTTTTCTGACCGCGGCTTTACCGCCACGGTCAGAATAGCCCAGGAAGCACCGCCAGCCTGTTGGCGGTGCTACCGCCGCCCTCCGCCATGGCGGTCATGGACCGCCAGGGTCAGAATGACCCCCATAGTATTTGCTTGTTACATAGAGGGGTCTTTGAAAAAAGAAGAAAGAAATAGGCGAGGTTTTGGTCCACGCTGTTATGTAAAAGGTTCAATAAAGATACCAAAAAACTGGTGACTTTTCTACAAAATGAAGAAAACAAAAATGATTTGTTCCAATCCTTGGCTTCTAACTTTTTGAGTCTTGAGATACCTGAGGGTAAAAGAGTGATATTGACAAAGGATGGTGACGTGGTGAATATTCCTGAAAATCTGAATGTATCTGAACTCAGACCATGTTACTAAGAAGAAGCTGATACCAGAATACTATTACATGACAAACATGCTAGTGAAAGTGGCCAGAAGTCTATAGCTATATGTATTATTGATTCCGATGGAGCAGTTATTGGTCTTTATGCATTTAGCAGCTTAAATCTTTCTCAAATTTGTGGATTTATTTTGGTATTGGGAAACATAAAAGGCTACTGCCTATCCAGGAGCATGCTGATAAACTTGGCAAAAGTGTTTGGGATGGTATTTTATTTCTCCATGCATTTACAGGTTGTGACACTATCACCATTTGAAGGTCGTGGCAAGAACACATGTTGGGAAATGTGGCAAAATGTTTAGGCTGTCACAGAAACATTTATTGAGCTCTATCATTGCCTACCAGATATTTCAAATAGCAGTTTCAGTCAGCTTCAGCAATTTATAATTAGATTATTCAATAAGAACATTAAAACAGATTCTGTCAAGAAGTGGTGAAGAATAATGTTGACCAAACTTATTCGCTCTCTAGAAAATGTGAGGCTTCTCTTTTACATCACAGCAATAGAGCTATTTCTAAAATGGGTTATGTGTGGTCTCAGTGGTGGAATGTGTATCCTGATACACCTGATCCAGCTCAGTGGGGATGGCAGAGGGAAGATTCTGTATATGAACCTTTGTGGTCACTTTTGCCTGATGCTTCAAAATGCTTCAAAATACTGCAAGGAACTTGTTAAGTGTGGATTAAAACACTGTGTACCCATGCTTGTAAATGTAAACAATTGTCTGTTTCATGTACTAGTCTTTGTGTTTGTGATGGACAATGCAATCAAGAGGACATGTTTAAGATTACTGATCAAATTGTAACCTTTAAAAAAACTGTTGACTAAAATAACAATAAACATTAATAACAATATTATTTGTATCTTCGTTCTTTTTCAATAAAAATTGTTTTAATGTTTAAATGTTATAAAATTAGTTTTTTATAACATAACAAACTTCTAGCAAAAATATACAGGGTGTCATTTAAAATTTTGTAATAGATTTTTGATACACCCTGAATATGGGGACGAAGTGTCCCAAAAATAGTAACAACATAAACTAGACATTGTTTGATGAACCATGACTTTTGTTTGAAATTTCTATCTTTAGCTGTTCAAACGTTAAGGGGGGAGCAAGTTATGTGAAACACTCTGTGTGTTTACCATGTATCTACATACTTATAGTGTACTATGAGTCAATTAAATTGCAACATATTTTAAATCCTTGGCTAAAAATCCATTACCATTATGTGCTGGAAGTCTAATATCACATATATGATCATTTGCTGGCCCTTGCGGTGGCCATTTATTGTTATGCCATTACATGCTTAAAATGGGGGGGTCAGAATGTTGGGGTCTATATCACAAATCACTGTTCATTTGACTACCTAACACTGTGCCAAGTGCCGTACTAATATGACATTTTGCACAATTCTTGCAGTTTTTTGACTCTAAGCTTCCTCAGTATAAGAACAGTGTTGTTGATGGCTCTTTGCTGCGAGAAGGGAATATTTATTCAATTTTTAGCTGCTTCGATATTAGAATCCTGTGCCACTCAGTTTGTGTGATGCTGATGAGAAATGATTCACAACTCTATCTTCTATTTTACACAACTGTAAACAGTTGCTGTCATGCTTGAAGGGTGTCGATTCAGAGTGCACCTCCTTTAAATGTTGGTCCACCAAATTCTCATGATCCAATGCAACAGACTTTATGCACTTTAGAATATACTACGTGAACTTAAGGTAATTGATGGAGAATGATTTTCTTGCTTTTCTTTTCTGGGGGAGCAGGTTTCTTGTTTGCCATAACTCATAACCTGATGACAGGTTGGTTAAACAATTTTAGTACATTAAATTAAAAATCATACCCTGATGCTGTATCGAAAATTGTATGGCGCTTGAAATATATAAACATTGTCTTCTGTGGGCTGTTTGACAGTTTACAGGTAGCAAGTTACATTTAGCATTTCTAATGGTCCCAGATTCTTTTAAGTTATTTTTGTTTTACAGCTGTGGGGGCCCTGAATTATTTCATTTGAAGGAAAGATCTGCATTAGTTGGATTGTTTTGTTTTTCTTTCCCAGGAAAAAATCCAAGCTTTTTAGGTTCCCCCTACACAGCACATGCACTGTACTGCGGGACATATTGTTTACTGGGCTTTTAACCCACCCACAGCATACCATTGTTTTTTTTTGCTGTCACACATTTGCAATCTTTTGATTGCTTAACTCCTGTAGGCTTCCCTTCCTTTCGTTACCTCCTCCCTGCAGCATGGATCAAGTAAATCTGTTCTTCATTGTCTTTTTGTAATGCACTATTATGTTTTTTTATGAGCATTTTGATATTTTTCCTGGACGGTCAATGTGCTTTTCAAATTTTAACTCAGACATACAGTTTCTTATTTATGTTGCTTTCACTCTATCTGGTGTCTCTATTAATCCACGCTACTCCACTCTGCGCTATGCCACTCTATGCATACCACTCTATGCCATGCCACTCTACATATGCAACTGTACTTTATACCATGCCACAACACTCTACTCAACCCTACTCTGTTCTGTGCTACTCCGTTCTGTGCGCCACACCACTAACTTTTAGCCATGCTGAACAGCAGCCACTTTTCTTTACAACGTGACTAAAAGACATTGCCAAAGCCAATACCTCTTGTGTAGGTGAAACCTATTGGCTTTGCCAATGCTTGTTTCCTATACCTTCCGTTGTCCATGTTGCCCCCATTCCCTCCTTCTGTGTTGCATTTCGTCCTACACCGCCTCATAGCGTTTTTTTGAAACTTTCAGCCATGCTGCACAGAAGCCGCACTGCTGTAAATCATAGTTAAAAGACATTGACAAAGCCAACAGTTCTCTCATAGGGGCAGTGCTTCAATTGGAAAAACAGAACAGCAGGCACCCTACATCAGAGTATCTACTTGCTTCTAAGAGGTGCTTATATTCACCAATTAAAAGTACTGAGCCTCTGTTGAGAAGTGCATGTACTCCTCTTTTCAAAATAAAGTAGTGAAGGTACTCAGTACCGAACAATACCAGCCCATTTAAAACACTGCGTAGAAAAGACCTACTGTCTTTGGCAATGCTTTTTGGACAATGTAAGCTTTAGGTCATAGCTATCCGGTTCTGCATAATGCATTGCTGTGGTTAAGTTTCGAGGTCAATATAATGGAGGATAACATTCCAACCACCCACCCTATCCCCTTAACAGTTAACTATACGTAAGGAGATCTGCAAGCCACACCTGGCAGCTGTTTGTCATCCAGATGTGCAATTCCCCTGTTTAAAGCATGTAAATAGATGTAGCTCGTCTCTCCCTATAAAAGATGGAGCCCTATTGACATATACTACTTGCTAGAAATGGGGTCTCTGGTTAGCAGTCAGTTTGCACCCTGACCATGCAGGGAGCCTCACTATAGTCAGGGAAAGATACACACCTACGATAACCCCTGCCCACTACCTTGGTAGCTTGGCACAAGCAGTTAGGCTTATCTCAGAGGCAATGTGTAAAGTATTTGTACAAACATGCACGGTAATACAGTGAACACACCACAAAATCACTCAACACCAGTTTAGAGAAATAGCCAATACGTATCTGAGTAAAACAAGACCAAAACGACAAGAATTCAACATACACAAGCAAAGTTATGAATTTTCAAAATTAAATTTCGATATAGCGCTTAGAAACACAGCTTCAATTTGGTGCATTCACTGTATCATGACAGAGTCGTTCCCAACAATCCGATGCCAATGGCACTGGTCATGCAGTCACACGGACAACCTGGTACAGAACCTTTGGTAATGAAGAAACAAGTCGGTGCACGGGAGGTGAGGCATCAATGGGTCCGGTGCAGCATTGGTTCCTTACTGCTGAGCAGAGGAGGTTATGCAGCGTCAGTGCAAAGCTTTGGTTTCTCATGCTCCGGCAGAGTCGATGAATCTGGCAGGTCAAGACGCGGTGGGTGACCTCTTGGGGTCACAGTCATGCTACGAGGCTGCAGGCGCTGCGGTGGAGTCAGGTGACACAAACGTCGGTGACACAGCACTCGGGACTCATGAAGTTGTGGGACGTCAGCGAGGCTCCGGCGGCATCAGGCCTGCGGAGTCAGTCGCTGCACTCCAGTGGGGACTATGGCTTCCGGTGAAGAGTGTCGTAGAGTCAGGCAGCGGCGTCGGTCCTGACGTCATCTGTAGTAGGAATACCTGGTTCTTCTTGTTTTTAGGCCAGCTTTCACTTCCAGGGGCCCAGAGACTGGGATAGGCACCACCTGGTGAGTTAGAATCCACAGCAAGTGAACCCCAAGACTGGTAGGTGAAGTCTTTTCTGACCCTGAGACTTTTGATCAGGAGACAAACTCAGCCCAAGCCCTTGGAGACACTTCACAAGCAGGATTTCAGAAAGCAAAGCCCAGTCCTTTTCGTCTCAGGCAGAAACAGCAGCAGGCCAGCACAGCAAAGCAACAGGCAGAATAGCAAGTCCTCCTCAAGCATCAAGCTCTTCTCCTTGGCAGAGGTTCCTCTTGATCCAGAAGTAATCTAAAAGTCTGGGGTTCTGGGTGCACTACGTATACTCATTTCTGCCTTTGAAGTAGGCAAACTTCAAAGGAAAGTCTCTGTTTTTGACAAGATCCTGGCCCCAGACTCACACCAAGGGGTTGGAGATTGCATTGTGTGAGGACAGATACAGCCCTTTCAAGTGCAGGTGTCAGCTCCTCCCTCCCCACTCTAGCCCATGAGACCCATCAGGATATGCTGGACACTCCTCAGCTCCCTTAGGGTCACTATCTAGAGGGAATTCACAAACATCTCAACTGTCAGTCTGACCCAGATGTGGACTCCACAGGCAGGCAGAGGCACAGAATGGTTAAGCAAGAACATTTCCACTTTCTAAAAGTGCCATTTTCAAATTGAAAATCTAAAAAACAACTTTACCAAAAGATGTATTTTTAAATTGTGAGTTCAGAAACTCCAAACTCCATATCCCAAACTGCTCCCAATGAAAAACTGCACTTAAAAAGATATTTAAATGAAGTCCCCATGTTAACCTGTGAGAGAGATAGACCTTGCAATAGTGAAAAACAAATGTGGCAGTATTTCACCATCAGGACGTGTAAAACACACCAGGTACATACCTTATCTATTAGCCCATATGGCTACTTAGGGCCTTCCTTGAGGGCGACTTTCATGTAGTAAAAGGGAAGGTTTGGGCCTGGCAAGTGGGTACATTTGCCAGGTCGAATTGGCAGTGCAAGACTGCACATGCAGATACTGCAGTGGCAGGTGTGAGGCATGTTTACAGGGCTACTCATGTGGGTGGCGCAATCAGTTCTGCAGGACCCCTAGTAGAATTTGATTGCCCTGGGCACCTCAAATGCACTTTACTAGGGACTTAACAGTAAATCAAATATGCCAATCAGGGATAACCATTTACCAGTATCATTTAGAGAGAGACGAGATGCACTTTAGCACTGGTTAGCAGTGGTAAAGTGCCCAGAGTCCTAAAGCCGACAAAAACTGGTCAGAACAAATAGGAGGAGGGAGGCAAAATGTGTGGGGATGACCCTGCAAAAAAGGCCAGGTCCAACCCTACTCTAGCCTTCTTAGTTTTCTAATGAACAAAAACTTGCCATTCCACATTCATCACACAAACAATATGCCCGGAATATTTGCATTCTTTTTATTGAAAGCAGTGTCACTTCGGATGTCATAGTGAGGTACAATACATACAAATATTATATCAGCAGTATTGGATACCATAACTTGCACAGGCTTCCTAATACTATACACATCCAGCAGGTTCTCTTCAAGTTGTTATTCACCCATTTTAATAATTTTGCCTTGCACAGAAGCACCTGTGCATAGTTTTCTGAATACTGTGCTGTCTAGCTGCCAAAATAAAGCTGTAGGAATCACTAAGGGGGTTATTACAACTTTGGAGGAGGTGTTAATCCGTCCCAAATGTACGGAGTCCCTCCCTGCACTCGTAGGTAATTGCAGGGTTAGCATTATCCAGTGAACTTACCGCTCGCTGTACCCATAAAGACAGGTCAACAGGGTCAACAACGGCATTATCCAAGCGAGCTGCTTCAGCCATGTCAAAAATGCGGGTTAGAGGCCCCACGATATCCAACAGTTTGTCTTGGCATGTGGACCAAGCCTTATCCACTCCCGTGTGGGGTTCCGTACCGAACTTTGTGAAAAAGGAAAGGCAGGAAGAGACAATAGCAGGAGTTACAGATATTTTTGAATGTAGGGATGGACAAGGACATTCTGACCTTAATTTCGCTCTGACTTGCTTGTCTAGAGGAGTGCGTAATCTGGAAGTTACATATTCAGCCACATGGTCCGTGGGAAACCATTCAGTGGAATGTGGATGCTGAATATCATTTGGGTCGAACATAGGTACCCCTTCACTGTCAGTAATTTTACATGGTTTAGATATATCTTGAGCCACTAGCTTGGCTTTCTTGGGGGTGGGGGGGAAACAAGTCCCCATTATCATTGTCGGATTTATCCGAATCAGGATCATCATCATGCAACTCATCATCAGTGTCAAGGATTTTTTGATATAATAGTAGGAGAAGATAAATGCTTTGATTTAGACACACATTATTTAGACGATTTACTTATGGTCATCCCCTCCCTTAAGGGAGGCCTTGGAGGAACCACGTCCTCTGCCTTGTGTGAGGAACCCTCACCAACCAATAGCGCCACTTTGGAATTTTTGGATGAACAAGGACACTTTCTGCTATCCCTCGCTGACTGGCCCAAAATTGTCTTAGAAACCAACTTGACAACAGAGCTTTCTAGGTTTTTGGACAGTTTTGCTAACGAAGAGGAGACTGCTTGCTCCACAGACAACTGAATAGTCATTTAAGTTGTCCTTAATAGTCTCCTCCTCCTCATCTATGGCGTGGAAAATAGGAGAGCTGTCCATCTCCATAAGAAATAAAACAAATTGCAAGCTTGAAAAATGCTGGTGAGGAAAGGGTTAACGGCCTCACTATTGCTGGAGAAAAAAAATGGCTAAGCTCTGCCTATTGGCGGAGAAAAGGGAGTGGTCAGAGAAACAAAATGTTAGAGGAAAGGGAAACCACTATCGGAAGGACTGCTCTGCAACCGGCAATAACGAAATGTGAACAGAGGTGGGAGCGCAACGTTTAAACTTGCCGTTTTCCCCTCGACCGTCATCTAAAATGGCGACCGAGCTCTGAGGGGAAAACTGAAGATTCCAAAATGGTAGGAGCGCGCGATGTAGAATCACAGGAAGCGTGCAGCTACAAGCCGTCTAAGAAAGAAAACAACTGCGCGATAAGCAGCACGAGCACAATAGTTAAAGGTCAATTATAATCATAGTGAAAACATCACGTCTATCAAGAACATGAAAAATACAAATACTCATCTTGACTGAGAGCAGCAAGAAAAGAGGGCTGTTCTAAGTCAAGATAGGTATTATGGGGGCAGCTCGTTTGTGATTGGTGCGTTATTGTGAACTACACGGTTTTCCCAATTGGCTACTATCGTTTGCCTCTTGGGATGTGTAGTTTTTTGTCCTGACTGTTGCTAATAAAAATAAACAAGAAAAGAAGGCATAATAGGAGCCTCCGGTCTTGTCATAAAATATCAACTGTTGTATCTGGTAAATTTGATTAACTCACTTGAGGCTCATGAATTTTAACTCATCTGATGTTTTATATTGCCAGTGTTATGCATTTTTGCTAACTGATTTTAATGATCTGTTTTAGTACTGTTCTTTTTTGGTTTATTTATTCGTAAACCAAATGAAGATGAATTGAGTGAAAGTGTGAATGGATGGGTGAATGAGTGAAAGGGTGGATGAGTGAATAAAAGGATAGATGGATGAGTGAAAGGGTAAATGATTGGATGGATGGGACGAAGGGAGAATAGATGAGTGAAAGGATAGATGGCTGAATGAAACGGTAGATGGATGAAAGTTGATGGATAAGTGAAAGGATGGATAGATTTGATGAAAGATGGATAGGTTTGAATATGAATGGGCGGATGGATGGACTGAATGGTGACGGATTGAATGTCGGATGAAAGGTTGATTGGATAACAGAATGTAAAGGGGGAACGATGAAAATTTGAATGAATGAATGAATGCTTGAATGGAAGAGACAAGCAAGCTCTTCTCGGAAGGCTCGTGATGGCTTGCTTTGCTTTTTTTGACATAAGTGCTTTGGTTCACAGTGGGGGGTATTTTAATTTTCTGGCTACTCCCATTTGTGGTAGTCGGTATCGGTATATTTACATCTTTTCTGTTATGTATACAACCTTGAATCGTCTCCCATACAATTTCTGCGCTTGGATGCCTGAATATACAGCACGCCCTGTGTTCCCAGTTAGGTTTCTGTTCTATAAATACTTCCACACTTTGACATACATTCCTTGTTCCTGTATTTGCGCCTAGATGCTTGTTTCATACAAAATCAGTGCTTGTCACAGTAAATGGTGAAAAACATTGAATGCCGACTACATTCGATGCAAACACAAACCACGCTTATGACTTTAATATATTTTGAGGATTATTATTCAAAGTGAGATATTTAGTAGCAAATAAATGTCTATTGATGGAGGAGCAACTTGCTCTAGTGGTGATAATAATTTGAACATTACTGGATGAGGCCGCTGGATGTTGCTCATTCCTGAATATTATGGGATTATCCGATTGAATGTAACACGAGGCACAGGAGTGGTAGTGGCACAAAGGCCTGTCGGTTAAACATCTTGAATCAGATTATCCTAATTTGAACTCATGGTAGTTGCAGTTGGATTATCCCCACAGAGACTGTGGCAAAGGTCCTTGTGTATCAGCCCTCCGTTATGCATCCACAAAGGGAGGACACCTTTGAGCTACTTGATACTGCCTGCCTCCCTTCAAATGAACTGATTCTTTAGACCAGATTCAGGGGTGGTATCCATGGGAACAGTGAAATGAGGCAAACTCAAGTGCTGATTGTTATATGCAAATTTAGCTGAAGGTGTTCACTGCACCTTCTCTGTCTGACACTCCATCAGATAGAATTGCAGGTACTTTTCTAAGATTTGTTTGAGCCATTTTGTCTGGCCATCAATTTTTGGGTGATAGCTGGTAGAGGTAAGCCAAAAAGTACCCAATCTTTGTACCAATTCTTTCCAGAAATGGACAATAAACTGACCTGTTAGAATGACTTTGGCCATGCAATCTAACTACATCTTTGCGAAAGATATGTGCTTATTCGGGAGCTGTGGGTACCTTCCCTAGAGGGATAAAATCAAGTGCCTTGGTAAAGTAGTCTACCACTTCTGATGAAATGGCTGCATTATTATGAGACTTGGGTGTAATAAAGCCCATTGAGGTCTGGGACCACAGTAGCTGAGGGTTGGGTAAGAGCTGAAACATGGTTGTGCTGTGCAAGTTCTTAGCTTGATCACAGGTTTTGCTTAGTGTCACATAGGGGCCGATTTAATTCTTGATGGTAAGTATACTCTGTCGCAAAGACAACAAAGTAACCTTACCACTTAGAAGGTGGTCTGCCTGCCAAATATAAATGTGGGCAGACCTTAGGGTTAATCACGGCGGAGAATACTTAATTCCATCTGACGGCCCTGTGGTGTAAGGGTGGTGGGAAACTAACCTGTCATTCTGCCTACCTAATTTAGATGGGGAGACTCACAGATCAGTTTTTACTTCATGGAAAATCTGAGCAGTAAGGGGCAGTGAAAACTGCTAAATGCTCCCCTCACCATGGGAGAGGACTAATCAAAGTGCCCATATCTAGTATTGAATGCTGTCCTCCATTCACTTTCCTTCCAGATGCAGACAATATTGTAAACCCCTCTTAAACTGAGTTTTGTAAAGTTCTGTGCATCTTTGAGTTGATCCACTAGAACCAAATCAGTGCAAAGGGTACCTGCTTCAGATAATTATCTGGTTCAGCTCTCCATAAACAATGCAAGATCGATATTCTAATCCTGATTTTGGGATAAAGAATATAGGAGCGTTGGACAATGATTTAAAGTGGCAAATGAATCCCTTTTCTAAATTCTCTTTTAGATATTTTTAAGGACTTTGTGTGTTTAAAGGGTAAATGTGTTTAAAGGTTAAATGTGCCCTTATGGTACCTTAATGTTTAGCTGTAAGCCAATGATACACTCATATGGTCGTTGGGGTGTCAATGTGTTCACGCTCTTCTTGTTGAAGACGTCCTCATATTCTAAGTAAACCTCCTGTATTTCACTGCTTTTGGGAGCTGTGGTCATAACCATACAGGATGCCCCAACAGACCCCCTTCCTATGCCATACAGGCAGAGGTTAAGGGGGTATATATATCCATTTGTCTTCTTTCAGAATCTCTTTCTTAACTATGGGAATCTCTGTTTCTTGCTGGATGGATATGGCTGTGAAGCAACCTGAGGCTTCACAATCTATCCGTAGCAAGAACAATTGTATTGTATTGTGCAGTATTTGTAAAGCGCGTTCCGGACGTAGCATCGAAGCGCTGAGGAGAACCAGAGGGTAGTAGGAAACAAAACAGAGAGGAAACCGTTGTCACGACCATTCCATAATCACCTCCACCCTAATGGGAGAACAGCCAAGTTTTAAATTTCTTTCTGAAACGAAAATATGTCTCTACCTGCCTGATAGCAGAAGGGAGGGTGTTCCAGAGTCTAGCTGCCCCCACCGAGAAGGCTTTATTCCCCCATCTCACCCCATGGCAGCGAGGCGCAGAAAGAGCTGCAGAGAAGAGGATCTGAGTAGCCGGACGGGCTGATATGGCTGCAAAACCGAACTAAGATAATTGCAGCCATCTTGATGGTGGGCCTTATAAGTTAAGCAGAGTGTCTTAAACTTAATCCGTTTTTCCACCGGAAGCCAGTGGAGTTGTCTGAGACTCCTACTGGCTGATGCGGAGCGTGGTAGATCTAGGACCAAGCAGGCCCCTGCATTCTGAATAAGCTGTAGCTTATGAAGTGCAGACTTACTAATATTTAACATTAAGGCATTGCAGTAGTCCAGTTTAGACATCACAAGCGCCAAGAGCACCACAATTTTCAGGTCTCCCTGAATAAAGGGAAACATTTTCTTAAGCATTCTCAATGCCCAGTAACAACATTTAACCGTCAGGTTGACTTGTTGCTCAAATGAAAGTGATCTGTCCAACATGATGCCCAGGTTTCTGGCCGAGGAGCACGGAGCTGGGCACTCGCTACAGGAATCTGGCCACCAGCGTGGGCTCCATAATTTAGTATCTACGCCGAAAAAAATATTTTCTGTCTTTTCCTCATTAAGTTTGAGCCAATTACTGCTCATCCAGCTGCTGATCTCTCTCATGCACTGATAAAATTTGTCTGCCACCTCCTCCCAATTGTGAGAGACCAGAATGATCAGCTGGGTATCGTCCGCGTAAGACACTACTTGAAAGCCAAATGTCCAGCCAGTGGTGCCACGTAAAGATTAAACAAAGTAGGGCTGAGCGAGGACCCCTGTGGAACCCCACACGGAAGTTGAAATGGAATAGCCCTGTAATCTCCGCTAGACACAGTGATTGATCTATTTGTAAGAAAAGACTTGAGAATGTCAAGTGCCCTATCTCTAACTCCCGCTTGATGCAAGCTCTGGATCAGCAAATGTGGGAATATGGTGTCGAACGCCGCAGAAAGATCCAGTAGGACAAGAATGGCGCCCTCCCCCTGATCCACTCTCCTATGGATGATATCTGCAGAGGATATCAAAGCAGATTCCGTGCTATGAGCTTGTCAGAATCCATGTTGGGAGGGATCAAATCCTCCACTGGCCTGTAGAAAATCAGCAAGTTCAGTATTAAGATGTTTTTCTAGGATCTTGGCCGTGATGGGTAGTAGGGGGATAGGTCGTAAAAAGATTTGATTGTTAGATCCGCTGCCTGGTTTCTTTGTAAGAGTGATCACAATGGTTCTTCCAAGCGGGGGGAATACACCCTTCCCCAAGGATGTCAGCATGCACTGGTTCCAAGGCAGCCGAAACCAAGTCCGGTACTAACTTTAATATCCGCGGGGGACAGGGGTCTTTTGGTGAGCCAGACTTGACTCTTGCCGACAGTTCGGTGATCCTTTTGGCCGAAAGAGGTGAAAAACTGGTCAACTTAGGATTGGAATCTGAGAGCGAATTCTCCAGGCTGGAAGATACGGGCAGGAGGGTTAAGGTTCGAACCACTTTGAAGAGTTTTCCCGGTGCACTCTGTGCATCTCTGATTTTACGAGAGAAGTACTCAGTTTTCGCTTTTTTAATAGCTGATTTATATCTTTGGAGGGAGGCCCTGAGTTTGCCTCTCTCCATGGCAGTCTTGTGTGCCCGCCATCTACGTTCCTGACTGCGGTATAGTCTCTGCAAATTTTTAAGTTCCTCTGAGTACCATGGAGCTGAAGGAGGGCGCCTCACCTTAGGACCTAGTTTGACCAAGGGGGCCAATGTGTCTATAGCCGCTCTAACCCCTGTTTCAAAAGCCTCCAATTTAGGAAGACCCTGTGCTCTTGCCTGATCCCAGCCTGACTTGAGAGCCCTGGCCAGGCTCGCCTCCTCCACCTTATACCATGGTCTACCAAGCCTGGGAACAATGGGTGCTTTGGTGGCTAATTGTGTGCCGGCTACCTTAAAGGTCAACAGGTGGTGATCTGTCCAGTCCAAGGCCATGTTATCTAGCCTGGTGAAATTATCATGCCGGATGAAAATACCATCCAGCGTGTGTCCAGCGTTATATGAAGGGGCGTGATTGAAGAGATCCCAGTCAAGACTTGACATCAGGCCTAGGAACTCTCTAGTGGCTGGGTCCCGATTGTCTTCCAAATGAAGATTGAAGTCACCCAATACAATAGCACTGGGGGACAGGGCGATAGGTTCGATTAGGGCTGGCCATGCAGAAATAAAATCATTCTTGGGGCCCGGTGGGCGATATATTAGCAGGCCCTCAAAGAGTATGGTATACTGAAGACGTACCTGAAAGTATGCCCCTTCACAAACGGCCTGGCTAACATTTAAGTCCTCCAATGTGCAGTGATGGTCGCTCCTAATAATAACCCCAAGCCCTCCTGCCCTCTTCCCCAACCTATCAAGCCTGGAAAATGAGGAGCCTGGGGGGGGGGGCGCCAGGACGTCCGGGTTGGAGTCTTCTTTGGCCCAAGTTTCAGCGATGAAGAGGCAATCAAGACTGACAGCTTCAATCAGGTCCCTTATTTCTAGGGAGTGCTTGCTCAATGGGGTTGGAATTTCCACAGCAAGATAATAATGTGCCTTCAGAGAGGCAAACCACTTATCCTGAATACAGCTTAATCTGTGTTTTCTCTTTACGGTCAAGCGAAGGACTTTCCCAGTGTTTTGGGACAGGTTTGTAAAAAGTGACCAGCTTTACCCCAATAACTGCATAGCCCTTCTCCCTTTTTCTTTTCCCTCTGGAGCCAAGATTTTTCTTAAATAATCCATCTTCATTGATTAATTTGTGGAGATCTCTAGAGAGGAAGCTATTCCAGTTCTCTAATTTCCTTGGAATGAAATTAAATTAAAATAAATGAATGAAATGAGGCATCCGTAAAGCACAACAATCACTCCCGAAATGGAGCATCCCAGTGCTCAAACCTTAGAACCGGGTAAAAGCCACATCTCACTATCCCTTAATTGACACCCAGGGTGAGAGTCAAAAAAAGAAATGTTTTAAGAGATTTTCTGCTTGTCTTAAAGAAAGCAGAAGCTAGTTCCAAGTTTTAAAGTTCTGTGGGGGTATTAAGGCACAAAGCAGTGGAACGAAATTTGCGGCCAGTTCTAATGAAATTCCTTGTAGACTACAGTCAAATATTTAAACAGAATATGATTCTCCGTGGGAAGCAAGTGGAGTTCCCATAGTCCTTTTAAGACAGAACATCGCCAAGAGCATTTGAGGGCCAGTCCGACAGTGGCGTTCTGGATGGCCTGCTATTTTTTTAACATGAATTTAGGTATTTGAAATTGCTGTGGCATCCATCTCTTTTCTGTTGTGCTTCTGTTTGCAAAGTGAGATCAATCAGGGCATTGACAGAGTTCGGGAGAACTACCACAAGGTCACAAGATCACTTCCCTGAGAAGACTGCAGCAGCTGCTTCATCCATCCATTCAGTTTCAACCAGTAATTTCTTAAATAGACTTATATAGGACACCAATTTTGTGGTTTCTTTCTTTTGCTAAAGACAACCCTATAGGCTTCTTGATCCCCTTGCATCATGCTGAAGATTACCTGGAAATCATTTAGGAATATATTTTATTCATACAAATAAGGATTTCGATTCAAATTCAAGGGTGTTGCTTAGGCCATAGAGTGCTTTTGCAATAAAGAAAAAACACATACAACCATAGCCAGATGTGTTAGAAACACCTGAGTATGTGATAAAAAGTGTCAATTATGCTGAGGCAGGAAAGAGTATGAGGTGTGGGATCCCCAATATTTGTCTGGTGGGGCCATCCTAGTTCTAGTACCATGCAAGGCCATCCTTGTCCCTACCATTCCTCCAATATATGCAGGTGCACTTCCATATGTCAATGTGATATGACGGGGCATCCCGTGGCGATATTGTTGATCCCATCCAATAAAAACTCCATCTCTTGACTTGCAGCCTCCTTACCAAGAAATTCCAAAAGCTACAGCATAACTGAAAGGGGAAATTATGACAAAAGATAATACATAGTATTATCTCTAAATGAGACTGCAGTGAAGAAGAACTCTTGTGTATTGGACTTGAAGTAAACAGTAATCCATGAACAGTTCAAATCACTTCAGAAGCCATTTCTTAAGCAATGAACATTAACAGGCACTACTATCCAATGGTGCAGAGATTTTAACAAGGTTTCTGTCTTCTGATCTCTGGTCTCACAACAATCCATAGAAAAACATATTCAGTATTGTTCATAGAAGAGCCAATATACTTTCTTTCTTTTCTTTCTCATGAGATGCTTGAATTTTTCCTTCTTAGCTGGTTGACTATAAGCTTGAATTATACAGTATGTCTGGTAGTCTGGTATCCCCACAATAGAGCCTCAGCCCAGCCTTCTGTTGGTATTTCTTTTCAGTTTTTGTAGTAGACCCTACACTGTCCCTACTTTGCTATGCCCTTCCCGAGGAAAGGGGTTCACTGAAACCAGAAGAGAAAACCATCGACCAGACGACAAAACACTAGAAAAATTTAAATAACTTCCTCTGGACTTCTTTCCTTCCTTTTCTATCTCTTATAGTCTCTATTTAATCACCAGCTCTTTGTCACACAGAGAGGCACAAGAAAGAAGATGAGTTACCTAATGCCCGCTTCTGGTTTTGCAAAGCAAAGAGAGGGTGTGGTCGGAGGAGTGGGAGTCGGTTGTGGACTATGCTAACGAGATCAGCCATGTTTGGGCGAAAGCAGCACTAATTTCAACATGTCGGGAGAGAAGGGGACCCCTCAACTTTTGAGTACTCTCTTGACTGCTTTTCAAGCACCACGTGCCCTCATGTTTTATTTTGGTGGCTTGACAAACCCCACAATGCCGATAAGGCATTATTTGAGCATGGCACTTTTATTGATGTTTAGTTTAGGTCACAAATCTCAGAAAAACTGGACTTATCCGGACACTGAGATAAAGAGCACCAACAATTCATTACACTCGGGTAAAAATGATAACCATAAAAGGGAGAAGAACACAAATTAGGGCCTGATTACAACTTTGGAGGACGGTGTTAATCCGTCCCAAATGTGACGGATATACCACCTACCGTATTACGAGTCCATTATATCCTATGGAACTCGTAATACGGTAGGTGGTATATCCGTCACATTTGGGACGGATTAACACCGTCCTCCAAAGTTGTAATCAGGCCCTTAGCAACTGTAACTAAGTAAAAAGGGAAACAGATCAAGAACTTACTGGGTCTCTCTTTCTTTCAAGTGAGCCAATTTCCCTCAGACAACCCTTTGGAATTCAAGGTCAGAAGAACAGATTAGTAATTTAACTAAACCCACTGAACTTTATGAAGATAAATAAAGACAAAATTACGAACATAACAATAGCATTGTGTCTTACTTGCATGACAAGTGACACATGGTGGAGAATGCCGGAAATTTAGTCAACTGACAAAAATGGGTATTAACACTCCTGGACTGTGGATGTAGACAGTTGTTGGTGCAAGGGAACTAATACAGCCCTCCCAAATTGTACCTGGTAAATATATGGGAACTAGGTGTGTTCATGGAGACGTCAAAACATATTCAATGGCACTGTTAATAGTAACCACTTAGGAAGGACAAACCATAGAAGTAGATGTAGGGGTCCTTAGGAACCTCGCAGAAGGTGTCATAATAGGAACAGACAACCCTCAGTTACTAGAAATGATTCTAATGATGATAGATAGGAAGGCTGAGCTGTCCCAAGAAGGCACTCCCCAGGTAGAGACTCTCATTGTCACCTGAACCTTGGGCAACTGATAGAAATTTCAGAGTAACCCAAGTAAATGATGACACCCCGCAAAATGCCTGGAACACTGCCAGACAAAATGATGAGACCCCTAGTACAACATATCCTTCCATCCTGATAAAAAAGGGAATTTCATACCACATATGAGGAATTAGTGACCCCCAAGTTCCACAAGAATTTAAAGAGCAGATCATGTTTTTTGCCCACTCCAACCTTTTAGCTGGTCACTCTAGTGCTAACAAAACCACACAGGAAATATTATGACATTTTTACTGGCCACGTATCTTGAGCCAAATAAAAAGGTATTGTCAGAAGTCTGAGATTTGCCAAAGAAAGAACCACTAGAGACCCCCCAAAGTTTACAGACAGCCCTTACCAGTATTCGGGTCTCTGGTTAAACTGGTGGGGATGGATCTCATAGGACCCCTCCCCAAGTCATCCAAAGGACATCAGTATGCCCTAGTATTAGCTGACTATGTCACAAGCTACCCCGAGGCAGTACCCTTACAGAGTCCTACTACCAAGACAATAGCTCAGCATCTAGTGGAGATCTTTAACCAGGTGGGATTCCTCAAAGAAATCCTTACAGATCAGGGAACCCCTTTTGTATCAGGCTTAATGAAACAGATATGTAAGCAGGTGAACATTCAACATTTCAAAACCTATGTCTACCACCCCCAAATAGACGGATTGGTAGAGCCTTATAATGGCTCCCTGAAAATCATACTAAAAAACATGTTGGCTGGGGATGGCAAAAACTGGGACCAGTTACTTCCCTTAGCCATTTTGTAGTACAAGGACAAGTCTAAAGCAGTCTAGGGTATTCCCTCTCTGAATTGCTTTTTGGATGTGAGCCCTGTACCCTACTGAAAAATCATGTAGGAATTGTGGGAGAAAGACATTGGGGAAGAAGCAGCCAGTCTATTAAACTATACTAACCAACTAAGAACCTGCATAGGGAAGTTACGAGAACTGGCCCACCACAACCTAGAGGAAAGTCAAACAAGACAGAAACACATAAACAATAAAGGGAAGAAATGGAGAACCTACCAAGTAGGAGACTTGGTGTTGGTTCTTCTACCCACATCTGCCAGCAAATTAAAATCAGAGTGGCAGGGGCCTTATAAGAAAACAGGGAAAATCGGGAAGGTCACATACAGGCTATGACCACATAAGGGGAGGAATCAAATCTACCACATAAACTTATTTAAAAATGGTTAGGTCCCCCAAGACAAGTAAAAACCTTTGTCACAAGTACCATAGCCTAATTACCCATCAATAAATACTTGTTGGAAGTACAAAAGAAGGAACTTCTTTAAGGGATACAACTGTTCACTTCCATCTTTAGGGATCTCCCCAGAAAGACTTATTTAGCTGAGCATGCTAACCAGGGGTTGTCCTCAAACAAAAACCCTATGCAATGCCAGCTGCCCGGTGCAGGATATTCGAAGCGATGTAGAAAAATGTTGCAGATGGGTGTTATCGAGCCTTCCCAGAGCAACTGGTCATCCTCGATCATGCTTGTACCTAAGCCTGACAGGAGTATCCGATTTTGTATAGACTTCTGGTTGATCAACAACATTTCTAAGTTTGATGGGTATCCCATTCTCTGAACTGATGAGTTGATTGAGAAGTTAAGTGAGATCAGATATAAATACCACCACATTGACCTGGCAAAAGGATATTGGCAGGTCACCCTGAAAAAGGAAGTTCAGGAAAAAAACTGCCTTCTCTACTCCTTATGGGCTATTCCACTTCACAGTATTTCCCTTTGGGCCACATGGAGCTTGGCCACATTTGAAAGACTCATGAATCAGGTCCTAAGGGAACACCAAGAATACTTTTCCCCCTACCTAGATGACAGTGTCACCTTTAGCAAAACTTGGGAAGACCACCTAGTCCATCTTCATGCAGTATTCAATGAACTAAAAAGGGCCAACCTACACATCAATGCACTGAGATTCACACATAAACAATAAAGGGAAGAAATGGAGAACCTACCAAGTAGGAGACTTGGTGTTGGTTCTTCTACCCACATCTGCCAGCAAATTAAAATCAGAGTGGCAGGGGCCTTATAAGAAAACAGGGAAAATCGGGAAGGTCACATACAGGCTATGACCACATAAGGGGAGGAATCAAATCTACCACATAAACTTATTTAAAAATGGTTAGGTCCCCCAAGACAAGTAAAAACCTTTGTCCCAAGTACCATAGCCTAATTACCCATCAATAAATACTTGTTGGAAGTACAAAAGAAGGAACTTCTTTAAGGGATACAACTGTTCACTTCCATCTTTAGGGATCTCCCCAGAAAGACTTATTTAGCTGAGCATGCTAACCAGGGGTTGTCCTCAAACAAAAACCCTATGCAATGCCAGCTGCCCGGTGCAGGATATTCGAAGCGATGTAGAAAAATGTTGCAGATGGGTGTTATCGAGCCTTCCCAGAGCAACTGGTCATCCCCGATCATGCTTGTACCTAAGCCTGACAGGAGTATCCGATTTTGTATAGACTTCTGGTTGATCAACAACATTTCTAAGTTTGATGGGTATCCCATTCTCTGAACTGATGAGTTGATTGAGAAGTTAAGTGAGATCAGATATAAATACCACCACATTGACCTGGCAAAAGGATATTGGCAGGTCACCCTGAAAAAGGAAGATCAGGAAAAAAACTGCCTTCTCTACTCCTTATGGGCTATTCCACTTCACAGTATTTCCCTTTGGGCCACATGGAGCTCGGCCACATTTGAAAGACTCATGAATCAGGTCCTAAGGGAACACCAAGAATACTTTTCCCCCTACCTAGATGACAGTGTCACCTTTAGCAAAACTTGGGAAGACCACCTAGTCCATCTTCATGCAGTATTCAATGAACTAAAAAGGGCCAACCTACACATCAATGCACTGAGATTCTACATAGGTTATATTAAAGTACAATATCTGGGATATGTTTTAGGGAGTGGAATTATCAAACCCCAAACTGAAAAGATTAGAGCCATCACTGAAATGCCTTTTCCCAAACTAAGAAGGAAGTCCTAGCTTTCTTGGGTCTTCTCAGATACTACATATGGCTTATACCTCACTACTCAAAAATTGCCAACTCTTTAACAGATCTACTAAAAAAGAGTCTACCCAACAAAATCTCCAACGACCATCTAATGAAGTACTAGACACCTTTAACTAGCTGAAGTTAGCTTTTGACCTTCAGTCGTGTTGACTTTTCCTAATTTCAAGAAGCCCTTCATTCTCCAAACTGATGCTTCAGATATGGGTATTGGGGTGGTTCTGTCCCAGCGTAATGAGGAAGGAGCAGAATTACCTGTCTAACTCATCAGCTGTATGCTGTTTCTGAGAAAGCAGAAGTATCCAGTAATTGAAAAGGAATGCCGAGCTGTCAAATGGGCCAAAGAAAAATGTAATTATTACCTGGAGGGTACCTCCTTTATCCTGTATACTGACCACACCCCCTTGACTTGGATGAGCTGAAATAAGGAAAACAACCCCTGGATTTTTAAGGTGGTTCCACAACCTACAGCTTTTTTGGTTCAAGATTCGCCATAGGCTGGGGTGGAATAACAGCACAGCTGATTTTCGGTCTCGATTCCCTCTTTTCCCCAGTCGAGAAAATCCAGGAATGGGGATGTGTCACATGTAGGGGCACGAGTATAAAGATGAGTTACCTGATGCCATGCTCTGGTTGACAATGTCCACAGTATATACAGCAAAATTACCAAAGATTGTTTTCTCTTTGAAGGACCTCAATCCGGACATTGGCATAGAGAAAGGACAAGGTTAGGCAAGTGAGAAAGTGAGGAGCATGTGGGGACGTGGTGGGAGAAGCCAACATGAAGTGACAGACTACTTAACATTTCATGCTGCAACACAGCCCCTTACCCCACTCTCTCCCCCTTTCAGAGACTGATAATGTGGCTGTGAGCACGGAAATGTGTTAGGTGTCCTTTTTCTTCTGGAAGAGTCAATGGAATCCATTAACCACAATCCTTACAATGTAATGTGCAGGACAGACCCCTTTGATGCTGTTGTTCCTTGTGATCAGAGAATTGAATCTGGAAGTCCAGTGCGCTAAGAATCTCTGTGAAGGGTGTAACAGTCCGTTTTTCAACCCAAAACACCTTGATTGGATAGTTCTTAACCCCATTAATAAGGGTTTGAGCTAGGCGCAGGGGATAGTTGGAGGGGGGCTGACCTGCTAGTGGTGCAGACCCACTAGCCCTGCCCGTGGTTGGCCCATGGTATGATCTTTTACAAGGGGTGACCATAGTAGGGCAGTGCAGTGAGCGGCTCCGTGGTAGCTGGTTCTGTAAATATACAACTGTGTGTTCAGCTACAGGGCTTGGGCTTGTTTGAGTATCACTTATGCAAATGTGTCCTGGTGGCAGGGACCTAATATGGAAGAGGGATGAAAATATTGTAAATATCTGATATATTGTGCCAGCATTATGCTTGCTGTCAATATACATAACTTATGTTATTCACTGTCTGCATATGCAAACAATTTGTACTGCTTGTTTGGAAGTAAATCTAAGCTATGTCCTAACTACCTTCTACATAACTTGTCAAGTGTGCTTCTTTCATAATTGGTGGTGTGTAGGGTGGAGGAACGCACAATATTGCACTCATGCTTGCACTTTAAGGGCCAGATTTATACTTTTTCACGCAAAACTGCGTTAGCGCAGTTTTGCATGAAAAAGTATAGCGCCGGCTTGCGCCATTCCAGGACGCCATCCGGGCGCCATATTTATGGAATGGCACAATCCTGCGCAAAGGGTGGGCTAGCGTTAAAAAAATTGACTTTAGCCGGGGGGGGTATGGGAGATGAGTGTTTAGCATCAAAAAATAACGCTAGGCAAGATGACTCTAACCAGATTAGTGTCATTTTATGGCAATACACTCACCATGCCACATGACTCCTGCCTTAGAAAAGGCAGGATTCATGCCCACCACCCCAATGGCCAGCACAGGGGACAAGGGTCCCCGGGGCATGGGCATTGCACCCTTTGCCATGTATGGGGGCCATGCAATAAAAAATAAAAAAAGTAAATACTTACCTTTACTTACTTGTATCCCTCTGGTGTGGGTGGGGGGGTCCCTGTGGACGGGGAGGGCACCTGTGGACTCATTCCATGGTGTTCCACCATGGAAATGAGCCCACAGGTCCCCTAACTCCTGCCCTGACTAAGGCGTTAAATAATGGCGCTAAGCAAGCTTAGCGCCATTATTTAGGCCCGCCTCCCTCCCGTGCACAATTTTGGCACAGGAGGATAAATAAGGTGCAAGGACCTTAGAGTCATTTTTTGCCCGGGAACGCCTACCTTGCATCTCATTCATGCAAGGTAGTTTTCTGCAGGCAAAAAATGACTTTAACTCCAATATTTTGGTGCTAGACGGGTCTAGTGTCAAAATATAAATATGCAGTTAAATTTGTGCTGAAATAGCGTAAAAATAAAAATGGTGCTATTTCAGCGCAAACAGAGTATAAATATGCCCCTCAGTTTTACAAAAACATTCATAGATGGCCACCCTTGTGTGACCATGCATGCACATACACAGCTAGCCATTTGGACTTTTTTACATTTTAAAACCAGTTAAAAACCCATTTGAAAGCATAGTGGCCACAACCAGTGTATGAGGGATGCGACGCACTGCAACCAGTAGTGAGGGCTGTTTCACAGTGTCTAAGAACCTGCTGTGCCCTCGCAAACTGCAAAATAAATTAAACAATACATTTAAAAAAGTTTATAGTGGCCCACACGTCCCTGTCACTGACAAGGACTACTTTCTCTGTGAGTGACGACTTTGTGCTGGGGCAGAATGCCATCACTCACAGAGAAAGAAGCCAGCATCTCAAGAAGGCTGAGTCATTGCCTATGTTGTGCTGGGGCAGAATGCCTTCATTCACAGAGAAAGAAGCCAGCATCTCAAGAAGGCCGAGTCATTGCCTATGCTGGCCCACAACGGATCCCCACCGCAGTTGGAGCAAGGTCACGAAGACCAACTTATCGCGACCCTCTCCCAGAAACCACCCATCGACACCACCGACACTGATGCAACTGCCCGCAACTTCAGGCAATGGGTCAACACCTGTGCCAATACTCTCGCCCCAATCAAGAATCCCTCTAATAGACGCACCGACAGAAAGGCCTTCTGGTTTACCGCCGGCCTCCACGAATCTAAGCAAAGCTGCCAAAGACTCGAAAGAAAGTGGCACCCAGATCAGACTCCTGACAACCACACAGCCTTCAAAAATGCCATCCGCAGACACCAACCACTCATCCGAGCCACCAAAAGAACCGCCTTCAAAGACCGAATCAACAACAACGCACAAAGCCACAAGGAGCTCTTCAACGTCGTGAAGGAACTCTTCAACCCCAGCTCCAACGCCAACGCCATCCCGCCATCCCAAGACCTCTGAGACTCCCTAGCCTCCTACTTCCACCGCTCCCCTTAGTGGCAAAAGTCATCGAGAAGGCCGTCAAAAGACAGCAATTAGAGGAGAACTGCACCCTGGACCCTTCCCAATCAGGATTCCGCAGCAACCACAGCACCGAAACTGACCTCATTGCCGCCACTGATGACATCAGAACCATACTGGATAGCAGCAAAACCGCTGTCCTTATCCTCCTGGACCTCTCGGCCGCGTTTGACACTGTCTCACACCACAATCTTCGCTCACGCCTCAGCAATGCTGGAATCCGCAACAGAGCCCTGGACTGGGTCACCTCCTTTCTCACCGGCAGAACCCAGAGAGTCCGCCTCCCCCATTCCACTCGGAGGCCACCGAAATTATCTGCGGCGTACCCCAGGGTTCGTCCCTCAGCCCTACCCTCTTCAATGTCTACATGGCCCGCTCGCTAACATCGCCCGATCCCACAACCTCAACATCATCTCATACACCGACGACACCCAGCTGATCCTCTCCCTCACCAAGGACCCCGCCAAGACCTACCTCCACAAAGGAATGAAGGTCATTGCCAAATGGATGAAGAGCAGCTGCCTCAAACTCAATTTCGACAAGACGGAAGTCCTCATTTTCAGCTCCACCCCCTCCACATGGGATGACTCCTGGTGGCCTGCCACTTTTGGAACCGCTCTGACTCCCACCGACCATGCACGCAACCTAGGATTCATCTTGGACCCCTCACTATCCATGACCCAGCAAGTCAATGCCATCTCCTCCTCCTGCTTCAACACCCTTCGCATGCTCCGAAAGATCTAGAAATAGATACTCACCGAAACCAGAAGAACATTCACCCAAGCCCTCGTAAGCAGTAAGCTGGACTACGGCAATGCCCTCTACGTAGGAACCATGGCCAAACTCCAGAAGAGGCTGCAACGCATCCAGAGCGCCTCTGCATGCGTCATACTGGGCATCCCCCACCACTGCCACATCACAGACCACCTGAAGAACCTGCACTGGCTCCCAGTCAACAAGAGAATCACCTTCAAACTCCTCACCCCCCACTTACAAAGCACTGCACAACACTGGACCAGAATACCTCAACAGACGACTCTCCTTCTACACCCCAACCCGGCATCTCTGCTCCGCCGACCTTGCCCTCGCAACCGTCCACGCGTCCGCAGAACTACAACCAGCAGTAGATCATACACGCACCTGGCCGCCAAAACATAGAACACTCTTCCCACCCACCTGCGCCAGACCAAAGACCTCCTTAACTTCAGGAAACTTCTCAAGACCAGTCTGTTCAAGCAGTAGTAGCATGTCCCCCTCCCACCTTCTCCCCCTCCCGTCCTCAGCGCCTTGAGACCCTCATGGGTGAGTAGTGCACTTTACAAATCCCTGATTGATTGGTTGGCAGAAGCAAAATTTAAATAGCGGTTGAACACACCAATGGATGAAGAGGGCTGCTTGGAAGCCCTTATAAGTACATATATTGTACACACATATTTGCATCAAAATCAAAGTTATTGAATAACGATAGACCTAAAAGCATGAGTATCATAAGAAGTCGATAAGTTATTAAGTATTGTCTACTCAAAATGAGTAAGCTTGGCAATAACAGGCAACTTAATTGCCAAGGTCCGAATTATGTATGTTGCATATTGTCCTACTTTGCACTCTGCATCTTTAACAAGGTGTGCTGGATGCAGACTGGGACGGTGCTATGATACTTCCTATGACGGTCATTGCGCTGACCCTGCACAGCCCTCAACTCACTTCTGCCGGAGGGGCAGCACATTAGTGGAAGGGACTCTAGCTAATTGAAGCAGCCTGTTCGTCTTTCACTGTGCAAGCAACAATGCACCCTGCTTTTGAAGGGGAATGCCCGGCTTCCCCTCAAAGGGGATGTCCTCAGGAAGCGCACTGGTGGTTATCCATACAGTTTCATCCCAATTTCTGTCTGGATGTGAAGCTTCAGCAGTTACATTTTTGCTTAAAACCCCTTTTCTAGGATCTCCCCCAATAGAGTAATGTCTACTAACATTTCTCATCTTTGCATGGACATGCTTCACTTGCATGAAAAAACAACTCCAACGTCATGAAGCAAGCATTTATTTACAGCCAATTTTATTTAATCTTAAGATAACTGAATCACCTATGGATTGTACAAGCTTTGTGTTAAATACCTTTTTCTAGGATGATCTGAATAACATGTTCCACTCTGGGTTTGTGGATAGATGTAGTTTTATATGGCAAATACTGCCCTGCTTCTAAAACCTGAAACCACCATAGGGTAGCTTGAAAAGAGCTGCCATTTGGTTCAGATTTAAATGAGGAAGTTTTGGCTTTTTCCTTTGTTATGATATGTTCTACTTTCTTTTTCTATAGAACTCGTTTTATTGGAGGGTTTCTTGTCGTTGCCAAGTCCATGAAGCAAAGCAACCATTGCTCCCATGCCACTGACATATTATAACAGGAGAATGACACTTCCTAGCCAACACAGGTTATATGTTTTTCGCTGAATTCCTACAGATGTTGGCCAGCAGAAGGACCCACGGCTGTCAATTCACCAAAATGCCAGGAGTAGCGGAAGTGACATCACATACCCTTAGACCTCAATGACATCACAGGAAGTGACATCATATGACCAGTGACCCTGATTTTTTCCCTGTCATGTTACATAGCCTAACATCACAACACTTGAGGCTTTACTTTGGATAGTATCACAATGTAATGCAAAGTTTAGCTATGCACTAATTTGTATCAAGGGTGTGTTTCGTGGATGGTGCATGGGTGTTCCCAAGCAACCTCAATGGGTTTTGATACAAATTTCCATCTACAAACATTATTAGACAGGGATTTTGTGCCAAAATCTTCTGCCTCTTTGAGGCAGTCATGATGAGGAGGTTTTTTTTTCATTTGTTTTCATTTTTCAATCTTTGCATGTGTGCTGTAAGGGAAAGGCCTTAACACATAGGGGCATATTTACAAGAAAGTGCTGCATCGGTCCCGATGCGCCACTTTTCTTGCATCACAGGCCCCACCTTACAACACCATGGTTGCACTACATTTACAATATGGTCACTATGGCAGCCGTTAGGACAACAGAGTCAAAATGCTTGATGCTATTGTGGGGATTTGCTGCACTAGCATCAAAAATGTTGACACTAGTGCAGCAAATCACAGGGAGGCCCATTGATTAAGATGGGTGCGTCATTTTAATGCCTGCTCTGAGATCAGTACTTTTCCCTTCACTAGATAGTCCTTTAAAGAATTGAGTACCATTACCAGAAGTCGATGCTAGCCCAGTCAAGCGCCTCCCAAAGTCTGCCCTGCAAATCATTAACATCACTCTGTCACATGGCCTTCGAGCATGCAACGGTTGCTTACCCTCAGACACCAAACCTGACCCAACGTTTAAAAGGGGAACCTTAAGAAACCATTGGGACTACTTATTTGTTCATTTAGGGTTTTGGAATGAGTTGATTGACTTCTATGTGGCACCAAGGGATGAGAGTGACGACAACCCCTTAATCCTCTCTATGACAGGCCCACTGATTAAAGTCTAATTGTGGGGCTATCCCAGGGAAGTGACGATTTAGTCATAACAAATAATAGAAAAAACATCAAACGCGCTGTCCAACAAAAATACACTAAACCACATCTCTGCAGGTTCCTTTATGGCTGTTGACCTCTTTAAAACATATGGATTGTCCTAACACTATTCTTGAGATCCATGGAGCATTATTCAAAGATATTAGGTGTTTTTTTTTACCAAATTGAGAACTGGGAGAGCATTGCAGCATAAATCGCAAGAGTGGTTAAATTCAAATTGCCTCTCCAAAAAAGTAAGCCTCCTAAAAGCTATACAACAGGGTGACAGAGCTGAGATAAAGGAGAGTAGATCTTTATATAGAAAGGCTATGAGAGTACCTAAAAAGTAACGGTACGTAGCGTATGTAGCCAAAAATACTGTAATGATCCTAAGGTCTTTTGGCACCTAGTTTTTGATGGTATTAGGTGGGGACATAACGGACCAGCGACATACATCTTCACTAGCAAGTGGATGGCATTTTGGGGCTGTTTGTTCAGCAAAGATTCCCAGTTCTGATTTGCTTGTTACCCAAAACACCACTTACATTGAGCAAAACCTTGTCTTCCATGTGGCCAATACTGCAGCAGCCACTAAGGCCCAGAAGCCTGGGAAGGCTCCTGGTTTGGATAAGAATGAAATTATTATCTAACCCTGACACATGGGTACCATACATTAATGCCCTATTGTTGGACTTTTTACCTTTTGAAGGGTCATCCCCAATCTTTTTACCACCTTCCTCCTATTTTGTCAGACCTGTTTTTGTTGGCTGTAGGACTCTGGGCACTTTACAACTGCTAACCAGTCTTAAAGTGCATATGCTCTCTGTGTAAATTGTATTGTTGATTGGTTTATTCATGATTGGCCTATATAATGTACTAGTAAGTCCCTGTAAAGTGCACTAGAGGTGCCCAGGGCCTGTAAATCAAACGCTACTAGTGGGCCTGCAGCACTGGTTGTGCCACCCACATGAGTAGCCCTGTAATCATGTCTCAGACCTGCCACTGGAGTGTCTGTGTGTGTGCAGTTTTAAACTACCAATTCGACTAGGCAAGTGTACCCATGTGCCAGGCCTAAACCTTGCCTTTTATTACATGTAAGACACCCTGAAGATAGGCCCTAGGTAGCCCCATGGGCAGAGTGTAGTGTATGTTTAAGGTAGGACATATACTAATGTTTTTTATATGTCCTGATAGTGAAATACTACCAGGTTCGGTTTTAACTGTGCAAGGCCTATCTCTCTCAAAGGGTTAACAAGGGGGCTGCCTTTAAATATTAATAAAGTACAGATTCCCCTTGGGAGCAGATAGAAATGTGGAGTTTAGGATCTCTGAACTCACAATTTAAAAATACATTGTTTAGTAAAGTTTGTTTTTAGATTGTGTGTGTGAAAATGCCACTTCTAGAAAGTAGGCATTTTCTTGCTTAAAGCATTCTGTGATTCTGCCTGTTTGTGGATTGCCTGTCTGGGTCAGTTTGACAGTTGGGCTGTTTGTGCCTCTTTCTAGACAGTGACACAAAGGGAGCTGGGATGTAGCCTGCATATCCTGATGAGCCATCTGTGCTCGGAGGGAGGGGAGGAGTGGTCACTCACACCTGAAAGGGCTGTGCCTACCCTCACACAATGCAGTCTCTGACTCCCTGGTGTGTGTCTGGGGCCTGGCCTGGGCATCGCAGGATCTTACAAACAAGATAGACTTTTCTTTGAAGTAGGCCTACTTCAAAGGCAGAAAGGGGTTTAAAAAGAGCACCCCAAACCACAGACTTTAGATTACTTCAAGGATTCAAGAGGAACCTCTGCCTGGAGAAGAGCTGTGGAGAAGTGCTGCCCTGCCTGTGACTGTGCGATCCTGCAGTTTCTGCTTCCGCCTGTGCAAGGGGACAGAGACTGGACTTTGTAGCATTGCTGCTTGAGAAGTGACTCCAAGGGCTTGGAGTACAGCTTGCCTCCTGGTTTGAAGCCCCAGGGACAGCAAAGGCTTCACCATCGAGACCTGAGTCTACTAGCTGTGAACTCTAGTTTGTCAGAGGGTGCCATTCCAGTTCCTGGACCCCTGAAAGTGAATTCCTGGAGAAAAACCAGTCTAGCGACGCCGTGCGACTTTGCAGAAGACGCCGCTACCTTAAACCGTGACGCCGCTTGTCCAGAGGCCATGGACTTTGCTGAGTGTGAATCCGACGACCCTGTGAGCTGACGCCGCTACCCTTGAATTGCGACGCCACCTGCCCCAAGGCGTGGACCTCGTAGAAGTCCGACAACCCTGTAGGCCTCCCACCACTGCAACCGCTGATCCTACCCGCCTTCGCCGACACCAGAGTGTCATAAGTCCAACGTCCGTGACGATCTGACGCCATCGCAGCGCCTGTGGCCCTGAAACATCAACACCTCACCTCCACTGCCCCGTAGAGAGGACCCGACATAACTGCGCTACACCACAGTCTTTTTGCCCTGTGGCACTAGAACCGATGTCGCATCGGATCCAGCAAAGCTGCTCTCCCCAACTCCGTGCACTGGCCCGTTTCCTACTTATTCTGAAGGTACTGTATCTGGGGGTCGACCGACTACGTGAATGGCGCCATTGGTGTTGGATTGTAGGAAACGACACCATTATGACGCTATTACGACGCCATGTTTTACCAACTTGCAGTGTTTTCACCTCAGATCACTGTTTTCTTTCTTTTAAGTGCTAAATCTGTAGTTTTAACTGTATATTGTGGATTTTATCATATTTGTTCTTGTTTTTTTAGATAAAATAATTAATATTTTTCTAAACCTGTGTTGTGTTATTTTGCAGTGGTTCACTGTATTACTGTGTGTGTTTGTACAAATACTTAACACATTGTTTCTAAAGTTAAGCCTGCCTGCTGGTGCCAAGCTACCAAAGAGGGTGAGCGGGGGTTAACTGAGTGTTTTTCTCCTTTACTCTGACTAGAGTAAGGGGATAACCTTACTGCCAACCAAAGACCCCATTTCTAACACCTATATACTGCAGTCTTACAGGGTGGCCTAGTTCCAGAAACATGGAAGGATGCAGAGGTTGTCCCTATATTTAAGAAAGGGTCTCGGAATGAACCAGCAATTATCGCCAATTCGTTTAAATGACAACCTAAAAAAAATATTTTGTAAACACATCTTAGACAAGTTCAATGTGTGTATGTCGGAAAATTGTATTTTAAGCCAACTTCAAGCTGGCTTTGGAGGCAAAATAAACACAATAGACCGGGTTGTTTTTCCAAATTATTAGGTTGAAGATAGTGAACATGTGCAGGGGCAGTTTATATGTGACTTTTGTGGCCCTTCGGGCAGCTTTTGATATGGTTCCTAGGGAGAAACTATGGCAAGGTCTTATAGATCTGGTTGAGACATCTAATATATTAGCCATTATCAGAATCTTATATTCAGAAAACTATGTTCAGGTCCGCAGTGGGCATAAAGGTGATCTCACTGGGAAAATAGAAATCAACAGAGGAGTGCCAAAATTCCTGCATTACTTTTTGCTGATGACACCTTACTGATATTAAAAAAACACAGAAAGACCTTTGGATACTGTTTGCAGAAAAATTAGTTTTGGATAAATGCCCAAAAGACCAAATGCTGAAAAAGTTTAGGATCAAATCCTTTGGAAACAGTCAAGAACTTTGACTATCTGGATATTATGTTGTTTGATTCTGACAGCTGAGGTGAACAAATTGAAAAGAAGAAGCTTTTGCTAAAATATAGGGCATATACCATAGGTAATTTTGGTCTAAACCAGCGTGCATTCCTACCAATGCACCTTTTATAGTGAAGAAGAACGTCTGGTGCCAACCCAGACAAAAAGAGTGAACTCCTCTTCTGAGGGGAGTCCAACTACATCTTTTTTAAGCATAAAGTTTACCCACAAATTTGAGGAATTTTTATACTGTCTGCAAACCCCGCTTCCAAGGAAAGTGTATATACAATTTAGACTAGGCACTCTTCTTTTTGCATCCTTCATGAAAAATTGGACTAATCGAAAACTAGAGCATGGTAAGTGCCCAGTATGCAGTGATAGCACTGAAAGCATTGAGCATGTCCTTTTCATTTCCCTGTGTACAAGCAGGAGCGACTAAAAGGGATTAAGCTACTTTGCTTAGCCCTAGAGATCAGACACTATTTAGAAGCAATGAGGACATGTACATTTACAAGTAAAACAGTGCCGGTGCCCATAGCCCTCCTCTTAAACATGTGGCTGCTGCAGTTAAATGTGAGAACACCGAATACTGAGGCAGCGTAATTCTGAAGCCATCTCAGGCCCCTTTAATCCATTTACAGCCACTCCCTGCCCATTCAGCTCACTCTTGCAGCTTTCTGCTTACTCCCCTTGTGATTTTTTGTTTTGTTTTTCTCATCCTCCGTCTTTCCCATATGTTTCTTTTGCTCACAGTAAATGACTGGTGCAGAAAAATAAGTGCCGGCCCTCAAAAATATGTGCTGGTGCCCCGCACGGAAAACTACCAGCTCAAATTAAGCACTGGTCTGCTGTGACTAAATTTCTCCAAGCAGCTTGGTTTAAAAGACTAAAAGAACTGAAGTACTAACTAGCAAACTGTACTTCCTGCACTTTTGTATGTGCACTACACGCACACGAATCACGTTCTTTGATCGATCATCACTCATGAAAGTTTTAAATCTTAAAGATTTATCATTTTAAAATTGAATCTGAGTGTTTCATTGCAAATTTATCTTTTCTATGTTTGTAATGTTTTTTCCATGTTTTTTAAATACATTGTTTTGTGTGATGTTTTTATCAATTCGAACTGATAAATAAATAAATAAAGAGTACCATTGCCACTGAACCCTCACACCAATAAGAGACCAGTCCAGTGCTTCAAAAGGACAGACAACAAACTGACAGCTGCAGTCTGAACCATGTGCAGGAAAATAGAAGGTGTTTAGGTAGGCCTAAATAGAGAGAATTGCCCCATTGATGGGGGACAGTATCCACAGAGATCTGGCTGATTGGATTCAGACCCAACAAGAACATGCACAGTGCTTGAAGCAGCAAAAACAAGATAAAGAAGCAGAGTTGCCCTGAGGGGCTGTTTAAAAACAAGGGGGCAGATTTAGGCAGCGCAAAGAAGCAAGCCACCTTGCTGTGCTGTGTGAAAGGAAAAAGGCAGGAATGCACCATATTTACCATTATACTGTGAATTCCTGCCCTTTCCTGGAGCTGGCACACTTTTAGCTGCCTGTCACCTTGTGTCATGATGCAGGGATGCCTGTGTTGTAGGCAGCAATGTTTTGTGCAGGAAGGGACACATTCCTGCACAAAAACAATCCTGAGAGGCATTTTCCTCATTCTGTGTGTGCTGCAGAATGCAGCATATGTAGAAAAAGGAAAACAAGGAGAAATAAATATATTTTTCCTTGTTACGCCTGGCCTGTGGAGGCGTAGCATTTTGACACATTCGTAGGTATGCCACCAATAGTAAATCTGGGAATGCGCCAAAATCCATTTGTAGATGCATGGGAACACCCATGCCCCACCCATGGAATGCTTCCCTGCCACAGAGTAATGCAAGGCAGCGATTTACCCTGCTTTGCTTTACTCTAGATGTATCAAGCCATGCAGGGGCATGCAAGGTGGCCTGGCGTGCCTTGTAAAATCTCACTTAGGACTTGTGTCGAGTGACGCAGGGGCGATGCAAAACCTTCATAAATCTGCCCCAAGGTTTGTAAAGTGTACATTTAGGCAAATGTCCATGCTTTGATCCACAGGTCTGCCCTAACTTTATTCATCACAATATTGGCCTTGTGGGTACTCAATTTGATGCGATTACTTACTGCCCATTTAGACTGGAGCTTGACCTAGACATTGAACACTCTACAGAATTCACTGTGCTAGTGAATTTGTGGGCCTACAGTCACTTGCTTGTTCAATAGGTATGCTGGGAAGGTCTTTCAGTGGCAGGCCACTCAAATTCAACTCACGGTGGATGCATAATTCCACAACATGCTATTTTCTGACACGTGCCATGCATGCGAATAATGATAGGGATATCATGTGCAAGAGCTTGAAGCCACCTAGGAAATCTGGGCATGAAACTTCTTGCTTCATTTCTAGGACTGGCATCTGCATGGGGCGGCAAATGTAAGAAGACAACGGTGTTTCAACTTCCTATATGAAATAGGCATGAATTAAATGTCGACAGGCATTCGGGAAGTGCCAGAGAGTTATCAGAATTTATTGCAAGCTAAGGCATGAAACAAATTTGCAAACATCTCACCCAGGGCATCCCCTTACCACTATTCTGTCAATGCATGCTGTAATGCTGTGAAACAAAAGCAAAAAGAGAGTGAGGGGAAACTTAAAGAGAAACAAGCATGTCCTTGTACCTAAGGGAACACACATGCTAGGAATCCTGGTCCAGACGATACATAAGGGGGCAGGGACAGAGAAAAAACAAAGGTTTTTACGCAGATCCTGGCATTGTTATTTTAGTACTTGGTATAGCGCACGACTCACCACCAGAGATGGTACCACAGCACTTGTGATGTCAAGCACAGACAGGCAAATCAAACCGGCCAGGTCTTCAACATCTTCTTAAAGACCTGGGAGACAGAAAAGGAGTGAATGTGAAGAGGGAGCTAATTCCACCGAAAAGAGGTTGGGTAAGAAAAAGATCTGCCACCATACGAATACGCGGAGATTGGAGAAGGGCCTTAATAGATGACCTAAGCTGCCTAGAGGGCTAGTAGTATCTGAGTCTGGAATGTAAGAGGTCCGGTTGAGCTGTGTAGAAAGCCATGTGTGTCAGCCAACATAGTCTGAAAACAGTGCATTTCCTAATGGGCAGCCAGTGTAATTTTTGCAAGGTAGCCACAGATGGAGACCACAGAGCAAGATTACAGATAAGGAGGGCAGCAGCGTTCTGTACCATTTGCAGCTCAGCCAATAGAGAGTCATTGGAGGCTACCAGCAAGGCATTCCCATTATCCAGTCTGCTGACTATGAATGCTTGAACCAGGCTTTTCCTGGGTGTGATAGGCAGCCAGGGGAAGCCTTTCTTAAAGAGCTTCACAGTTCAGAAACACCTGGCACAGATGGAGTTAACTTGATCTTTCATAAATAGTGTGTAGTCAATTTTTACTCCAAGGTTCTTCACCACTTGTTTGGGCAGTGGGGCAGGCCCAGGTTCTGGAGGCCACCAGGCTGACACCTAGAGCTCTTGGGCCCTGCCAAAAAGTACTATTCCAGACTTTGCGCTGTTGAGTTGCACGCAGTTGGATGCCATACAGTTGGCAATTTCTTTCATGCAGTGTGCAAACAGAAGTTTTACTTTAGCTGGATCAGACCCGAGCGTAAAAAGAAGTTGGGTGTCATCTGCATATGCCACAATCTCCACACCACATGATTTTAGGATCTGAGCCAGGGGTGCTACATAGATGTTAAAAAATGTCAGTCTCAGACATGAGCCCTGAGGGACCCCTTTGTTGATATACATCCTTCTTGATTCAAAAGGACCTAGGGCACATTCTGGGTGTGATTGTCTATGAAGTCCCTCAGCCAAAGTAACGCTCTTCTGTGGATGCCGGCCACATGCAGTCTGCAGATGAGAATGTCATGGGAGACCATATCAAGTGCCACGGATAGGTCCAGCAGCACCAGCATTACAGCGGAATCATCACCTAGAGAAATACAGATGTTGTCGGTTACTGCCAGCAATGCTGTCTCCATGCAATGATGTGAGCGAAAGCCAGACTGAGAAGAGTCCAGGATCATATGGGTCTCCAGGAAAGCTATAAGCTGGCTGTTAATAAAGCTTTCAAGAATTTTTTCCAACAAGGAAGCAACAAAATGTGTCTGTAGTTTGCAGGAACATCCGATTTAAGGATGTTTTTTAAGGGACTTTGGGCTGACAGAGTGGACCGGGAAATGCTTGTAAAAGGAGTTGACTTTGTCTTCGAAGAAATCTGAGAGAGAAACACAGAGAGTTTGGGTGGATGGTGCAGGAGTCACACAGGCCTGAGGTTTCAGGAAGTTGTTAAGTGCTTTATATAACTCTCTAGAATGCTTGGGCGATGGTCGTAGATATGTGCGCTTTCGTGCTACCTTAATGTGGTTGTGATAGATCCTTAACATGGCACGGTATAGGGACTTGTCCATAGGAGATTTAGATGAGCACCATCTTTGCTCTAGCCATTTACACTTACATTTTTCTTGACTCAGCGTGTCTGAGAACCAAGGGGTCTGCACCTGAAAGGGGGCTGATGGGTAATCTTCAGAGGAGTTATAAGATCAAAGGTGTTAATTAGCGACTCATTGTAGGTGGCAAGAGTGGATGCCAACATCCTTGTTGGGAGATAGAGTGAGGGCCTTAAATGCCTCTGAAAAGGTTGCAGGAGTAACCAACCTCCAAAGGCGCCAAGGTTTGAGTGCCATCGTCTTGGGCTTACCAGAAGCAGTCATACCAGCAATTGAAAACGTGATCAGATAGTGGTCTGACCAGGTGATCGGCAAGCGAGGTTCACATGTAACCGCTGCTACGTTAGTGAAAATAAAGTTGAGCCTAGGACCAGTCCTACAGTAGGGCCTTCCACTGTTTGTGTTAGCTCAACAGTCTCCATATCAGCTAGTCGTTGCGCAACCTCTAGATTGCTGTTGTGTTTCCCTTGGTAATTAAAGCCCCCCCAACAGTAAACATTTGTCAGTGGCTATAATATAGGGAGCTAGGAGATCAATTAGGGACTTAGAGAAGTCTTTCCTGTGCCCTGGAGAGCGATACATCAGCACCCTTCTCCAGGTCCCATTGCTGGAGATGGTGATCTTAAAGAAACACATTTCAATCCAGGTGAAGAGCACGGTGTCAATAAATTCAACCTTTAGGTGGTTGTACTTTTATCAACAAATAATTGTCAGGGATAAGTAGAGAGATGCAGGGGAGCGCCGAACTACAGAACCACGTTTCAGTGTAGAAGCACACTTTGGGGCAATTAGACGAGAATAGGTCCCATATTTCAATAGAATGCTTAGCCATGGGCTTAATATTACGAAGGAGGCCCTTGTGTAAAATCAATACACCTGAGGAGACCAGGCACAAACAAGGGCCATTGTGTAAAATCAACACACCTGAGGAGACCAGGCACAAACAGGGGGAAAGTGAAATATCACTTGATATTCCTACAGATAATGTGTAATTACCATAAAATTACAATTGTATGCGGCTTTTTCTTTGTCCGTTGCATTTACATTGAAATTTGGGTAAAGGGGGTACCTAGAGCAGTGGTTCCCAACCTTTTTATTTATGTGGACCCCCATTTTGACATTAATGGAACCCAGGGACCCCCACTGAATCATCATTGGAATCCGGGGACCCCCGTCTGAGTCATTACTGGAAGCTGGGACCTAATTTGTCAATATTTGTTAATATATATTTTTTTTTTTCTAAGCTTTCACGGACCCCCTGAGAAGGCTTCGCAGACCCCCAGGGGTACCCGGACCACAGGTTGGGAACCACTGACCTAGAGTATAAATCTAACGTAAGACAGCGCTGTCTTGAGCCCTATTGCAATGTTGAACATCAGAAAGTGAGGCTTGTTAAATGTGGCGTTGCACAATTGTTTGTCATATGTGCCGCGCGGCCCCGCTGATTTGTGCTCAGTACTGCATGAATGATAGTTAGTCTGGGCCGATGCCTGGCTCTTATGTGTGTTGGTAACTAGAAGGTGGTTGATAGCAAATCTTCAGACCGGTTGCAGGGTATTTGGACAAAATATCAACTTTAAAAATCGTGGCTTATAAATATTAGAAAAAAATACTGTGATACAAAAATGTCGAGCTATAGAATATTGTTGTCAGAATATCTTTTTTTGGTAAATACTACCGTTTTCAAGGAAATGGTTGCTTTTAAGGATTGTTTTCAGCAGTATAGTTTGTTTAAAATAATATTAATGTGTTAGTTAATATATTATTATTAGGTGTTAGTATTGTTGGCATAATCATTAATTTTATAAAATATAGTTTGGAATCTTAAGGACTTTATTAATTTTTTAAAAAGTATTATTAATGACTTATAGCGCTGTACCAGGTTGTTGGGTGTGTAAGTGGATGGGTGGGTTATTATTGGACTTGGCATTTGTTGGAGGGTCATCTCCAGACCTTTAGCCTTCACCCTCCTGTTTTCTGAACCTGTTTTTGTTGACTTTTAGCCCTCAGCGCACTTTACTAGTGCTTATGCTCTTTCCTTTAAGCATTCATTTAAGCATTGTAAAATTGGCTTACAGCTACTGCTAAATGTGTATAAAGATAACTGCCAAGGCCCCTGACACTGCAGTTTGCACCATTCATTGCCCCTGCCAGTGCTGCAAATGACAATACAAGCAACACTACTAACATCACACTCTAACAAGTGTGACTATTTATACTATTTCAGGCCCACCAAAGCTATAAAAAGGGCTTAGGGGCAGATATTAGTTAATGTTAAAGTATATTCAGTTAATAAACAGCTGTTGTTGTGCTCATCCCTAACTATGCAGTCAGCATCACCATGTGGCAGACTGTTATAAGTGACATTTAAGTGCCAGCGCTGAGCACTGGAAAGCACCGGCTCAAATTAAGCACTGCTTACACCCAATTGCACCTTTAATTTACTTTGCACGTGCCTAGTAAAGTGGTACTACAATTACCCAGGGTCTGTGAATTAAATGCTACTAGAGTGCTTGCAGCACTTATTGTGCCACACGCTTAGGTATCCCTTTTAAACATGTTTCTCACCCCTGCCATTGCAGCCTATGTGTGTAGGTTTAAACTACAAATTTGACCTGGCAAAATAAACCTTTTGTTGGGTCTAAACCTTTCTTTTTAATATGTAAAAGTCACCCTCAAGTTAGACCCTACCCAGCCCATAGGGCCAGGTGCAGTGTATTTAAAAAGCTGGACACATACACTTAAGTTTTACTTGTCCTGGTAGTGAAAAACTCCTAAATTTGTTTTGCACTACTGTGCAGACTACTTCTCCCACAAGGCAACATTGGGTTGCCTTATTACATTTATAAATTGCTAACTTTGATTGGGAACAGTTGAACATTTCATGTTTGGTATCTGAGAAATTGTAATTAAAAGTCCTATGTAATGGTAAAATTTAATTTTAAGTTACACTTTTGTTACAATTTTGAAAATGACCCTTTTAGAAAATGTTCATGCCTTAACCATTTGGTGACTGCAGCCTGTTGCTGGATCGCATGACTGGGTATAGTTGGCAGTTGGGCATTGTTTATTTCTACTAGACAGACACAGAATAGAGGGATTAGGTGTGCCTGGGTTGGTCATCCACTGAAAAGATTGGGGGGGAGCCATAACTGAGCACAGCCCCACTTGCAACTAAATAGGCTGTGCCATGCCTCACAAAGGCAATATTCATGCAGCCAGCTTGGAGCCAGGACAGGGGAGGCAGGAAACCTCAAGGACTTAAAAGGGAATTCTCAAGAAATGTCTCCAAGCATAAATATTAGTCCCTCAGGCCCAAATCTTCAGTACACTCCTGGATCTGTAGATGCTATAGAGGAAAGACTGATGTGCTGCTCTTCTGCCAAAAGGATTGCTAACTGTTAGAAATGGGGTCTTTGGTTGACAGTCAGATTACCCCCTGTTCAAGCAAGGACCCTCACTCTAGTCAGGGTAAAAGAGAATCACCCTCAGCTAACCCCTGCTTACCCCCTTGGTAGTTTGGCAGAGCAGAAGGCTTAACTTCAGAGTGCTAGGTGTAAAGGATTTGTACCAATACACACAGTAACTTAATGAAAAACACTACAGAATGACACAACACAGGTTTAGAAAAATAGAGAATATTTAATATAATCTAAACAAAACAAGACCAAAATGACAAACATCTGACATACACAAGTCAAGTTAGGAATTTTTAAAGATCAAATTCAAAAATAGCGCTAAGAAACACAAAATGCTTTGACGAGGTGTTAACACGGCGTTGTGACGGAGTCATTCCCAACAATCCGACACCAGTGGCGCCGTACACGGAGTCATGCGGACCCCCAGGTACAGTACCTTGGTGAAGAGTGAAAACAAGCCAATGCGGGAAGTTGGGGATCGTGGAGTCTGTGCGAAACATTGAATCAGCGCACTTCGAGTGGCGTCGGTCACAATGTGGTGCGGCGACTTCCACGGAGTTGTGGACATCGGCGGGGCTGCAGCGGTGTCGGGCCTGCGAAGGTCGTCGCGTTCCAGCAAAGATAATGGAGTTGGTTGCAGGCGGCATCACCCGATTCAGCAGCAGCGGCGGTCCGGAGTCGTCCGAATTCGATTTCCTTGGATTTTCACCAGCTTTTCCTTTCAAGGGCCCAGGGATTGGATAGGGCACCACTTGTCAGGGCAGGAGTCTCAGCAGAGAGTCTGTCCAGGTGCTGGTAAGGGAAGTCTTTGATGGCCTTGAGACTTTAGAACAGGGGGGAAGCTCAGTCCAAGCCCTTGGAGAGTCCTTCTCAAGCAGGAATATATCACAATGTCCAGTCTTTGTACCCTTACACAGGCATAAGCAGCAACTGCAGGATAGCTCCACAAAGCACAGTCACAGACAGGGCAGCTCTTCTTCCTCAGCTCTTCAGCTCTTCTCCAGGCAGAGGTTCCTCTTGATGTCCAAAAGTGATCTAAGGTCTGTGGTTTTGGGTGCCCTTCCTATACTCAATTTCTCCTTTGAAGTAGGCCTACTTCAAAGTAAAGTATCTTTTGAATGTGAAATCCTGCCTTGCCCAGGCCAGGCCCCAGACACTCACCAGGGTTGGAGACTGCATTGTGTGAGGACAGGCACTGCCCTTTTAGGTGTAAGTGACCACTCCTCCCCTCCCTCCTAGCACAGACGGCTCATCAGGAAATGCAGACTACACCCCAGCTTCCTTTGTGTCACTGTCTAGTGTGAGGTGCAACCAGCCCAACTGTCAAACTGACCCAGACAGGGAATCCACAAACAGGCAGTCACAGAAATGGTATAAGCAAGAAAATGCCCACATTCTAAAAGTGGCATTTTCAAACATACAATCGTAAAACCAACTTTACTAAAAGATATATTTTTAAATTGTGACCTCAAAGACCCCAAACTCCACATGTCCATCCGCTCCCAAAGGGAATCTACACTTTAATCAGATTTAAAGGTAGCCCCCATGTTAACCTATGAGAGGGACAGGCCTTGCAACAGTAAAAACATATTTAGCAATATTTCACTGGCAGGACATATAAAAGACATTACTATATGTCCCACCTTAACCATACACTGCACCCTGCCCTTGGGGCTACCTTAGGGGTGTCTTACATGTAAGAAAAGGGAAGGTTTAGGCCTGGCAAGTGGGTACACTTGCCAAGTCGAATTTACAGTTAAACTGCACACACAGGCACTGCAGTGGCAGGTCTGAGACATGATTACAGAGCTTCTTATGTGGGTGGCACAACCAGTGCTGCAGGCCCACTAGTAGCATTTGATTTACAGGCCCTGGCACCTCTAGTGCACTTTACTAGGGACTTACTAGTGAATCAAATATGCCAATCATGGATAAGCCAAATACATACACATTTTCTAACAGAGCACTTGCACTTTAGCACTGGTCAGCAGTGGTAAAGTGCCCAGAGTAACAAAAACAGCAAAATCAGAGTCCAGCACAGATCAACAACCTTGGAACAGAGGCAAAAAGTTAAGGGAGACCACGCCAAGGATGAAAAGTCTAACACTACCCTGCTGCCCTATTATTCTCCTGCCCTGCTGCTCTGCTTGCTGAGAAGGAAGACTGGACCAGCACCCTCCATACCAGGCTGAAGTGACTTCCTGTTCTGAGCTACAGTGACATATGAAGCTCCAAAGGCCTCCTTGCATCTGCCCAGCTGACCTGCTGCCTGACTCTGCACCTAGACCTGCAGCTGGACCCGCCTGAGCCCTACTGGCCTCTGCTGGACTGAGTTCAGACCCCAAGAGATGTCCCTCAGATCTTGGACTCTTGGGATGGTATCGGTGGAGCTCCTCCTCAACGAAAAAGTGAAATCCTAGAGTTTTATATTACATTATTTATATGTATACATATGTACTTATATGAACACACACTCATATATGTGTTTATATAAATATATATTAATATATGAGTCACTATTTCAGAGTCGAAAGGAATTAACAGCTTAGCGCCACACCCCTGATTGCGTCTTGCACCGTTAGTCCACCAGTGGAGTCTTGTATATAAATGCTCCAGAGGAGGTAAAGCAATAATTCATCAATAGTTCATATATCCAGACGTACTTCTCTTTTCATCTAAAATATTCAATCTTTATTTCTTGCGTCCTCATCAAGAATGCAACTGGTTCATAGATTTCCAACAGATACAGCCAGCCAACACTTGTTTCGGAGACCTCCCTTTCATCAAGGCTGTTAAAATACATTCACTCAGAGAACAATTAAAAAAATAATAAAATGTTAATATCCAATTTTACATTGCTACATCCTGGCCACAAACCAAACAAATATAATTGCTCAACACTAATAGTTATACTTAATAATTTCCTATTATTGTATAACAATCCAGGATCCCTGTATTTTAATCAGTTTCACAGTTCATCAATCCCCAACCAGCTCATTTTTCTTTCAGTGAAAAGGCCAGCAAATCATGTTCCTTGCACCTTAATCAACTGCCAATAGTCTCAATATCAGCCCTCGTGGTCAGAAAATACATGACTCCTGTACAAAATGAGCCTGGCCCCAGTCCTATTTCTTCCATCCCTTCCCTCAATACTCCCACCGTGCAGCCACTTCATACCATCCTGCAGTCAATGTATTGATTTGAACTTCTCCCTGCATCTCCACACAATATCTGTACTTCAACCACCATGCTCTATGGATCAGAAGCAGTGACTTGAAAACTCCGAAATAATTGATGTCCTTACTGCTTTTGTCCTAGCGCCAGTTCTGGGTATTTCTTAGCAGATGCCCCTCCTTTTCCAACATACACCGATGCAAATCCTCCTCCCCTGCAACAGACAACGAAGCAAGCCCTATATCAGTTAGTCAACTGTAGCCAAGGGCCTAAACACTGCCCTCCTGCCCCGGATGTTCTGCCTCCCAGGAGCATCCTTGCAGCCCTACGTGCAGGGACCACAGCATCCTTCCACCTGCCTGTATATTATCCTTTTGGGCTCAGCCATGGATTCTTCAATTAAGAATAGTGATGCCCATGCTCTCCCAGCATTCATAACCCTTGTGGACCATGGGTTGTGGGGACTTTAGCTTGTAGTTCTCACCTCATCCAGTGGATACTAACAAGAACATTATTAACGCCATTCCACTAGTGTCTATGGTACCCTTGCCTCCCTTGTGGACTTTTGTTAACAAAGGCAGCAGGAATATCTCAAACCCGGCCTTCTACTGAGACCTGGCTCATTTATCTTAATAAATATTGGTGTATCATTAGGCTTTTTCTCAATCAGTATCTTATTTGACATTACGGTTGTGTGCCCTGGATCTGCTAAGCACCCCCTTAAGAAAACTAAAACTCAGTACTGACACCTTGTCTGTGGAGTTCAGATGTCAAATCAGCCGATGCATGTTCCACAGCTCTTTGTAAAAATATGCAACATGTACAGATTTTCATAGAGAAAGAACAGGGAGAGAGTGAGAGTTTAGAGGAGACAGGAGGTACTGAAAATGTTGAGCTTTTGATGTCAATAAACCCTACAGATGTTACCTGATTATACACTGCAAGCATTATTGTTGAGTATGAGTAGGAGTCATAATTCAAGTAAGGTGAAACCTCGAGTGGGCCATGCTTCCTCTCCCCTCCCTCAGCAATGGTAATAAATGGAATAATATTCTTATTCTCTTCCAATGTGCTTATGTGGTGTATGCATTGCTAGTTTGCTAATAAAGTAGTTTAAACATTGGTTTGTATCTACGTAATGTGAGAAAAGCCTACTGAATAGCTCACGTGACTACTAGCAGACTTGGAAGGTCTGTAAATCATTATGACACATATTCTGTGAGACAGTAAGCAGAGTTTTCCCAGATCATCATAACTTGCATTCCGTGAGACAGCAAGCAGTGTTTGCTCACATCAGTTATACCATACTGTGGTGATAATATGGAATTTGACATTTGCAATTGTAGTGATGAATGTGTGATTACGCAATTTATACCAAACTGCGGTAATAGCAGGGGGTTTAACTTTTGCTTTTGATGACACAGAAACAAAGGTTTTACATTTATTAGCGCATAAACGTAGTGCCGCAATAATCAAGTGTGACTTTAACCGAACTAATAAAGATTGTACGGGGACAAATGTGCCCTCAGAGTAGTTCGCCAACATTTATAAGCGTGCTTTATATAATGTGATGTATTAGAATTGTACTAATCTGACATAACCGTAAACGTGTGCCATGATTTGCTTGTTTGAAATGTTTTAGCTTAGCATAACTTTAGTGGAGGCTTCGGCCTAGTTGCCTTGTCTCACGGTTTAGATGCTCGTGTTTTTTCTAATGTGCTAATAAAACGTGTATTCCTGCTTGAAGCTGTACTTTTCCAGTGAGATCGGTTCACATGCTTATCTTTAAGGTTTCGTGCCAGCCTGGCATCTTCTTCTTTGCTCCAAGGTCAATCTGCAGGTGCAGACAATGGAAGCTCTGAAAGTGAGTTAATTGGTAAAATATGTTGCAACTTACGTTCCCGACTCCAAGGATAATGTATGCCTAGGTAGAAGCTTGTGAATTGTTGTTTTTGATTGGACAATTTGAAGCCAACCTATGAACCCTCCAATGGAAGACCCTACTGGATTTGAACTGTTGTTTATTTAAACCTGGTGCACAAGAAGAAAGCAGCCATTACCCATTAGCCATTAGAAATTAGACATTGGCCATTACCCGCCATTATTGCCCATTGCAGCCATTATGGCCCATCTTGCCGACTTCGTCATTTTGCCATCTTCTACGATGCCAATTGATGTTCGACGCCATTTTGAATGAGACTTTGATGCTTTCTCTAATCGAGAGAAAGAGACTTTAAGTAATTCTCGCCCTAGAGACTTTAACTTTGATCTGCCCCTTTGCATAAAGTAGTAGTTTTGTCCTTTTATCTTGCCGCTGTGATGCAATTGCCCCGTCCACCCTGCCCCTTTGCCCCCGTCCCATGCTGATCGGAACTGGTACCTGTGAGACGAAGACTTCCTTGAATGCTGATTGAATTTGGTAAATATGAAAGGAAAATGTACAATTGCATTGTGTTTCTTTTTAGGTAACCAACTGCTGATTTTTGATAAGAGCCCTAGTTAGGAGTTTTTCCAAATTAATGTTGCTAAATTGTTTTTGCATGAAGTCCCACATGCAGATGCTAATTTGAGGTTAGATGAGGATTCATTTGTTGCACGATGCAATTTGAGACCTTGTTATGCTGACTAATGTATGCAATTAGCTCATTACAGATTATAGTTTTAGTGGTTTGCGTTGCTATTATCGAATGCATTGTTATTCAAATGCTGCATAGATTGCATCTTTTTCGCCATTATGGACAGCTATTAATGTTCATTTACATATATCATTTGGTGTTGAGACACATTTATATCGTGCTAGCTTTGTTAATATAGGGAAATAAATTCATTAACTTTGAATGAACTGGTGTGGTTATTCATGGCCGAAAGGTCATGGTTCGCCGAAATGTTTTCTGGATTAATTGTGAAGTGTTATGTTGATCAGGGCATTGCTTATGTTCGTTATTGATTATTGATTTGATTAAATTGACTAATCTCGGGTGAAGAGAGCCCCACTTGGTCAAAAGATTCATCGACCCAAGAGCGTCCAAATACAGGTAATTTATTAGGAAGGAACGCTCTATCAGTAGATGGTAGCAGAGGACGGTTCCGCCCTTTGGGACCCCACTCGAGAGGTAACGGTTTCGCCCTTTGGGACCCCACTCGAGAGGTAACGGTTTCGCCCTTTGGGACCCCACTCGAGAGGTAACGGTTTCGCCCTTTTGGGAGGTATATGGTGTTGAATTAGATTTTTCTTGGGTAAAACAGATTGAGAGAATGATGATGTCCTAAGTCCCCCGCGACTTTCCCGGGATCTCGGAGCTTGCGAATGGAGAGAATGGAGGTGTGAAATCGGCGTTGGCGGTACTAGTGACGGTATGAGTGAAGTCAGGGTTTTGCGCTTGCACAGCTTATTGCCGCAGATTGTTTGAAAAGGTTGCGAGGATTTTAGAGAATAGCGGAGGTGCGACTCCGAGTGTGAGAGTAGGGAAGTCGTCGAACTTCATGTGCATGTGGCGCTTTGTGCAGAAAAAAGGTCCACGTGGTTGTTGTTGTTGAGACGGGCCCTGCGAGGTCAAGAGACTCCGGAGTATGTTGAAAAGTGTATGAGACACTTGTTTTATCTTGTGGTCTGGTCGGTTTAATAGGTTGACCGGGCGTGGTCAACGAGTCGGTACGTGTGTTAAGGGAGTGAAAGAAAACTTCGACTTCGGGCTTTGACAAATTCTAAGTGCACTAGAATAGATCATTGACAAGTTGAGAGCAGAGTCTGCGGGTCAGGATTTGCTTGACAACAGTATGGGAATGATTCTAGATCCAACCGTAATGGGAGTACAGAATGGTCGCAACCCAACATTGGCACAAGCTGAATCAACCCAGTTTTTGATGCCTCAAAAGCAGATATAGGGGGGAACCGCACATGCTCAGATGACGGGGAGTCAGACGGGCATGCCGGCAATGATGACCAATAGTATGGGAATGAACATGCCTCAGAACATGGGGTATGCACAGAACCCAGATGCGATATCCCTACCCATTACTGTAGGTCCACCGGTACCTTTGTACATTCAGCCTAACTCGGGTATGAGCGGTCAAGGATCAATGGTGCAGAGTGGGACGGAAAGGAGGTGCATAGAAAACACTCCAGAGACAACTCCGATAGCGGCTCTGCCAACTGGATCTGGGTCCTTGATGGAGTTTAGTCCCATATGTGCTCAGTCAACAGTGGTGAGGTCGAGTCCCCCACTGATGATACCGCTATCATCGAACACTGAAAAGTTGCCGCAACCATCAATGGCAGTCGATGTGAATGCTACACTGATGGGGTTGAATGCGCAACAGCTGACACAGTGGTTCAACAGTCTGAATTCCACACAAAGCTCAGCCAGTGGGCAGGGAGAAGACTATCTGAATAAGGTCAGGTTGAACATGGAAGCAGAAGAATTGGTGGAAGGGACTATGGGTTTGAATAGGTTAGAGTCCTACTCGGAAGAAGAGCTGAGGTATCTATGTCCTAGGATTACGAGAGAAGTGAACAAGGTACATAGAAGGTTGCAAGAAATAGCTGACAAAAACGGGGTTGAGATAGACAAGACAAAACACTTGAGCAGGAGCTATAGATTGGATTTCGGGACCACAGACTTTGAACACATGAGGTCAGCAGGCATGAAAACGCACCTTAGAGAATTGCTGCAGAGTGCACAAGTGTGGAGGTGCTTAGAAATGGGAAAGCAGATGGGCAAAGAAAAAGGAAAAGAGGAAAGACAGTGTCCCAGAGCACAACGGGAAAAGATCACAGAGTAGTGATGCAATAACCATGTTACCAATGAGGGAGACAGCAGGGGGAAAATTAATACATGTACCGTGGCACAGAAGCGACATTCAGTCTTTTACGGATGATTTTCCCAAACTGAGAGAGAAACCGATTGAATGGTATCAACAGACTGATAGGTTTGTGAAGCTTGCAAAATGTCTTTGGGAAGACCTGAACACCCTCTTTGAGATTGTGGTTCCGGCAGATTTGTGGGAAGACTGCAAAAGGGCTGTAGGTTGGCCGACAAGTGAACCAGAGAGAGACAGGGATACGGGTGCACCATCACCTATGGTAATGAGCTTGTACTATAAGGTGATTGAGCATTTGAAGACGAAGGTTGCCGCGAAAAATGTGGATTGGCAGAAGATTGATCGAACTGCCCAAGAGGCTAAAGAGTCGATTCATGGTTACTATGAGAGGTTGTTGAAGGCGTTCAAGAACTACAGTGGCACGGAAACAATAGAGGCGAAGGACATGCTTCATTTTGTGTTTAGATTTGTGGAAGGGCTGAGACCAGAGTTAAGTCAGATGATAAAGACGCATTTGATTTGTTGGCAGTCGAAACCTATTGATGAGGTGTTGAATTATGCGAAATACTGTAGCGACGAAATTGAAGTGAAACAGAAAAGGTTGAAAGAGAAAGTGATGGTGATGCAACTTAAAGCAGCTCAGACAGGTCTGCAAGGGTTGCAAGGGTTCCAACAGCAGATACCGCAGCCGCAGCCGCAGGGAAATATGGTGTTTCAGCCACAGGCGAGAGGCAGAGGCAGAGGAGGCTTTGGGAGTAATGGTCCGGATTTGAACACTGTTGCATTTCCGAATGGTGTGCAGGCAATGAAAAGGGTGATGCCGTGTCACGTGTGCGGAATCGTCGGGCATTGGAAACGCGAGTGCCCGATGGTGATGCAGGAAGGTGCAGGTGTTGGTCAGCAAAACAATGATGTCAATGCATTCCAGACAATGAGGGGACCGAAAATGAGAGGTCCAAACCCAAATTTTCAGACCATAAATCAGCTGCAGGGATTACAGCCCATGCAGCCGCAGCAGATGCAGATGCCCCATATGCAGATGACGCAAATGCAGCCAATGCAACAGCAGTTTCCCATGGTACCTAATCAGCAAATGCAAATACCTTTGGCACCAGTGAGTCAGCAGCAAGTGATGGTTCCTCCACAGGTCTCGGGTCAGGTGATGAATACAAATGGCACCGTACAACAGTTCCCATTACACAGTGAGAATGGAATAAACAATGTATGGGAGAGTGAAAGTTCAGATGAGGAGGGAAATTGTGTGCTTGCAGCATCCTTGGAAGTTGATCAAAAGGGTCCATATGTGGAGGGAAGAGTTATGGGTCATCGTGTTTCATTCTTGGTTGACACAGGAGCCACACGTTCAACTGTTAGGAGCATTGAAGTACCAAATTTGCCACTCTCAGGGAGAACAGTTCAAGTAGTGGGAGTAGCAAACAGGCACCTGACGAACCCAATCACAGATCCAGTACAAGTCAGAATTGGTAACTATCAAGGGTTACATAAATTTGTGGTATGTGACTCAAGCCCGATAGCACTGTTAGGGAGAGACCTATTGTGCAAATTGGGATGTTCGATTATGTGTTCGAACGATGGAATTAGAATTCAGACGAGCAGTGATGGGGAAGAAGAGGACAGTGTAGAAGGGGATGAGATGGAAACTGTCGATGAAGAATATCCTCTGATTAACCTTTTTCCGATGATAACTGAAGAAGATATTCCAGCTGAATTACGGGAAACAGTCGGAAAGGAAGTGTGGGATATGACAGGAAAAGAGGTGGGATTGGTGAAAGGAGTTGAACCAGTGAAAGTGACCGTAAAACCCAATGTAACCTTTCCCCAGACCCCACAATACCACATGGCACAAGACACCATCATGAAAGTCGCCCAACTCATTGACGAGTTTGTAAAACAGGGAGTACTGAAAGAAGTGTTAAGCAGTCCATGTAATTCACCAATCATGGGACTAATAAAGCCGAGTGGAAAGGTCCGAATCGTGCAGGACTTGAGGAAAATAAATGACATCATAATTAAATGCTGCCCTGTAGTACCGAATCCAGCTGTGATAATGTTTCAAGTCCCTTGCGATGCCGAGTGGTTCTCAGTCATTGACTTGTCACAAGCATTCTTTTCGGTGCCTCTTCATGAGGACAGCCAATTTCTCTTTTGTTTCAAATTCTTAGACAGAGTTTACAGTTGGTGTCGAATTCCTCAAGGGTTTTCGGAGTCACCGTCAATTTTCAATCAGATTCTAAAGAAAGACTTGGAAGCGTTAGAATTGCCATTCGAGTCAACCCTAGTACAGTACATCGATGACTTACTGATTGCATCTAAGACAGAAAGTGGCTGCACAGCCGACACCATTGCTCTACTGAACCATTTGGGAAGGAATGGACACAAGGTGTCTCCTTCAAAGTTGCAGTTCTGTCAGAAGAAAGTAAAATACTTGGGTCATCAAATAGAGAAAGGGTCACGGAGAATAATGAAGGAAAGAATAACAAGTGTACTTCAAATGAGTCCACCAAAGACGAGGAGGGAGGTGAGGAAGTTTTTGGGGATGGTGAGCTACTGTCGCCAGTGGATTCCCAACTTTTCAACTCTAGCAAAGCCTATACTGAAACTGAGCCAGAAGGATGCCTTGGATGAAATTGAGCTGAAAGGAGATGAGATGGATGCTTTTATTGAATTGAAAGAATGCATGTGCAGGGCTCCAGCTTTAGGTATGCCTGATTACACAAAGCCTTTCACATTGTTTTGTCATGAACGTGATGCATGTTCTTTGTCTGTCTTGACCCAAGCCCATTGTGGCATAAACAGACCAGTAGCGTATTTTTCAGCTACTTTGGATCCGGTCGCAGCAGCACTGCCAGGGTGTTTGCGTGCCGTAGCAGCAGTTGGTATCAGCCGCACTCAGAGTGAAGGAATAGTGATGGGACACCCATTAACAGTCATGGTCCCTCACTCAGTTGAAATACTTTTGACCCGCTCCCGAACGCAACACATGACTGGAGCAAGACTCACAAGGTATGAAACAATAATTCTGGGCTCATCGAATGTGCAGCTGAAAAGGTGCACTACGTTGAATCCAGCAACCTTGCTTCCCGGTGAAAATGCTGAAATTGAGAACGCTGAAGACGTCGAGCACGACTGCCTTCAGGTGACTGAATTTTGCACAAAACCCCGACCTGATATTAGGGATACCAAGCTTGATGAAAATGACCAAATTGTTTTTGTTGATGGGTCATGTTTAAGAGATGCATTGGGAATATTGAAAGCAGGATATGCTGTATGTACTGTAACAGGTGTCTTGGAAGCGTCCTGGCTCCAAGGAGTCTATTCCGCACAAGTAGCAGAGCTTGTAGCCCTTACAAGAGCATGCCAACTGTCTACATTGATGAAGGTTACCATTTACACTGACAGTCAGTACGGGTTTGGAATTGTGCACGACTTTGGGCAACTATGGTCACAGAGAGGTTTCCTGACCTCTTCAGGGTCCCCAGTGAAAAACAGGGAGAGAATAAGGGAATTGTTACACGCCATTCAGATGCCAGCCGAAATTGCAGTGGTAAAGTGTAGTGCTCATACAAAAGGACAGGACTATGTTTCCCTGGGAAATGCATATGCGGATCAAGTCGCAAGATTTTGTGCCTTGAACTGTATATTGCTCAGGGATGAATGGAATTTGATAAGTGAACCAGAACTCGAACCAGCTGAAGCATTTGCCTTGAAGATCGTGGATACAATGGATGAACTAAAAGCATTACAGAATAGCGTCAGGGAGGATGAAAGAGTTTCCTGGATTAAGTCGCAATGTACAAGGAGACCAGATGAGTTATGGGTTTCAAATGAAGGAAAATTTGTTTTACCAAATAGTCTCTTATCGCAGCTAGCGCGGTTCTATCATGGGCAGGCTCACCTAGGGAGAGATGCCATGATAAGATTGTTCAAAACTGATTGGTTTAACCCCAGATTCCGTCAAGTTGCAGAAGCAGTTTGCCATCGTTGTGTCATTTGTCAGCAGATGAACCCAGGAAAGGGAACGGTTGTGAACGTGAGCCACATTGGCAGGGCGGGTGGCCCGTTCAGCAGAATGCAGATGGACTTTATTGAGATGCCTGTGCATGGAGGTCTGAAGTATGTGTTGGTGATTGTGTGCATTTTTAGTCACTGGATTGAAGCATACCCCACACGTAGAAATGACAGCCTTACAGTTGCAAAACTATTGTTGAGGGAGTTGATACCACGTTTCGGATTCCCGATTTCTTTAGAATCAGATAGAGGAAGTCACTTCAATAACGAGGTGATAAAGTTACTTTGCGCAGCGCTGAACATTGAGCAAAAACTGCATTGTAGCTATCGCCCTGAAGCCTCAGGACTGGTGGAACAGATGAATGGTACACTGAAATCAAGAATGGCGAAAATATGTGCATCGACAAATTTGAAATGGCCTGACGCATTGCCTTTGGTGTTAATGTCAATGAGAAACACCCCTGACAGAAAGACTGGATTGTCCCCGCACGAAATTCTCATGGGCAGGGCCATGAGACTTCCTGCAGTTCCCGCAAACGCGCTTTTGAATATTACAGATGATATGGTGTTAGACTACTGCAAAGGTCTGGCTGACGTGGTTCGCTCTTTCTCTCACCAGGTGGAAGCAACCACCTTGCCACCGATCCAAGGTCCAGGACACACACTGAAAGCAGGTGACTGGGTCGTGATAAAGAAGCACGTGAGGAAGTCGTGTCTGGAACCCCGTTGGAAAGGCCCTTTCCAAGTGATCCTGACGACCACTACCGCTGTGAAGTGTGCGGGAGTTCCCAACTGGATTCACCCCAGTCATACAAAGAAGGTGTTGTGTCCCACAGATGAGGAAGTTGAAGCGCTGAAACTGCCAGTACCTGATAACAAAGTGCCGAGCGCTGAGACAGAGCAAAACAGAACTAGAAGCGAACAGGCAGAAATAGAAGAGAGAGAAATATTCTCTGAGGACGAAACAACCGATTCACTTGGGGAAGACCAAGGAGAAACCTCAGACAGCGACGAAGCAGCTGAAGGTAACAAAGAGCCTGAAGAAAGTAACAGTGACAAAGGGCTCGAAAGAGGTGAAGAAGCAGGAGAGCCCGATCAGAGAAGGGCTTTCCCAGAAGCAGACGGTACAGAAAAAGAAAAGAAAAACCTGATTGACTCCCCAGAAGGAGGGGACAAGGCAGAACAGAACGAAACTGTTCAAACTTCCTCAGAAGAGATCGCAGGTCCATCAAGTGGACACAGTGCAAAGAAAAGACCAAGTATATCACCAGTAAAACTAAGAACTAGAGAAAAGTTGAATGACAGTGAAGGGCCAAGAGTGAAAGAGAAAAGAAAGGAAGTGTCTGTCGTGGTACCAACATCAAGTGAGGCAGAATCAAAGAGAGATGCAAAATTGAAAAGGAAAAGGATACCAAACAGGAGATATTCCGGTCCAGAATGGGCATATGTAGTCAATGACGATTGGACCGACGAATTTGTATCTCTTAGCCTCGAGAACGAAGAAGAAGAGATACCAATAGAAAAGAAAAGAAAAGAAAGAAAAGTTTTATGGACACTATTGATTGAAAGGGTGATAAATGACATTGCTTGCTATAATCTAACGTGATACAACCAGCTGAGACATTGCTAAACCGGATGAGACATTTGCTAACTTGATAAGACTTTGATAACCTGATTGACTCTTAAACCCGATTTGAGACAACGTTGCTAACTGATAAAAGACTGAGTTATTTGCCGAATTGAGACAAATGCTGCTAACCGATAAGTGACTGGGCTCCTGAAGAAAACTGTGTGAACATTGCGCTCGTTCAGCTTTGTAACTAATTGCTAAATCGTTTCTTTATAAGTGCTTCTAGCTCTCTGATTCTATATAGATCATGACTAAGTACGCTACACAAAACAGTAGAGTGAAATATTGTAAATATGCGTGTATAGGCTTGATAACTGCATGTGTACTAATAATAATGGCAATAGTGCTTGCAACGCGTAGTAAGGGTGGGAATGAGAAAATTGATGCTTCTACTTCTGCTCCTGTTACTGTCACTGAACTAACCGCATTGAAAAGACTAGAATTAGATGAGAGACACTTGCATGATAAGAAGGAACTTTCGTATAATGTTTTCTATCGCCTACTAACAGAATATGTTGAGACTATGGATGCGAAAGATTGTTATGTGTGTACACAGATACCGACATCGGTAACGGAAGGGGTGACTTATCGCCACATGCCTCTTACATATGGGATTACATGTAGTTTAGTAACTTCTAGATTTTATGGTCAAACTAACATACAGTATTTTTATTCAAATTATGATGTTACCTTTGCATATGTTCCTATAATAACGCAACTAAGCCAGATTGCTAAAGATTGGGATGCTAAAATAATGAGGGAATTTTTCGAGCCAATGCAACCTTTTGAAACAGCTCACGCTCATAGGGAAAACCTTACCTGCTCGCTTTCTGCAGTAGAAATAAGCTTTTTAGATCGCACAGATGATAGAAGGGCACAAATGAATGCGAAATTGGAAAAAGAGCTAAGTAAGAGGACTTCAGTAGATAATTATGCTTTTGCCGCAATAAAAACACAAGGAAAAATAGCTTTAGACGCTTGGCATGTAGGGAAATTTTGTATATATCGTGGTGAATCTTATTATGATAACATTTTCGTGGGAGCGAGTGAATGTAAACATACGTTTATCTTTAAGGCCAAATGGACATTCATGCTGAACGGACTTGACCCTGTCATACCTGGTGTATATTACATTTGTGGGCATAATGCCTATTATCGTCTTCCAAAGGGATGGTGGGGGAGATGTTATTTGGGTATAGTGTTCCCAAAGGTTTATCAACTGGATGACCTATCGGTGATTCCAAAGGCGTCTGGATCTCATCATATCCAGAAAAGAGAGACTGCAGCTGCTGTGGTAGGAGATATATTTGGAGCCATGATTCCTTCATTGGGAGTTGTGTTGAATTCCATCAAAATAAGAAAGTTGTCTACTATAGTGGATAACATGTTGACAAAGTTTTCAGGTGCTATAATCCTGATGGATGCTGAACTTGCAGCAGAAAGAGCTATGACTCTTCAAAACAGGCTTGCCCTAGACATTCTTTTAGCAAAGGATGGCGGCGTTTGCAAAATGCTTGGTGCGCGTCACTGTTGCACGTATATACCAGACAACAGTGTGAAGATTAAAACAATGCTTGCAAATCTAACAAAAGAGAGTGCAGACTTGAAGGAATTGAAAGAACCAGGAGTTTGGGGGAAGGTTGGAAAGGGAGTTGCTTCAGTGGGAAATTGGCTTCTTGGCATTTGGAATGGAATATTACTAAATATAATACAGGGAATACTAATAGTACTAATTTGCATCTTTGGGATTTGGGGAATAAAGAGGGGAATACTAATGATAATGGCAAGAATTAAGAGAAGGAAGGAAGAGAAAATGATGAAAAGAATGGCAGAAGAATACAAGGCAAGAACAAGGGGAACTAAAAGGCAAAGAGAACTGACAGAATTTTAATGGAATAAAATTTGTGGGAATAGTTTTGTGTGATGACAAATAGTCATCAGAGGAGGGATTGATGACGCAGAAACGAAGGTTTTACATTTATTAGCGCATAAACATAGTGCCGCAATAATCAAGTGTGACTTTAAACGAACTAATAAAGATTGTACGGGGACAAATGTGCCCTCAGAGTAGTTCGCCAACATTTATAAGCGTGCTTTATATAATGTGATGTATTAGAATTGTACTAATCTGACATAACCGTAAACGTGTGCCATGATTTGCTTGTTTGAAATGTTTTAGCTTAGCATAACTTTAGTGGAGGCTTCGGCCTAGTTGCTTTGTCTCACGGTTTAGATGCTCGTGTTTTTTCTAATGTGCTAATAAAACGTGTATTCCTGCTTGAAGCTGTACTTTTCCAGTGAGATCGGTTCACATGCTTATCTTTAAGGTTTCGTGCCAGCCTGGCATCTTCTTCTTTGCTCCAAGGTCAATCTGCAGGTGCAGACAATGGAAGCTCTGAAAGTGAGTTAATTGGTAAAATATGTTGCAACTTACGTTCCCGACTCCAAGGATAATGTATGCCTAGGTAGAAGCTTGTGAATTGTTGTTTTTGATTGGACAATTTGAAGCCAACCTATGAACCCTCCAATGGAAGACCCTACTGGATTTGAACTGTTGTTTATTTAAACCTGGTGCACAAGAAGAAAGCAGCCATTACCCATTAGCCATTAGACATTAGACATTGGCCATTACCCGCCATTATTGCCCATTGCAGCCATTATGGCCCATCTTGCCGACTTCGTCATTTTGCCATCTTCTACGATGCCAATTGATGTTCGACGCCATTTTGAATGAGACTTTGATGCCTTCTCTAATCGAGAGAAAGAGACTTTAAGTAATTCTCGCCCTAGAGACTTGATCTGCCCCTTTGCATAAAGTAGTAGTTTTGTCCTTTTATCTTGCCGCTGTGAGGCAATTGCCCCGTCCACCCTGCCTCTTTGCCCCCGTCCCATGCTGATCGGAACCGGTACCTGTGAGATGAAGACTTCCTTGAATGCTGATTGAATTTGGTAAATATGAAAGGAAAATGTACAATTGCATTGTGTTTCTTTTTAGGTAACCAACTGCTGATTTTTGATAAGAGCCCTAGTTAGGAGTTTTTCCAAATTAATGTTGCTAAATTGTTTTTGCATGAAGTCCCACATGCAGATGCTAATTTGAGGTTAGATGAGGATTCGTTTGTTGCACGATGCAATTTGAGACCTTGTTATGCTGACTAATGTATGCAATTAGCTCATTACAGATTATAGTTTTAGTGGTTTGCGTTGCTATTATCGAATGCATTGTTATTCAAATGCTGCATAGATTGCATCTTTTTCGCCATTATGGACAGCTATTAATGTTCATTTACATATATCATTTGGTGTTGAGACACATTTATATCGTGCTAGCTTTGTTAATATAGGGAAATAAATTCATTAACTTTGAATGAACTGGTGTGGTTATTCATGGCCGAAAGGTCATGGTTCGCCGAAATGTTTTCTGGATTAATTGTGAAGTGTTATGTTGATCAGGGCATTGCTTATGTTCGTTATTGATTATTGATTTGATTAAATTGACTAATCTCGGGTGAAGAGAGCCCCACTTGGTCAAAAGATTCATCGACCCAAGAGCGTCCAAATACAGGTAATTTATTAGGAAGGAACGCTCTATCACTTTGCAGTAATGAACATGTGAATGTGCATTTACACTTTTGTGACGTAGTGTGTGCGTAGGGCGTGTATTGTTATTATTTGAGCATGCACACGTTTTCAATGTTGTAGCTTTGTTTTGATTTGCTTTGGCACGCGCGCTGCCCGAACAGACGGTGAGGATTACTGACAACTGGTCATCATTTTGAGAATAAAGTTTTGCTTATAATCACCTACCTGGTGTTTGTGCCACCGTCACTCATCATTACAACTTTCTCTAAATAATATTTTATTGGTTAAATTTCTTTTCAATGGCTTGCCATAAATAGCATAAATACGTATATGCATATGTACCAGGGCCTGTGCCCAATCCACCATAGTCCAGATATCTATATCTTGATTGACAGACTGGCACAATTTACGACCTACAAAACGTATTTTATAACACTAATTTCCCGAAAACTATGTAGCTGTTTCATAAGATTGACACCAAACCAAACAAGGGCAATTCCTGAGTAAAGGTCTTCTTTCCTGCCCAGTTCTATTTAATTCAGTTTAGTGTTGTTCTGTATCTGTATTTTGGCATTCCCCACATCCCTTTTTTGTTGTTGTCACCTAATAGATCTGTACAAAACTTGCAATGTGAACCCAAATCAGTCAAAAAAAATTGTGGAAAGTTATCTGTAGATTTGTCGCATGAAAGAAGTTATTAAGGGTCTGATTACGAGTTTGACGGTCGGCAACCGCCAGACCCGTGGTGAGGAGACCGCCGCTGAGGTGGTGCTCTCACCACTGGCCCTATAACAACATTCCCTCTGGGCTGAAGGTTCCCGCCCATCAGCCCAGTGGGAAAGGTGTGGCAGCATTCCCGCCGGCCCGTAATAGAGCCGGTGTCAATGCTGCCGCAAGCAGGCTGCACCAGCACCCTTGAAATGCGCACTGTCTGCCCATCTGACCATGCACTGCTCATGCCATGGCCAGTACAAGAGCCCCCCTGCACGTCTTCTCCGCCAGCCTTATCCGCCATGAATAGGCTGGCAGAGAACAAGGTTGTAAACAGCAGGGCGACGGTGGCTTGAGTGCCGCCCTGGCTGATTACACCCTGTACCACCATCATCCCGTCGGGATCAGAGATCTTGGCGGGGATGGTGGTAGGTTGGCGGGTCAGCTCACCAACCTCATAAGGTGGCAGTCCGACCGCAACCACAAGTTTGGTGGGCTTTAGAATATATATATATATGTATATATATATATATATATATATATATATATATATATATATCCACCATCCCCACTGGCTTGCACACTTTTTTTTATAAAAAAATGCTGCAAATATTACATTGATATTATCAATGATGTTATCAAAGATGTCATGAGTGCCGTAATTTGTGGAGTAATTAGCAGTGCATGGCTAGGTTGTGAGTTATAGTTCCCTTAGGGCACGAGTTATAGTTACTTGGGATAACTAACTAAACCAAGTGCATTTCTATGGCTTTGTATTTTTAAAATGTGAGCTTAACTATAACGTATTTGTAGCCTTTGGTTTTTTAAGAGAATTTCTATGTTTTTTAAAAATTCTATTTCCTGACTATAACATTCCTGTTACCTTTGTTTTTTTCAGTGAATTTCCATGTTTTTTTTAACGTAAAGTAATTTTGATTACTATACGTTGATCCTAGCTAGGTCCCCGAGTTCTGCGAGAGCCGGCATTTCTCCCAGAAACAGGGAGCTGCTTTAAATAGCAGCTCCCAACTTGAGGGAGCAATGTTTTTATCTGTTTCCCTTCATGCATATTTGCGTGCAGGGAGTCAGAAGAAAACTCTGCTTTCTATTGATTGATTGATTGACTCTGAAACAGCTCCCACTGTCAGAAAGCAGACTTTGTCCACTTTTGCTTGATTGGAGTTATCACCCCGGAACATAGCAGGTGCCGGCCCTGGGGGATGGCGGTCCCCAGGGGCATTATTGGCTCCATGGGGGGGGCTGCGCGGTCCCCCTCCAATGAGCATTTCCCTGAGGCAGGTTGTGGTTCGTTGGGCTCAAGGGTCCGAAACAGACTCCCTTCACTGTTTTATTGTAGTCCTGGGGACATGGCGGTCTCCAGAATTGGGGGAAGCCACGGGCACCCTTGCATTGTATTTATTTAAAGCCCCAGGGAGGTGGTGGTCTTCGGGGCTGTGGGGGAGCTGGGCAACCTCTGCTTGTTTTTTTTTCTAAATTTTTCCTCTGAATTAGCGATGACGCGAAATCACGGCAAACATTTTTATCCCTGTAGGAGGGTGCGGGGGGTCCCTCTGGGCACCAGAGCACAAGAGCTAAGGGTGTACCTGCCCTGGCCTCTTGTCTTATTTTTTAATCTTTTTTTTCTGGGCTTCAGCCGAGTCCCAAGATGGCAACCACCACTTCCTGGTTTGAAGTGTTGGCAGCTCCTATCGGAATTGATATGAAAATACACATTTTTTGACACCCTCTTTTTCTCAGCCCCTGCTTGAAGGATCACCCCGAAACTTTCCGTGTGCACCAAGAATCACAGGCACACTTTTTTTTCTGCAAAATGTTGTGAAGATTCGTCAAACGGTGCCAAAGATATAGGTAACTCAAAAAACACTTTTTTTTGGTAGTTATAGTTAGGACCACATTTCCATAAAAAAAAAAAAATTTATTTGCTTATAGCTTTGGCACCATTTGACGTATCTACATTAGTCTTTAAAAAAAAGTTTCACCCACCTCAGCTTCTTCCTGGAAAGTTTGGGGTGAAAAAGTAGGGGGTCACAAAACATTTTCCCCATTCATTTTATCCTAGGAAAATTAGGCACAGCTACGGCCCAAACTGCTGAACAGAATTACACCAAATTTGTCAGAAAACTAGATCTCTGTCCAGGATGGTGATTTCTATGATTTAGATATCTAGGGACGCAGAGGATCCACGGATCCAACAGATCTCATGATAACATCTGATTGGCAGCCACCACATCAAAAAAGACGTGGCAGCAGCCATCTTAGAACTCAGTGACTCAGTACCCTGTCCTACAAAAAAGTATATAAAAACAAATAAGGGGCCAGAGTAGGGATGTGCTGACCCCCCCACCCCAGGACTCGAGGGTACCAAAAACATTTTTTTTCCTCTGTCATGCGGATCCAAAAACAAAATGACGCCCCCTAAAAAAAACGTACCTTGCACCTCCGCCATGCTCTGCTTATGACCTCACATATTACTCATGGCATTTTCTATGGCATCATTTCTACTTTCTTTCTTTGTCACTCTTTTTCTGTCTTTCTCTTCCTCCTTCCTTCCCCATTTCGTGATTTTCTCTCCTGCTCTGGATCAAAGTTTCTTCAGAAAAAATACGTGTCAGTTCCCAAAAATGAGAGCTGGTGAGCCCCTCCTGCAACCACCGCTCAAATTAAGCACTGAGGGACATATTTATTGGAGGGGTTGCATTGCTGTTGCACCACGCATTGTGTGCATGCACATCGTAAGGCCAAAATGCAATTTATCAAGCAACGCAAGGCCAACCTGCGTGGCCCTAAGAGGCTTGATAAATCTGGAGTACTGCAACGCGGTGCAAATCGATACATGGAGTTACTCTGCCCCAGGGAGGCTTTCCATGGGTGTTCCCAAGCAAAACCCATGGATTTTGACACATTCCAAGTTTTACCAAAAGTGGTAGACCTGGGAATGCTTCAAAATGTTACACCTTTCCCTGTGAGGCGTAACAAGGGGAAATATCTGTATTTCTCCTCATTACTTTCACTGTGTTGGATTCTGCAGCACACATAGAAACAGAAACATGCCTCAGGGGATTGTTTTTGTGCAGGAAGGTGCCCCTTCCTGCACAAAAACAATCCTCCTAACAACGCAGGAACCCTTGCACCATGGCGCCTTGCTGCGCTGCATGGCATTCCCATGAATATGCCCCTCACATCATGGTAGTGCCACCCAAGAACTACTGATTGAAATGCACTGAAGAGGAGACTTCTGCAGGACCAGCTGCTTGGTGTGCACGTGAGTGGGGGAAACAGCAAAGCTTAAACTGCTGTAGTCTGTAGTGTAGGTCAGTGGTTCCCAACCTGTGGTCCGGGAACCCCTGGGGGTCCGCAAAGCATCCTCAGGGGGTCCGCGACTGCTTAGAAAATTAAATAATATTAATAGATTAGGTCCCCATCTTTCAGTAATAACTTAATGGGGGGGTCCCTGGATTCCAATAATGATTCAGTGGGGGTCCCCGGGTTCCAGTAATGATAAAGTGGGGGTCCACAGAAGTCAAAAGGTTGGGAACCACTGGACTGTAGGTAATTTGTGCCGGTAAGGGCAACTTCAATTCTCAGGACCTGATCATCGAAGAACTTTCCCAGCACCAATACTTCAGACACAAAAACTGAAGTCCGGCTGCCGGCGAAAATGTTATGCATTTTTTCTACGATGCGGGCCAATTTGTGTAATGTCACTGTTGAACCTATTTCAAATTAGGGAACACCTTGTCCTCTGGCTGCTCTCCTGTCATTACGTTTTCCCGCTCTCGGCAGATTTGTTCCTGTCGCCGCACACTGGAAATTGAACGGCGAGGAGAGAGCCGGGGCGTCTGTCCCTGCATGACAAGTACCAGGGCGGTGATGCCGCTGGTGGAACGGAGGATGGGCCAGGGAGGGCAGGCGCTTCATCCTTATGATTCCGTGCTGGTGGCGGTTCTTCATCCCCTGAATAACCCTCCCAACCATGAAATTACCTACCGAGGGGCCGTGATCAGGGCCTGCACAAACACGTGGCTCCCACTCCATTTATGGCACCGTAAATCAAGAGTTAATGAGAATTTAGACACTTTGCAAGTCAGACCTGCAAGACAAGTTCATTCATTAAAATTAATCTACTTTTTATAGTGTTCATTCACTTGCAGAGAGTCCATACCATATCGCTAATTAGAGATAAGCGCCTTGGATTTCAGTCACACAGTATCCTTCACTGAGCGGCGAGTGAGGATGGCAGTCAGTGTCTTGCATCCTGTGCTACTGCCATTCTGTGATCATCAGTGCACCAGCTGGTGGGGACAGAAGAAAGGAGTGAAAGTTGTAGGAAACAAAAACTGGTAAAGCCAATAGGCCTGCTCTTGGCAAGCTGGTATGTGGATTTTTTTCTGATCATGCACAAGAAAAAGAAGAAGAAAAACAGAGGAAGAAAACACATGGATGCCTAAATAAGAAGTGCCTAAGTTTGCAATAAAAATCTGAAAATAAATCAATTTTTAGGTTTACTGCACTTAAAAAAGAAAATAGTTGTCTCATTAGTACTGCTGGTTTTGAAGTATGTACTGAAGACCTAGCTTAAATGCACAGTTACATGAAGCATGTGAGACAACTAAGGCTATCTCTGGGCCAGAACTCATAACACCACTTCTGTGAGTCAGTAGGCTTTTTAAAATGCTGAGTCCCTCATTCATATTTTGATGATAGTTCAGGAAAGGGAATTGTATGTGTCAGCATATCTGTTTGCTGTATTACCACATACTTGCTATTAGCCCCCTACTCCCCCGCTCCCATGTGTTAATCCCTATATCCTCCTGTCGAGGACCACATTTGCTTAGCCCCTTCAATATCAATGGCTCACAGGCATATGTGGCACTCACAGGATAATGGGGACTTTAAGGTGGCAGAGAAATGACACAAAGTTAAACTTTTAGGAACCGTTCAACAGTGACAAGAGGACAACTGAAGTCAATTCACTGGTAGACCAAATGCTGCCTCAACTCGAGTTCCAAGTCAAAGTAAAAAAGAAATGAACTACTGGTGCTGGACAGAGGCTTGAGGAGTCGTCTGGTGTAGAGTGGAGTGGCATAGAGTGCTGTGAAGTGCATAGAATGGAGTAGAGTGTTGTGGAGTTTCATAGAGTGTTGTAGAGTGTCCCACAGTGGAGTGTCAGAGTGGACTCTTACAGTGCAGTAGAGTGGAGTGTCTTGGAGTAGAGAGGAGTGGAGTGTCATGGAGTGTAGTGGAGTGTCATAGAGTAGAGTGGTGTGTCGTGGAGTGGAGTAGAGTGTGTAAAGTGGTGTAAAGTAGAGTGGTACAAAGTGGGGTAGAGTGGAGGAGTGTGGAAGGGCATAGAATGGTGAAGAAGCGCACAGAGCAGAGGGGTGTAGAGTGGAAGGGCATAGAGTGGAGTGACGCAGACTGGAATAGAGTGGAGTAGCATAGAGTGGCATAGAGTGGAGTGGCATAGAGTGATGTAGAATAGAGTGGTGTGGAGTGATTAGTGGAGTAGAGTGGAGTAGTGTGTCATAGAGTAGAGTGAAGTGGTGAAGGGTGTAGTAAGTTGACATGGAGTGGCATAGAGGTAGTTGTGTAGAGAGGAGTGGTGTAGAGTTTCACAGAGTGTCTTGGAGTGTCAGAATAGAGGGGCATAGAGTGGAGGAGGGAAGAGTGGAAATGCGTAGAATGCAGTAGAGTGTCGTAGAGTGGGGTAGAGTGTCATATAGTGGAGTGGCATAGAGTGGAGTAGAGTGTTGTAGAGTGGAGTAAAGTGTCATATAGGAGAGTGGAGTGGCGTAGAGTGGTAAAGAGTCGAGTAGACTGTCATATAGGAGTACAGTGGCGTAGAGTGGGGTAGCATAGAGTGGTGTACAATAGAACGGTGTACAGTAGAGTAGTGGAGTAGAGTGGAATAGTGTGCCATAGCGTAGAGTGAAGTGGTGTAGAGTGGAGTAAAGAGGCATGGAGTGGCATAGAGGGAGTTGTGTAGAGTACAGTGGAGTGGTGTAGAGTGTTGTAAAGTGGAGTGACATAGACTGGAGTGTCATAGAACGGAGGGGCATACAGGGGAGGGGTTAAGAGTGTAGGGGCATTGAGTGCAGTAGACCGGAGTAGATTTTCATAGAATGTCATAGAGTGGAGTAGAGTGTTGTAGCGTAAAGTAGAGTGTCATAGAGTAGAGAGGAATAGAGTAGAGTGGCAAAGAGTGACATACAGTGGGGTAGCATAGTGTTGTGTAGAATAGAATGGTGTAGAGTGGAGTGGTGGAGTGGAATTGAGCAGTGTGTCATAAAGAATTGAAGTGGTGTAAAGTGAAGTAAAGTAGCATGGAGTGGCATAGAGAGAATTGTGTAGAGTGGAGTAGAGCTTCATAGAGTGCAGTGGTGACTGGTGAAGAGTGTCAGAGAGTGTCCTAAAGTGGGGTGAAGTGTCATAGAATGGAGGGGCATAGAGTGGAGGGGTACGAAGTAGAGGGTCCTAGAGTACAGTAGAGTGCAGTAGAATGGGGTAGATTGTCATATAGTGGAGTGGCATAGAGTGGAGTAGAGTGTTGTAGAGTGGAGTAAAGTGTCTTATAGGAGAGTGGCGAGGCATAAAGTGGCGTAGAGTGGTGTGACATAGAGTTATGTAGAATACATGGTGTACAGAAGGGTAGTGGAGTCGAGTGGAGTAGTGTGTTGCAGGGTAGAGTGAAGTAATGTAGAGTGGAGTAAATTAGCATGAAGTGACATAGAGGGAGTTGTGTACAGTAGAATGCAGTGGTGTAGAGTGTTTTAGAGTATCGTAAGGTGGAGTGGAGTGTCATAGAATGGAGGGGCAAAGAGTGGAGGGGTGTAGAGTGCAGAAGAGTGAAGTAGAATGTCATAGAGTGTTATAGAGCGGAGTAGAGTGTTGTAGCATGAAGTAGAGCGTCATAGACTAGACAAGTGTATAGTGGAGTGGCATAGAGTGGCGTACAGTGGGGTAGCATAGAGTTGTGCAGAATAGAATGGTGTAGAGTGGAGTAGAGGCATGGAGTGACATAGAGAGGGTGGTGTAGAGTGGAGTAGAGGTTCATAGAGTGGAGTGGTGAGTGGTGTAGAGTGTTATAAAGTGTCATAAAGTGGAGTGGAGTGTCATAGATTGCAGGGGCATGGGGTGGATTGGCAAAAAGTGGAGGGGCGCAGAGTGCAGTAGCGTGTTGAATAGTGGAATAGAGTGTCATATGGTGGAGTGGCATAGAGTGAAGTAAAGTGTAGAGTGTCAAAGAGAGTGGGGTGGCATAGAGCAATGTTGAACAGAATGGTGTACAGTAGAGTAGTGTAGCAGAGTGAAGTAGTGGGTCATAGATAGAGTGAAGTGGTGTAGAGTGTAGCAAAGTGACATGGAGTGGCATAGAGGGAGTTGTGTAGAGTAGGGTGGAGTAGTGTAGAGTGTTATAGAGTGTCGTGAAGTGGGGTGGCATAGAGTGGAGTGCAGTGTCATAGAATGGAGGGACATAGGGTAAGGGGTGAAGAGTGGAGGGCCGTAAAGTGCACTAGAATGGAGTAGACTGTGGTATTGGGTCATAAAGTCTCATAGAGTGGAGTACAGTGTTGTAGAGCGGAGTAGAGTGTTGTAGAGTAGAGGGGTAGAGTGGAGTGGCATAGTGTAGCATGCAGTGGGGTTGCATAGAGTTGTGTAGAATAGAATGGTATAGAGTGGAGTATAGTGGTTCAGTGTGTTGTGGAGTAGAGTTTAGTGATGTAATGTGAAGCAAAGTGGCATGGAGTGGTATAGAGGGAATTGTGTACAGTGGAGTAGAGTTTCATGAGTGGAGTGTCGTACATTGTCGTAGACTGTTGTAAAGTGGAGTGGCATGGAGTAGAGTGTCATAGAATAATGAGACATAGAGTGGAGGGGCTAAGAGTGGAGTAGTGTAGAGTGCAGTAGAATTGAGTATAGTGTCATGGATTGGAGTAGGGTGTCATAGAATTGAGTGATATAAAGTGGAGTAGAGGGTTGTAGAGTGTCATAGAGTCTCATAGAGTAGAGTGGCACAGACTGGAGTGGAGTGTCATAGAGTGTCTTAAAGTGGAGTCGAGTGTCAAAGAATGGAGGGGCATTGAGTGGAGGGGCAAACAGTAAAGGGGGATAGAGTGCAGTACAGTGTCACAGAGTGGAGTAGCATGTCATATAATGAGTGGCATAGAGTGGAGTAGAGTGTTGTAGAGTGAAGTAGAGTGGCATAATGTGGAATAGCATAGAGTGGTGTAGAACAGAATGGTGTAGGGTGGAGTAATGGAGTAGAGTGGAGTAGTGCGTCATAGAGTAGAGCAACATGGTGTAGAGTGGCATGGAGTGGCATAGAGGGAGTTGTGTAGAGTAGAGTAGTGTAAAGTGGAGTAGCATTGAGTGAAGTGGAGTGTCATAGAATGGAGGGGCATACAGTGAAGGGGCAAAAAGTGAAGGAGCATAGAGTGCAGTAGAGTGTCCTAGAGTGTCGTAGAGTGGAGCAGAGTGTCATAGAGTGGAGAGACAGAGAGAAGTAGAGTGGAGTAGAGTGGAGTGGCATAGAGTGGCATACAGTGGGGTAGCATAGAGTTGCATAGAATAAAATGGTGTAGAGTGGTGTAGTAGAGTATAGTGAAGTAGTGTGTCGCAGAGTAGAACGGTGAGCGGTGTCGAGTGTCATAGAATGTCTTAAAGTGGAGTGGAGTGTCACAGAATGGAGGGGCATAGAGTGGAGGGACGAAAGGTGGAAGAGTGTAGAGTGCAGTAGAGTGTCACAGAGTGGAGCTAGAGTGTCATATAGTGGAGTGGCATAGAGTGGAGTAGAGTGGAGTAGAGTGTTGTATAGTGGAGTGTCATGGACTAGAATGCCATAGGGTGCAGTGGTATAGAGTGGAATAGAGTGGGGTAGGATAGAGTGGTGTAGAACAGAATGGTGTGCAGTAGAGTAGTGGAGTAGAGTGGAGTAGTGTGTCATAGAGTGAAGTGGTATAGAGTGGAGTAAAATGGTGTGGAGTGGCATAGAGTGAAGTGTGTAGAGTGGAGTGGCATAGAGTGTCGTAGAGTGTTGTAAAGTGTAGTGGCATAGAGCAGAGTGGAATGTTATAGAATATAGGGGCATAAAGTGGAGGGACAAAGAGTGGAGGGGTGTAGAGTGGAGTAGAGTGTCATAGAGTAGAGTGACTTAGAGTGGAGAGTCATGGAGTGCAATGTCATTGATTGAAGTGGAGTGTTGTAGAGTGGAGGGCGTAGTAGTGGAGAGTCATACAGTGTAGAGCCATAGAGGGGAGAGTTATAGAGTGAAGGGTTGTGGGTTGGGAAGTCTTAGAATGGATGGTCATAGAGTGTGATTGGGTGGAGTGGAATAGAGTGACGTAAAGTGGAGTAGTGTGTCGTAGAGTGGAGTGGCATAGAGTGGAGTAGTGTGGCATGGAGTAGAGTAGAGTGGCACAGAGTGGAATAGAGTGTCATAGAGTGGTGCAGAGTAACATAGAGTTTAGTAGAGTGGCACAGAGTGGAGTGTCATCCAGTGGAGTGTGGTAAGATGAAGTGTAGTAGAGCGAAATGTTATAGAGTGGGGTGCATAGAGTACATTGGCATAGACTGTTGTAACGTGTTATAAAGTGCTATGGCATACACTAGAGTGTCATGGAGTGGAGTAGAGTTGTGTAGAGTGTCACAGAAGGGAGTGGAGCAGAGTATCGTAGAGTGGAGTGTTGTATAGTGGGATAGAGTGGAGTGTCATGGAGTGGAGTGTTATGGGGTGGATTGTCGTAAAGTGCGGCAGAGGGGCCTAGAGTGAAGTGGCATAGAGTGAAGCAACATTTATAGGGTGGAGTGTTGTGGAGTGTCGAAGAGTGGTATGGCATAGAGTGTTGTAGAATATAGTGTCATAGATTGTCATGTCATGGAGTACCATAGAAAAGAGTGGCATAGAGTGCAGAGGTGATAAGTGAAGTTGAGTGCCATAGAGTCTGAGTGGTGTAGAATGGAGTAGAGTAGGGTGGTGTAGAGTGACGTAGAGTGGCATAGATGAGAGTAGAGTGACAGAGAGTGAAGTAGAGTGTTGTAGAGTGGATTGTAGTAGAGTGGAATGTCGTAGAGTGGAGTGTCTTAGAGTGAAATGTCGTAGAGTGGAGGGAAGTTGAGTGGAGGCACATAGAGTGTTGTAAAATGTTGTAGATTGCTGTGGTGTACACTGGCATAGAGTGTTGTGGAGTAGAGTGTCACAGAGTGTCATAGAGTGGAGTGTCATTGAGTGGAGTGGAACAGAGTGGGACGAAGTGAAGTGTCATGGAGTGTAGTGTAGTGGAGTTTCCTAAAGTGCAATTCCTTAGGTTGGAATAGAGTGGCCTAGAGTGGAGTAGAATGGAGTAATATGTCATAGAGTGGAGTGTCATGGAGAGGAGAGGCGTAAAGTGGTGAGGCGTAGAGTGTTGTAGAGTGAAAGAGAGCATTGTAGAGTGTTGGGTCATAGAGTGTTGTGTTGTAGAATGGTTAGGCGAAGGGTGGAGGGGTATAGAGTGGAGGAGGTTGGGGAGGCATAGAATGGAGGGGCATAGAGTGGCATCCAGTCTCATAGAGTTGAGGGTTGTAGAGTTGAGGGTCATAGAGCAGATCATCGCAGATCATAAGATCATAGATATGAGGGGTGTTGAGTGGCGTGGAGTAGAGTGGAGTGGCTTAGAGTGGAGTAGATTCATGGAGTGGAGTGAAGATGCATGCAGTGCATAGAGTTTAGTAGAGTAGAGTGGAGCTGGGTGTCTTAGACTCAAGTTGTGTAGAGTGGCATAGAGTGGCATGGAGTGGAGAAGCAAAGGGTGGAGTGGTGTAGAGTGCTGTAGATTGCAGGGCTGTAAAGTGGCATAGAGTATGGTAGAGTGTTGTAAAATGGAGGAGAGTGGAGTGATGTCGAGTGGAGGGATGTAGAGTGGATTGTCCAGTGGCGTGGCCCAGAGTGGAGTAAAGTGTTGTCAAGTGGAGTAAAATTTCATAGAGCGATGTAGTGTGGAGTGGTGTAGAGTGGAGTATCATAGAGTGGAGTAAAGTGGCATGGAGTGCATTAGGGTAGTGTTGTGTAGAGTGGCATTGAATGAAGTAGAGTCACATAGAGTGTCATATAGTGTAGTGTCGTAGAGTGGTGTAGAGTGGAGTGTTGTAGAGTGTTGTGGAGTGTCGTAAAGTGGAGTGTCATACAGTGGAGTGACATAAAGAGGAGTTGAGTTGCATAGAGTGGAGTGGCGTGTATTGCCATACAGTGGCATAGAGCAGCATAGAGTGCAGTGGCATAAAATGTCAGAGTGGAGTAGAGTAGAGGGGCCTAGACGAGAGTGGAGTAGAGTGTCGGAGTGGAGTGGCTTACAGGTTTGTAATTTGGAGGAACATTGAGTGGCATAGAGTGGAGTGGTGTAGAGTGGAGTAGGGATGGCGTGGTACAACACTGCCACTACAGATAACACGTTTTCAATTGAAATTATCATTACTTCTGCACAGACATACAGGTTTATTAAGAAAAATCTGTTTAGAGAAAGCGAGCAGTTGTGAAAGACTACAAGGAGCGAGTCAGAGAGGTGGTGAACAGGCTGTGCTCTATTTGAGGGACAAAGACATGCTGGACATCCTTAAAAAACATAAAGATAGCAAATACAAACATGTGGGATCCGAAACACAAAGTCAATGGTAAGCAAAGGGCAGAATGCATTTGTAGGCCAGCTTTCAGAATGTCACCAAATAGTCTTCAGAAAACAGACAGCTGCACTGCCTAGAAGGTTTTGACCTAAAAATTACACCTAGACCCTGGCTGTGTGGCAGTAGATTTCTTAAATCCGAAGTGTAGCGTGCAATAATTTAGGATTCAGTTAACTTAGGCCTGTTGTCCATCTTTACTGTGATGTAGCTAATCAAACATGTGACCTGAGATGCTGTTTATTCCTTGCTCTGTGAAAGAATTCATAGGCTTCACTAGCTGAGAAAATTATTTTACGTAGATCACTAGGCAGAATGTACTTTCCCAAGGACAGAGCAACTGTGCCACATTTCATATGCTGAGAACAGATGTTGTGAACTCGAGCACTCCATGTATTACAACAAGTGAGAACATCCAATAAGGTATTCTGTTGCAACTGTTGCTTCTTGCTAGATTTCCATTGTGACGCATGTACCAGTGAAATAAATGTATGATCACTTGTCTAAAATCCTATAAAACATCCTATAAAAGAGTGTAACTTTTCGAGACCCTTTACCCACCCCTTGAATCTAAATCTATGGTGGATTTTCTCAAGAACTCTATTGAATTCTTTGTATTGTTGAATTATTATTTTGGATTTCTTAAAAGGTGCACCTCTGAACTAATTGATGCTGACTGGCTCTCCTTCTGGCCCAGTCATCCTCTTCTTACCTACTTTTATCTGCTAACGTTACAGTGGATTGGAGATCCTGGCATTTCTGACTCATACTATACAAAACTACAAATAAATAAATGGAGCATATTATCATCGATGAGCTAGTGGCATTCTAGTGGCTTAGTGAAGTTTTAATGGCTGATGCTGTCTAGATGGTGAACCACAGACCCATAGTGTACATGACATTGTTAAAACACATGTTCTTCAAGACTTATACAGTTACTTGATGGGAGGAGTCAAGGTGGGTCGAGTTCTGTCATCGACAGACACTAAACAAGTGAAGGAAGCCGGGTTGTTCCATGTCTGGGCTCCCAAGGGTTTGAAGGTGGATTTCCAGGACTCTTTTGAGCTACAGAAGGGTGAGGATGGCTCTGAGTTGCATAGCACACCATAGACCAGCTAATCCTAGAATAACCTTCTCTGTGGGGTTATATAGGGCAAAGAGGACGTGGCTTTGCGAGGGATGGTACATTGGAACTGGGGCTCTGGGCCCCTTTCACTGCCTTAAGTCACACCTACCTTCCCTAGAACAATCACCCGAAGTCAGCTAGCATTTCCTGAGAAATTTTAAATGGAGCTAAGCCCCCATTGCTTCCCCCTGCTCCCAGCCCTGCGCCCACCATGCGACTTCTCCACTCTCAGCTCTCCAACCTGCTCCTGCAACGCGAATAGCCATTTTGACTTTTTATTGCACTTTCCAGCAACATTTTAAAAAGTGCTTTTGCGCTACTTTTTTAAAAAACTTATCTTTATTGAAGTTTTTTTTTAAATGATGGTTTGGGGGGAAATGAAGTGGTAGGGCAGTGCTTATTTTGTAAATAAAAACGTGCCGTGCACAAAGTTCTCCTCTTAAACATGCGGCTGCTGCAATTAATTGTGCGAGCACGGAATACGGAGGCAGCGTAATCCTGACGCCATCTAGGGTCTCTTTAATCTATTTACAGCCACCCCCTGCCACTTCAGCTCAACCTTGCAGCTTTCTGCTTCGTCCCGTTGTGACGCTATTCCGTTTTTCTCTTCCTCTATCTTTCTCTTGTAACTTTTGCACACAGTAAATGATTGAGGCAGAAAACTAAGGCCCATATTTATACTTTTTAGTTAGCGCAGTTTAGCGTCAAAAAGTTTTGCGCCGTCTAACGCCATTCTGAAGCGCCATGCGGGCGCCGTATTTATGGAATGGCGTTAGACGGCGCAATCAGACCGGCGCTGCCTGGTTTGCGTGGGAAGAAACCACGTAGACCAGACAGCGCCGGCGTAGGGGGAAAATGGCGCATGGGCGTCTTAAAATGGGGCAAGTCAGGTTACGTCGAAAAAATCGTCTTAACCCGACTTGCGCCATTTTTTAACGACGCCCATCCCCCATCAACATGACTCCTATCATTGGAAAGATAGGAGTCATGCCCCCTTGCCCAATGGCCATGCCCAGGGGACTTCTGTCCCCTGGGCATGGTCATTGGGCATAGTGGCATGTAGGGGGGCACAAATAAGGCCCCCCTATGCCACCAAAATAAAATATAAAAAATAAAAAATAAAACTTACCTGAACTTACCTGAATGTCCCTGGGGTGGGTCCCTCCATCCTTGGGGGTCCTCCTGGGGTGGGCAAGGGTGGCAGGGGGGGTCCCTGGGGGCATGGGAGGGCCCACAGGCCCCTTAACGCCTGCCCTGAGCAGGCGTTAAAAAGTGGCGCAAATGCGCCGTTTTTAGCCACGCCAACTCCCGGGCGTCTCTTTTGCCCGGGAGTATAAATACCACGTAAAGGCCTGGGAGTCATTTTTTAGACGGGAACGCCTCCCTTGCATATCATTAACGCAAGGAAGGGGTTCACGCTAAAAAATGACGCACATTCCGGGAACTTTGGCGCTATTCGCCTCTAACGCCATAGTATAAATATGGCGTTAGTTGGCGTTAGTTTTGCGTCGAAATTGCGTCAAAAAAAACGACGCAATTTCGGCGCAAACGGAGTATAAATATGGCCCTAAGGCTCAGAACTAAGAGGGCCAAGCGCCATTCTAATAACACATCAGCCTATTTTTTTTTTTTACACTAATGTGGCGTTAGATGGCCAAAACATCTGTGCCATTTTTACACTGATTTTGGCACACTTTTTGACATCATAGAGAAAGACCTGCAGTTCATCCCAGATATCTCATCAGACACCTTGCACAAGAAATGTGGTATGAGACATGAAGTTTCAAGACTTAGGGGGTCATTCCTACCCCGCCAACAGGCTGGCGGTGCTTCAGGGGCCATTCTGACCGCGGCGGTAAAGCCGCGGTCAGAAAAGGGAAACCAGCGGTTTCCCGCCGGTTTTCCCCTGCCCCAGGGAATCCTCCACGGCGGCGCTGCAAGCAGCGCCGCCATGGGGATTCCGACCCCCTTCCCGCCATCCTGTTTCTGGCGGTTTTCACCGCCAGAAACAGGATGGCGGGAACGGGTGTCGTGGGGCCCCCTAACAGGGCCCCATTAAGATTTTCAGTGTCTGCAAAGCAGACACTGAAAATCGCGACGGGTGCAACTGCACCCGTCGCACACCAGCAACTCCGCCGGCTCCATTTGGAGCCGGCTTCATCGTTGCTGGGGCTTTCCCGCTGGGCGGGGGCCTTTTGGCGGTCGCCTGCCAGCCCAGCGGGAAAGTCAAAATGACCGCCGCGGTCTTTTGACCGCGGTACGGTCTTTTGGCGGTCACCGCCTGGCGGGCGGCACCCGCCGCCCGCCGGGGTAGGAATGACCCCCTTAATTCTTCGGACCAGTGCCAACTGTGGTGTTTAGAAGAAAATTTTGGCTGCATACTTGGAAAGGAGTACAAAGCTCCATTATTTGGGACAACACCTGTTTAGTCCATGTTTAGAGGAGTTAGTCAAGCAACCGAGTAAGATAGGATGTTGGCCAATCCATGTGATCCACATCTTCCTTCTTCAACATGGAAAGCCTTCACCTAAATGCCTCCTCTTTATCCTGTAGCTTATTGTGGTAGTTCTGGTGGGAGGCCTTGTGGTAGACATTCTAGTTTGTCCTTAAGTTGTAACTTCTCTTTTACATACACACAGTGCTCCTAATAATTCCCATGGTGTAGCCTCACAGGAAATCAGGAACAAGGATCTTCCTGTTGCAGGCTACGTTCATTTCCATTTGGATTTTTGATTCCAAGACAGACCTGTGGGTCTTAGATATAGGGTGAGAGAAACCCACAGTAGACTTTCTCAGTCCGTTCTGTATAACTCAGTAGTCAAAGAATGCTAGTGAAAGAGAAACAATTCAGATGGATGTACAAGAACTGATCAGGAGGGGAGCAGTTGTGACTGTTCCTTCTGCTGAGAAAGGTGCTGTCACTATTCAGTTGCGTTTCTGGTATGAAATCAAATAAGGAAATTTCGACCCATAACATGATGTCCATGTGTAGGTCCATACTCACAGAAAATTAGCAGGAAAGGGACAAATTCAATAATTATTGCAAGAAACCAATATTGACTCTTGGTTTAAAGAGGTAAAGCTATTTCCTCTTATTTATTTCATTTCATGATACGCAACAGCATCAGAGTCAAAGGAAAACTACCTATCTATAAACTGATGACACTCAGGTGGACATATACACACTTGTATATACACTTTTACATTAATACCAGGCATGTGAAACAGACAATACATACAATGTCTAAAAACATGTGCCCTACTCCAACGCTTTAAAGGATAGTCACAAAAAACACAATAAACATAGTGATCAACAATCCCATGGTGGCCAAGGGTCTTGCACCCAGCTGTATGCCACCTTTAATTTTTTGTAAAAGGTAGTAAGTAGTGCTATATAAATTTTGGAAATCAATTAATTATTTGTCCAGACTCCTTGGACCCATTAGAAATATGTTGACGCGTTTCGGCCTAAAACCTCAAGGCCTCATCAGGACTGTCGGAGAACACTGGCACCACTTTCCATCTAATTATAGAAAGTGTTTTTTGTGACTATCCTTTAAAGCGTTGGAGTAGGGCACATGTTTTTAGACATTGTGGCGGTCATTCTGACCCTGGCGGTCTTTGACCGCCAGGGCGGAGGACCGCGGGAGCACCGCCGACAGGCCGGCGGTGCTCCAATGGGGATTCCGACCGCGGCGGTAAAGCCGCGGTCGGACCGGCACCACTGGCGGGCTCCCGCCAGTGTACCGCCGCCCCATTGAATCCTCCACGGCGGCGCAGCTTGCTGCACCGCCGCGGGGATTCCGACCCCCCCTACCGCCATCCAGATCCCGGCGGTCCGACCGCCGGGATCCGGATGGCGGTAGGGGGGGACGCGGGGCCCCTGGGGGCCCCTGCAGTGCCCATGCCACTGGCATGGGCATTGCAGGGGCCCCCGTAAGAGGGCCCCTACATGTATTTCACTGTCTGCTGCGCAGACAGTGAAATACGCGACGGGTGCAACTGCACCCGTCGCACAGCTTCCACTCCGCCGGCTCGATTCCGAGCCGGCTTCATCGTGGAAGCCTCTTTCCCGCTGGGCTGGCGGGCGGTCTGAAGGCGACCGCCCGCCAGCCCAGCGGGAAAGTCAGAATTACCGCCGCGGTCTTTCGACTGCGGAACGGTAATCTGACGGCGGGACTTTGGCGGGCGGCCTCCGCCGCCCGCCAAGGTCAGAATGAGGGCCTGTATGTATTGTCTGTTTCACATGCCTGTATTAATGTAAAAGTGTATATACAAGTGTGTATATGTCCACCTGAGTGTCATCAGTTTATAGATAGGTAGTTTTCCTTTGACTCTGATGCTGTTGCGTATCATGAAATGAAATAAATAAGAGGAAATAGCTTTACCTCTTTAAACCAAGAGTCAATATTGGTTTCTTGCAATAATTATTGAATTTGTCCCTTTCCTGCTAATTTTCTGTGAGTATTGTCAAGTAGGTATCCTAAGCAGGCGAGGGTTATAGGATACTCCCCCCCTTTTTTGGCTTCATGTGTAGGTCCAGTCAGCATTGTTCAGGATTGATACTTCTCGACTCCTTCTCAACAATAGTGTCTTAGGCTTGCTCTTACAGAAGGGTGCATCCGATATCATGTTCTCATTGTTGGGCTAAACCAGCCCCTCATGTGTTCACAGACATCATAGAGTTTTGGTAGCAATCCTTCATACAGAAGGTATGCAAGTCCAACCTTACTTAGACAACTGGACAGTCCATGTCACTTTCATACAGCTTTTCATGCCTACACACAAAAATGGGGTGCAACCTATCACTTTGTTCAATTATTTTTATCAAACTCTTCAACACCTTATTCAGAAAGTGTTTTCTCCCTTTATGTGGATTCAGAAGCTCCAAGCTTCTTAGAACTTCCACAGAAAGCTCCAGGTCCAATGGGAGATAGATGCATCCATATTTCTAGTCCCTTTGGTGAGATTTCACATAAAGTTTCTTACTTTTCATCTTCTTTGTCATTAGAGCCCAGTTTTGGTGGATTTGGAAACACTCATCCACCAAGGTCATGAAGCTCTTCAATGGTGGTGTATTTAGCCCCTTCCTCACCATTAACTGTGACAACTGCTGTAACCATGATGGGTTGGGGAGCAAATCTAAGGACATAACATGTACAGCATCATTGGACTCAAGAGGAAGTACAAGATCTTCTAACTTGAGAGTGTTGTCTGCAATTCTTCGAGTTTGCCTTCTTTTTTCTCAGTCTACCCGAAAGCAAGCAGCCCTGATAAAGGCTAACAAATAGTTGGCCTTGGCATAGTGAATTGAGAGTTCATGCCCTTTAAGTTGGTGTCATTAGTAGCGGTGGGCAGAATGTTAAATTCTTCCTGCAGAATTGGGTGACTTCAAATTCCAGCTAAATTCTGCCAATCGCTGTGTTAGACCTGTCAGCTCTTGTCGTGGTTTCCCCTGTCTTTTTTTATTTTTGATGTCCTGTTCTTGATCCTGTGCTGAATTTTGTTTTTGCTGGCTTTAGGACTCTGGGCAATTTACCACTGCTGACCAGTGCTAAAGTGCAAATGCTCCCTGTCTAAATGATATTGGTGATTGGTTTATCCATGATTGACATATTTGATTTACCACTAAGTTCGTAGTATACACCATGTGTTCCGAGGGCCTGTAAATCAAATGCTACTAGTGGGCCTGTAGCACTGATTGTGCCACCTGCATGAGTAGCCCTGTAAACATGTCTCAAACCTGCCACTGCAGTGTCTGTGTGTGCAGTTTCAAACTGCCATTTCGACCTAGTAAGTGCACCCACTTGACAGGTCAAACCTTCCATTTTACTATATGTAAGTCACCCTAAGGCAGGCCCAAGGCAGCCCCATGGGCAGGATGCAGTGTATTTAAAATGTAGGACATGTACTGGTGTGTTTTACATGTTGTGATAGTGAAATACTGCTAAATTCGTTTTTCACTATTGGAAGGCCAATCCCTCCCATTGGGAGCAGATGGAGATGTGGAGTTTGGGGTCTCTAAACTCATAATTAAAAAAAGCCCATCTTTTTGGTGAAGTTGGTTTTTAAGTTGTAAGTTTAAAATGCCAATTTTATAAGGTGGGTATTTTCTTGCTTAACCATTCTGTGCTTCTGACTGTGGAATACATGTCTGGGTCAAGATGACAGTTGGGCTGTGAATTCTCTCTAGACAGTCACCCAAAGGGAGCTGAGGTGTCCTTTGCATATCCTGATGGGTCTTCCTGAGCTAGAGTGGTGGGAGGAGCTGACACTTGCACCTGAATAGGGCTGTGCCTGTCCTTACACAAAGTAGTCTTCATCCCCCTGGAGTGTGTCTGGGGCCAGGGCAGGAAAGGCAGGGTGTTGTGCACTACAAAGACTTTCCTTTGATGTTTGCCTTCTTCAAAGGCAGAAATGAGTATACGTATTGGACCTCTGAGACCACAACTTTAGAATCCTTCTGGACTGAAGACATTCTGTTAGGAAGAAGAGCTAGATGCTGTAGGAGGGATTCTGGGAGTGAGTTCTGGTGCAACCAAGAAGAAACCAAGTACACCGACTCCAGAATGACTTCTGAACCAGCGCCGCTGTCTGACTCCACACTGCTGCCTGCACTGGAGCCATGGTCCCACTGAGTGTAACGACCGAGACTGACACGGCAGGCCCGATGCCGAAGCGCCTCTGAAGTCCCACCACAGCGTGATTCCCGAGTGCCTTTTCATCCGTGATACCTGACTCTGACTCTGCTGCAGCACCTGTGGCCCTGTGGTATGATCGTGACACTGCGAAGTTGACGCCTTGTGTCTTGACCTGCTGGATTAATCGACCCCGCCGGTTCATAAGGAACTGATGCCCAGCCACCGATGCCGCATCACCTCCTCTGCCTGGCAGTAAAGAATTGACGCCTCACCTCCTCGGTAGCAGTAACGAACTGACGCCGCTCCGGCTCCAAAGACGCTTCACTTTTCTGACTACGTGCAACCTCTTTGTTTCCTTGTTTTCCAAGGTACTGTGCCTGCGGTCCGTGCGAATTGGTGACTGGCCCATACTTCCTCATGAGCAGCATCAGACCGTTGGGAATGACCCCGTCAAGACATCGTGATAGCTTCAGTTGGAGCTATTGTGTTTCTAAGCGCTTTACTGACATTTCATCTTTAAAAATTCGTATCTTTGCTTGTGCATTTTGGTCTTGTTTTACTCAGATAAATATTGGATATTTTTCTAAGCTGGTGTGGAGTACTTTTGTGGTGTTTTCACTGTGTTACTGTGTGTGTGTGTGTACAAATACTTTACACATTGCTTCTGAGATAAGGGTGACTGCACAATATAAGCTACCGAGGAGGTGAGCAGGAGTTATCTTAGCTGTGTGACTCCTTTAGCCTGGCTAGAATGAGAGTGCTAACTAGAGACCCCATTTCTAATTCTAGCGCGAGTGAGAATTGGCATCCCCTTGCATGATTTTCTAATGTGGGTGGATGCAGGTGGTCATGGGCAGAGGGCTGCTTCTTGAGTAGATTTATTGCCACTCGAGTAGAATTTCTCCTTCAGTGGCAGCAAAATAAACTTGAATGGACATGTGCTCTTGTACAGTGCATGGTGGCAGTTGCACTGTATTTTCAGCAGTGCTCACATTAATGATGCAGCATGAGCAGCACGACTTGCATGTTTTCGACCCATTGGCAGAACTCCGCGGAATATCACAAGTTTAATGTAAGTTTAGGAAATTCAGCAGACTGAAACTCTGCGAGTTCCGCCCACCCCTACTCATTGAATCTGCTATGTGGCAGAGTTCCATCTCTTACTCTTAAGGGCCAGCGACGTTCCAGGGATAGGCAGAATGACACCAGATGCCCTAAGTATGCTCTTTTCCTCCTCCTCAGAGTTTTCTCTCTTTTTTAAAACATTGGTCGGAAACTGAGTCAACCTCTGATAGATCTGTCTCCAAATGACAATGATACTCAGCTACATCTGCCAATACCATTGGATGAGATGGCAGTAGATGGATTGCTCGTCTCTTTGCTTCTTCTTCTTTTGTTTGCCTTTACCCATTTTTCACTTTTTTTTTAAAATTTCTCCTCAATATTTGGATTAAAGTCTATGTCATCTTCGTGGTTCCAGCTCAGAAGTGAAAATATTAGTTTTCTCTGCTTCGAGAGATGTTTTTGAGTTCAGATTGCCTGCTGTCTTGTGTCTCTCCTTATGTTATTAATCTTGTCTCAGCCTGCACTCCAAAAGTTGCATCTAACGGCTTGGAGATTGAATAGAGAGGTCTGTATGGTCTTCTCATGAGAATCACTTTTCCTTTTAGGCCTTCCACTCTCACATCTTGTAATCCACACTGGACTTCTTTCTCTAGTTCTTCTACAGATCTGATTCCCCTGTGATTTAATCTATTGAAATATATGTATTTCTTCTCATATAATTTCCGTTTGGGTATTAATGTCTCATTTCTTCATTGCCAGTTAGCTACATTTAAAACGAGTTACTGAACCTGCAGAGGATTTGATTCCGATGAGCCATCTATGCTTGTGCAGAAGCTTTGCACACACTCATCCTCAAATATGCTTCATAGGTCATATTATGGACCTTCATCTTGTCCTGAGAGTACTACTGAACCCACCTATTGAGTCTCTCAAAGAAGTTTAGGATCTTTTCTACCAAGGTTCTTTTCCTGGTAGCAATTTCATGCGCTTGCAGACTCAAAGAAGTACGAACTCTTCAATTTCTGCTTCTTCTCTATTTTTTTCTTCCAAAAGTATTGTTCTTTGTCCTCCCTTGCCAGATTTTGTTCCCAAAATACTTTCTGATTTCAGCCTTCTTCAGGAAGTAGTTTTACTTTATTTTCTCCTTCTTCAAATTAAGTAAAACCTCTTCGCACCCTTGATTGTGGAGAATAGTCACGATATGCCTTAGTCGCACTGCTTCCTTTTGGGTGTCAGATTCTCTTTTCATCGCTTTTGGCATGAATCACAAGGGTCACATGCCCTTTGTTGTCACTCTTAGCAGATGGTTATTGTTGGACCTGGCTTTTTGAAAGGGTCATCCCCAAACTTTTTGCCTCCTTCCTCCTATTTTTTCTGACCTGTTGTTGTTGACTTTTGACCTCTGGGCACTTTACCACTGCTAACCAGTGCTAAAGTGCATATGCTCTCTGTGTAAATGGTACTATTGATTGGTTTATCCATGATTGGCTATTTAATTTACTTATAAGTCCCTAGTAGAGTGCACTATGTGTGCCCAGGGCCTGTAGATTAAATGCTGCTAGTGGGCCTGCAGCACTGGTTGTGCCACCCACTTCAGTAGCCCCTTAACCCTGTCTCAGGCCTGCCATTGCAAGGCCTGTGTGTGCAGTTTCACTGCCACTTCGACTTGGCATTTAAAAGTACTTGCCAAGCCTAGAACTCCCCTTTTTCTACATATAAGTCATCCCTAATGTGTGCCCTAGGTAACCCCTAAAGCAGGGTGCTGTGTAGGTAAAAGGCAGGACATGTACCTGTGTAGTTATATGTCCTGGTAGTGTAAAACTCCTAAATTCGTTTTTACACTACTGTGAGGCCTGCTCCCTTCATAGGCTAACATTGGGGCTGCCCTCATACACTGTTGAAGTGGCACCTGCTGATCTGAAAGGAGCAGGAAGGTCATATTTAGTATGGCCAGAATGGTAATATAAAGTCCTGCTGACTGGTGAAGTCGGATTTAATATTACTATTCTAGAAATGCCACTTTTAGAAAGTGAGCATTTCTTTGCACTAAAATCTTGTTGTGCCCTTCAATCCACATCTGGCTAGGTTTAGTTGACAGCTCCTTGTGCATTCACTCAGACACACCCCAAACACAGGGTACTAAGCCTCACTTGCATACATCTGCATTTTGAATGGGTCTTCCTGGGCTGGGAGGGTGGAGGGCCTGCCCTCACACAAAGGACTGCCACACCCCCTACTGGGACTCTGGCAGACAGGATTGAACTAAAACGGGGCTTGGTGCATTTCTTAGACACTCTTTGAAGTCACCCCCACTTCAAAGGCACAACTTAGTATAAAACAGGGCCTCTGCCCTACCTCATCAGACACTTGCTGGAGAAGAAACCTGAACCAGAAACTACATCCTGCCAAGAAGAACTGCCTGGCTGCTCAAAGGACTCACCTGTCTGCTTTTCTACAAAGGACTGCTGCCTTGCTGTTGGCCTGCTGCCTTGCTGAACTGCCTGGCTGCTCAAAGGACTCACCTGTCTGCTTTTCTACAAAGGACTGCTGCCTTGCTGTTGGCCTGCTGCCTTGCTGAACTCTTGTCTGGCTGTAAAAGTGCTCTCCAAGGGCTTGGATAGAGCTTGCCTCCTGTACCCTGAAGTCTCAGGATAAAAAGACTTCTCTCTTCCTCTTGGACCCTTCGTGCGCCGAAATTTTCGACGCACAGCTTGTTCCGCGCCAAGAAAAACGCCGCACACCGACGCTGATTGACACGACGCCTTCGGGACGACCGAAACTTTGACGCACGGCCTCGCAAGGACAACGCCGCCCGACTTCCCGGGAGAAATCGACGCGACGCCTGCCGTGAGATCGAAACTTTGACGCACGGCCTCGCAAGGACAACGCCGCCCGACTTCCCAGGAGAAATCGGCGCGACGCCTGCCGTGAGATCAAAACTTTGACGCACGGCCTCGCAAGGACAACGCCGCCCGACTCCCCAGGAGAAATCGACGCGACGCCTGCCGTGAGATTGAAACTTAGACACGCAGCCCCGCAGAACGACACGCAGCCGGAAAACAAGCAGGAAAATCCACGCACAGACCCGGGACATGTGGTACTCCCCGCGAACCACAGAAAGAGACTGTCCGCGCGCCGGAAAACGACGCACGACTCCCCGCGTGGAAAATAACGACGCAAGTCCGTGTGTGCTGAGGAGAAATCGACGCACACACCAGTTTTCCACGTACCTCTTCTCCTGTGGCCCTCTGAGGAGATTTTCCACCAGAAACCAGGTACTTTGTGTTTGAAAGAGACTTTGTTTACTTTCTAAAGACTTAAGACACTTTATATCACTTTTCAGTGATATCTTTACAAATTCATATTGCAACTTTGATCGTTTTGACCTGAAGATACCCAGATAAATATTATATATTTTTCTAAACACTGTGTGGTGTATTTTTGTGGTGTTATGCTATGGTGTTGTATGATTTATTGCACAAATGCTTTACACAGGTGTCCTGCTTGTGGGAGGCAGATGGGTTACACTTCATAGATAGGGACTGTGATGAGGAAAAGTAGGATTCCGTGTAAAGAAGGTAACTGGTAAGCAAACTCATCTATCTAAGACCACAACAGGGTCACTTGTTGGTGCAGGCAAATGTCACAGAGGCAGAGAACAGGAAGACCACCTGGCTCACAAATATGGCACAGGTGACAGCTTCTACAGGGCCTGGTCCAATTAAAACTCTGTCCTGACTCCGGAAAGGGAAATTATAGATGGCTGCGAAATGTCAGTGGAAATGGCATCGATGCTTGTGGTGGCACTAGAACTGATGCATGTCCTTGCTGCACTTCAAAGGTCAGTAGTAACAGAGCATTGCACAGTTCTTCACTTGATAAACAACCTGGTCTGGACCTAGTTATACAACGTGTTTGCACCAACACACGTTGAAACTTAAAATGCTCTGCACAGAGACTATAACAAGCTTTCCGTAAGGGATTCAAGTTAACTTCTGCATTGTGATGTGGGAAAAGGGTTACATCTTTTGGCGAAGTTGGGTTTTAGATTGTTAGTTTAAAAATGCCACTTTAAGAAGTGAGCATTTTCTTGCTTACCCGTTCTGTGCCTCTGCCTGTCTGCTGGAATACATGTCTGGGTCAGGATGAATGTTGGGCTGTTTGTGAATTCACTCTAGACAGCTGAGATGTGTCATGCATATCCTGATGGGTCTTCCTGTGCTGGAGTGGTGGGAGGAGCTGACACTTGCACCTGAATAGGGTTGTGCTTGTTCTTACACAATGAGGTCTCCAACCCCCTAGAGTGTGTCTGGGACCCAGGCAGGGTCTCGTGCACTTCAAAGATGTTCCTTTGAAATTCCGCTACTTCAAAGGCAGAAATGAGTATAAGTATTAGAATGCTGACCCCACAATTTTAGAACACTTCTGGATCAAGAGGAAACTCTGCCAAGGAGAAGAGCTAAATAGCTGTGCGGAGGTGTACTTCCCCTTTGCTGTGTGTGCTTTTCTGGGTTGGCCTGCAGTTGCTGCTTCTGCTTTGGAGAGGACAAAGACTGGACTTTGCTGTGTATCCTGCTTGTGAGGTTTCTCCAAGGGCTTGGACTGAGCTTGCCTCCTGTTAAGAAGTCCCAGAGACATCAATGACTTCACCTGCCAGACTCTGGGTTCTCCTGCTGAGGACTATGACTTTCCAAGTGGTGCCCACTCCAGTTCCTGGACCCTTGGGAGTGAAAGCTAGCAACAAGATGAACCAGACACAAATCCAGATGACTGCAGAACTAGCGTCACTGCCCGACTCCGGCCTGCAGCCTGCACCTGAAGTCATGGTCTACGTTGATGAGACATGACTGCGACAGATGCCGCTGGCCTGATGCTGCCGTAGTGCCTCTGAAGTCCTGAGACATTGTGAGTCCTGAGTGCCGTGCCATCGACGCCCGTGACACCCAACTCCGCTGTGGTACCTGAAGCCCTGTAGTGTGACCGCAACCCCGAGAGGTCACCCCATCGCGTCTTGACCTGCTGGACTCATTGACCCCGCCATATCGTAAGGAACCGATGCCTCACTTCCCATGCCTTGCAGTAAGTAACCAATGCCTCACCTCCCCAGTAGCAAAACGGAACCGATGCCGCACCAGCTCCAGCGATGCTTCACCTCCCCGACTCCGTGCAGTGTCTTTGTTTCATCATTTTCAAAGGTACTGTACCTGGGGTTTGTGCAACTCTGTGACAGGCGGTGCAGTCCCTCGCGAATGGCAGTGTACTTTTGAAAACGACTTTGTCAATGATGCTCCTGTTGGAGCTGTTGTGTTTCTAAGCGCTTTATTGGGATTTAATCTTTACAAATTCATATCCTTGCTTATGTATGTTGTTTTTTTGTCTTTTTGGTCTTGTTTTACCTAGATATATAATGGCTATTTTTCTAAACTGGTGTGGTGTCTATTTGTAGTGCTTTCACTGTGTTAAAGTGTGTGGGTACAAATACTTAACACATTGCCTTGGAGATAAGTCTGACTGCTCATGCCAAGCTACCAAGGGGGTGAGCAGGGGTTATTTTAGGAGTGTGACTCCCTCACCCTGACTAGATTGAGTGTCCCTTCTTGGACCGGGTGTAAACTGACTGCCAACTAAAGACCCCATTTCTAACACCAGCCTGGATAAACCAATCACCAGTACAATTTAGACAGAGGGCATATGACTTTAGCACTGTTTAGCAGTGGTAAAGTGCCCAGAGTCCTAAAGCCAACAAAAGAGGTCAGAAAAAATAGTCGGGAGAATGCAAAACATTTCGGGATAACCCTGCAAAAAAGTCCAGGTCCAACAATGAGCTGCATAGAAGACCGGAAGTCCTCAGAGGTTTTTCCATGATCAGGCTTGATAGCACAGCCTTCACTAGACAATTATGTGAGCATTACTGGAAGGGGGTTTTGGCTTTGCCCACATTTTGGGAGCCAAGCGTACATGCTTTGGTCGGGCAGAAGTTGTGTGTTTACACAAAAAAGCGCTTGCCTGCCACACAATTGTGATTATTTTGTTTATTTACCCAGTTCCCTTCCACTTTCAGGGGCACACACATCAGGTTGTAATGCTTTTAACATGTCTTAGATTGTTGGATTATTGATTCTGTTCTTATCTGGCGGTAGCACACATGGCAGGAGGGCAGTCATTAACCTACATGGACATTTGGCTTGAGAGAGCAACTTTCTCGTGACCTTTTCACCTACACCAATTATTTTAGAATTCTTTGCTCCCACTCACAGACATATTCATTCCCATGTGACTTACTTGTCATGCTTCACATTACCAAACAACATTCGTTTAAAGCAGAATGAGGCAGGTGTTGTGTTAATCAATTAGAGCAAATGTCAAGTGGTTTTTAGCCTGCACCCCTCCTATACTTGATTTTTTTCATTTCGTGCACTGCTCCTTGAACCATATGATATGAACTGGATTAATTGCGACTGCCAGTCAATCCTTGTCAACATGAGTGGCTGAAGGAGGTACCTTCACATCTCCATGGAAACGTGAAGAAATAGTGGCTGATGCTCTATTAATGAGCAGGTGATGAGAAGGATGCAGAAATGTAAGGGTCTTCATGAAGTGCAAAGGGGGGAAATGAGGATTATTACCTTATATCATAATACTTTGCAGCTCATACATAAACATAATTCTGCATGGTTTCTTAAAATTACCAATACAAGTTATAGCGCTTGGAGAACGAGTAAGAGGCTACAATTTGCACTGAGAAGACATTGACAAGTGTAGCTCCTTTCACACAAGTGCTATATTGTGGACAGATGTGCGTGCATAATTTGGGTGTTTTAGTTTATAAAGCCTGGAACTGGTTTGTCATGATTGGTGAAAGATTCTGTTCCCTCCCTCCGTGTATATCCAACAAATACAATTTATTTTTTATCTCGAATGATTTTTAACTTACAACCCATATTAGAAAGCAAAAGTACATAAATAACCCGAGTAATTCTGACAAATAATGCAGAACTCATAGAACTGCAGAACACAAATCACTTAATAAAGATACTTGAAACTTTAATTCAAATAAACCAAATTATTTTAAATGCAAACACAGATATATTTTGCCAAATTAGTACGGGACTATTATATTCAAGTAAGGAAAATATATATGTTAGAATCATGTCTGCAATATTGCTTAAATTAAGTCTGGTTGACCACTTAAATAAGATATTTTGGGTTTTTAATCAAATACGATTAATATTACAAAACTCGATATCAAATAAACTTGGTCTTTAGTCCACCGAGGAAGCAGTGCATAACAACCTTGTAATACAGTGAGGCAAGAATCCTAAAATGTGGAACTTGCATTAAAATATGATATATTTGATCCAGAATCCATGAACAATATGGCACCATTATAAACAATGGTGTTAATAACATTTTTCCAGTCTCCCTATAAGGATATTTTAAAATAATTCCTTGGTTAACCAGATTACTTATGAAGGTTTATAATAGTTTAATTTGACTCTTTTGCTTGCATGAGCTGCACACATTGGGGGTTATTCTAACTTTGGAGGAGTGTTAATCCATCCCAAAAGTGACGGTAAAGTGACGGATATACCACCAGCCGTATTACGAGTTCCATAGGATATAATGGACTCGTAATACGGCTGGTGGTAAATCCGTCACTTTTCCGTCACTTTTGGGACGGATTAACACCTCCTCCAAAGTTAGAATAACCCCCATTATTCCTTTTGTCTTAGTGAGGCGATGCAAAAATATTGCAAAACGCATGCTGGCTAATTAGCGTAAAATTGCAAGGCAAGATGGAGTAAAAAATTGACAAGTTGGATTTAAATTTTTTGAAGAAGATCCATGCCATACGTCGGTATATTTATTGAAAATAAATTGATTTTGAAAAAATAATAAAAATAAAAATTCATATTCATATTTTGTGGCTTTTGAGTTCTGAAATCATTTAAAAACATGCGCTACATGGATTATTAACTCAGAGGTGCACAATAAAATTATTATCTTGCATTCGAAGACAGGCCGTGAGGGGCAATTCACTGCACAGTCCGAGAGCATTGCGAAACGCAGCACTATTTCATTTTGTCCTGGTGGTTTTTAATATTGATGGATTTGGCCTCATTATTTTTCACCCTGTCTTTGGGGGCAGGGGTGATAAGGTCTGGGTGGGTGATTTGACAGGGGCCAGAAGCCTGTGGGGCTTTCATTTAGGTGGCACTGACATCAGTTGGTAAACATACGCTAAATGACATGCAGTAAGCATATGAAACAGTTTGACTTCTACAGTCACCTTGTATATTTTAGGTGCAGTGTTCATATCCCACCTGCTTGGAGTTCACCAACTGCCACTGGCCATTATATCCGTTTAAATACACCATTAAGAACCCGAAAACTGTGCACACTGTTTGTATTACATGTCTGTAACTGGAGTCATGGTTATTAGGAGTAAAGTCACAGATCACTAGCTTGGCAATTAAAAAAAAAGAAAAAAATGACTGAAAAAAATATTGTGAATTTGATTAAAAACTTCAAAAAGCAATTTGTAAGGAAAATAGGTATGACTGTTGGATGGTGCATGGGCACAACACTCAACATACAACAAGCGCAGACACACTGACAAACTACACAAAGGCAGACAGGGCAACATCCAGCCGTGCACACAGGCAAGCAGACAAGAGGGAACTGATGTGCACAGATTAGTAGGCATGCAGTGCATACACTGCAGAACATGCAACCACACACACTGGAAGGCTTGTGTTGTGTCATTCTGGCTGCATGTATTGTCCTACATGTTGTTCTTACGCCATCTCAAAATCCGTGAAGTGACAGGCGAGTGGAGTGGAAGGAACAATAGGGAAAACTTTTGCAATGCAATGGGTCTCGCGTTTGCTTGAGTTAGAGCTATTAACGTTGTAAATTCCTAACTGGACTTTTCTTGCCGCATAAACTGAAAAGGAAAAGTAAAACAATTGACATAAGCAAGTCGATTCAAAGCGCCACAGCCGCCATGAGTGCGAAGGAGAGACACAAAAGGAAAAAGGAGTTCGCTCGCAGTCAAATATATCAGCAAACATGCAATTTTCCATGTATAGGGTCGGTGTGCAAGGCGGTAACAAAACCCCCCCAAGGAGGGACAAACATAAAGCATTTACTAATGATAACTAAGGATTTTTTTTAAAGGCAAGTCCAGGAACGAGTGATAGTGATGGGCGTGAGGTGGGCCTGGTTAAAAGCCCACATAGATACCAACACATCAGTAAAGCAGCACTTGTGTGCTGCTATGCTCGACCTAAAAAGGCATGAGGAAACAGCCATGGGATTGGAATGATCTCCTTCAAAATAGAGGAGTAATTGGTAACGACCTGTAGGTGCATTGTTGCTAAGAAGGAAACAAGACATGAAAGCAATCTGCCAGAGAGGGGAGAGGGCAGCGGGAGTGGGTGTGAAGTATAAACCAGGGGACAGAGGGCCAACACTGTGAACAATGGGAACCTTATGGAGATTTGAGAATGACGGAGAGATGCCAGGGAGAACGGAAAATCAGATACTGACGCACATGTATGTCCACACAACACATATAAAGTCAAAAAGCACACAAGTACACACATAGATGTCACAGGGGGCTGAATGCACAAAAATATGGAAGGCCAGGTACATGTATAATGGTTTTATGGCCATGTATTCCTTGGACCTTCTTTTGAATAAATCAAGTTTCCATAGAGAGGTCTATTTTGCTGGGTGTTCGGATTGGTCCCTTTTGAAAGACCACCCGGGTGCAACAGTGCAGAGCTCTTTGTATGTCAATACTTTGGCCTGTTTGTTATAATCATACATAAATTTTAGCATACACATGTACTGCATTGCAGTGCAATTTCATTACCTTAATTTATGTGATGCTAACATATGACAAGAGGTTTGCCACAACTCCCCATCTATTCTAAATACTGTGGGACTCATTCTCAACGAAATATGACATGCTGCACTTGTAGGTTAAGAGTTATGTTTGAGCTTACATTTTCTGAATTCTGGGATTCACAGAAGTACCCAGGAGTACTCCTGGAAAAGAGCCATGAATTCTCATTTAGGTTCATGTAAAGGCATTTATGCACGTGCATTTGTACATAGTGTACAACTGTGCGCAAAAAATGGCTTCCGATTAGTGCAACTGCAGTTTTCTTTCCCTTTTCTACTTTTCTTCTTCGTGGGAAAATGTTTTTCTTTTCTGTGGCACCTCCTCCTATTTTAGGGGTGTTCCCCGTCCAATCCCACTGTGGAAAGAGAGGGATTTCGGCCCCTCTTTATCTGAACATTGAAAACGTGAGATTGAGTTAAATCTAAGGGGCATATTTATGAAACTTGGTGCATCATGTCATGATGCACCACTTTTCTTTTGCCCCATTGCGGCTCTAATGCCACCATGTATGCGCTGTATTTATGATATGGCGCCCCATGGCGCACGTTAGGGAACTCGTGTAAAAAATGTTGACCCTAGTTTGTCACTTTGCAGGATTAGCTCCACAAATGGTGACACTAATCCTGCAAAGTGAAAGGAGGCCAATGGGGGCGTCATTTTAACACTGCCTTAGGCAGGCGTTAAAAATGATTCTAAATTTGGTGCAGTGGAATCTCATAGATTTCACTGTGCCATTTTTCTGGGCCTTCTAAAGTCGGAACACCCCCTTTGCATACATTATGCCTTCCGCGGGCATAATGTGGCGCAAGGGTTCAAAAAGTGTTGCAAAGCGTGCATCCAAAGAGGGCAATCCTTAGTTAAAGGCGCCAAATCTAACAGATTACCGTGAGTCATTTTTTTCAGCACTTTTAACGCCTGCTCAGATCAGGTGTTAAAAGAGGGCATACCATTGTTTACAATGTTCCTCATGCACTCTCCAGGAGTAGTGCCAAAATTTTGGCACTACTCCTGCACAGTATATCAATAGCACCATAAAATGACGCTATTTCCCCTTACCCTGCGCCGTGGTGTGCCGTATTTTAAATATGACGCACACATGGTGGTGGTAGGGGGTGGTAAAGGGTAAAAGAAATGTGGCATTGCACCGTGGTAGGGCCACTTTTCTTAAATATGCCCCTCAATGAGTATTCATGGCTCTTTTCCAGGAGTACTCGTGGTACGTTTCTGAATCCCAGAATTCAGAAAATGTAAATTCAAACATAATTGTTACCCTATAAGGGAAGCTTGTCATATTTGGTGGACAATGGCTCCCACAGCATTTAGAATAGATGGGGCAAACCTATTGGTTGTCATATGTTAGTATAAAATAAATTAAGGTAATGAAATTGCAATGCAGTGCAGTACATATGTATGCTAATATGTATATACATACATCTACAAGATACAGTGCATTTCTGTCCTCTCCCCCTGAGCTGGTGCAAACATTGCTGCCTAGCGCCAACACAGGCATTCTTGCACCATGGTGCAAGGATGCCTGCATTGTAGGGACGATTGTTTTTGTGCAGGAAGGAACACCTTCCTGCACAAAAAAATCAAGAGAACTGTTTCCTCTTTCTATGAGTGCTGCAGAACACATAGGAAGAGGAAAAAAACAGGGAGAAATTAATATTTCTCCCCGTTGCTTCACTTCTACGCCACATCTGAGGTGAGGTAGGATTTTGATGCATTCCCAGACTTGTAAATCTGGGAATGCGTCAGAGTCCTTGGGGTTCGATGGGTGTTGCCTGGGAACACCCACTGCAGCATCCATGGAATGCCCCTTTCACGCAGTTTTATGCATGAAAGGGGCCCATATTTACCAGGCCATTAAAAAAAACCAGGCAAGGTGGCTTGGTAAATATGAGATGGCACACTGTGCCACCGGAACATCAGAAAAATGCCGATCCGGTGGCACAGTGTGCCTATAGGGTCTCGTAAATGAGGCCCTACGTGAGAACGGTGGATGAGAAAGCGTAACTTGCTACAATATGAGACATCAGGAAGCAGTAAAGGTCAGCGAGAAAGCCTGCAGGAGATTTTGGTTTCAGATTGTACCAGGAACAGGTAAGAAGGAGAAGAAATGAAGAGAGAGTGCACTTAGCTGGCCTCTATGAAACTCTGCAGTAAATATGGGAAGAGCAGCTGAGAGAGAAGCAGAATGAAATTGGGGCCCAGATATATCAAAATGTCATTCAAAGCAGCACAGCAAGACACCTTGGTGCACTGCATTGCATGACAGGGAGAGGGCAGGAATGAGCCATACTTAACATTATATAGCACATTCCTGTCCTCCCCCTGCTCTACCACACTATGTGCTTCCTAGAGCCAAAACACACCCTTGCGCTATGGTGCTAGGTGCCTGCATTGCAGGCAGAATTGTTTTTGTGCAGGAAGGGACACCTTCCTGCACAAAAACAATCTTCTGAGTTCTTTTAATCTTTCTACATGTGCTGCAGAATGCAGCACTTGTAGAAAGAGGAAGGAACAAGGAGAAAGAAACATATTTCTGAAGTGTAGCATTTTGACACACTCATGGTAAATCTGGGAATGCGCCAGAATCCAGGGGTGGATGCGTGGGAACACCTATCCTCCACTCATGGAATGCCTCCCTGGGGCAGAGTAACTCAAGGCAGCAACTTGCGCTGTCTTACATTAGTCCAGATTTACAAAGCCACGCAGGGCCACGAAAGGTGGCCTTGCGTGGCTTGGTAAATCTCCGTTTTGCACTACCCTTTGTCCCTGCTTGGCACAAAGGCAAAGCTAACCCTTTAATGAATATGTCCCTCACTGTTTAAGGAGTGGGGTAATTAGAGACCGTTTTTGGGTGGAGTGGATAAGTATACCCGTTGGTGGTCCAAGAATGCAAGATTGCGAGAGAGCGGACAGGGGGAGGAGCCAGTGGCTAGCAGGCATAGCACAGAGACACAGGTGAAGTAGGCCTTGTACCCTACACCTAAAACACAGTGGACGTGTAAAGGTGGGGCCATTTCTGAAGATAAAGCATTAAGGGCCTGATTCAGATGTCGGCGGACTGGTTACTCTGTTGATGATGATGGATATTCCGTCCGCTGAAATATAAATTCCATTATTTCCTATGGGGTTTATATTTCAGTTGATGGGATATCCGTCACTGTTGTGGCAAAGTAACCCGTCCGCCTAAATCAAACCCAAACTCAGGGGCATCAACTCACTAAAATGCCAAGGGTAGCAGAAGTGACATCACACGCCCTTTGACCTCGACTTTCGTCACACACACATACTTACACATATAAGCAAATTCACTCTTAAACACACACTCTCTCATATAAATAGAATCTCACCCGCAAGCACGCACACACCATACATTTCAAAGCATTTTTGCTAAACTCTCCTGCCATGGAAGGGCATATTCCAGCTAAGTTTAACCCATTTCTACCACACTAATAAGGAACAATATTTTATAATCTTTTGTTATTTGTTATTAGTGTAATACAAATTGACAGAAAACGAAGTGACTGGAGCCCCAAATGACGTCGACGAACAGAGTTCCGGGCACTGAATTTGCCACCTCTGAAGCCAGGGGTCTCAAAGGCAGTGCCAGGAGTCGCAAAGGGCAAGCCAGGGGTCGCAGCTGCGACCCCTGGCGATCCCTAAATGACATCCATTTCCAAAGTCTAACTATAGGAAGAACTTTGGAGGCCAGACACGGATGAGCTGCAGACCTCCCCGCTGGTAAGGCTCTCTGCAGCTGAGCGCTTTCCGAGTCTCCACAAAGGGAAGGCAGATTTGTTCCTCCCTTTAATTAGCAGCCGCAGTGTGTTGTGCCTCAGCTGGCAGAATCAGAGCAGCTGATAAAACAGATTTTGGAACATCTTGACTGGGATCGATTCATACCCAGTAGGACTCTTCCATGCCGGAAAGGACAGCTCTGAACACACATTTCCTGCCTTAGCCATATTGCTGCGGCCTCTGAAGATAAGCTCTGTGAACATCCCAGCTTCTGAAAAAAGATTGCAATTTGCAGAGGAGGAAACTCGGTTCTCTCACAGTTCAGGGGAGTTTATTGCTGGTTATTAGCTGTGCGGCACTAGTGAGTCCCCGGGGTGCCCCAGAGCTAAGATAAAGGTGCCAGCAGGTGGGGAAGCGAAGAGGGTGTGTAAGGAGCAGTGTTTAATTTGTAAATAAAAACATGCCTGTGCCCAAAGTTCTCCTCTTAACACGGCTGCTGCAATTAAATGTGCGAGCACAGAATACTGAGGCAGGGTAATCCTGTCTCGGGCCTTTTCCATCCATTTACAGCCCCTCCCTGCCCCTTCAGCTCACTCTTGCAGCTTTCTGCTTTCTCCCTTTGTGGCGCTTTTTCGTTTTTCTCTTACTCAGTCTTTCCCAAATGTGTCTTTTGCTCGCAGTAACTGCTTGAGGCAGAAAAATAAGTGCGGCCTTCAAAAATAAGTGTACAAATTAAGCACTGGTAAGGAGACGAGGGCAGAGGAGAGATAGAAAAAGAGGAGGGAGGTAGATGCAAGACAAGAAAGAACAAGAGAAGAAGAGAAATAGTGCGCTGAGTGGATAGAGTCTGAAACTAAGTGAGGGAGTTTGCATTAAAGTAGTGCTTAATTTGTTGACAATACATAAGTCCCAAGGCCCTCGTCAGGAGCCTGCTGCCAACCACAGCACCATCGCAACTACTAACAATCACACTCCTGCAGATGTGACAGTTCAGACTATTCCAGACCTCAAAGCTATAAAAAATGACTTGGGGGAACAGGTGTTAGTCATTTTTAATGTGGATTGAATTATTAAACAACTATTGTTGTGCTTGTCTCCAAAGACAAACAGTGCCACCATGTGGCAGACTCTCATAAGTGCCGGAAACCCCTAGCTCAAATTAAGCACTGCACGAAGGAGCAGGCTAGTTTGAGCATTTTGCCAGAGCTAATTTGGTTCTATCAGGCCAGGGTTGAGGGATGTTCAAACACTGTAGGTAGCATCATTGATAATATCACAGCAACATTTGCAATGAAATTACTGACGCTGAAGAGAAAACTGTGCATGGCGGATGCGCAAATTCGAGTTACCTTAGGCACAAGCTATAGTTACATGACATCAAGTAGATAACTATAACTGGTGATATATATATATATTTATATATGGTCATTGAAAAAAACAAAGGTTAAAGTGCCCTTATATTTAGGTCAAATTTTCAATTAAAAACACCACTGAAATTCACCATATTCACCATATGTGTGAAGTAGTAGTTTCCTGCATTTACATAGGAAAGACATTTTTTGGTTTGCTTATAACTTTGGTGCCGAATCATCACAAAACTTTTAAATTCACTGCAACATCTGAAATAAAATTATTGATGACACCACTGTGCATATCCGGTGCACGAGTTATAATTACCTTAAGGCACGAGTTATAGTTACTTGAGGTAACTAAACTGTAGGTTATGACTAAAATTTTCACCTAGCTATAATGTCACATTAACCTTTGATTTTTTACAGTGAATTTCTAGGTTTTTTAATATCAAGAAATACATCATCAACCATTTTTACTCCTCTCTATCCTTCCATAGACGTTCTGCTTCTAACAGCCGCAAAGAGCAAAGTACTGACTCTCAAACAAATCTCCTCATTCCACAGCGTGTGTAAATTACCTAGTGCATCTCTACATTTGCGGTGCCCCAACTTTTCCAAGAGCGGTCTAAGAAAAACTCTAAACTGAGGGGAAAAGAATCTTAAAAAAAACTAAAATGCAGTAGGGACTGCTCACTCCCGACCATCACATGGGCACGGTGTGGCGGAATCTCCAAACAATCTACTTTCACCCTGAAAGCACAATAACCTCCACACAGTGCCTGCTCTAAGATGAAACAAGGGGGCCTCTCCCAATTTGTAAGTGGTAAAAACATGTATAACGCTGGCCCACAAGTTTCAAAAGACCTAAAATAATTTAAAAGACACTTTGCTTAATTCCGTTTTTAGTCTATTCTCGGCGCAGTACTCAAGATGGTGGAGCTTCGCTATCACTTGTCGGTCCTACTAATGGACATCGCGGAGGTTAAAAAATACTCCAGGCCCAGTAGGCTAAAAGTTCTGAATATATATTTAATCCAAGGGATGAAGTGCCCCTTATCTAAATTAAGACAATCCATTATTATATTCCTACACAAGGACACACTGGATTTGGCCAAACTCTCATCCACATCAATAAAGGAGCCAAACTCACCCCATCTGTAATATATTTTAGGCTCAGTTCAGAGTGCATTATAAAGCTTGATCTTTTCGGGGGGACCTGAAGCCACCTATGGCAGATCCGGGATTCCTCGCTTTGGAGGGGCCGAATATTACAGAAACCCCAAACTGCTGCTTCATAAGTAGCAGGGGGGAACACACTGAGCAATATAAATATTTACAAGTGGGAGAATCGAACCCTTCACCCCTCCTCTGGATAAGTTAGGTAATGAACCAGCCATTCTACTAAGTTTTAGACAAGCTTAACACACCTGAGGCACCCATGAGCCCTTAGAGTTAAAATTAACTCCTAGGTAACTAAAATCATTAACACTTCCCAGAAACTGTCCCTTAATTTTAAGCCTGGAAATATTACACTTACCAGACCCACACGGCATGATGTGTGACTTTCCATATTTAGTGGTCAGATCAAGACTACTCATGAAAGACACAAAGGGCCTGATTACAACTTTGGAGGACGGTGTTAATCCGTCCCACATGTGACGGATATCCTGCCCACCGTATTACGAGTTCCATAGGATATAATGGACTCGTAATACGGTAGGTGGTATATCCGTCACATTTGGGACGGATTAACACCGTCCTCCAAAGTTGTAATCAGGCCCAAAATGTTCTACCAGCATCCGCAGCACATTCTGAGTAAGTGGCAACTGCACTGTATCGTTTAAGATGTATTATATGTACTCTCATACTTTGTTCTGTACTCTTATTCTTAGACATTAGATATTTTTTTCCATCTTAGTTTATTATACATGCACCCCCCATGAGCTGCCTTTACCACGCTTAACTACATTTGGCAGTTATACAAATTAAGATGAAAAAGGTTATTAATGTTGCCTTGTCACAACCTATGGTATATTTGTTAATATTTTACATGATCAGACTGTTTGTTGACTGCAACGTTTATTTTTTTTATTTTTTTTTATATTGGCTGATTGTAATGATGGTCTATTTACTGTATTTTTGATTGACGTAGAATGTTTTTATCTTTGTGCTTTTATGGCCGATAGATTATTAAAAGAAAGTAAAGACGTGACATGGTTCCTATCAGGAGTATTAAGATTGTGTGCATAACACATTTGCCTTCTTTATGTATTTCATGGTTTTGCACTTATCCTGTTGTATTCTCTTTTGGAGTTTTTAAGATCTTTTGATTTTGGGAGAAGTCTGTTTTTATATACACTCATGTATTTTGTAACCTGATGGGAAATGCAGTATGTTATTGTTTTTATCTTTTGCACTTTGAACCATGTTTTGTGTGTATACTTTTATGATTTTTATTTAAAAATCAAATAAAGTCGACAATGAATGAAGGAACTTCAATTAATATTTAATTACCATATATAAAGCCAACCCCCTCCATGCACAGCCAGTGGGAGATTGGCCTCATGGCCTTGCTCATTGGTGCAGCCCTCCTCCCCAAGCCACTTCAGTTCACAGGCATCCCCATTCCCCGTGGCCTTTTTAAGGGAAGGAGTGCACTGCCCCCTTCCTCATGCCACTTTGGGCCCCAGAGACCCCATTCCCCAGTGCCTTTTATTTAAGGAAGGGGATGCACAGCCCCCTCCCCAAAATACTAAGAGCCCCAGGGACCGCATCCCCTGGGGTCTCTTTTTTATTATTAAGGGGAAGGGGTGTGGGTCTCCCTAAACCACTTCAGCCCTAGAGACTCCAGGGCATATTTGTTTTATTAAGGAGAGAGGGGCTCACAATCCCCCTTCCCAAGCCACCAAGGGCCCTGGGGACCCTATCCCCCTGGGTCTTTTGTTTGAATTATGGGATGGGAGGAATACAACCCCCCTCCTTGAGCCAATAGTGGTCCAGGGACCCATGCCCTGGGACCAAAACATATATTTTAAGGGGAGGGCGAGTACTAATCCCCTCTCCGAGCCCCTCCCCTTTATAAAGAAAAAGGGCTCCAGGGATGGGATCCTTGGGGGCCTTTTTTCTTTATAAATTTGAGAGGCTACGCCTCCCCTGAACCACAAGGGGACAGATACCATCCCCGAGGGGCCTTTAAGGGGAAGGGGATCACGCATCCCTTTCCCTATTTTTGCACATTTGGCCCAAAGATGGTCCCAATCACACCCCCCTTCCCAACTACTTCCAAGGAAGACCCCGGCCCTGGCCAACCTTGATAACCCAAATAAAGTATAAAATGGTGGAAGGCATTTTTTAAATTTATTTTTAAAAAGCCATAATCCCACGTGCCTCTTGCAGCACTTCTGCGGGACTGTGGCATTTTTCTAAAAAAAAAAAAAAGATATTTTGACCCTCCACAAGGCCTAAAGGGGCAGGGTATTCCTACTGTGCCCCCTTAAGTTTTTTTTATTAAACAGAGGACAGGCAACTAAGGGGGTCATTACGACCTTGGTGGGCGGCGGCGGTAACCGCCATGCGGCCGCCAATGCGGCCACACTCAGACGGCCCCCATTATGACATTCCCGCTGGGCCGGCGGGCGCAAACCAAGTTTGCGCCCGCCAGCCCAGCGGGAATGAGGCCGCAACATAGGAACCGGCTCCTAATGGAGCCGGCGGTGTTGCGGCCGCGCGACGGGTGCAGTTGCACCCGTCGCGCTTTTCACTGTCTGCTATGCAGACAGTGAAAAGCTGGCCGGGGCCCTGTTAGGGGGCCCCTGCACTGCCCATGCCAGTGGCATGGGCAGTGCAGGGGCCCCAGGACACCCCTTACCGCCAGCCTCTTCCTGGCGGTGCAAACCGCCAGAAGCAGGCTGGCAGTAAGGGGGTCGTAAATCCCCAGGGCAGCGCTGCAACCAGCGCTGCCCTTGCGGATTACATCCGCCGGGGCCATTGTGGCGGTAAACCGCCGGCCCCGGCGGTGGGTCAAAATACGCCGGGAGGCACCGCCAGCCTGTTGGCGGTGCTCCGTCGTTTTGGCCCTGGCGGTCGTAATACCGCCAGGGTCATAATGACCACCTAAGTCCCAGAGTCCTGTAATGACTGCCTCCACAGTTTTAATTCATGTTGCAGGCAGCCAAACAAAGCACTTGTTCCTGCAGGGGCAAGTCTCTGGTGGTAACAAATTGGCCCAAAGGTAAAAAAGCTCCCTGGGCTAATGAGAAAGCTCTATTTTTTTTTCTTGTGACAGTTCCTCAAAACCAACTGTCCAGATATACAAATACACTGAATGAATCTACACCATATCATAAAAAGCTCCCTTTCTGGATGTTTCTGCCAAATTTGGTGTAATTCTGTTCAGCATTTCTTTTGGTTGCCTGGCCTAAAAATGTAAATAGAAAATGCATGGGCACATTTGGTTTTGACATCCCCCGTTTTTCTCGACTCCTGCTTGATGGATCAAACTTTTCAGGTAGGAGGTGAGACAGACAAAAACTTTTTGGGAAAGTTTTGACAAAGTTATAGGCCAACCAAACAACGCTCTTCCGATGGAAACACAAACCTATCTATAACTATCCAGTGGTGTTATATATATATATATATATATATATATATATGTGTATATATATATATATATATATTCACTGAAAAAAACAAGTTAAAGTAATGTTATACTTAGGTGTGATAAATAGATCTGATTTTGTTTAAAAAAAAAGAAACCTTCGAAATTCAATGAAAAAACAAAGGTTAACATAATGCTATAATTTGAGCCCTGCCATGCACTGCTTGACATCACATATTACATTGGAACAGATTTACAACAAACCAAGCAAAGACACTTCCTCGAGTAAAGTTCTACCTTCATCACACCATCCAGCTTTTTTCTGTGTTGGAGAGCAAAGATTCCTATGAGAGTTAAAATTGAAAATGCCACTTTAATAAACACTTTTTTTTTTAGTTCCGCTTGATGAAACGTTTGAAACGACCAGTGTTTAAAAAGTTCCTGTACCGAAATATATGTTTCCAAGCTTGGGAATTGTCATTTGTCTCTCATGTCTTGGAATTTGTTATTTAAAGAGTGCATATGCTAGCCTGCTCAGAGGTTAAAACACCATGACTACTGAAAGTGCCACTCTGGCTATTTTGTACTACAGATACATGTACTCTGGGATGAGCTAAGCTACCCTTAGCTGGTTGTCCAGGGGAACCATTTGCAGAGGGATCCTGGTCTAAACATAAAATGCAATATGATTTCATTTGTCCAACCTGCTAAAATTCATGGGATGGTGTCCCTTTGTATTATATTTTTCTTAATTTACATTTTCAAAGCAGTATAGGACAGGTTGCAGGCTATCCCAAGAGTGTTTGGGACAGATACCAAAATATGTAATCCATTATTTCTTCATTCTAAACAGATAAACAGAAATTAGATCTTTCTTTGTCTCCTTTTTCAATCAAGTCAATAGCCAGGCAATTGGCTATTGATTTAAATTAGAATTGATTAACAACATTAGGTTATATGTTTTGTAAAGTGTTAAATGCTTGCTCTGTTTGGAATAGTATAATACTTATATAATATTGAGAGGGTATGAAAAATCTCAAGGCCGTGATGCTGTTTATCGATAGTTCTCTCTTAGGAGGAAGTACATCTGCTATTTATTTAAATAGCCATTCAAACTTGCCGCCTTGCCTCTATATAGATTTTAACTTCAACAATAATGTCTTCCTTAGTACTGAGGAAAATTCAATTTGTCCAGTTTTTCTTGCAAGGTCAGCAGGAGTAAGAGTGGTCTGACAAGTTTCTGAGGATCAGGGATTGGAATGTAAAGTCTCTCACATATAAGTTGCAGTAATAAATCAAATAAGTAGGGCCTGATTATGGGTTTTGCGGTCCAGGGACCACCGTGGTGATGGCGGCCCGACCACGGCAGTGCTGGCAGTCCGGCTGCCATTTTATGATACATGTGGTTACATAGACAAAAGACTGCTGAAGTCCTGCCCGCATCGCCAGAAAATCTAGACCGCCTCTTTGGCAAGATAGGCCAATGCGTCTTTAGGAGGCCAGGCTGCCAGTCCAACCGCCGTCCCTATCACAATGTTGCTTTCCGTTGACGTGACTGGCTGTCCAATCACCACACTGGAGCAGGTGGGAATGGAGGGATCTAAGGCCAAAAATCACCTTTAGCAGTGTCATATTTGCTGTGCCACCATGGAGCCGATACTTGTGCTACTTGATGGCGCACAAAATCGACGTCATCATTGACGCAACCAATGGTAAGCCAAGCACCTGCCCGTTTTCTCCAACTCCACAGCATATCAACAGGCCGCCATTGACCTGGTATGAGGGCTGTGCTCCATGGCCCAAATATAAGTCATGTATCCCGGTTTGGAGCTGGACACAATGCATGTCCCAATCACAGTCCCATGGTGCTCTCCTTGGCCAGGGCACTGACACTGCACAGCCACTCTCTACAAAACATGATATTTATGCACATCTCAATATCAGGGATAGTGATTTGTTCATAACATTGTCACACAACAGCAAATCCTCATCAATATCACACCTACAAATTGAAGTGACACCCTCACATTGTTCCCATGCCATGGCCTGTCATGTCAGACCATAAACATCTGCATGGATGTGTCATTGAACCCAAACATACCTTCCCAGCAAAATCCTTGTAATGGATTCACACATATCACCCACATTGCAAGAGAATGTAAGGCAAATGGGATGCAGATTAATTTGTGTGACAAACATCCAAAGCACACACTGTAAGCAATCCCTGCAGAATATGTATGGTGGCATCAGGGGGACCCCAGGAAGGCTGCTGCCCTGGAACACATTTCACTTTACACATGCCTCAAAAACACCATTTGCACAGGAACTGTGGTCTGATGAATATCAGGAACAACCAATAGTATAACCAAGTGTCATGCTCATGTGGCAAATGTGTAAGTGCAAGGCTAGAAAGCAAATACCCTAGTAACAGCATGGTTCACACATTTAGATAAAGTAGGTGTGAGGTACATACATTGAAATGGACACATGTGTGGATAGCACAATTGAACACTCTCCATGCGTGGACAAATAAACCTCTAGCTTGCATACATTACACAAATGTCTAATCTACATCAGGGGGAGAAATGTAACCCAATAGATGTTGACATTGGCCAAGCCAATAAGAAATACTTACCATATGAATCAACACCCAATGCAATGCCAACCCAATTGGATAACATCCCAAACATCCATCCATCTAACCATTTCCCCTTTTCCTGGGTGACCCCAACACTGGTCCCATAGTCAGATCTTACCAACCACATCAAATGGCTCATCAATCAGGGTGAAACAGACAATTATATTCATACATCACAATTTATTCATGCACATCTAAAAGGTAGAAAAGTAATGGCAGGTCCGATGTGTAGCAAAGCAAACAACTGAACTTTATTTACAACATTCCAAAAATGGAGTAAAGGCCACTGGAAAGTCCTTGGTTAAAGGTGTGGTAAGCACACTGCTGTGCCCCACAATGTGCGTCACAAATCACTGCCACAGGAAGCTCCACAGGAAGGGGCATCTAGTGAACTTTTCAGGGACCTCAATGATCACCCTTGGATGGGGTGGGGTTAGGTTTTGGATGGATAGGTTTGTTCTTGGAAAGGGTGAGCTTTACTTTGGGAGGGGTTGGCTTCTTCTTCGGTTTGGGTGGGGTATGGCAAGGTCCATGGGGGGGGGGCAGGTGTCAAAGGGAAGGACTTGGATGTGGAAGGAATGGGTTTGGAGACTTGGACGTGAAAGGAATGGGCTCGTGTGTGGGCTAGGGTATTTTTGCTTTGGGGGTTTACCGGGGTAAGGGCAAGGTAAAGCAGGAAACTTTTCTTGGGAAAATGTGAGGTGCCTGGTGCGAAGGAAACAGCTACACTCTTGGGGGATTGGGCCCAACCAAATGGGTGGGGAGTATCAGGGAGGGTGGAGATGGAACTGGGGGTGGTGGACAAGGATGGAGCAGGTCGAGGCCCTGAGTGTTCCACCACCACTAGGGAGTGTCCACTGGAAGTAGACTCAGAAGAAGATGATGTGGAGCCAGTTTACTCAGTGGTACTCCCCTCACACTCTGGGCCACTGGGTCCCTCTGTGTCTGATGTTTCGTGACCGGAGGTACCATGGCCAGCTGCTTCCCTACTGATGTCGACCCTGTCTCCTCTGCTTGCCTGTGATGATGCTGGAATGAAAAATATAAATAGGGTCAGTCCATGTGTCTGAACACATTTAAACAACAGCTTTGATTACAAAACATGACAATACTGTACAGTAGCCCCTAGCCACAAGGTCCTCCAAATGGCCTACAACACACTACATTTGCAACACCACATGCATGCCTGCTACATGAACTGTAAACATTTGCACACAGGAAAATCCGAATCACAGACAACTCCAATTGCATGAGTGGAGTTGTCCAATCACAATACCCATGGAACAAGTAGGAGACATTGTCACCTTGAATGGCTTTGCTCTTGTAGCACCCCTCACTAACCTGTTGGCATCAAATATAATCACAATGCCAAGGACATTCTCACTGATTCCTCACAAGGTCCTGCAATCAGCAAATGCCCATATACCCAATACCACATCATGATGAAATGATGGGGAAATAATCCAGCCATGTTGCAGTAAGTAGTACAGTAGCCCAAAAGAAGGTGACACGAAAACACCCATGTCATACTGTAAAACGTCATCATTGGTGACTTCACAATATGTACATCGTCTAAATAGTGTAATGGAAGTTGTACTACTGTTGCTTTGCTAGATAACACATCTTGCACAGAAAAGTACACTGGAGACAATATAGTCAAAATGTCTAGGAGATTTGTCTACAAATATCCACAGCACAATGAAGCAGCTAGGCCATGGAAAATCACTGTTTAGATTGGTACTTCTGAGAACACCATGCTAACATTGTATAGCTAAAAGGCAATAGTCCATTGAATGTTGTGGCTCAAGGAATGTTTCTCAATGGGTATGCACATCTCTGTACCTTTCTGTCATGCAAACTCAGATTCCATTGGATTACTGAGTGTACACACTCACATATGATCACAGCATTTCTGCATGTCACTCCCTGATGCATGTCAACAGTCAGATAATGAAACTTCAACAATTGACAGGACAGGGTTCAGGATCAGTCCACAGAGTGAATGTGTGACACAAAAGGAGGACATTAAGGATGAGGTTTCTTGCTGGCAGTGTTGTGTGTCTTGCCATCCTTAACTCCTGGATTTTTACATGGACATCCCCACTTGTGAGGGTGGTCTGCTGCAGGGGTGCCTGAGGGTGGTGGTCCTCTGGCAGAGCCTCCCTTCCTGTGTCTGCCACAGATGTACTTGGGCTTGATGTACTTGGCCCACAGGAAAGGGTAGATGTTGGAGGGAAAGCCCTGCTCAGGGTTGTATGGATGTCCCTCAGCACCCCTGTTAGGGTTGCCATGTTGAATTTATGGTCCTTCATATGTTGGTTCATGTCCCTCCGCAGCTGCTTCGTTTCCTAGAGTTCAGGCAGCACCTGGTCCATCACACCTTGGGACTACTGATAGACAATCAAGACTTGGCTGATGTATCCAGGTTGTGTGTGGCCCCAGTGGCCTCACTCTGCTGGCCCACAGCATCCTTCCCATGGACACTACCCCCACAACGAGTGTGTGCCCTATTCAACTGGGTCCTGGACTCTCAGTGTCAGGATTGTTGATTTGCACCTCAGGATTCAGGTCTGGGGGGGCACAAGATGTTAGCAACTGTGCTAGGTACACCGGTTGGGATGCAAGTTGCCTATGATGCTGAAGCAACTGGGGTGGGAAGTGTTGTTGTGGGCAGAGTGAGACTCGCTGTTGCTCTCTGACCAGGCTGCCCAGATGGGCCAGGACTGTCATCCACGTCCACAGGTCCAGGAGTGTTGTCATAACTGATGGCTTCATCCACAGGTGGTTTGGGAGTCTGGGCAGTGGACAATGTCTGGCCAGGTGCTCTGCCAGCTCGATCTGTTGAGAAATAGAGTACATTGTTATTGGTTGAAGTATGTGATCTACATCCACAGGTTTTGTGCCACTATAAGTAGGGACCTTGAACAATTTTGAGTGGTATGTTTGCTGACTGTGCTATGTTACCATGGTATGTGAGTTGTTGACATGACGTGTGAAATTTGCAGAAAATATTAGACTCAATCAGCTCATTAGCTGGGCAGATCAATTGCACTTTAGATGGGGGAATGTACATGACACCTTAGGAACAGTTAAGCCAACACAATGGAGAGGAGACATATGCATTTTACCATTCCAAGGCCTAGTTGTGTGAGATACAGACAACATTAATGTATATGTAGCTGTAGCTATCATATGAGCAGCACTACCAATCTGATGAAGCAGCCTAATGCTTTAGGAATACTTGATGCACAAACTTGGAAAGGCGTCATTCCTGCCATTGTTTCATTTTGGGATACCAGGACAAGAGCAAGCCAGGTAGACAGACATGTCTCTGAGCTGAGCATGATATGTAGATTGCTCACTCCCATGTGAGCCAACATCATTTGAGAGATGCCACACAGGTGTATTTGGGCAAGTGCAGAAAGGCCTGTTGGTTTGAGATACAGAAACAGGCCCCCCTGGTTGTTGTAGTCATGTCAATTGCTGAATACCTACACTACACAAATACTAAACTCCCAGGTGAGGGTAAATCATTTGAGAGATGCCACGCAGGTATATTAGGACAAGTGCAGAAAGGCCTCTTGATTTGAGGTACAGAAACAGGGCCTCCTGGTAGTTGTAGTCATGTCACTTGCAGGCTCTCAACACTACACAAATGCAAAACCCACAAGGGAGGGTACATCATTTGAGAGATGGCCCACACGTGTATTTGGACAAGTGCAGAAAGGCATGTTGGTTTGAGGTACAGAAACGGGGCCTCCTGGTAGTTGTAGTCATGTCAATTGCTATACAAATGCTAAGCTCCCAGGGGAGGGTGCACCATTTGAGAGAAAGTACACACAAGTGTATTTGGACAAGGGCAGAAAGGCCTCTTGGTTTGAGGTACAGAAGCAGGGCCTCCTGGTAGTTGTAGTCATGTCACTCTCTGTACGTTCCAACACTTGACAAATGTTTAGTCTTAAATATCTGTTGCCTCACTGCAGTTAGGTTGGACTATACATTTACATGTAGACACATACCATGTGTCCTGGGATGATCATTTGATATTGAAACACTTACAGACCCCATTACAACATATAACATGTAATGGGGTTTGATACATGTGATGTTAGGTACGCAAATGCACATTGTCAAGCTTATATCCCTGTCAGGGTATTGCCTGTTAGGAAAGTAGATGAACAACACAGTGGCAAAAGGTGAGATGTGAGCATACCAGAAATTGAAGATTTCTGATAGTTTTTGTTTTGTTATTTACCAGACTCCACTCCCCCAGGTATTCCTGTCAAGCCCGCAGGATGCAGGATGGCCAAGTCCTCCTCCTCCCAGGGAAAGTTGTAATGGGGCACTGGGAGGACCACCACTGGCCTGCATGGACTCCAGATGTTTCTGGAGCCCAGGGAATGCACCTCTCCCCCCCCAGGTCATTCCACCTCTTCCTAATTGTCCTCCTTTGTGTGCAGGGTTGTGCATACAGCATTCACTCTGTCGTCTAACCTTTGCCACATTTCCATTTTCCTACTGAGAGGAGTATGTGCTCCAAATAATAGTGGCTCTTCTCTTATGATTTCATCCACCATGCCTTTCAATTCATCTTCTGAAAAGCTGGGATTTTTGGACGTGACATGGATGTAAATTAAAGTGGGCGACAGGGGCTTACTTAAAAAAAAAAAAAGTGAGATAGGGAGTAAAATGGTCAAAAGTGTGTGAAAGGTGTTAAAAAGGATGATGAAAAAAGGGGTGCCTTATCTATCAATGTTGTGAAAATTGGTGGGCTCTGGTCTCGTTCTTGCAGTGGAGAGGCAAAGGATCATGGTCTGTGATTTGCAGGTGTGTCCACCGGGCCAATGTATGTCAGCTTTGTTGTTTTTGAATCCATCTAATTTTCACTTATCTGTTGCTTTGCTGACTGGCATCCAAGCGCTGTCAGCTGACCCCACAAAGAGACCACCACGTCAACTGTGTTTTTTTTAATTGGCTCTGCGGTTCCAGGCAGCCATGATGACAACGGAGTGCGCACTGCCAAGATTGCAGGCTCCACCGCAGCTGGCGTGCAGGCATTTGTTTTCCCAGTCGGCGGTTCAGGCTGCATACATTGAAACAAACGGCGGTCTGGAGACCACCGGTGCAGCGGTCTTTTTGTGACCGCCGCCTTGGCGGTCTGGTGGTCCGATCGCTACACTTGTAATCATGCCCTTAGTCATTTATGACAAGCAAATAATTGAAATGTATCAAGAAGTCACTGCTTACAATAAATTAGATGCTGCCCTGCTATCTACGCCTCAATGAGTTTCCAAGTAGCCCGATGAGCCTCTTGTAGTATTTACACTGTTATTTCCTGTTGCTAAAAGCCTGAGTGATCATTGGCCTATGACCTATGACTTCAACCTCTGATGTACAATCTTTAGATTTGCATTTTGCTTTATATGTCATCACAAGGTTATGCTTATATATAGTTAATAGCATTTAGCTTCCAATAGGGTATGCCTAATATTTTTTATTTACTGCCAATACACTGTACCACCATGCATATATAATGGGCCAGTAGGCTCCAGAATGACACTATTGGGCATATTTATGATCCCCGTGCACCGCCAGAGTGTCACTTTTTGTGAGGCTCTAGTGGCGCAGACTACAAAATCATATCTATGAGGCCACGCAAAGCCACTTTGTGTGGCTTTGAATAGCCTCATAGAAATGGAGTAAGGCAAGGCAGCACACTATTTCTCTTTCACAAAAGCACTTGCACACACTCACACTTTCACAATCAACGACCCTGAATCAAAGCTACTGGTGTACAAAGGCCCTCATTTGAACTCCTGGGGTACAGGTGTTCTGCTTTAATAGTGCAGCAGATGCAGTTGCACCAAGGCCTCTGTGCCCTGCTGCAACTGCACCTGCTGCACAAATTGATAGCGACACCCCTGACTCTCTCTGACACTGCTTTACTCATTCCCTGGCTTTTACTCATTCACACACAGCGGATGGTACCCTTTGAAAGTGGTGGGGCATGTGAAGTGCCCCACCACTTCCCCCCCAAAAAACACTCCCTCCCTCCAAAATCCCCAAATAAACCACCCCTCCCTCCAAATGTCCAAACCATAACACTAAGTACAAACCTACAGTACTATACATGTGTTACACACATACATGCATTACACACATACATGCATTACATACACATGCACTACACATTTCAAATAAAAAACAGCACTTACCCATGGACTGTGCGTCCTCCTCTGTGCTATTCTCCTTCTTCGATGCGGAAGAGATGCCCTAACCAATCCACAAGCTGTTCTCATGCTGTTAACCAACATGGGAGAAGCACCTTAATTGGATGGAGTGTCCTGGCTGGATGCTACTTCAGGCCCTAGAGGCCTGTGCTGGGTCTCCACCCTCCTGTCTTAAGACAGCTGAGTGGAGAGTTTCAAAGTGCTCATGTCACCTTGGCTGGTGCAAAATAGCCGGCCAAAGTGACATGCACACTTTGGATCGTCCTGTCAGGTCTGCTTCTGTCCTCTGCTGCTGCTATGCCCAGCATAAAACTGGGCTGGTCCATGCTGTGTAGGTAAAAATAAAATGGTAATGAAAGCCTTTCATTGCCATTTTATTTTCGTCTATGTGTCTCGCAGCGGGCGGCGGGGTGACACTCCCCCACCCTCAAGAAGAAACCACTGCTGTTCGCACACACTCTTATCCATTGATTTTCACTCTTTTGTGCTCATTGATACTCTCAAACACATCAAACTTACAAACACACTCGCTAAATCTCATTCTCTCTCAATCACTCACAAACACACTTTCACTCACACATGCACAGAGTAACAACGCTGAATTATTTTTTGTTACTGACATTTCTTCCTTTGCTGGCAACTCACAGGCTCCATGGTAGCAGCAGAACAAGAATCTGGTGTTGGACATTGGAACCAGCAAGCCATGATTCCAACCAAGGAGCCTGACAGAGCAGCAGGGCCTGGGACGAAAGGAAGACCCACCTCAAGCTCTTTCCCAGCTTCTTGATAGGACTGGAAATGCAGCCCTATCAGAAGCTGGGACAAAGCCGGGGTCCTGCCCTTGCTGCGCTGTGCGACTCCTCATTGGCCTCAGGGATGCACTAATGTGCACCCTGACAGCTCCACTTCAGCAGGTCCACTTTGCTGCCCTGGGGCATGGGCAGTATGTTTGCTCAATATAAAGGATTGCTTCTGTGTTAGGGATCATAATTGAACTATGCATCTTGCATGCGTAATCCATACATCTATCTACAGGGTGCTGTGTTTCTAAACTACGCTTTGTAGCTGGATCATCGCTCAGCCCCACCCTCCTCCTCCTGCCATTAGGAGCCTGGTGGAGAGGCTGAGAGGGTTGACCTAAGCACTGCAGGATCCATATAACCATGAAAGCCATGTATGCAGGAACACTGCTAAAATAAGTGATTACAACTGTAATATTTTAATTTAGCAGTGGCTCTGTGTTGGCTCAAAGGGGGCAGGGCTACACCGTTAAGCCCCTGAATATGCACCGCCCACGTACTGATGTCTACATTTACAGTGCATCTCCCCATTCCAAGTATAAGACGTTTATAGCCCATAACAAATCTTTGTGATCTGGTTTTATTGATTATCCTATGATTATTACCTTATTTGTACAGATCTTCAGGATCTGCCTCCACAAAGTGACTTCTGTGACAAAATGGGCCTGGCAGTCTGGTGAACCCATGGGTCACTAATTTTGTAATGGAATGCTGGCACAACTAGAGCACAAATGAGGATGAAAGAAGAAGTATTCCCCAGTGCACCAACAATGATTCCAATCAGTGAGTTTCTAGTTAGTCTCGTGTTTTCCCTGAGTACCTCTGGAGTAGTTTGCTGTCATTTACCCCTGTCCTGAACCTTATGGAGTTGAAATAAACAGAAGATCTCCAGAGTTTGTATTTAACATATACTTATTTGCCTGGGTGTGCCAGATATGAGAGAGCTCTGCCTTCATAGGGCCTTTCTCACCCTTGTGTAAGGAGCTATTTTTTTTTGGTGTTTCTTCGAAAAAGACAATTCAGTTTGCATCTTTTGATGGCATATTGTTTGGGATTTTCCCCCATGTTGTCCTTTGGTGTGGTAAATAAATTGTATTAGGGTTTTTTACATTTGCTCTTTCATTTTGTGGCCTTACTGGTTTGTTGCATGGTAAATCTAACATTCTCAATTATTTACTCTCTCTGCAGTGGGGTATAGCTTTTGAATGTGCTATAGGTAGGAGCTGTCTGCTGTAGATTTTTTGTGGAAGGTTAGAAGTTCTGTTTTTAATTCATTTTTTCATATGTTGAGAGACATAGTGATTGTCATACATTTATGTACCCTGAGTAGAGTGTATTTTTCACCTTCCACGTTTTTCTACTAATGTCACTTGTAAACATTGTTTTGTTTATATTTTTCTCTTTGTCGTGTAGATTTTTGTGACTGTGGTGGTGTTGGTGCCTGGATCTGCTTCCGTGTCTGCCTAATTTTTGTTGCATGTGAGTCACTTGTTGTGAGAAATTGGATTGTTGGTTGACTGGGGCATGAGCCCTTGTCAAGCAACAACCACAATCCTTGAAAGGGTGAGGCACATGCCAACCCTGAATTAACCTGTGCTCACCCCTCTGGTAACTTGGCACACAGCAGTCAGGCTTAACTTAGAGGCAATGTGTAAAGTATTTAGATAGCACTTCGAACAGTAATAAAGGGAAAACACCACACAAGACAAATTCAACACTAATTTAGAAAAATAGAATACTTTTGAATAAATCAAACAAGAGCAAAACAACACAATCCAATCAGAAGAACCAGAGATATCAGATTTTAGAGGTTTTCAGTAAAAAATAGTTTTAAAAAAGCACAGAGTGTCAACTGTGGATATCTGGTAGCACCGGAGTGCAGGCCCGGTATGGAGACCCACTTAGCTCAGCTGAACATAGTATTCTAAATCCTGCCGCGAGGTCTGCGTGGCATTGCTTTGTGAGACTTTGCGTCATTAGGCGTCGGTCCTGATGAACTTGTCCAGCGTAGCTTGGTGGGGCTTTGCGTCACTTTGCGTCAGTTCTGATTGCGCTGGCAGCTGTGCAACAAAGCTTTGTGATGCTTTGCGTTGCTTTGTGTCGGTTCTAATGGGGAATACAGCTGGGCTTGGCATAGCACCTTCTGGTCCACTTCCAGAAGGTCCAGGACTGGTGTGGCACCACTTAAGATGGCAGGGCTCACAGATGGCAGAGTCCAGGTACTGGGTTCAAGGTTGTTTCAAGCCTGTTATGTCCCTGGGGCGTCTGATCAGGAGGCCAGCCAACTATCCCTTGGAGTCACTCTGGGTCCAGAGATGCAGGTCCAACCAGGCAAGAGTGCAGCAGGCAGTAGGGCAGCACAGCTGGGCTGCAGTCCTTCAGAGCAGCAGTCCAGCAGAGTGGCAGTACTTTCAACAGAAGAGGTGTATTGAAGAGGCGGTGTCCGAGGTCCAGTATTTTTACTCGGTTGTGCCTTTGAAGTAGGGATAGGCTTCTAGAAAAAAATCTTTGATGTGCACAGGTGCCCTGTCTTCCTGGCCCTGCTTCCAGAGTAACTACAGGAGATATGCAGCCCACTGTTTGGAAGAAGGACACATCTTATTCAAGTGTAAATGGGGCTGTGCCCAGCTCCTCATTCCCATCCTGCAGGTGATGGCCATCCAGGTACACCAGAGCTCTCTTTTGTGTTTGGCTGTCTAGGAGGAATACACAAAGCCCAACTGTCAGCTACACCCAGTAGCATCCACCATTAAATAGCTAAGGCATGAAAATGCCAACTTTCTAAAAGTGGCATTTTCAAAATTGTAATTTAAAATCTGACTTCATCATAAGTTAGGATTTTTCATTATAACACCAAACATGAACTGGTATCTGTTCCTATTTGGAAATTACAGCTTTCTAAATGATATAAGGTAACACCAATATTAACCTATGGAAGAGATAGGCCTTGCTGTAGTGACATTTTTTAAAGAGTTTTTCACTACCAGGACATATAAAACTAAAAGGTACATGTCCCTCTTTTTAAACACACTGCACCCTGTCCTCTGGGCTGTCAAGGGCCTACTTTAGGGGTGCAATACACTCTACATATATTAAAAAGGAAGGTGTGGGTCTGGCAAAAGGTTTATTTTAGCCGGTCGAACCAACAGTTTAAAAACTGCACACACAGGCTGCAATGGCAGGCCTGAGACATGTTTAAAAGTGCCACTTAAGGGGGTGGCACAAACAGTGCTGCAGGCCCACTAATAGCATTTCATTTACAGGATCTGGGTACACATAGTACCACTTTGCTATGGACTTACAAGTAAATTAAATATGCCAACTGGGTACAAGCCAATATTATCATTTTTATGGAGAGAGCACAAGCACTTTGGTACTGATTAGCAGTCAGAAAAGCCAACAATATGTGTTCAGAATACAGGAGGGTGAAGGCAAAAAGCTTGGGGATGACTTTGCAGAAAGGGCCAAGTCCATGATTTCTGTGCAGTTTCTTTTATTACTGACATTGCTGTCATTTCATAAACACCTTTTTGGTACGTGTATGGATGCTCACACAAGGATTTCCCTGTTATTGTGTGATGGTGCTCGTTTCAGTTATTTCTACCACTTGTGTTTTCATGGTCTGTTTTTATGGTGGACCTGATCATTTTCTACTGTCAGCTGTTGCCATTGAAATGGAAAATGTTTGGCTATTTCTTTGGCTTCAAAGTTGCATCTCTGTGGATGATACTTATTGGCTTCTTTCTTTTAGATTTTTCAAAGATTTGTTTACTGAGCTTCAGAGTTCAAATTGTAATGTGTTTGTTTTTTTCCTTCTACATGGTCACAGGTTAAGTACTAGTCATTTTGAGTGGAATATGATTGCAGTTACATTATGAAGATGTCTATAATGGTGCTTATTGAATAAGTAAAAACACTTTTCATATTTGTAATTATTTTGCCTGTGTGCTTCCCTCCGCTTCTGGGGGTTTGTTTTCAGATACTTCGACAGTGGTGAGGCATGGCTGGTTGGTGGGCTCACTTAGATAAGGGTAGTAATGAGGCATAACACTTACACGTGTAATACATTTATGGTATTGGAAAGAGTTTGTTGTAGATACTTTGTAATGTGTTCTGAGATATCTAGATGTTGCAATTTTTTTCCAGATATATTAGCTGAAGGTTGAATGTGTTGTGCTAAACTACTGTTATTGGAAGGATAATTTCCATGTCATTGATGATGCCTTTGCCCTTTCCGCCACAGTATGACTGCTGCTGAGGTGTCCAGCATGCTAATGGAGCCTGAAGTGACTGCAGCCGACGTAGGGGATCATGCAGAAGATGCAGTAACAAATCAGAACACGAAGAAACTTCTGATGGTGAGTCTACTTCAAGTGTGGTTGACGTGGCTACCCTACAACTGTCTCCAATTGATGTCCAGCAGGAAGAAGGCGCTGGTATGCCATTAAGACAGGAAGCACATCAATAGGCCAGTGTTGGACCTGGCCCTTTTACAGGGTCATTCCCCAGACTTTTTGCTTTTTGCCTCCTTATTTTTCTGACCTTTGTTGGCTGACGTTTTGACTCTGAGCACTTTTTCACTGCTAACCAGTGCTAAAGTGCATGTGCTCTCCCTTATAAAATTGGTATGATTGGTTTATACCTAATTGGCATATTTAATTTACCTATAAGTCCCTTGAAAAGTGGTATCCCTATACCCAGGGCCTGTAAATTAAATGCTACTAGTGGGCCTGCAGAGCTGCTTGCGCCACCCACTGAAGTAGCCTGTCAAACCTAAGGCCTGCTAGTGCAGGGCCTGTGTGTGCAGTTTTCTGCCACAGGGACCTGGCATCTAAATTTACTTGCCAGGCCCAGAATTCCCCTTTTACTACATGTAAGTCACCCCTAAGGTACGCCCTAGCTAGCTCTTTGGGCAGGGTGCCATGTATGTAGAAGGCAGGACATGTGCCATGTTGCATGGCCTGTCCTGGTAATGACAAACAGCCTAACTTGGTGTCTCACTGCTGTGAGTGCTGCCTACTCATAGGATTGCATTGGAAATGCCCTGTCTTATGTGTGAGGGGTATTGTCTGATTTATGAGGGATTAGTGTAGGCATGTTTGGTATGGTTGTGATAGTGGTGAGAAATGCTGCTTACTGGTGTAGGTGTATTTTTTATTACTATCACAGAAATGCCACTTCTAGAAAGTGCACATTTATCTGAGCTTATGACTTTGGGGTTTTGCAGCTTGTCTCCAATCCACGTCTGGGCAGACTGACAGTTGGGGCTTTGTGCATACTTCTCGGACAGCCTGAACACAGGGAGGGTGGAGGTGACACAGAGGTGCACATTGTAAAGCCTTCCTGGGCTGAGAGAAGGGAGAGGCGGGGCACACCTGCATTTGTAAAGGCTGTGCCCTGGCCTCACAAACTAGGGTTGTTAACCCCCCTCAGATGTTTGGAGCCTGTGCTGAAAGGTGAGAGTGGGCACTCCCAGAACCAGTTGTAACTGGCTGGAACCTCCTCTCCCTACCATTGGAAAACACACTGTAAACTCATTATAAGTACAGGGGAATTTTCCCCACAATCTGAGCATTCTTGGAACTTGAAACTGGACACAGAACACTGATGAATGGACTTACCAGGAAACCACCTTGGAATGCTGCTGTTGTGCTGACCTGTGACCTGCCTGGTCACTAGGAGGAACTGCCACCATCAGCACCCCTTGTGCTGGCCTGTAGCTGGGCCCACCAGCCCTGTGCTTTTTCTTGTCTTGCTTGCTCCTTGGGCAGGGTGCTGTGGCCCCTGACCCCTGCAAACAATCTCTACAACTTTGCCAGAAGCGCTCTCAAAAGGCGCTCTTTTAATTACCAAGAACACCGCCGCAGCCCGGGAGCATCTGAGTGCCCCTCGCGCTCTTCACGGCGCCTCTTCCCTGCCGGGAGTCACCGCCGCAACCTGGCTTTTGGTGTGTGCTTCAGCGCGCCGGATCTGTGCTGTCTTCGGTGCCCGCGGGGCACCTAAAACTAAAGGAATAGGAGCGAGCACGCTCCTATCGTGCCCCCGGGGCGAGCTCGCTCTCTGGAGCGCCCCGGGGCACCAGCAGGCACCTGCTTTGGGTGCCTGCACGCTGTCGTGAGCTGGACAGGCTCATTGAACAGCTTCCCAGCTGGGCGAGGGGACGGAAGCCTCCTCGGAGGCTACCCCCACCCCACCAGGTCCACAATATCGTGTGGAGCCCTATCTCCCCCCCTCTCGAGGAAGGGCCGGTCGAGGCCCAGGGGGAAGCTCCTCCCCAAGAGGACGCGGCCCCCGGAAGGACCAACATCAAAGTTGGAAGAGCGTGTGGGGTGGAAGCCTCATCGGAGGCTCCCCGCACTGCCAACAAACTTCTCTGTGGGCATTTTTGGTGGCCCCCCGCTTGCTGGTAGGGCCAGTGGAGGCCCGGGAGGGGCCCCCTCAGAGATCACGATCCCTGGGAGGGGCCCGTTTGGAAAACCAAAGAGGGTGCTGGCTGCCCCTCTCCCCTACAGAACAGCGTGTGGCCCCCGTTGAGTGTACAGGAGTGCCGGGGGCCCCCATTATGTCCTTCTAGGCACTGGAGTGCCTTACACTGTGAAGTAAGGTACTCTTGGGGTCACTGGGAGGGTGGGATGTTCCAGGGTTATCCACTGAGAGAAACTTATTTTTATTTATGTCTTGCCATATGTTCTCTACTATTCCTTTTAGGGGTACTTAAGAATCATTCATGACAAGTACATATAACTCTTATTGTAATTCCTGACTACTGCTTATGTTGCAGAATCCTGAGTACTTATGTGTTCTAATGTGACAACTGCATATTCCTGCAGAGTATTAGTAACTTGTGTAACATTCTGACAACTGCTAAGGTAGCAGGGTATTACTTACGTGTAATGTTGGTCTAATTATGTTTTGTGCAATACAGATTATTTTGACATAGCTCAGTGTTATGTTTACTTTGTGGTGTACATTTTGCGTCACGTGTGTTGTGTGTGTTGTGCAAACGCTTTACACATTGCCTCTGGGATAGGCCTGACTGCTGGTGCCAAGCTAACAAGAGGGTGAGCAGGGGTTATCTTGTACGTGTAAATCCCTTGCCCTGACTAGAGTGGGTGGGTTCTGCCTGGCTGAGGTGCATACCCTAGCCAACCAGAAACCCCATTTCTAACAGCCAGTATGCCCCCGTCCTGTTGTGTTGCCACCCATTGCAGCATATGAAGGCAGATTTGCCCCCAATATGTTTCAGCCTGTACTGCCACAGTGTACTGATGCTACAGGATGCATAGTAAATTGGAGACATTGTTTTGCTCATATTGTTTTAGGAGCTGTGCATGGATTATTTCTTCCTAGGCAAAGTAGTTCAGCAGATCAACTTGTATCCTGAACAATTTTTGAGGGACTCCAGTACTACACTAGCTCCCCATTCTTGAGCAGCTCAGTTGGCTCCAACCAATGGGGTCACTCTTTGCTGATGGGAGTGGTAAAGGAGCCATCCGAAGCTTCATATTGGCGCAGAAATCCCTAATAATGACCCATTATTTTCTGTTCAGACACTGTTTTCATCTCTTACAGGGAGCACAGCATTTCAATAATAACACGGCAGTATTGCCCGGAGGCCACCCAGCACATGATAGGCTCTTTAAAGTCAGCCAATTGCTAAATCACTCAAAATAGAGCGTTTTTCTGCCACATATATTCCTGGTCATAATATATCTGTGGCTGAGTTTCTGGTGATGTATAAGGAGCGGCTGATGTTTAGACAGTATCCACCCAACAAAAGGTATTGGTATGGTATTACATGTTATGTGACAGCAACATTGGATATACTTATAATGTTAGAGTTTATACTGAAAAGATTCCACCATCGACCCCCTTGATTGCCCACAGTCTTTGGAAGTGTCTGAGTAAATTGTGTGGGACTTAACCCGGTCTCTTTTACACCAGGGCCACCATTTGAGCTTGGATAATTTTTTTACCCGCATGCAGTTGTTCAAGGAATTGTACAAAGTTGAAATGTTAGCTTGCAGCATCATACACAGCGACCATAAAGGATTTCCCAGGCAACCTGTGAGCAAGAAACTTGCAGAGGGGGAATGCAGTGCCTTGCGATGCAATGAGCCGCTTGCTCTCAAATACCATGACTGTCTTGATGTCCTTATGATCAACAGAAAACATGATGAGAGTGTGTCACCTGGCATGTGTGGCTGTGTTGATGAAGTCTACAAACCAACTTGTATCGTACACTTCAACAAGTACATGGGAGGTGTAGACAGAGTAGATCAAAGGATGCAACCTTACAATGCTGCACACAAGGTTACTGTGTGGTATAAGAAGTTGGTAAATGTAACTACTTTAATTCATTTGTGGTCTACCAAGCACCTTCTCAAGAGAACAAGTAAAAGTGCCTGGATGTTGAATTGTCTTTGATAGACAGCATTATCGCTGTTGATGCATCTGTGGCTGACCTGACCATTGCTGTGTTTTAGGACACTGTTAGATTGCTTGATCTCCACTTTGCAGACCGCATTCCTCCAACACCTAAAAAGAATTTCCAACTCTGAAACGCTGAGCATGTGCCCTAAGAGGGATATGTAAGGAGAGTTGTTATTACTGCCCCTCGAAGCTGGGCCTTTGTCTGCTGTCATCCTATAGGCTGTACCAAACAGTGCTGAAATATTGAGAACAGCCTTGAATGCTTGCTGACTTTCCTTTCCCCAGAGGTATCATTTCCAGCATATCTTTACCTTCTGTTAGGAGAATCCCCCTCTTTGTGAGTATGTGATGTGGGATTGAGGTCTTAGTTTTGTTGTGAATGGGTGTGATTGGAATGACGTCTGACTGGGGATGTGAGAATTAGAATAGATCTGGATGCTGTGTGACAGGGAATGCAAGTATGAAGTTTTGCAACTTCTTGTGAATGAGTGCGATGGGAATGGCATGTGACTGGGGATGTGAGAATGGGGAAAGATCTGGATGTTGTTTGTGTGGAAACAAAGAAAGAAGAGCAGGTGTGTGATTGTGGAGATGTGTGGTGATCGATTGCAACCAATAATGTTCTTTATAGATGCAAGTGTTTAATGTATGTAGATGGTTAAATGTTTTAGATATAGTTGTTGTTTGCCTGCATAGGACTGGAGTGTAGTGTTGTGTGTGGATATATATCTGACAAGTTCATTTTACTGATAGTTTCAAGCAATTGTGATGTTAGAGATTGTTGTTGAATGATATGATTGTGTGAGTAGATGGTACAATGGTTGGTGCCATAACATGGCTGCACTACTTAATGAGTAACTGGTGGGAATTGTTGGTAAGATTTTTGAGTGAATCATACTGAGTTCTATTCAATTATTTTATTTCAGATGTTTTACATACGTTTTGGTATTTTCAGTCTGGGGAGTCAAGGTATACATTAGCCATACATACTTCCTTTTCCCTTCATCTTGGTACTCCTCTTTCTTTGTTAGGGTTCCTTGGCTACTGCATAAGTGTTGTGTTGAACTCATTGTGGTCACTTGGCGTTGATGCTCTTATATTTTGGACCCAACATCTTTCCTTGTGCGAAACCAACTTGATTGAACATAAGCAGAGCAAGCCACTGTGTAAGTTACCAGTTTGTGCCTCATTACTCTATCTTTCTTTCAAATGTGAGATCTCTGTTGGGTGGTAGGAATTTTGTGTATTCCTACAGATTCTGTAACTCACAGAAAATGGCTAACGTGCATAATTATAGCCAAAGATTAATGTTTGCATTAAAGTTATGAATAATTCATGGGATCCACAGAAGTGACAACACCCTCGACTCTGATGTCCAGTTTTTCAGAAATATCTGGGTTTGCAAGGTTTCCTTAGATAGCAACTGAGCCTGGCTTTTGCACTTTGAAATTAGACCTTTTGATGTTGCAATTTGGGGCCTTTCCTACTGTGGGGGCTAGGGCTACCCACACAAGTGCGGTACAATTTTCATCAAGACCTGGGGCACGGCCGAATGGCAGGAACTGTGTGGCTCCTTTCAGATTTTAGAACTTTCAGTCACAGATATGTGTGGAAAATGTATGTTTGTAGCCAACTTATGAGGTTAGCAAATGCTTCTGAGTAAACGTAAATTCTGGTGAGAGCCACGCAAGTCACACCACTGTGGCCTCTCCGGGTGTCTAGTATTCAGAAATGTGTAGGTTTGATAGATTTCTTTAGGGGCCGGCTGAGCTAGAGCCCAAAATCCACAGCTACCCAATTGCAAAAAAACGGTGATGTTCAGTGGAAAAAGTTGATGCTTCCATATTGTGTTTGGGCCCTTTCCTGTTGCTGGGGCTAGGCCGACCAACACAAGTGAGGTACCATTTTTATCAGGAGACTTGGGGAAATGCTGGGTCATAGGAAATTGGGGACTCCCCACAGATTCCAGAGCTTTCCATCACAGAAATAAGAGAAAAATATACGTATTTAGCAAAAGTTCAAGGTTTTTAAGGGCTTTTGGGTGAAAAACCTGGAGAGAGTCATGTAAGACGGACCACCTTGTATTCCCCCAGACTTCAGGGAATTCTGGGTGGTAGAAAAATTGGGGTCCTCTGAAGATTCAAGAACTTTCCCTCACAGAGTTGTGAGGAAAATCTGTGTTTTTAGCCAAAGAGTTAGGTTTGCAGAGCTTCTGGGTAAAAAAATACCTTGTTACAACCACACAGGTCACACCACCCTGGACATCCCCCGCTGTCTAGTTTTCAAAACAGCAGTTGATGTAGGGCCCAAAATCTGCAGCTTCCCATATTGTACAAAAAAGCATGGATTTTGCTGCATACAATATCTTTAGGTCACGTTTTGGGGTGTATTGCCCACCCACATATGTGGGGTACCATTTTTTATCAGGAGACAATCGGGAATAGAGAATACTGGATCATTTGTTATTACGAATTTCTCTGAAGCTGTGCTTTGCGAAATGCCCTTTAAATCACATGCTAGTATGGGTACCCACAAATTTCGAAATGTAAAAATAGCCACAGCTCTTAAACTCAGTACCTGCTGTATATTTCAGAAATACCTTATGACCATACAATATGAATTCCTTTATATTCAGCATGCAATGATAAACCATTGTCAGGTGCAGCTCAGTTGTTGACTCTGGGTACCCTGTGTACCAGAAGGGTGTGACTGATGTAGCACTATATTGCTTTTGTAAATTGACCAAGTATCAAGGAGTTACAGCTAAAAATGTTGCAACAAATGGTTGTTTCTTCCTACTCATTTTCAATATTTTTTATTTCAACAGTTAGTTTCTTTGAGAAAACCTTGAGGGATCTACACAAGTGACCTTTGCATGTTCCTGAATACTGGAAAGGCCGGTGATTGAGACACAGCAAACCTTTCGTTGATGCCATTTTCAGAAATAAATAAGAGTAGTTGTTTCCTATTTTTCCTCACAAAAGACATAGGGGGTCATTCTGACCCTGGCGGTCGGTGATAAAGCGGCGGCCAACCCGCCAACAGGCCGGCGGTCCAAAAAATGCAATTCTGACCCTGGCGGGAACCGCCAACACAGGCCGCCGCTTTAACACTCCGACCGCCACGGCGGAACAAACAAACAGCGCGGCGGTCACCGCCATCAGCCAGGCGGCAGACAATGTACCGCCCACCCTATCACGACCCACCAATCCGCCACCTTTTCCGGGGCGGGAGCCCCGCCGATAAAAACACGGCGGAAACAGACATTTTCAATGGAAAACGCTCACCTCGAGACACTCCACGCGGAATCCGGACAGCATGGAACCCGAATTGAACATCATACCTGCTCTCGTCTACCTGCTCATCTACCACGAGTACGAACTCCGGCGCAGACGTCAACGGTGAGTACTGCACCTACGACACACGGGAGGGGGGAGGACGAAAGGTTACGGGCACACACATATGCGACCCACACCCCCCCCCAATATGTACACACCAATGCAGAGCAACAAGTCACAGTGACACCACCCAAACACCTGTAAAAAATACAATGACACAACCAAATTTAGAATAAATATTTATGTAAAAAAAAAGCTCCTGGAAATTATTGACCAACCGTGATAAATATATACAAAAATAAAAAATATATACACATCAGTATATAACTGGAGTAACAGGTCCTGCACATCCTACGAATCTAGCATGTCCGTGGGCCAATGTTCTGCGAAACAAGGGCAAAGCCCACACACGAGACCTGGGTCCTTTGGAGAGAACACTGCAGGGGCATCTGATGACAAAACTACAGGCACCTCAGGGGGAAGGGAAGGGGGGCCACCACAGCCACATGAGTCCACGACGCCAGATCCACGAGGAGCCACCATGCCCACTGTACCATCCTGGGGAGTGCAAAGCCACAGTCTCTCAATGTCTCTACAGTGGGTGGGCTGCCCACTGTGCCATCCTGGGGAGTGCAAAGCCACAGTCTCTCAATGTCTCTACAGTGGGTGGGCTGCCCACTGTGCCATCCTGGGGAGTGCAAAGCCACAGTCTCTCAATGTCTCTACAGTGGGTGGGCTGCCCACTGGACCATCCTGGGGAGTGCAAAGCCACAGTCTCTCAATGTCTCTACAGTGGGTGGGCTGCCCACTGGACCATCCTGGGGAGTGCAAAGCCACAGTCTCTCAATGTCTCTACAGTGGGTGGGCTGCCCACTGGACCATCCTGGGGAGTGCAAAGCCACAGTCCATCCGGTGGATGACAGTCTCCACTGGTCAAGGAGGAGGCATGGTGGGCACAGTGAACCATAAACAGTGCCTGAGACGGCGGTTCCCAGCGGAGCGGTGCTTGACAGGAAGGGCCAGCGGAGCGGTGCTTGAGATGAAGGGCCCAGCGGAGCGGTGCTTGACAGGAAGGGCCCAGCGGAGCGGTGCTTGACAGGAAGGGCCCAGCGGAGCGGTGCTTGAGATGAAGGGCCCAGCGTTGCGGTGCTTGAGATGAAGGGCCCAGCGGAGCGGTGCTTGAGATGAAGGGCCCAGCGGAGCGGTGCTTGAGATGAAGGGCCCAGCGGAGCGGTGCTTGACAGGAAGGGCCAGCGGAGCGGTGCTTGAGATGAAGGCCCAGCGGAGCGGTGCTTGACAGGAAGGGCCAGCGGAGCGGTGCTTGAGATGAAGGGCCCAGCGGAGCGGTGCTTGAGATGAAGGGCCCAGCGGAGCGGTGCTTGAGATGAAGGGCCCAGCGGAGCGGTGCTTGACAGGAAGGGCCAGCGGAGCGGTGCTTGAGATGAAGGGCCCAGCGGAGCGGTGCTTGACAGGAAGGGCCAGCGGAGCGGTGCTTGAGATGAAGGGCCCAGCGGAGCGGTGCTTGAGATGAAGGGCCCAGCGGAGCGGTGCTTGACAGGAAGGGCCAGCGGAGCGGTGCTTGAGATGAAGGGCCCAGCGGAGCGGTGCTTGACAGGAAGGGCCAGCGGACCGGTGCTTGAGATGAAGGGCCCAGCGGAGCGGTGCTTGAGATGAAGGGCCCAGCGGAGCGGTGCTTGACAGGAAGGGCCAGCGGAGCCGTGCTTGAGATGAAGGGCCCAGCGGAGAGGTGCTTGACAGGAAGGGCCAGCGGAGCGGTGCTTGAGATGAAGGGCCCAGCGGAGCGGTGCTTGACAGGAAGGGCCAGCGGAGCGGTGCTTGAGATGAAGGGCCCAGCGGAGCGGTGCTTGAGATGAAGGGCCCAGCGGAGCGGTGCTTGAGACGGCGGTGCCCTCTTCAGCGGTGCTCTTCTGCACGGCGGGCCCTGTTCAGCGGTACCTGTCTTCATGGCGGGGCCCTCTTCAGCGGTGCTCTTCTGCACGGCGGGCCCTGTTCAGCGGTACCTGTCTTCACGGCGGGGCCCCTTCAGCGGTGCTCTTCTGCACGGCGGTGCCCTGTTCAGCGGTACCTGTCTTCACGGCGGGGCCCTCTTCAGCGGTGCTCTTCTGCACGGCGGGCCCTGTTCAGCGGTACCTGTCTTCACGGCGGGGCCCTCTTCAGCGGTGCTCTTCTGCACGGCGGGCCCTGTTCAGCGGTACCTGTCTTCACGGCGGGGCCCTCTTCAGCGGTGCTCTTGCAGCATGTCAAGGGAGTCAGACCTGGCCTGGACACCCTGCTCACTCGCCCTCCGAACGTGCAGGGTCAGGCCCCTTCGGGGACGGAGTCCTGGGCCCTTTGGTGTCGTCCCTTGCAGCCGGGATGGGGCTTGTGGGGCCCTCCTGCTCCGCGCTCCTGGTGGCTGTCCTCTCCGCCCTGCTGTCCTTCCGCTCCTTAGATGGGGCTCTCGGGCCCTTGCCTCCCCTGGCTGTTGTGGCAGGTGAAGTGGCCGGAGTTACCTCCTTGGGGGCAGCCGTCTCTGTCCACTCACGGCGGCCCTTAACTTTCCGGGTCCTCTTGCCTGGGGGGGGGCTGGCTGTCCCCTTGCTGCTCACCGAAGTGTCACTGCCGCCAAAGGGTGGACTCCACATGCCATGCACCACTTGCACTTTAGAAGCTGGCCTGGTGGTGGCTGAGGTGACCTTGGGACTTTTCCCAGTTGGAGGGGGTGGGTCAGGGGAGGGAAAGAGGTCAAGATTGGAGAGGTAATATTTCTTGGGACCAAGGTAAGGGGTAGGAGTAGTGGTGAGAGAAGTGGAGGAAGAGGATGTGGTTGTAGGAGAGTCAGGTGTGCTGTCCTTGGGTGCAGGTGACTGGGACGTAGGCTGTCGTGAGGTGGTTGGCTGTTGTTTGGGTGTCTGCCCGCGTTTATGTGTCTTGGAAGAGGGGGTGACAGACACAGTGGGTGAGGACACAGGGGACGTGTAAATGCCAGTGGGGGTGGTGACTGCAGGTGTGCGGACTGTAGTGGAGGGTGTGCTGGTGGTGGAAGAACTGGCTGATGTTGGTGTGCATGCAGGTGTGAGTGTAGACGTCACAGGGAGGGAGGAGGGAGACGAGGAGGACGGGGACACAGAGGTGGTAGTGACTGTTGATATGTCTGCATCTGTGTGTTGCTTGGGTGAATGCTTGTGTTTTCTGTGGTGCTTATGTTTGGATGAGCTGGCCTTGGGTGTTGAGGTGTGTGCAGGCTGGTCTGATGGTGTGGATGGGATAGACTGAGGTACAGGAGACAGAGACAGGCTGGAGGCAGATAGACAAGGGAGACTGGAGACAGGAACAATGGCTGCCGTCAGTGCTGAGGCCAGAGCAGTGAACGCTCGTTGATGGGCAGCCTGACCCGAATGAATGCCCTCCAGGTAGGCATTGCTCCGATGCACCTCCCTTTCCACCCCCTGGATGGCATTCAGAAGGGTAGTCTGCCCAACAATGACCGTCCTCACCAGGTCAATGAGCTCCGCACTGAGGGCAGCAGGGGTAACAGAGGCAGGGGCTGAGGTGCCTGGGGCGAAGGAGGCGCGCGCCTTCCTGGCCGAGCGGCCACGGAGCGAAGAGTGAGGGTCTGCTGGGAGGGCGGTGCTGGTGCGCTGGGTGGCGGCTGTACCTGTTGTTGCGGGGGGCACAGATGTTGCCGCCACCGCTAGGGAGCTTCCAAACGAGGACGTGTCCGTGTCGCTGGTGTCTCCACTGGCCCCCGTTGTGGTGCTCCTCTCGCCCTCCGGATCACTGGTGCCCTCGGTGTCTGTGTCAGTGCCCACCGGGGCCTGGTGACCTGCAGCTCCCTCTTGCTCCGACGCCAAATCTCCTCCGCCTGATGATGCTAAAGCACAAGAAAACAAAGATTTAGGGTGGGGGGAGAAATAAAACAAAGTTGAGTGCATGCCTTATCAATGCCCTTTGCGGAGAGGACAGACACAGGTGCCTCATGCACTAAGTCGCGACCTAGGGGTACACTACTCAGTACTTCTGACTAGGCCAACAGGTCTAGGGCCAACAGACGCGCAAATGGGTGATGCTGGACCATGGGTAGCTGCGCTTGGCACCCTACAGAGGTGGGGGGCGGGGGCACAGGGCCATGCCTAAGGGAGAGGACTACACTACAGAAAGCGCCCTGGCCTAATGTCACCCACAGCCCTCCTCCCCCACCCAGACGCCTCCACGGCGCATACAGATAGGAGAATGTGCAGATGCTCACCCCCTTGTGTCTGCTGTGCTGTCCTCAAGCGCCCATCCAAAGCAGGGTAGGCCACCGCCAGGATCCGGGACATCAGGGGGGTCATGGTGCGACTGGCACCCCTCCTAGGTCGGGAGGCCATCCCCAGCAGTGTTTCTGCGGTCTTCCTCGTTCCGCGGCGGATGTCCTCCCACCTCTTGCGGCAGTGGGTGCCACGTCTGTTGTGGACCCCCAAGTTCCGGACTTCCTTGGCGATGGCACGCCAAATATCGATTTTCTGATGGGCGCTCACCTGTTTGACATGTACAGGGTGGGAAAGAGAAAAAGTCACATATCTGTCTGTTTGGAGTACATGCCCCCCCCTCCCAAACCTTGCCATGGGTCCCATTCTCTCATCTGTCGTGCGTTGCACTCCTCATTTCCTCCCCACCCCACCAACTTGCATCCCCCCCACACCACACAGGCATAACCCATTCAATGTGCACTGAGTGTACTCACCTGTTGGTCTGGAGGACCGTAGAGTAGCGCATACTGGGGGAGGACCCCGTCCACGAGCTTCTCCAACTCTTCTGAACTGAAGGCGGGGGCCCTTTCACCAGTAGCAGCAGCCATTGTCACTTCCAGACCGAGTTCACAGCAGCACTTGCAGTATAGGTCCTCTCCTGTGGATGATCAGGTCTCGAGTGATTAAGCAGATAGGAAATGGCGGTCACGCCCGCGGCGGTGCGTACCGCGGCGGTGCGTACCGCGACCGCCGGCGCACATCGTCATTGGCTCCTGAAACCCATAGGCTTCAATGTTAACCAATGCGTCTTCGCACAGCGGTCTTCGACCGCCTACCGCCACGGTGTGTCCCGCCAGCGCAGTGACCTCACATCCCATTGTCCCACTTCACAGGTCAGGCAGCCGCCATTTCAAGGGCCCGCATGGCTTAATTTCTACTGCGTCACACAGGCCTAGGCCTTGCTATGGCACACATACAAACATAGCAACCCATACATTTACCTGTACTGTGCAAGCTGTGTTGTACGTACCTGTGAGTGGATTGACTCTGTACTCCATATTCTCCTTCCTAGGCACCGTCCGCTGGGACTTGTGATGAGAAGGAGGAATCCTCGCGTGTACCGGCCGCTGGTGGACCTGTCGACAATGGAAGAACGCAATATAATACTACGATACCGACTTGACCGAGCCACCATCCATGAACTGTGTACCCAGCTGGAGCCAGCCCTGATGTCCCCCATCCGCCAACCCACAGGAATTCCCCCTCTAGTGCAGGTTCTGTCAGTCCTCCATTTTTTTGCAACTGGCTCATTCCAGACAACAGTGGCCATGTCATCTGGGATGTCTCAGCCTATGTTTTCAAAGATCTTGTCCAGAGTGTTGTCTGCCCTGATGAAACTCATGCGGAGCTACATCATTTTCCCAGAGGAGGGTGATTTGCCGACAGTGAAAGCTGATTTCTATGCCCTTGGACACATCCCAAACATCATTGGTGCAATTGATGGAACCCATGTGGCTTTAGTCCCCCCAAATGACGATGAACAGGTGTACAGGAACAGGAAGAATTACCATTCGATGAATGTGCAGGTGGTCTGTTTGGCTGACCAGTACATCTCCCATGTAAATGCCAAGTTCCCAGGGTCAGTGCATGACGCGTATGTTATGCGAAATAGCAGCATTCCCTATGTGATGGAACAGCTACAGAGACAGCGTGTGTGGCTAATAGGTGACTCTGGTTACCCCAACCTGCCGTGGCTATTGACCCCAGTGAGGAATCCCAGGACCAGGGCAGAGGAACGGTACAATGAGGCCCATGGGCGTACTAGGAGGGTGATTGAGCGAACCTTTGGGCTCCTGAAGGCCAGATTTAGGTGCCTGCATATGACTGGTGGATCCCTAATGTACTCACCAAAGAAGGTTTGCCATATCATTGTGGCGTGCTGTATGCTTCACAACCTGGCTTTGCGATGCCAGGTGCCTTTCCTGCAGGAGGATGGTCCAGATGGTGGTGTTGTAGAAGCCGTGGAGCCTGTGGAGAGTGAAGAGGAGGAAGACTCAGAGGACGACACAGACAATAGGGACAGAGTGATACAACAGTATTTCCAGTAACACACAGGTAAGAATCACCCACGCCATTTCACAATTGCTTATAGCCTCCTGCATCTGTACTTTCTGTAGTTCTCCCCAGATCTTTTTCATTAATTTTTGCCTTTCCCTTCCCTTCTCAGTGCTGTCTGACTCAGTACCTGACTTCTGCTTGGTTTGCCCATGAACAACACTGTATTGACATTGGTATGTTGTCATCAGTAATTGACAGAACAGATATTGAACAGTAATATGTAATACATTTGTTAATAATACAGCATGACTCCAAACAGACTTGTGTGCAATATGTGATTTATTTACAGTGCTAGATATCGGTACATGTGATTCTAAGGGTGATGGGTGGGGGTGGAGGAATATCCATGGCAGAGTCCAGTTCTCAGTCTCACAGGTGCATTGTCCTTTTGCCTGTGGAAGGATGGAGCATAGGCAGTTCATGGTTGGACAGGGTGGCAATGTGGGACAGTGGGAAGACTTGAGGGGGTATGTCCTGCTGGCGGGGGTCTTGACATCCTACTCTGTCTTTTTCTTTGATCTCAGGCTCCTCTTACGGGGTGGTTGTTCTTCAGCAGGAGGTGGGGTTCTGGGGGGCTGTCGTGGTGTTGGGGCCTCCTGTCCACTAGCGCCAGCGGAGGTGGTAGGCTGTTCCTGGTCCGGGCTAGTGACAGGGGCCCTGTGTGGTGCAACATGGTCCCGCAACGCGTCCTCTATCCTGTTGAGGGCCAGGACGATGGTCCCCATTGCGGTCCCGATGATTCTCAGCTCCTCCCTGAACCCCATGTAGCGTTCCTCCTGCTGTGCCTGGATCTCAGTGAACCTGGCCAGTACCGTCGCCATCGTTTCTTGGGAGTGGTGGTAGGCCCCCATGAGGGTGGTGAGGGCCTCTTGGAGAGTGGGTTCCCTGGACCTCTCCTCCCCCCCCTGTCGCACAGCAGCCCTCCGAGCTGCCCGGTTTCCCCCGGCCTCTGTCCCCTGGACGGTGTGCCCGCTACCACTGCCCCCAGGTCCCTGTTGTTGTTGGGTGTTGGGTTAGCCTGGGTGCCCTGTAGTGGCAGACACACCGCTGATTGAGCTGTCCTAGAGACAGAGGCATGGGCCCGCTGGGTGGGAGCTGTGCTGGTGTTGGCAGAGGGGGTCGGGTCTGGTGTGGCCTGTGGCTGCCTGAGGGGAACCGACTGCCCAGAGGTCCCCGATGGTCCGGGCTGGTCATCAGGTTCACTGTCGACAGAGCTGCTATCCTCAGTGTGGGCCTGTTCCGGTGGTGGGATGGACACTTCTGGACCCTCCTGGCTGGTGTGTTGTCGTTCGGGTCCTGCATGGGGTAAGAGAGTTTGGTTATTGTTTCTGTGTGTGCAATAGCGTGCGTGTTATGGGTGCCCTTGTCCCCCAGTGCAGGCATTCCCTTGAGGGAGGTGTTGTGAGGGTAGTTGGTGGGGGGGGGGGGGTAGTGCAGTGGTCATGCTTAGGTGATGGGTGTCCAGGGTTTGTGTTGGCATGCAGGGGTTGGTGTTGGGATGGGTGGGTTGTGCTGGTGAGACATTGTCAGGGAGGATGTGTGCTGGGGGGTTGGGGGTGAGGGTGGGGGTGTGGGTTGGCATGCTGGTGGGGTGGGGGGGATATAGTAGTTGAGATTGGACTTACCAGAGTCCATTCCTCTGGCTACTCCAGCGAGGCCCTGAGGATGCAGGATGTTCAAGACGTCTTGCTCCCACGATGTAAATTCGGGAGGGGTGGGTGGGGGTCCGCCGCCAGTCTTCTGGACCGCGATGTTGTGCCTGGAGACCATCGATCGGACCTTCCCCCGTAGGTCGTTCCATCTTTTGCGTATGTCCTCCCTATTCCTGGGATGCTGTCCCACCGCGTTGACCCTGTCCACGATCCGCTGCCATAGCTCCGCCTTCCTAGCTATACTGGTGCGCTGCACCTGCGAGCCGAAGAGCTGGGGTTCCACTCTTAGGATTTCCTCCACCATGACCCGGAGTTCGTGGTCCGAAAAACGTGGGTGCCTTTGGGGTGCCATGGGGTGGTGTGGGTGAGGTGTGGGGTGGTGTATGTGATGATGACTATGTTGGTGTGTGGTGCTTTGTGCTTCTATGTGGTGTGTGTGATGGTGTTGTGTGCCTCAGTGTGTCTTGCTATGGTTTGTCTGCTGTGTCTCTCTCTCCTTCTCTCAATAATTGTGGTCGCAGGGGTTTGTGGGTGATGTGGGTGTGTGTTTTATAGTTGATTGATTGTGTGGGAGTGGTGTGTGTATGTGTATCAGGTGTGTGTATTTCGAATTGTCCAATGTGGCTGTGTTTTGGTGCTGGGTGTGTATTTTGACCGCGGCGGTGTGTAGCGCCAATGGAATACCGCGTTTGAAAGACCGCCGCGTGGATTCGTGGGTCAGAATGGCATGGGTGTATTTCTGTTGGCGTGACGGTGGAGGTTTGGTCATCTCCAGTTTATCGCTGCCCGCTGATGTGGCGGACTGCAGTGGAGGTCGGATTTTTGGAGGTTTGGCCGTTGTGGGTCAGAATGACCGTGGCGGCTTTCCGCGGCAGCGGCGGTGTTATGGCGGTCTTCTGACCGGCGGTAAGCGCCTTTTACCGCCGAGGTCAGAATGACCCCCATAATGTAGCTATACTTTGGCTATTTTCCCTGCCCCCTTCAGGAGAAGTCACAACCTTTAGGTACTCAGACACCACATGATGTTGGGAAAAAACATAAAAATCTAGGCCCATATTTATGAAAAATGACGCACATCTGCACTAGTGCAGTTGTGTGTCAAAATATTTAACATGAGCTACCTTCATTCCCTAGCGCCCTCTGTGTGCCATGTTTAAAAAATGACGCACTATGGCGCTAAGGTATGGTTAGTGTCATAGAAAATGATGCCAGCCGGTGATGGATGGCGTTAGAACAAATGGCGCTAGTGGGTCAAAAATGACGCTAGACTGATTAACAGCAAAATATGTGCTGCTGGGCAGCCTAGCGTAATCTTTTGGTTGCACAAGCAGCCAAAAGATAACGCCTGTCCAAGTATGGACAGGAGGCAGTAGAACAACCACAATGTCCACCACAGGGGACCAGTGTCCCCAGGACAACACCAACAGAACCAGTGCCAGCCAAGGGGCCCCCTGTAAGTGGCTCCCAGTGGCACACAACAGTCAAGCACATATACTTACTGAGGATGGGCTCCCTATGGTGTGGGTGGTGGTGGTGCTGGGGGTTGGGGTTGGCCTCTATGTTCCCAAAATAGTGACACCATGGTAGACTCCATGGTGTGTCCCTATAGAAATGTGCCTAACATCACTTTAACGCCTGGTCTGACCAGGCGTTAAAATTTAATGCTAATCGGCCTCAGCCTAATTTTTTGGATCGGCTTCCTTGGTGTACATTGTTTCAGCATAGTGAGGTAAATATGGAGCTGGGGGCTAGCGTCATTTTTTAGAAGGGAACCCCTACTTTGCATATCATTGTCGCAATTCGATGCAAGGTGGGTTGGCACTCCCAAAAAATGATGCTAACTCACATATTTTGATGCTAGACGGGTTTAGAGTCAAAATATAAATATGGAGTTAAGTTAGCACTGCTTTACCGTACAAATAATGACACTAAGGCGGCGCAAACTTTCGATAAATATGGGCCTCAGTATGGATACCCTAAGTGGCAAAGAAGCTATGAAGGTCTAAGCGCAAACTGCACCAAATAACAAAAAAATGGCTTAGCATTCTATGGAGACAATGTTTAACAGCTTGGTTTGTTGATCACTGTTTGTATTTAGTGCCTGTGTTTACAAAAGCAATAGAGCAACATGATGCAACAACCAAATGTGCACTGGGGAGAGAGCAGTGCAGAGCCATATTTACTAAACATGCCCTGCGGCTACTCTCTTCTGATACTGTGGTGGACAAACCGGCTGCCTGGTGTCACGCACACACCTTTGCTTCATAGTGCACCGATGTATGAATGCTGTCTAGCTGAGGTTTTGTACTGGAAGGGAACCTGTGCTATACAACACTGAATGGTTAGACCACATTTGAAACTTTTGACACATCAGTTGTGTGCTGTACCTTGTTCAATGTGTGCTTTACTGTGCAGCGCACATCCATTGATAACGCCCGTTTCAACGAGGTGCTATTTTTCCATCAAACAAGGTCTAACAAGCTTTGTAGATCTGGCTTTGTGTCAGGAACCAAGGATGGTAGTATGGGAATTCTCAAGTCCCACCCATGGAGTGCCCGATGGACCTAAAGTAGCGCAAAGTGCTATAAATGAATAATGTTTGCGCTGCTTTGTGTCACTTTGCATTGTGGGACTTTACAGCAGCACAGAATGGATACATCTTTGATAAATCTGTCCTTAGAATCCTTTACTGCTCACAAATGCTTAATCAGTCCAATTCCTCTCATTTGGTATTTGGACAAATACTTTCCACTAGCGCCATACATTTTGTGCAAGGCGAACATGGGAGGCAGTTACCTGTGCACAGGTGTGTAGGGACGTGTGCATCTTGACTGCCTTTCATGCCCTGTTTCTTTATCTGGATAGCCCCCTACGTCCTGTCCTTAATGAAGGAGACAACAAGCGTTACATTTCTTATGTATTAACTTAATCATAGATTCCTAGTGCCAGACTACTTGACCAAGTGCTTCCACAGACTTTCTCGTCGGTACTCTGAAGTCCACGATGACTTGCTAATAAGCATATGTTTATTCCTGGTTCCTCTCTGCTTCTTCACCTGTTCCTTTGTTTGAGTGCAGCCTGGCTCCCGGCCACACATCTGTTTGAACTATATAATGAATTTCTGCTTCCACAGCCAACCCACCTCTGCAGCAGCTCATCCTGGGGTGCTGGGGAAAGACCAGGAGGAGGGAGTGAACAAGAACACTGTATCATCCACGATAAATTCTTCATCCATCTACAGTTATGCATATATTGATCTGTCGACTCCTGCTACACACTCTCCAGGGACATCTTTGACGCATGTTCTCGCAATTTGCAAGTCGCAAAACCGAATGTTGTATAGTGTCAATTACACTATTAGCGATTCGCAAGGGGGTCGCAAATGCCCACCTCATGATTATTCATGAGGTAGGTCGCAATTTGCGACCCCCTTGGGAATGGCGGCCCTCACAGGGATGGTGGCCTGCTGCGAACAGCAGACCACCATGTCTGTGACTGCTTTTCAATAAGGCAGCTTTTCTGTTTTTTGAAATGCAGCCCGTTTTCCTTAAAGGAAAACAAGATGCATTTCAAAAACAAAAAATGAAACGTTTTTGATTCCTTTTTTCAGAGCAGGCAGTGGTAAATGCCACCTTAACGCCACATTGCGTCAAAAAATTAACATACATGTGGAACAAGGTGGCGCTAGCGGCTTCTTAAATATTCCCTTAATTTAGTTACAACGTGACTTCCAGATTTAAAGTCGTAGAAGTATTTCAAACTGTTTTTAAGTAGCAAATGTCTTTTTATTTACAAGAAGGTATCTTTGAGTGTTTACTTCACTTCTATTGTCCATATTGGGACAAACTTAGGCTTGGGCAAATTGTCGTTACACCAAAGTAATCTTGCATAACTTCCCACATTTTGCATTACTCTTGTCATGTGAAATTACTGAAATTACTCCAATATAGCTAGCTTAATGTTTCCGAAATTCCGCGAATTACGCACACCACTAGACAAATCCCATTGACTGCTCCGGGGCAACGTAGCTTCCAGAATTAAAAAACAATATTCTACAGTTTTCCCTCTCTCAACTACCTATCACTGACTTCTGTGTTTTTTGTTAGCTGTGGTTGTCTTTTACTCTTCATAGTTTAGGCATGGAAGTGAAATCAAAACGACTTTCCTGATATTAGGTACGTAATTCTATTTCCCCTCCAAAAAAGTTAAGTAGAGCTCTGATCTCTCCTATCTGTTTTCTCTCCATTCGCGTTTTGCATTTAGTTATCTGCTCAATACAATATAATCATTCCCTAAACTTTTTCCTCAAATCCTAGTTGGCATCATACCACTGCTGACCACGCCAGACCTCCCCTCGATTACTGTTCTGTCCTGCTCTTGACAATCACCCAGTTGCTGAGCACGGGTGTTGGAACAATTGTATGACTGGGGGTGCTGATCAGGGCAACAGCACACTAACATTGTGCTGGGGGGTCTGAAACATCCTAGAATTACTGAGTGAGCCCAGGAAGCAAATGAATAAAAAACTTTACGGGCCATATTTATGAGTCCCTTGCGCCCCCATTGCATCACTTTTTAATATGTATTCGCGGCACAAACCACTGTGTCATATTTATGGGGCCACTTTGCGTGGCTTTGAATGGGCTCATAAATATGGAGTAAGGTAAGGCAGAGCAAATTGCTGTGTTGCCTTATTCTGCACTAGGGGTGTATTCCATAAGTGTTGCGTTGTGCGTTACCACACAGCATCTATGGATTTTGATGCATTCCCAGATTTACAAAACCATGTAAAGCTGGGGATGCGGCAAAACCTTACGCCTCCCTAACGGAGGCGCAACAAAATGAAATATCACTGTTTCTACTTGTTTTTCCCCTTTTTCAATATGTGCTGCATTCTACCCCTTCCTGCACAAAAACAATCCTGCATGCAATGCAGGCACCCTTGCAGTGCAGTGCCAGGGTGCCAGTGTTGGTGCTGGGCTGCCAAAACAGTGCCAGCACAGGGGGAAAGGACAGGATTGTGCCATATGCTATAAATATGGTGCATTCCTGCCCCTTCCCTGTAACTATGCACCTAAGTGGGGAAGTGTGTGTTTGTAAAACAGAAGAATATGAGGGTAGCCTAAGACATTTTTTTGCAAAAATTTGGTTCAATGGTGCATTATGGTGCAATATTCTTAAATATATGAAGTCCTTTGTATTGATTCAGAAAGGTAAACTTACGCTTTTGTGGCTAGTGCAATTAAATATTGGCTGAATATCAAGACTACATAGTTTTAAGTCTACGTATAGCCTCTTCAATCTAATACCAGACACTCCCTGGTTCCTTCTCTCACTCTTCAAGTTCCTGCTTTCTCTTTTTTGATGGTTTTATCATTTTACGCTTCCTTTGTCTTAACGCTTTATCTGTTTATCCCTCTCTTGTTCTAGGTAAATGTCTGATGCATAAAAGTAAGTGCCGGACCCCAAACATGAGTGCCTTGGCCCCCACCAACCATCGGATCAAATTGAGCACCGAATCAACCAGAGCCCGTATTTACCAGCAATGTTCAACGCTGCGTGAAAATCAGCATTGCCGTGTTGTGTGATTATTAAAAAATGATGCAGCTCTTTATTTTTGAGTCACCTGCCAATGATGGAATTTATGGCACTTAGAGGCATTTTTAGAAGAAAGTGGCACATCAGACCCGATGCGCCACTTTTCTTGTGTCACCTCTACCCCACCTAATGATATAATGGTTGTGCCGTATTTACAATACGGCGCACCATGGCCGTCGTTAGGACTATAGAGTCAAATACTTTGACACTATTGTGGCGCTTTGCTTCACTAGCATCAAAAATTGTGATGCTACTGCAGCAAAGTACAGGGAGGCACGTTGATTACAATGGGTAAAATGTCGCAGTAAAATGTTGTAAATTTCACTGCAGCATTTTTTCAGGCCTCCCTGCATGGGAATGCCCCTCTTGCATACAATATGCTTGGTACAGGTATAATGTGCTGCACGGGTTTCCTGAGTGGCGCAATGCAAGCATTGCAGCACTTTGTAAATACAGGGCGGGAGAAGGGCCTCCTTAACGCTGTTTAGCATAAAACAAATGACACTAGGGCAGCGCAAGGTGGCACCACGGGCTTATAAATATGCCCCTTAGACTAAAAAAGCTATGACGCAAAGGCGACCCAGGAGTATCTTATTCTAGTACAAAGTTTCAATGCAAGCACAACCTTCCAAGAGTAAGGCAAGCACAATGTCTAATTTTGTGGTAGTTACACTTCTTACGAGCAGGAATATCACATGCTATTCCACTTGCCCCTTTTTTGCTCCAGGATCCATTTTGTATTAGGAATTCATGCGAAGCCAGTTCATGCTACTTTAGAAGATCTGACTTCACCTGAACGCCTACGAATGTTTACTTTTTCCTTCCTCCCTGTTAAGTATCTTTGCACAGATAATTAGAGGGGTTGGCCATCCGCGACACAAAGTCATTTTGTGTTGCACCTGATCCAACTTTTCATAGCAAAATATATGCTGCACTAGAGAGTTGATTGGGTCCGTCTTTGTGCACCACTCTGTGCAGGAGCACACATGTCGTATATTAGCAAAGCTAATATATTTTCTGTACGTGGACGTTTTCACCGTACTTGTCTGTAAAATATTCAAGGCCAGACACAGTTCCATGTCACTGACAACAGATACAGTCTATGTTCCTGCCAGTCAAACGATTTGTCAGATCCCACATCCGACTGTCTCCTGAAATTGGTTTTATAGCAGAGGACTGGCTGGTTTCTCTGATAGCCAAGGGCAGACCCAGAGGCAGTGACTATTGTAACCCAATAATCTTAGATATAATGGACTCTATCTCAGGGGGAATCCTTCCACTGTAGAATGGTGTAAAAGCATTAAAGAGCTCTGATGAGAGGCCTTGAAAAATTTAGTAGCCAAGCAGGAATTAAAATCTATTATGATCTCTGAGATTCTGGCAGGGGCGGTGACCCACTTGCAGAAGTTTGATGTGCTATTGGACAAGCTGAGAAGTGGAGCTTCCATAAAGCAAACTGAAGCAGAAGCCCACAAGTTCTGTTACCAAATGACTGTGAAATGCCTGAAAATCACCTTTTTGTAGTATAGGTAGCTCTCCTGGTGGGAGGATTATATTTTGCTTGGAGAGCTGGAAATCTAAAGCGAATGAAGCATGCAAGCGATAACATCATTTTGATCACATCTGAGCTTTTCTGTTGCTCTGCAATTTATAAGGGTTCATTACCAAAGGACAATGTAGCACCTGGACCTGTCCATATATTCTGAGTCCTAAAATTGCATTAATGTGTGGAGCATTCGCAGAACATGTGCCCACGACTTCTACCCACCCAAATATCTATGATTTCCATAATACAGGTGCAGTACTGATGGCACCTAAAGGGTTATGGTGGTAAGGAAGAAGAGTCCCTCCCTCTGAAAGACTTGCATGCCTGCAGCCAGTCCCATGACAGAGCAGTGTCTCTGATAAGCTAGTACTTACAAGCCAAGTTGGTATCTGTCACAAGCCAGACTTAATTTCAGGGCACGCAGACCAAAGGCAGATTAAGTTCCATGCTCGCTGTGCCGAAGGCTTCAATCTACACCTCACTGATGAGGACCAATTGGGCTTAAAATGGTCCGGGTTGCTTGGGTTCCCTTTCAGGTGTGAATATGGTAGGTCCCTTTCTGGAGCTGTAGAGAGGAAAGCTGAGCTTTTTGGATGTGTAAGGGGACAGCAAGTGGCTTTGTGGCCAGAGCTACTCTCTTTGGAACTGGGGAACCAGGTTCGACTCTCGCTGTTGGCTCAATATGCTGTGATTCTGGGCAAATCACTCAAATCTCCTGTGCCTAAAAATGTATCTGACCTGTGTAATGTAACTGGTGCTCATGTCAAGCACTCCTTCCCGAACATTACCACTTTGGCCTTGTCCTTGTTAAGTTTGACCCAGGTTGCCACTTTGGTCATGCATGAGTTAAAATTGTTTCTGGTGTGGGTATTTTGTCTGAAAGGGGCAACATTAGTTATGTGTCATTGGTGTACGTGATTATGTCGATGTTGTGTGCATGGATAATGTCTGCCAGTGGTGTGGAGCAGAGTCGGTTATCTTCCAGGATAACCCTCCCCATTCTAAGGACACCATCGCCATGGGATGGACCTTAGCTTGATTGTCAGCAGTGAGGACAGCATATGTCTCTCCAGGAAGATACTGGTCTGAGGACACTAGTTGCTCTGTCACCTGGGCACCAGTATCTCTCAGTGCTTTAACTTGGATCCCATTTATATGAAGCTGCTGTCAGTACTTCTCCCGACTATGGGACCAGACAGCCAGGACAGCTACATCTACCCCACCCTCTGAGACTAAAGTTACCTCAGTAGGCTCACTGACTTGGTCAGGGCCAACTTGGAATCTCATACGGAGTCTTACCACTGCATTTACTGCAGGTGCACTAGAGGCATTCTTTTGTCAGCACAATTAAGGTCTCCAGCCAGGTGTCCATGAGCTTTACAGTAATGGCACAAAGCCTTCTTGGGATCCCAAATTTTCCCACTGTACCCACACTTTGGCTGGGAAGAGTCTTGGGGCCCACCCTCTTGTACAGGTTTTGGGGGGCTTTAGAAGTCTCCTTGTTGTTGTCAGTGTTTGGGTTACCCTCTTTCTCTTGTGCCCCACCCCCACCAGTGGAAGTTTTGGTCACCCTTGTTCTGACCCAGTGGTCTGCCATCTTCACCAATTCTTGAGGAGAAAGTGGACCTAGGTCTACCAGGAACTGGTGCAACTTTTCTTGAACATAAATGCTCAGCAGATGCTCTTTCATCATTAGATTGTAAAGCCCCTCATAATCATGCATATTGTTACCTTTTAACCAGCCTCCCACAGTTTTCATCGAGAAGTCCACAAAATCCACCCAGGACTGACTCTGAGTTTTTCGAGTCTCCCTGAATTTGATTCTGTAACCCTCAGGGGTCAATACAAATCCCTCAATTAGGGTAGCCTTCATTACTTCATATGAGGTTGCATCTGCCTCATTCGGTGTGGAGTCTATCCCTACACTTTCCTGAAAACAGTTGCCTAAAGGAGAGTTCCCCAATGATGTCATCACCTTCCTCATATTTGGGAACAATCCCTTTGGGGATTTTAGGGTCATAGTTTTGTACTCTATCCCTATTTATGATATTGCTGCCACAGTTCATGGGTGCCAATCCCATCTTTGCTCCTTCCATCTCTTTAGTTAAGATCCTGTGTTCCAGGTCCAGTCTCTTAGCTAACCTCCCTAAGAGGGCATCTTCTCCAGAGATCCTATCTTTGGATCTTGATGAACCTGAACCACCCCCACTAGAGGAAGGTGTCCTAGACACCTGGGGCACATGTACCTCTACTTCAAGTTGAGGAGGATCCCTTTCTTCTCCTTCACCTGAGTTGTTCTGATCCTAAGCCAGAACATACTGTGCCAGAAAGTCCTAGAGTTGTGCACTGGTAGGGTTTGAGACTTTTTTGATCATTTTTACTTTACAGAGGACACTCAGGTTTCTGTGTGAAAGCTGAAGGTAAGGGGCGAGGTTGAGAGCCACAGCCCTGTACTCTGAGGTACTGATTAATTTACAAATAGTGGGAACCTTTTTGAGCTAGAGAAAAAAAAAAACGAACACAAGGTTTTGCAGTCCTAACTGAAGTATGTTTTCAAGTTTTTACTGTTAAGCTACAGGGACCAAACCAGGGCCCTAACAGTTACTTTTAGAAATGTAGAACAATGCCCAATTCAAAATGCAATTTAACGAAAGTCAATTTTTGGATCTACTTGTGTAGTTACTTATTGACCAAGTAGTATCAGCAAATGCAAAATCGCAGACATTTTTTCAACAATATAGGAAGCTGGCTCTTTATATACTGTACTAAAATGAAGTACACTGTGCAGAGAGCCAGTGGATCCCCAAAGATGTGTAGAGGCAGAAATTGATAGGTCTAGAACTCTACTTGTGGTAGTGTTGGCAAGCAGCTCGGCTTATCCAGGAGTCGTGTTAAGCATTTGTTGAACTCACAGAGGCAATAAATGAGACACACACACAAAGAATAAATCCGAGACCAATTTAGAAAAATAACAGTTGCTTTTACATATGCTTTGAACCAAAGAACTTTGTTATAAGGTAAGAAGTTTTTAAATTAAAAATACTTTGCTGTTTCAAAAATCGACACTCTGCAATTTTCATAGTTCTACAATGTTACCCTATAGGTGGAAACGAATGATGCAATTTCGCAGGTAAGTACATGACTTATGGTCCCAGTCTTCAGAGATTTAGGCTAGCACCAGGCAAGGTTCAGGTTGGAACCAAGGGTGCACCTGCAGGCGTGCGGGGGAGGCTAGGTGCAGAGGTCAAGGTAGGAGTCGCTGCCCAATGTTAGTGAATGGAGGCTGGAGGGGGTAGTTGACACTCTGCTCACAGGTAAGTACCAGGGGTGGCAGAGGTTGGTCTTTGGGGGTTGAGGTAAGCCTGGGGAGGGCACAAGTCAGCACCAAACTTACATCCCCAGAGGCACTGGGGCGGCCGGGTGCAGAGGGCCAACACTGCGTCGGGCGTGCAATGCTATCCAATGGAGCCAGGGGGTATCTGCTGATGCACTGCTCACAGGTGAGTAAAGCGGGGTCAGGGATTGGTCTCTTTGAGCTGAGGTAAGTACAAGGGGGGCCACAAGGCTGCACCAAACTTACACCCTCAGCGGCACAGGGGCGGCCGGGTGCAGGGTGCCAACACAGAGTCGGGTGCCCAATATATTTCAATGGAGGAGATGGCTTCCAGAAAGGGGCTGCAGGCTCTGGCCAGGAGGCCAGTAGAGGTCTACCCACAGTACCCAGGTAAGTGGAAATGCCAGAGGCCAAAGGGACACAGACGGTCCAGCTCCCCAAGGCCCAGGGGCTCTGGGTGCAGGGGTGTCTTTAGGCGTTGGAATCAGCTTACCAGGCAGGCTGCGGTCGAGGTGAGACCTCGGATTTAGGCTGTAGGCATCACTGGGGAGTCCAGTAGGAGTCAGCCCACGGTGGACTATTGGTCAGAAGTGCCGGGGAACCTTCACTGGATGGGTGGGCTACGTGGACTCCGCCAGGGTGTAGGAAAGTACCATCTTGCCTGGCATGTTACCCCCATATTTCACTGTATGTATGTTGTTTTAGTCCTTGTGTCACTGGGACCCTGCCAGGCAGGGCCCCAGTGCTCACAGTATGGGCCCTGTATGTGTCCCCTGTGTGATGCCTAACTGTCTCACCGAGGCTCTGCTAACCAGAACCTCAGTGGTTATGCTCTCTCTGCTTTCCAAATTTGTCACTAACAGGCTAGTGACTAAATTTACCAATTCACATGGCATACTGGTACACCCATATAATTCCCTGGTATATGGTACTGAGGTACCCAGGGTATTGGGGTTCCAGGAGATCCCTATGGGCTGCAGCATTTCTTTTGCCACCCATTGGGAGCTCTGACAATTCTTACACAGGCCTGCCACTGCACTGCATGTTATTTCACAGCCATTTACCACTGCACATAAGTAACTTATAAGTCACCTATATGTCTAACCTTCACCTGGTGAAAGTTGGGTGTAAAGTTACTTAGTGTGTGGGCACCCTGGCACTAGCCAAGGTGCCCCCACATTGTTCAGGGCAAATTCCCCGGACTTTGTGAGTGCGGGGACACCATTACACGTGTGCACTATACATAGGTCACTACCTATGTATAGCGTCACAATGGTAACTCCGAACATGGCCATGTAACATGTCTAAGATCATGGAATTGTCCCCCCAATACCATTCTGGTATTGGGGGGACAATTCCATGACCCCCCAGGTCTCTAGCACAGAACCCGGGTTCTGCCAAACTGCCTTTCCGGGGTCTCCACTGCAGCTGCTGCTGCCAACCCCTCAGACAGGTTTCTGCCCTCCTGGGGTCCAGGCAGCCCTGGCCCAGGAAGGCAGAATAAAGGATTTCCTCTGAGAGAGGGTGTTACACCCTCTCCCTTTGGAAATAGTTGTGAAGGGCTGGGTAGGAGTAGCCTCCCCCAGCTTCCTGAAATGCTTTGATGGGCACAGATGGTGCCCATCTCTGCATAAGCCAGTCTACACCGGTTCAGGGATCCCCCAGCCCTGCTCTGGCGTGAACCTAGACAAAGGAAAGGGGAGTGACCACTCCCCTGACCAGTACCTCCCAGGGGAGGTGCCCAGAGCTCCTCCAGTGTGTCCCAGACCTCTGCCTTCTTGGAAACAGAGGTGCTGGGGGCACACTGGACTGCTCTGAGTGGCCAGTGCCAGCAGGTGACGTCAGAGGCTCCGTCTGATAGGCTCTTACCTCTCTTGGTAGCCAATCTTCCTAACTTGGTAGCCAAACGTCCATTTCTGGCTATTTAGGGTCTCTGCTATGGGGAATTCTTCAGATAACAAATGCAAGAGCTCACCAGAGTTCCTCTGCATCTCGCTCTTCACCTTCTACCAAGGATCGACCGCGGACTGCTCTAGGACGCCTGCAAAAATGCAACAAAGTAGCAAGACGACTACCAGCAACATTGTAGCACCTAATCCTGCCGGCTTTCTCGACTGTTTCCAGGTGGTGCATGCTCTGGAGGTAGCCTGCCTTCACCCTGCACCAGAAGCTCTGAAGATATCTCCCCTGGGTCGACGGAATCTTCCCCCTGCTAACGCAGGCACCAAAAGACCACATCACTGGTCCTCTGGGTCCCCTCTCATCCTGACGAGTGTTGTCTCTGGAACACAGCAACTCTGTCCAAGTGACTCCCACAGTCCAGTGACTCTTCAGTCCAAGTTTGGTGGAGGCTAGACTGCAAAGCTGTGTACTGTGTGATTTGCAGCTGCTCCGGCTCCTGTGCACTCTTCCAGGATTTCCTTCGTGCACAGCCTAGCCTGGGTCCCCAGCACTCCATCCTGCAGTGCACAACCTTCTGAGTTGTCCTCCGACGTCGTGGGACCCCCTTTTGTAACTTCACATGGACTCCGGTTCACTCTTCTTCTAAGTGCCTGTTGGGGTACTTCTGTGGGTGCTGCCTGCTTTTGTGAGGGCTTTCTGAGTTGCTGAGTGCCCCCTCTGTCTCCTCCTCCAAAAGGCAACATCCTGGTCCTTCCTGGTCCTCCGCAGCACCCAAAAACCTCTACCACGACCCTTGCAGCTAGCAAGGCTTGTTTGCGGTATTTCTGCGTAGGAACACCTCTGCAAGCTTCAACGCGACGTGGGACATCTGTCTTCCAAAGGAGAAGTTCCTAGTCCTCTTCTTTCTTGCAGAACACCAAGATTCTTCCATCCGGAGGCAGCTTCCTTGCACCATCATCCGGGGTTTCCTAGGCTCCTGCCCCCCCCGGACACTGTGGCGACTATTGGACTTGGTCCCCTTGCCTTGCAGGTCCTCAGGTCCAGAAATCCGTTGTCAGTGCACTGCTGGTGTTTGTTCTTCCTGCAGAATCCCCCTATCACGACGATTGTGCTCTCTGGGGGTAGTAGGTGCAATTTACTCCTACTTTTCAGGGTCTTGGGGTGGGGTATTTTGATAACCCTCACTGTTTTTTTACAGTCCCAGCGACCCTCTACAAGCTCACATAGGTCTGGGGTCCAATCGTGATTCGCATTCCACTTTTGGAGTATATGGTTTGTGTTGCCCCTATACCTATGCTTGCCTATTGCAACCTATTGTAATTCTACACTGTTTGCATTACTTTTCTTGCTCTAACTTACCTAATTTTGGTTTGTGTACATATAACTTGTGTATAGTACTTACCTTCTTACTGAGGGTACTCACTGAGATACTTTTAGCATATTGTCATAAAAATAAAGGGCCATATTTATACTTTTTGACGCACAACTGCGCCAACGCAGTTGTGCGTCAAAAATGTTAACGCCGGCTAACGCCATTCCAAAGCACCATGCGGGCGCCTTATTTATGGAATGACGTTAGCCAGCGGAGCTGACTGGTGTGCGTAAAAAAAAATGACCCACACCAGGCAGCGCCGGCGTAGGGGAAAATGGAGCTTGGGCGTCAAAAAATGGGGCAAGTCGGTCTGAGGCAAAAAATCTGCCTCAACCCGAGTTGCGCCATTTTTTTTTACTCCCACCCTCCATTGACATGACTCCTGTCTTAGCAAAGACAGGAGTCATGCCCCCTTGCCCAATGGCCATGCCCAGGGGACTTCTGTCCCCTGGGCATGGCCATTGGGCATAGTGGCATGTAGGGGGGCACAAATCAGGCCCCCCTATGCCACAATAAAATTTAGAAAAAATACTTACCTGAACTTACCTTAAGTTCCCTGGGATGGGTCCCTCCATACTTGGGCGTCCTCCTGGGGTGGGCAAGGGTGGCAGGGGGTGTCCCTGGGGGCATGGGAGGGCACCTCTGGGCTCCTTCCGAGCCCACAGGTCCCTTAACGCCTGCCCTGACCAGGCGTTAAGAAATGACGCAAAAGCGGCTGGACGTCATTTATTTTTACCCGCCCACTCCCGTGCGCCATTTTTGCACGGGAGTTTAAATAAGGCGCACATGCCTTGGAGTAATTTTTTAGACGGGACCGCCTACCTTGCATATCATTAACGCAAGGTAGGTGTCCACGCTAAAAAATTACGCAAACTCCAAGATCTTTGGCGCTAGACGGGTCTAACGCCAAAGTATAAATATGGAGTTAGCTTTGCGTCGGATTTGCGTAAAAAAAAACAACGCAATTCCGGCGCAAACAGAGTATAAATATGCCCCAAAGTACCTTTATTTTTAGTAACTCTGTGTATTGTGTTTTCTTATGATATTGTGCATATGATATAAGTGGTATAGTAGGAGCTTTGCATGTCTCCTAGTTCAGCCTAAGCTGCTTTGCCATAGCTACCTTCTATCAGCCTAAGCTGCTAGAAACACCTCTTCTACACTAATAAGGGATAACCGGACCTGGCACAAGGTGTAAGTACCTCTGGTACCCACTACAAGCCAGGCCAGCCTCCTACATTGGTTGTGCAGCGGTGGGATAAGTACTTGTAACTACTTACCACTTTGTCATTTTTTCATAAGAGAATCATATACCAAACAGTTCAGTGTATGTATACTTAACCAAAAAAGTTTACTTTTCTTCTCTAAAACTTTGTACAAAGTTCTGAAAAGTTTCCTAAAACTTCTAAAGGTTTTCTAAAAGTTAGAAAAAGTTTTTTTTCTCTGTGCTCTAAAATGTTCTGAAACTTTTTCTTTCCTCTCCCTATCTCTAAACCTTTTGCTATCATGTCTGTGGTAGACTCTGCTCCCAAAACTGTCAATGCTACTTATGACATTTAGAATTACAAGAGCTTAAGAACTCTCTGCTTAGATAGAGGTTTAGTTATAGGAAAGAACCCTACAAAAGAGTTTCTGTTTAACATGCTTATGGTGGATGACCAGAACCAGTCTGGCCCATCCAATGAGAGGTTAGTATAAGCTTCCCAGTCTGATTCAGAGGAACCCCTTGAGGAAGCTGGGGAGGGTTCTGATAAGGGTCTGCCCCCAAGCAGGACACCTAGTGATGTTGGTAGTAATGGAGGGTCCCATCACAGTAGGGCATCCTTTATTCCTAGAGGCCAGGTTAACAGGGTCCAGACAGAAAGGGACAGGTCCCCCTCTGAAGTTTCCAATTTGTCATCTGTGTCAAAGCATTCCCAACCCACCCACCCTGATGATAACTTGTTAGAAAGGGAACTCAAAAAGTTGAGGGTTGAAGAGACCAGACTGAAGCTTAAACAGCAACAGCTGGCCTTAGACAGGGAATCCCTAGACATTGAGAAGGAAAGAAAGAGGTTGGGGTTAGGACCCCATGGTGGCAGCAGCAGTATTCCTGATAGTAATCCTGTTAGAGATCATGATTCCAGGAATCTGCACAAGATAGTCCCCCCTTACAAGGAGGGGGATGACATCAACAAGTGGTTTGCTGCACTTGAGAGGGCCTGTATGGTACAGTTGGTCTCTCAAAGGCAGTGGGCTGCTATTTTGTGGCTATCTTTCACTGGAAAGGGTAGGGATAGGCTCCTTACTGTTAGAGAAAGTGAAGCTAACAATTACACAGTATTGAAGGATGCACTCTTGGATGGATTTGGCTTAACCACTGAACAATACAAGATTAAGTTCAGAGACACCAGAAAAGAGTCCTCTCAAGACTGGACAGATTGTGTGGACTGTTCAGTGAAGGCCTTGGAAGGGTGGTTACATGGCAGTAAGGTATCTGACTATGAAAGCCTGTATATTCTTATTCTGAGAGAGCATATTCTGAATAACTGTGTGTCTGACTTGTTGCACCAATACCTAGTGGACTCGGATCTGACCTCTCCCCAAGAATTGGGAAAGAAGGCAGACAAGTGGGTCAGAACAAGGGTGAACAGAAAAGTTCATACAGGGGGTGACAAGGATGGCAAGAAGAAGGATGGTAAGTCTTCTGACAAGGGTGGGGACAAAGGTAAAAATACTGAGTCTTCATCAGGCCCACAAAAATCCTCTGGGGGTGGTGGGTCCAAATCCTCTTCTAATAATCAACCTAAAAAGCCTTGGTGCTATTTGTGTAAAGTCAAAGGCAATTGGGCAACTGATTCCAGTTGTCCAAAGAAAAACACCAAACCTCCCACTACCACAACCCCTGCTGCAAATTCTAGTGCCCCTAGTAATAGCAGTGGTGGTGGGAAACCTACAAATAGCCAATCCAAGGGCGTAGCTGGGCTCACTATTGGCAATGTAGTTGGGGTTGGTCTTGTTAGGGAGACCACAGAGGCTGTTTTAGTCTCTGAAGGTGCCATTGATTTGGCCACTCACAGTAAAGCCAGCCAACAGATAAAGAGAGGTTTAATAAAAAAAAAACTCTTTGTTAACGCCAGACCTAATTAGGGACCCAATCTGTAAAGAAGGTCACAAAAGTGCACCACTGGTATATGTCTTTGAATTAGTGGCTTTTATGGATTCACAAGAACTTACAGAAGTAGACCAGGAAATCGTACTCCTCGAAAATATTTGTGAACTGTATATTTGCATGAGCAAATATGCATGTGTAGATATGATCATGTGAAAATCTATTGAGCGCTTACAAGTTCACTTTCCCTCCAACTATTTTTTCCCAACCCTGGAAGAACTTCTACCCCTGTCAGGATGAAATTGCCAACCTTTCTCATTCGAGAAAAGATTAGAGAAAAGCTGGTGAAAATCCTTAAAACATGGAAGTTAGTAGGTTTGCAGACTCGAAGGCATTCCAGCCCTGGAACTATTGCTTACTGCTTCCTCCAGCACAAGGATGTAGATCTGTGAAAAGGTGGCAAAAAAAAAGAAATTGCTATAGTAGGGATTGAAATTGCAAGTATTGAAGCCCTACTATAGTAGTAGCCCTGGCATAATCAGAAAGAGATTGCTGCCATAATTTGTCACCACACTACATGGCACCGAAGGGACAAGTAGATTTTTTTACTGGACAAGTAGATTTAAGAAGCAACCCGTCCCATGGACAAGTAGATATTTTATTAGATTCCACAACCCTGAGATGGCCTTTCCAGGTTCTCCCATTTAGACAGTGAGGCCTACCAAAAGGGAAATTAGTGCTCATCCCCTTTCGTCTGAGGGGGAAGGGTAATGTTGTAAAGTGCCCTTTTTGGATGTCACCCCGACTTTTTTTGCTGCTTGATACTGTTGTGTTTGATCTGAAAGTGTATGAGGCCAGCTAATCAGACCCCAGTGCCAGTGCTCATTCCCTTAAATTGTACTGTGGACTTTACCTCCCCTGTAAGGCCCAAGAAAATGTACTATTGGTACCCAGGGCAGAATAGTAAAGGGGTCACCACCCTGCTTGAACCGAGTAAGCCTACAGAGCTGCCATGATAGCCTGCGTGAGCAGCTTGCCTCCACGAGTTCAACACTACTCACACCAGGTGCAAGCAGAGTCCCCCCATAGCGCAGGTCTGTCACCCCTAAGGCAGGTCTCCTATAGCCCAGGAGGCAGGGTGCATTGTGTTATGAGTGTAGGCATATATGTGCAAGTATATATGACTCTGTGATATCATTTAAAACGTAATGCTACCGCAAGTGACCAGAGGCCCATAGGATAACAGGGACCATAGGATAACGTGGCCTGGCACCCGGGCAAACCCCAAATGTCCATTTCCATGATGGCTCAATCGAATTCCCGATGTTTGGTGTCAAATATCATGCTTTTGACCCTGAACACAATCCTAGTGCCCATGTTTACCTAGCATGTACCCAGGTGGCATCCTCAGAGGATGACTTCTGCGTTGCCAGCTTCCTCCTTCCTTGGAGGGCTTCCCCTAGTGTTTGCCAACAACACAAGATTCTTCCCTCCTGCTGGTTGTGCTAGCACTTCCTCAGGACAGAGGCAAGGGCCTGTGCAGGAAGGAAGTCATACCTTCTCCCTCCCAGGAGGACTAGGGTTTACAGTAATCACCACTCTTGATATGTAATCTCTTGTCCTCCACTTGAGGACAAAGCCCTTCCCTCCCTTGTTGAAGCAGGAAAATAAGGTATTCAGGAGGGTGTACATCCCCAAAAGGCTAGCCACAACTCTAGTGTAGGCTAGGAGGTCTGTACAGCCAAGGACTGGTTCTGCCATGTTGGAAGACCCTGAAATAGAGCATTCTGGGTAGCACAGTGACGTACACCCATAGGATGAAGTCTCTTCAGGGGTAGGCTAGCCGCAGGGACCAGTAGCCCATTGGCCACTGTCCCTCACGCCCTTAACACTCCCTAAACTAGGATTTAAGCCACTCCTCTAGCACCAGAACCTCATTTCTGACCTTGAATCCGATAAGAGGCTCAAGGAAGACACCACCAACAAGAGGACTTTAGACTCTGCCACAGCGCAAAGAGAGGACCAGCAACTGCTGTTGCAAATCTCAAGGTGAGGGGCGGGCAGGGGTGGAGGTAGAGCGGGGGGAAATAAAATAATAATAGATATATTTTTTTAAACTGTTCCGATGCTGCCTGCCACATCGCTTCTCTGCTCTTTTGGTGTCCCAGCAGTCCCTGGGATACCACCACAGGCACTCCCATGCAATCCTGGTGCTGCTCTCATGCTATGCCTAGTATGACAGCAGCATCAAGATTGGTCTGAGTGGCTTGGTCTGCCGCTCAGACAGTGCACTGGCTTCTGTGCAGTTTCTCCAACCCAACTGTGCAACACAGCCAGGTTGGAGAAACCTAAGTGCGCATGTCAGTTTGGCCAGCTTAAGATGGCTGGCCAAACTGGCATGCACACTTAGTGCACTCCACTCTTCCTCCCCTCTCCGCACTCCCATGGCCCAGGCCCGTCTCTTCCTTCACATGCTGGCTGAGCCAGCAGCTGAAAATTAAAACAATAATCACATATTGTTTTATTTTTCAGCTGCCGGCTCAGCCAGTGGGGCGATGCTCCTTCGCCATTACAAAGGAGCCGCCCCTGGAGAGGACACTTAGGTGCCCTAACGGGACCATCTACTCAAACTGTGCGAACATCTTAGGTCCATGGCACAGATTCATTCCTCCCGGCAAGTGGGACTCCAATGGATGCCAGAAACCAAAACAGACTCCCCTGGAATGGTGAAACCAGTACCATGCAGCCTGCAGACGAATCAGCAAGCTTTGTGACAAGTATTGTTACCTGCTGGGCCTGTCGAGAGAGAGACCAAAGAGAGGTGGTGTCCTGCAAACCCAGAGTGGTAGTTAAGCCTTCAGTAAGTTTTAAGCTGCTACTCGACTCGTGTCATCCCCCAGTCGCCGAGGTAACCGTGGACTACATTTGCCACAGCCAAGGCTTGGTGATTACCAGTCGGGTGATCGACCCCTTAGGTGAGATCCCCACCCCAAAAGCACCTCACAGCGACAGCGACCGATGTCGGCAACGACCCTTCTGCTGTGCCCCTGCATCCTGAAGACGGTGTTGTTGAGCATGTGGCAAAGCATCTTTGGCACAACCTGCCCTGGTGATTGACAGCTGGCAGGTATCCCTGCACACGGATCCACCGAGCAAGGAAGAAGAAATCCATCTGTTGGTCCTAGGACCCCACAGGCCTCTACTCTCTGAGGGTAGAGTGTAACTCCATCACCAAGTGTGGTTTTGCCAAGTGCTGCAAGTTTGACAGTGCCTCCGGATCCCGTCAGCACCAAGGGCAGCCAAAGCACCTCTGCACCCGGACTCCCTTGGCAAGGTAACAAAACACTGTCTGTTGAGACTTGGTCTAGGGACCCGCAAGACCTTAACCCCAGGTGGGTTCCATGGAACTCACCCCACAAGTGACTGATTGCATACTGTGTTCTCCCATTGACTACAACGATAGAGTTTGACAGCTCTGCAAAGTACTGATTTATTTAATACTCTAAAATCGATAACTCCGGTTATCTGTAACATATTGTTAGAAATGGGGTTTCTGGTTGGCTAGGGTATGCACCTCAGCCAGGCAGAACTTACCCACTCTAGTCAGGGCAAGGGAGTTACACGTCCAAGAAAACCCCTGCTCACCCCCTTGGTAGCTTGGCACGAGCAGTCAGGCTTAACCCGGAGGCAATGTGTAAAGCGTTTACACAACACACACACACATGTGACGCAATATCCCCACCACAAAGGAAACACAACACCAGATTATATGAAAATATACTGTATTGTACACAACGCAATTATCAGACCAAACATCACATATCAGTACTATCCTGCTACCTTAGCAGTTGTCAGAACGTTACACATTAGTTACTCTGCAAATTAGCAGTAGTCACACATAACACACAGGTTACTCAGTATTCTGCAACATAAGCAGTAGTCAGGAAACACGTTATCACATTAGAACACTTGTCATAAGAATATCATAAAACGCCCATAGTAGGAACATTCGAAAAAATATGGCAAGTTAGGGAAACATATTAGCAAGTCATGCCCATAAAAGGAACATTTGCATATGCCTATGAAACACCATCAAAAACAGGTAGGCAACATATAAATCAGACGAAGTCTCTAGTAAGAACTTATGTTCTATATATTGTTCCTTTAACAGTACCTGGCTTGATGAAGGCACCTCCAGTGCCTAGAAGATGAACAATGGGGCCCCCGGCGCTCCTATGCGCAAAATGGGGGCCCCTGACATCCTTTTGAGGAGAAGAGGGCGGCACGCACCTCCTCTAGACCATTGACGGGACCCTCCGGGGACCGTGATTACTGGGGGCCATCCAGGAAGCGCTTTTCAAAGGCCATACATATATACTTACATGAAACAGGTGCCTTGAAGTGCCTGAGGGCACAGAAGAGTGCTCTCTCAGCGCAAAGGGGATATCAAGGCAGCACTCCTCGTGCAGGGAAAAGTTACAGGGGTCAGGGGCCACGGCACCCTGCCCCTGGGAACAATGAAGCAGGAAGGAGCACAAGGCTGGTGGGTCCAGCTACAGGCCAGCACAAGGGGTGCAGATGATGGCAGTTCCTCCTAGTGACTAGGCAGGTAACAGGTTAGCACAGCAGCAGCAGTCCAAGGCGGTTTCCTGGTGAGTCCATTCAGCAGCATCTTGTGTCCAGGTTCACTTTCCAAGAGTGTTCAAATTGTGGGGGAAATTCCCCTGTACTTATAGACAGTTCTTACAGTGTTTTACAATGGTAGGGAGAGGAGGTTCCAGCCAGTTACAACTGGTTCTGGGACTGCCCCCTCCCTCCTTTCAGCACAGGCTCCAAACATCAGTGGGGGGTTAACGACCCTATTGTGTGAGGCCAGGGCACAGCCTTTACAAATGTAGGTGTGCCCCGCCTCTCCCTTCTCTCAGCCCAGGAAGACTATTCAGTATGCAGATGCACCTCAGTGACACCTCCACCCTCCCTGTGTACAGGCTGTCTGAAAAGTATGCACAAAGCCCCAACTTTCACTCTGTCCAGACGTGGATTGGAGTCAAGCTGCAAAACACCAGAGTCATATGCACAGATAAATGCACACTTTCTAGAAGTGGCATTTCTGTGATAGTAATAAAAAATACACCCACACCAGTAAGCAGCATTTATTAGCACCATCACAACCATACCAAACACGCCTACGCTACCCCTCATAAATCAGACAATACCCCTTACACATAAGGCAGGGCATTTCTAATGCAATCCTATGAGAAGGCAGCATCCACAGCAGTGAGACACCAAGTTAGGCTGTTTGTCACTACCAGGACAGGCCATGCAATATGGCACATGTCCTGCCTTTCTACATACATGGCACCCTGCCCATAAGGCTAGCTAGGGCGTACCTTAGGGGTGACTTACATGTAGTAAAAGGGGAGTTCTGGGCCTGGCAAGTAAATTTAGATGCCAGGTCCCTGTGGCAGAAAACTGCGCACACAGGCCCTGCGCTAGCAGGCCTGAGACAGGTTTGAAAGTCTACTTCAGTGGGTGGCGCAAGCAGCGCTGCAGGCCCACTAGTAGTATTTAATTTACAGGCCCTGTGTATAGAGATACCACTGTATAAGGGACTTATAGGTAAATTAAATATGCCAATTGGGTATAAGCCAATCCTACCAACTTTAGATGGGAGAGCACCTGCACTTCAGCAGTGATAAAGTGCTCAGAGTCCTAGAGCCAACAGCGAGAGGTCAGAAAAACCAGGAGGAAGGAGGCAAAACGACTGGGGATGACCCTGCATAAGGCAAAAAGTCCAACACATATTGACTTTGTTTTGGTGTCTAAATTAATATAAATATTTGCTTTACTTTTATAACTTGGTGTCGGATTCCTTTTGAGTCGTGTTAATTACTTATTGTCCATGTTGGTGCTGTGAAATGCTTACCACATGTTCCTCTAAGTAGCCTGACTGCTCTTTACCACTCTACCAAGGCTGAGCTAAGGTTTACTGGTGTGATTCCAAGGTCTACTTCTGGGTAAAGTGCTCGTATTACATGGTAAGGCCCTCATAGCACATAATACTGCCACCCTGCTATACTGCCCATAACACAGACGTCCTTGCAGTATGGTGCAGGGATGCCTGTGTTGGCTCTAGGCAGCACATAGTGCACCAGTGCAAGTGGCGAACAGAAATGCTCCAAAGTTTGTAAATATGTAACATTTCTACTCTCTCCTTTTCATGCAACATAGCACAGCAAGTTTCCTTACTGCACCATGCTGCGTAAAATATTTGTAACTGAGCCCCCAAATTATGAAAAACAAGACAGGGCTGTAAAAGCGACTTGCAACCTCCAAGGTGTGGCACGCATTGATGTGCACAACACTAGTACCAGGAAACCTCCTTTGTGGTCTTGGATTGGCCCAGTTGCAGCCTGCTGTGTCTCGCTCGTTAATGAAGCCTTGCACATGAATGGGAAGCATGACTGCAGGAGTTGCAAGATTTACTTCTGCTCGCCTAGCAAAGCACTAAGTATAAAAGAATTTAAACATTTATCCATTTCGAATCTTAAATATTATAGTCCTGACTTTCCTTGCTGACAGGAAATGAAACAGTAGGAGGAGAGGGAGGGAGAAGCCTTATGTCTATGGAAATCATAAACAAAGAAAGGAGACTTAACATTGAAGGTGCGTTTTTTGGGGGGGGTTTTATATAGCACGAACTTGACCCGAGCACCAGTTACGTTATACAAGGACACATTCATTTTTGGTAGGCACGGTGATATTAAGGGCTAGATGTATCATTGTTCCATTTTTGCATTTCCTAAATAGCGAATTTTAGGTAATCGTTATTTAGGAAATGCAAAATGGAATGTCACAAAATAGCGATTCCTACAGAGTCAAAATCGCTATTAAAGAACCGCTATTAAGGCCCATAAGTGCGAATGGTTTTGAATTTCCTAATTTGCAAATTCTTATTAGGGAATCATAAATTAGGAAATGCAAAACTAAGGGTACAGAGGGCCTAAGACCCCTTTTGATGCACCCCAAAAATTAATTGTGCACATGTGAAGTGCACACATGCCCTTGGGGCATGTGTGAGCTACATGGCACTCTCAAAAATGCATTTTTAATCCATTTTTAAAAATTGCGTATGGTTAACATTAACTTTGAGTTGTTAGTATTGGCATTTCCTAAATGCCCATTTCTGAAATGATTGATACATGTGCTTATGAAATCGCAAATAGGTAATCGAAAATTGCGAATCCCTAAAATAGGACTCCCAATGCCTTTCATACATTCGCAAAGCCTATTTTGCATTTGTAAACAGTGGAATTTTGCAATGCCCGCTGTTTGCAAATGCAAAATACTTTGATACATCTGGCCCTAAGTGATTTGCCCAGAATCACAGGATGTTGTTGAGCTGACGCCGAGACTCGGACCTGTTTTCCTAGCTCCAAAGTCGGCAGCTTTGGCCGTTACGCCACATCCGCTGGGGGTTGCGAGCGACTCATTTTGTGATGACTAGGACGACGGGGGATGATAAGGGGTTATTGAAAAAGCAGGTTTAAATATGGCAGACTCAGAAAATTGCAGCAGTTCTGTGCGGGCTTCAACTGGAGTAGCTGCTTCTGCAATGGAAGGTACTCGTAGGGAGCACATTAAACAAAATCACAGGTTTAAGCAGCTCAGCAAAAGCACCGTGTAAGCCCCTCCAAATGCAGTGTTGAATGAGATGCTGTAATTGGAATAATTGTTATTACAGGCTTATGACTGTGTTGACAGGGTCATGCAAATCATATCAAACACGGGCACAGCTGTGTGGCCTCCAATGAGTCATATCCATGCCATGTGCCTTGTATCACCCTACAGACATTTATACAAATGCTTCTCGAATATTAAGGAGATTTAAATTTTCAAATAAGCTTTTAATAATTCCAAAAGGATTATACGCTTCTGACCCAATGTTTCTAATTTCTACTGTAATTTTCCGAATTGTTGCAAACATAAGGGGCAAATCATAGACTGATGGGAAGCTAATCATGCCCTCTCTTTTTACAGGAGCTAATAGAGGGCATTATCTGCCAGAAAAAAAACTGTGTTTCCACGGCAACTTAATTCGGAGCTGTTCAAACATTTATAACAAATTGAATTTTGGGTTGCTGCTTGGAATGATGTGGTTCATATTAGAAATAATGACCTCTTGGTCAGGCACTTCCTGCTTTTTAATGCTGGCGAGTTAAGTGCAAACAGAGGTTTATTTATTTTCTAGCTCACACATAAAAATAGATTCACTAACTTTAGTTCCCGGAATGTTCTAACCAAACAGTGTATAATAACTTGGTGCTAATATAAAGGAGCGAGACAAAAAATAACTATTGAAGTCTAACGCATGCATCAAACAAACAACAAAGAGGTGGGAAGAATTCTTAAATTCATTCTAACTAATAGTGATCACTCGGGACACATTCCAATCCATCATTTTTCATTCACTCTGCCACAAAGACCAGCCATAAGAGATCAGTCTAGCCCGAACTGCCCGGCAAGTTTTGACGTTACTTTCTGCCAGGGAAAACATGGCAGTTTGGGCTAGACATCTACTATTGGGACAGGCCTAAGCCCGATTTGTGACAAACGTGTTCTGGTATGGAAGATGAACTGGAATGCGGCACAGAGTAAATAAAAGCAGCTGAGATTAATTCAAGCAGTCCACCAGTCACCTTTTTGTTTTCTTAAATGCAAACCTAAAAGAGGCCCTTTCCAATAATTTTACAACAATTCAATCGGCTGCATTTTAGAGAATTAAAGCAACATTACAAATACTTCCTGTCTTTCAACTCACATGCATCTGAAAGCAGGCGTGGCTCGCGGGAGGAAAAGAAGGGGGCGGCACGGTGCGTGGCGGGGAAAAAAAAAAAAATGTAATAATAAAAAAATAAAACGTACCTTTTTTCCACGCCACACCGCTCCATCTGCTCCATCTTGCATTGCAGGCACAGGCTCCCAGCCTGCCCTGCGTCCAATCCTACCGCTGCTTTCATGCTGCTGGCAGCATGAAAGCAGCAATAGGATTGGACGGAGCACCCAGCCAGGGCACTCCAAAGCAGAGTGAGAGCCTTTGCCTTCTCTCTCCAACTCGACAATGCAGTGCCGGGTTGGAGAGAGCCTAGTGCGCATGAATGTTTGACCAGCCTGAGACGGCCGGCCATACATACATGTGCACTGAGAGGGAGTGCTGTGCAATCCCCCTCTGTCCCTGTCATGCCCATGGCCCCGCCCCTTTTATAGTAAAAACATAATAAACATAGGGGCATATTTAGGAGCCCCGAGTGCCACCGGAGCGTGACTTTTAGTGACACTCTGGTGGTGCTATGCCCTGCACTGTATTTACAAGGTGGCATTAGGCCACTTTTTGTGGCTTGATGCCACCTTGTAAATACTGCCCCTTCACAGGTAGCACTTTGCGTGGAAGGGGCGTGCAATGGGTGTTGCTGTGGGCGTGCCACAGCAACATCCATTTCATTTTGACACTGCCTAAGATTCATTTTTAAACCTGAGGCAGTGCCAAAATCTAACGCCACCCCAGGGGCATTCTGCAGCACGCAAAGAAAGAGCAAAATGCCAGACATGATTGTTTATGTGCGGGAAGGTGTCCCTTCCTGCACATAAGCAATCATCTCAAAGTGGCGCTTTGGCACTTCTGTGTGTGCTGCATTTTGCAGCACACACAGAAGTGCCAAATAGCCATTAGTGACTGATTATGTGCAGGAAGGGACACCTTCCCACACATAAACAATCAAACCCCTCAACATAGACATCCTTGCACGATGGTGTAGATCTTAATTTAGCACCAGCGCAGGGGACAACACAGGGGTGTACTGTATTCAATTAAATACGGTGCATCCCTGCATTGTGAAAATGACAGAGCGCAGTGCTGCCAATTTTGTTGCAGCGTTGCTCTCCATCTTTTTCTTTTAAATATGGGCATTAGATTATTATGCTTTTACTATAAAAGTTTTGCAGCTGCTGCTGCTGGCGGGGGGGGCAATGTTCCTCCAACATAGCGGAGGAGTGGCCCCTGTCTGAAAAGTGTTACAAGCCTTGGAATAATTTCCACCCTCCCAAAATGAAAATTGCTTCCTAATATTTTTAGTGCGTTTACTTACCCTACAACTCTTCCTCAGCTCCCAAAATATTGTTCATCTCAATTAACTTCAATGGAATCGTTAGAAACACCAGGCTTCATCTTCACTGTGGAGTCAGTTGCTTGAAACATTTGTGATTGATTTAAATCTTCGAAAAGCCAAGATACTGTGCGAGGTTGTACATGGTAACAAAAAAAATCACACTAAAGCTCTATTTAGAGTTTGGCCGATGGGATAGTCCGCAACAAGCATGATTAATGCTTTTTACAAGTGACATAGGCTCTAATGCAGGCATCTCCAAGGAGTAGCTCGTCAGCTGCTAGTAGCTCTTGAGCTACCCATAAGTAGCTCTCCTGTGTGCAGCCCAGCCTACAAAAAGTGTATATCTAAAAAAACATGTAAACATGTCTGATGTGGTCAGTATTAAAATTCTAATAATATTCGTAGCTCTGGATTATTTTAATTAAACATAAGTAGCTACAGAAAAGGTTGGAGACCCCCTAATGTAGTTATAAGACGGTGGACAAGACATCCACCACATTTGTGATGGAGTAACCCATCCCCCAAACTCTAAATAAGGCCCTGTGGTTTCTCATTCACAGAACAATCAGGGTCTGGTATGTTTTTCTTCCATACAATAAGAGCTGGAGCACTTCAATGCAGTCTGCACTCTTTTACAAGCCCGTTTTGGGGCCTAGTTGGAGTATCTTTGATTAGCTGATACATTTTGGAAGGGCGTGGCCTGTCTTCCTCCATGTGTGTTGAAGGGGAAAATTTGGGAGCACAACCCAACCATAGAAGATGGAAAGTGTTAAGGGAGATGGGTGAGGCTGGCTCTTCAGGACAAAGCTGCTAGGTAACATATGGTGGTAGGAGTGTGTAGGAAGTTGGCTCTGTATGTGCTATTTCAAAGTAAGGAATAGCATGCACAGAGTCCAAGGGTTCCCCTTAGAGGTAAAATAGTGGTAAAAATAGATAATACTAATGCTCTATTTTGTGGTAGTGTGGTCGAGCAGTAGGCTTATCCAAGGAGTAGTGTTAAGCATTTGTTGTACATACACATAGACAATAAATGAGGTACACACACTCAGAGACAAATCCAGCCAATAGGTTTTTGTATAGAAAAATATCTTTTCTTAGTTTATTTTAAGAACCACAGGTTCAAATTCTACATGTAATATCTCATTCGAAAGGTATTGCAGGTAAGTACTTTAGGAACTTTCAATCATAAAAATTGCATGTATACTTTTCAAGTTATTGACAAATAGCTGTTTTAAAAGTGGACACAGTGCAATTTTCACAGTTCCTGGGGGAGGTAAGTTTTTGTTAGTTTTACCAGGTAAGTAAGACACTTACAGGGTTCAGTTCTTGGTCCAAGGTAGCCCACCGTTGGGGGTTCAGAGCAACCCCAAAGTCACCACACCAGCAGCTCAGGGCCGGTCAGGTGCAGAGTTCAAAGTGGTGCCCAAAACGCATAGGCTAGAATGGAGAGAAGGGGGTGCCCCGGGTCCGGTCTGCTTGCAGGTAAGTACCCGCGTCTTCGGAGGGCAGACCAGGGGGGTTTTGTAGGGCACCGGGGGGGACACAAGCCCACACAGAAATTTCACCCTCAGCAGCGCGGGGGCGGCCGGGTGCAGTGTAGAAACAGGCGTCGGGTTCGCAATGTTAGTCTATGAGAGATCTCGGGATCTCTTCAGCGCTGCAGGCAGGCAAGGGGGGGGGTTCCTCGGGGAAACCTCCACTTGGGCAAGGGAGAGGGACTCCTGGGGGTCACTTCTCCAGTGAAAGTCCGGTCCTTCAGGTCCTGGGGGCTGCGGGTGCAGGGTCTCTCCCAGGCGTCGGGACTTAGGATTCAAAGAGTCGCGGTCAGGGGAAGCCTCGGGATTCCCTCTGCAGGCGGCGCTGTGGGGGCTCAGGGGGGACAGGTTTTTGTACTCACAGTCTTAGAGTAGTCCTGGGGTCCCTCCTGAGGTGTTGGATCGCCACCAGCCGAGTCGGGGTCGCCGGGTGCAGTGTTGCAAGTCTCACGCTTCTTGCGGGGAGCTTGCAGGGTTCTTTAAAGCTGCTGGAAACAAAGTTGCAGCTTTTCTTGGAGCAGGTCCGCTGTCCTCGGGAGTTTCTTGTCTTTTCGAAGCAGGGGCAGTCCTCAGAGGATGTCGAGGTCGCTGGTCCCTTCGGAAGGCGTCGCTGGAGCAGGATCTTTGGAAGGCAGGAGACAGGCCGGTGAGTTTCTGGAGCCAAGGCAGTTGTCGTCTTCTGGTCTTCCTCTGCAGGGGTTTTCAGCTAGGCAGTCCTTCTTCTTGTAGTTGCAGGAATCTAATTTTCTAGGGTTCAGGGTAGCCCTTAAATACTAAATTTAAGGGCGTGTTTAGGTCTGGGGGGTTAGTAGCCAATGGCTACTAGCCCTGAGGGTGGGTACACCCTCTTTGTGCCTCCTCCCAAGGGGAGGGGGTCACAATCCTAACCCTATTGGGGGAATCCTCCATCTGCAAGATGGAGGATTTCTAAAAGTCAGAGTCACCTCAGCTCAGGACACCTTAGGGGCTGTCCTGACTGGCCAGTGACTCCTCCTTGTTGCTTTCTTTGTTCCCTCCAGCCTTGCCGCCAAAAGTGGGGGCCGTGGCCGGAGGGGGCGGGCAACTCCACTAAGCTGGAGTGCCCTGCTGGGCTGTGACAAAGGGGTGAGCCTTTGAGGCTCACCGCCAGGTGTCACAGCTCCTGCCTGGGGGAGGTGTTAGCATCTCCACCCAGTGCAGGCTTTGTTACTGGCCTCAGAGTGACAAAGGCACTCTCCCCATGGGGCCAGCAACATGTCTCTAGTGTGGCAGGCGGCTGGAACTAGTCAGCCTACACAGATAGTCGGTTAAGTTTTAGGGGGCACCTCTAAGGTGCCCTCTGTGGTGTATTTTACAATAAAATTTACACTGGCATCAGTGTGCATTTATTGTGCTGAGAAGTTTGATACCAAACTTCCCAGTTTTCAGTGTAGCCATTATGGTGCTGTGGAGTTCGTGTTTGACAGACTCCCAGACCATATACTCTTATGGCTACCCTGCACTTACAATGTCTAAGGTTTTGTTTAGACACTGTAGGGGTACCATGCTCATGCACTGGTACCCTCACCTATGGTATAGTGCACCCTGCCTTAGGGCTGTAAGGCCTGCTAGAGGGGTGTCTTACCTATACTGCATAGGCAGTGAGAGGCTGGCATGGCACCCTGAGGGGAGTGCCATGTCGACTTACTCATTTTGTTCTCACTAGCACACACAGGCTTGTAAGCAGTGTGTCTGTGCTGAGTGAGGGGTCTCTAGGGTGGCATAAGACATGCTGCAGCCCTTAGAGACCTTCCTTGGCATCAGGGCCCTTGGTACTAGAAGTACCAGTTACAAGGGACTTATCTGAATGCCAGGGTGTGCCAATTGTGGATACAATGGTACATTTTAGGTGAAGGAACACTGGTGCTGGGGCCTGGTTAGCAGGGTCCCAGCACACTTCTCAGTCAAGTCAGCATCAGTATCAGGCAAAAAGTGGGGGGTAACTGCAACAGGGAGCCATTTCTTTACACAAGCCCCCCCCCCCCCAGCCCACAGGCCAGGAGACTCAGCCCAAGCTGGGAGAGTCTTCCTAGTCTGTCAGGCGAGGAAGAGTAGGAGAAATAGGCTGGTTAGTTGCAGGGCCTACTCTGCCTTACATCCTTCTGTTCAGGTCATTCCCTTTGGGGAACTGACCCACTTCCACAGTGATAGGACCTAGTCTGAATTGCCTCTTGTCTGCCTCTTCAATGTCTCCACCCATTCTTTTTATTTTGGGTTTAGAGGTATCCACCTCTGCTAATCTTATCTTAGCCAGGGTCATCCCTAGCTTACCCAAAGAGGTTACCCAGAGCTGGAGTAACCCCACCATGACCAACAGGGTCAGGGGGCCTAACTTGCTATTTGGCATGGGGTCTGACCACCATGCCAAGGATAGTGCAGCCATAAAGGCTAACACCCAGCAGAGGCCACTGACAGCTGTCAGTGCCCAGAACCACACCTTTAGCTCTTCACCTACAAGGGAAGGGGCTAAGTTACAGGCTTCTTTGGGTTCAGGGTGCCTGTCTGCTGTATTAGAGTGGGGGGTTACCACATTTTGTAGTAAACACCCTTCTTCCACTCTTTCTTCTGTTAGCTGAGGAGCCACCCACTCAGGTTTAACAGTTGCCTGACTAGCCAGGACTTCTTGTGGGTCAGGTTGGATTTTATCAGGGCCATTTTTGGAGTTCTCCCCTACTGGAGCAGAATCTCCCTGGCTTGCTGTAACCTTGGCTAAAGGTTGTCCACCCTTCCTACTCTGTTTTCTTTTCTTCTTCTTCTGGGGCCTGCTTGCATTTACTGCAGAGGCAGGACTTCCAGAATCCTTGGGAGAGGACTGGCACTGGACCAGTTCCTCTCTTGGGCTCTAACTAACCTCTGGGTAGTCATTTCCAAGGAGACAATCAAGGGGGAGGTCTGTACTGACTACTACCCTTCTCCAGCTAAGAGTGCCACCCACTTCTATGGGTACTAAAGCCACAGGCCTCTTAGTGACCCTGTCTAGGCTAACTCTTACCCTGGCAGTCTCACCTGGGATGTACTGGTTTGAGAGCACCAGCCTGTCATGCACAATAGTGTGACTGGCACAAGTGTCTCTCAGGGCAGTGGTTGGGATTCCATTTACCAGTAGGTGGTGGAAGGTTCTGCTTCCCTCTGGAATCTCCAACTCACCTGTTGGGCCCTGTTTCCAGTTGAAGGCTAGGAAGACCTCCTCATCTGAGGAGTCATCTCCCATGGCTACACTGGTTACCCCAGGAATTTTGTTCTGGGGTTTGTTTTTGGGACAAGAAGTGTCCTTGGTGTGGTGCCCAGACTGTTTACAGTTGTGGCACCAGGCCTTAGTGGCATCCCAGTTCTTACCCTGGTACCCACCTTTGTTTTGGGTTGTGTCTTGGGGCCCACCCACCTGTTCTGGTTTTTGGGGGCCTACAGAGGACTCTTTTTCTTTGTTTCTAGTGTCACCCACTTTTTCCTGGGGAGTTTTTGTAACCCCTTTCTTTTGGTCACCCCCAGTGGAAGTTTTGGTTACTCTAGTCTTGACCCAGTGGTCTGCCTTCTTTCCCAATTCTTGGGGAGAAATTGGACCTAGGTCTACCAGATACTGATGCAACTTTTCATTGAAGCAGTTACTTAAAATGTGTTCTTTCATAAACAAATTATAAAGCCCAACATAGTCACACACTTCATTTCCAGTTAACCAACCATCCTGTGTTTTTACTGAGTAGTCTACAAAATCAACCCAGGTCTGGCTCGAGGATTTTTGAGCCCCCCTGAATCTAATTCTATACTCCTCAGTGGAGAATCCAAAGCCCTCAATCAGGGTACCCTTCATGAGGTCATAAGATTCTGCATCTTTTCCAGAGAGTGTGAGGAGTCTATCCCTACACTTTCCTGTGAACATTTCCCAAAGGAGAGCACCCCAGTGAGATCTGTTCACTTTTCTGGTTACACAAGCCCTCTCAAAAGCTGTGAACCATTTGGTGATGTCATCACCATCTTCATATTTTGTTACAATCCCTTTGGGGATTTTTAGGATGTCAGGAGAATCTCTGACCCTATTTAAGTTGCTGCCACCATTGATGGGACCTAGGCCCATCTCTTTTCTTTCCCTTTCTATGGCTAGGAGCTGCTTTTCCAAAGCCAATCTTTTGACCATCCTGGCTAACAGGGGGTCATCTTCACTGAGAGCATCCTCAGTGATTTCAGAAATGCTGGACCCTCCTGTGAGGGAAGCAACATTTCTGACTATCATTTTTGGAGACAGGGCTTGAGAGGCCCTGGTCTCCCTATTTAGGACTGGAAGGGGGGAATTGCCCTCCAAGTCACTAATTTCTTCCTCTGTGAAGTCATCCTCAGAGGGGTTGGCTTTTTCAAACTCTGCCAACAGCTCCTGGAGCTGAATTTTGGTAGGTCTGGAGCCAATGGTTATTTTCTTTATATTACAGAGAGACCTTAGCTCCCTCATCTTAAGATGGAGGTAAGGTGTGGTGTCGAGTTCCACCACCTGCATCTCTGTATCAGACATTATTTTGCTAAAAGTTGGAAGACTTTTTAAAGAATCTAAAACTGTTTCTAGAATCTAATTTCAAACCTTTAACAAACTTTTAAACTCTAAAAGACAATGCTAAACAGGGACTTAACACACAAGGCCCTAGCAGGACTTTTAAGAATTTAGAAAAATTTCAAATTGCAAAAATGAATTTCTAATGACAATTTTGGAATTTGTCGTGTGATCAGGTATTGGCTGAGTAGTCCAGCAAATGCAAAGTCTTGTACCCCACCGCTGATCCACCAATGTAGGAAGTTGGCTCTGTATGTGCTATTTCAAAGTAAGGAATAGCATGCACAGAGTCCAAGGGTTCCCCTTAGAGGTAAAATAGTGGTAAAAATAGATAATACTAATGCTCTATTTTGTGGTAGTGTGGTCGAGCAGTAGGCTTATCCAAGGAGTAGTGTTAAGCATTTGTTGTACATACACATAGACAATAAATGAGGTACACACACTCAGAGACAAATGCAGCCAATAGGTTTTTGTATAGAAAAATATCTTTTCTTAGTTTATTTTAAGAACCACGGGTTCAAATTCTACATGTAATATCTCATTCGAAAGGTATTGCAGGTAAGTACTTTAGGAACTTTCAATCATAAAAATTGCATGTATACTTTTCAAGTTATTGACAAATAGCTGTTTTAAAAGTGGACACAGTGCAATTTTCACAGTTCCTGGGGGAGGTAAGTTTTTGTTAGTTTTACCAGGTAAGTAAGACACTTACAGGGTTCAGTTCTTGGTCCAAGGTAGCCCACCGTTGGGGGTTCAGAGCAACCCCAAAGTCACCACACCAGCAGCTCAGGGCCGGTCAGGTGCAGAGTTCAAAGTGGTGCCCAAAACGCATAGGCTAGAATGGAGAGAAGGGGGTGCCCCGGTTCCGGTCTGCTTGCAGGTAAGTACCCGCGTCTTCGGAGGGCAGACCAGGGGGGTTTTGTAGGGCACCGGGGGGGACACAAGCCCACACAGAAATTTCACCCTCAGCAGCGCGGGGGCGGCCGGGTGCAGTGTAGAAACAGGCGTCGGGTTCGCAATGTTAGTCTATGAGAGATCTCGGGATCTCTTCAGCGCTGCAGGCAGGCAAGGGGGGGGTTCCTCGGGGAAACCTCCACTTGGGCAAGGGAGAGGGACTCCTGGGGGTCACTTCTCCAGTGAAAGTCCGGTCCTTCAGGTCCTGGGGGCTGCGGGTGCAGGGTCTCTCCCAGGCGTCGGGACTTAGGATTCAAAGAGTCGCGGTCAGGGGAAGCCTCGGGATTCCCTCTGCAGGCGGCGCTGTGGGGGCTCAGGGGGGACAGGTTTTTGTACTCACAGTCTTAGAGTAGTCCTGGGGTCCCTCCTGAGGTGTTGGATCGCCACCAGCCGAGTCGGGGTCACCGGGTGCAGTGTTGCAAGTCTCACGCTTCTTGCGGGGAGCTTGCAGGGTTCTTTAAAGCTGCTGGAAACAAAGTTGCAGCTTTTCTTGGAGCAGGTCCGCTGTCCTCGGGAGTTTCTTGTCTTTTCGAAGCAGGGGCAGTCCTCAGAGGATGTCGAGGTCGCTGGTCCCTTCGGAAGGCGTCGCTGGAGCAGGATCTTTGGAAGGCAGGAGACAGGCCGGTGAGTTTCTGGAGCCAAGGCAGTTGTCGTCTTCTGGTCTTCCTCTGCAGGGGTTTTCAGCTAGGCAGTCCTTCTTCTTGTAGTTGCAGGAATCTAATTTTCTAGGGTTCAGGGTAGCCCTTAAATACTAAATTTAAGGGCGTGTTTAGGTCTGGGGGGTTAGTAGCCAATGGCTACTAGCCCTGAGGGTGGGTACACCCTCTTTGTGCCTCCTCCCAAGGGGAGGGGGTCACAATCCTAACCCTATTGGGGGAATCCTCCATCTGCAAGATGGAGGATTTCTAAAAGTCAGAGTCACCTCAGCTCAGGACACCTTAGGGGCTGTCCTGACTGGCCAGTGACTCCTCCTTGTTGCTTTCTTTGTTCCCTCCAGCCTTGCCGCCAAAAGTGGGGGCCGTGGCCGGAGGGGGCGGGCAACTCCACTAAGCTGGAGTGCCCTGCTGGGCTGTGACAAAGGGGTGAGCCTTTGAGGCTCACCGCCAGTGTCACAGCTCCTGCCTGGGGGAGGTGTTAGCATCTCCACCCAGTGCAGGCTTTGTTACTGGCCTCAGAGTGACAAAGGCACTCTCCCCATGGGGCCAGCAACATGTCTCTAGTGTGGCAGGCGGCTGGAACTAGTCAGCCTACACAGATAGTCGGTTAAGTTTTAGGGGGCACCTCTAAGGTGCCCTCTGTGGTGTATTTTACAATAAAATGTACACTGGCATCAGTGTGCATTTATTGTGCTGAGAAGTTTGATACCAAACTTCCCAGTTTTCAGTGTAGCCATTATGGTGCTGTGGAGTTCGTGTTTGACAGACTCCCAGACCATATACTCTTATGGCTACTCTGCACTTACAATGTCTAAGGTTTTGTTTAGACACTGTAGGGGTACCATGCTCATGCACTGGTACCCTCACCTATGGTATAGTGCACCCTGCCTTAGGGCTGTAAGGCCTGCTAGAGGGGTGTCTTACCTATACTGCATAGGCAGTGAGAGGCTGGCATGGCACCCTGAGGGGAGTGCCATGTCGACTTACTCATTTTGTTCTCACTAGCACACACAGGCTTGTAAGCAGTGTGTCTGTGCTGAGTGAGGGGTCTCTAGGGTGGCATAAGACATGCTGCAGCCCTTAGAGACCTTCCTTGGCATCAGGGCCCTTGGTACTAGAAGTACCAGTTACAAGGGACTTATCTGAATGCCAGGGTGTGCCAATTGTGGATACAATGGTACATTTTAGGTGAAGGAACACTGGTGCTGGGGCCTGGTTAGCAGGGTCCCAGCACACTTCTCAGTCAAGTCAGCATCAGTATCAGGCAAAAAGTGGGGGGTAACTGCAACAGGGAGCCATTTCTTTACACAGTGGCATCCAAAGGGTGAGATAGGGAAAGGTGAACAAACACACCTAGAAGTCCCTGGCTCATCTCCTGGCACAGACCCCTGCGGGCGAGACTGTACTACGTAGCGACTGTAATGAAGTTATGGATCCCCACCTCGACAAATGTGTCAAGGTGATGCCTAGGTCAACTGGGCTAACGGCATGGATTGGCTGTTTGGGGCTGGGCAAAGTATGGAATTGGCGCACAGATGATGGATAATAAACCAGTTATCACCACTCTCCTCTTTTTCTCACATAGATTACTTTGTCATTACCGCAACTGATTTGGTGGGAGTCTAGGTGGTACAAATACTACTGTGGGGCCTGTAGGATTAATTACTGGTGGAGCTGCGCTGCCTAGATGGCCTTGGTGGATTAGAGGGGTGGAGGAATGCCACCTGAATGGCTGATGGCTCACAAACAATGGTTTTGTAAACACACTTAGGGCCAGATGTATCAAGAAATTTTTCATTCGCAAACGGTGCAAAACGCGAAATTCGGCCGTTTGCAAATGCAAAAATGGCTTTCCGGATGTATGAAAGGCATTCGCTGTGCAATTTCAAGGAATCGTAAAAATAGAGATTCCTTAATATTGCGACCACATTTAGAGAATCTCAAATTACCTTCTCTAAATAGGAAATCGCAAATAGGGAATTCCTATTTGCGATTTCCAAAGCACATGTATCAAGCATTTCCTAAATGCGAATGGGGCATTTAAGAAATGCAATTACCACCGTGGTAAGCATGTGCAATTTTTAAAAAATGCTTTATAAATGCATTTTTAAAAATGACATGTAGCGCCCACATGCCCCTTAGGACATGTGTGTGCTTCACATGTCCGCAAATATTTTTTTGGGGTGCATCAGAGGGGGCCTTAGGCCCCCAGCACCCTGGGTTTTGATTTACCTAATTTGCGAATTCCTAACTGGAATTTGCAAATTGGGAAATGCAAAACCATTTGCACCTATGGTCTACAGGCCCATAGGGATGAATGGAGTCCCATTCTCTAATTTCGATTTGGTAATAGCGATTGTGAATTTTAAGAAATCGCTATTACCGAATCACAAATTTCATACATCCCATTTTGCATTTCTTAAATAGCGATTTCTTAAAACTCGCTATTTAACAAATGCAAACTGGGAGCTTGATACATCTGCCCCTTAGAGACAAGACCACCACTGAGAGAGCGCAGGTGCGTGATTTGCAATCTCTCATCTGATGGATCATTTTAAGTTAACTGAGATGCAAAGATAGTTAACAGTTCAATTTTTCATGAAGCTATTTGGCCACACAATAAGGAACATGAATCAGTGACTGGAGTTAAGAAGCTGTATTACCAATTAATAATCAGTTCAATTAATATGCTTGTCTAAATATTGTTCATCTCAATTAACTTCAATGGAGTCAAAAGATACAAGATTACAGCTGCCAAGCTGAAATATCGCAAAAGGTTCAGTCTCAATAGGATATGATACAAAATAGCCACAGCAATACAAAAACTGAGAGGAAACTCATATTCTCTCTCCTAAATAAGAATAAGTTTTAAAGTCATCTAATGAAGGTTCTAAATCAAGGGATATGGATCGTTTGTACAAGAGGTTTTAGGGAACATCAGAAATGCGAGAAGGTGTCAGCATAGTGAAGACTCCCGGAGAGGTCTCTCAGAGCTGGAATAAGTGTTCAGCATGAAGCGTCACACTTGCAAGAATAAGCAAAGCTGAGAGGACTGTAGCCCTCTACGGGTAAGAGAATCTGCTCTAACCAGCTGCAACCCCAGCCGCATTAGGGCGGAGGAGCATCGCCCCCCTGCTGCTAGTGCAGCAAACGTGAAAAATAAAATGGTAATAAAAGGAATTACCATTTTATTTTCCACTGCTCCCAGCCCTAGCAGTATTTGGGGGTGGGGAATTGCTGCTGACTGGCAGAAAGGAAGTGTTGCTCACTCCACCAGGTTACACTGCTCATGTCAGGTTGTGTGAGCCAGCCCGCCTCACATGCGCAGTGTAAACCTCTCCACCTAGCTGTCTTAGACAGCTTAGTGGAAAACAGGCACAAGCCCCTGTGCCTACTGGAGTGTCAAGGCAGCCCGCTTCAGCCAATCCTGGTGCTGCTTTCATGCTGCTCATTTGCAGCATAAGAGCAGCATTGGGATTTGGAGAGGGGAGCTGGCTGAGGCTCTATGAGGTGCCATTGCGCTGACTGCAAGACGAAGAGCATAGGTAAGTACATTTTTCATTTTCTTTTTTTCTTTTGTCCCACTGACAGGCACTGTGAGAAACTCACATTGCCTTCAGCCTTAATTCCAGGGCTCTCAGTCACGGCCCATTGTAATGACGAGCCACAGTTAAGAGCTTTGGAATGTTAGCTTAAAGGCATTATGATTTTTTACCATGCCTGCCATTGGACTATCACTCGGCTCGATGACCCTGGTGGAGGAGCCGCACTTGGTAAGCAACTTAAATGAACATCCGTGCGCACTTTTATAAAACTTCAGTTTCTCTGTAGTTACATTTCATTAACGCATTTAAATGTTCACGTGTGTTAATAATATTAAGGCACACAGTAAATACAATGTCGGAAATAAATGTGTAAATACGCAACAACAACGTGTAGAGGATGGAGTCTAAATTGAGGTACTCCACCACATTTTCTTACCTCTTCTTTCATTTTGTCACTTGTCTGATAGGACGAGACAAAGTATGCAGAAGTGTAGTTCCACAAAATCTTCACCAGTGTACATTAAACCAACTCAAAAGAAGGAGAAGGTGCTACTAACATCATTCCCATTCAATTATTGGGCTCTCTTTTAAGACTTCCTCCCCGTCCCCACACTGCAATTTCTGTAGCAAATTTCATACTAGATTTCTGGCATCTATTACAAGTTTAATACTAGATTTCTGGAATCTATTACAATTTTTATAGTAGATTTCTGGCATCTATTTCGAGCAGCAGTTAGCACCATTATGTAACTATAGGGCCTGAAAACCTAATTATTTTGGCATTTAATAACCCCTAAGGTCTACGGGGATGGCAAAGGTAACAAGTAAAAGACAGACATTGCAACAAAGGAGTTTAGGAGGTCTAAATGTTTCTGTTCTTTCACTTATCACACTAATCAAACTTTCCATCCGATGATTGGTTGACTAAATATTATCTTTCTGTCTTGCTGGCCTCCCTCTTTAGATTTGGCTTGACAGCACATCTGACTGCAAGACCTCCTGTCACAAATTCTTTAGACTTTTCATTGAGTGGGCTTCGCCTTCACCCTAAGAGGATAACACTCTCACCTCACTATATTGATGTATCTTCCTACCTCAAATAAAGTGCTTGCATTACAATGCATGAGCAACATTTTCACATCACAAAATACAATTAATCAGCATCCCTTATTTTTTTATCTAATTGTTTTCTTTCATACAGAAATCAAACATTTGTATTTAGTTGCAGCAGGCTTAATTAGCCGTAGGACCCATAACAAGCTAGACCTATTGTGTGTGAAAGTTGACATATGCTGCAAAGGGAACTCCTTCTCCACTGATGTGATGTAAGGGTCGCTGTTGCAGCTCAGCCGGGAGGACCAGCAAAATAAAAATAAAAAATAAATACAGCACACGTGTACACATCAGCGGCCTGCAGCCAAGGGTCGACCTTTCCATGAGACAACCTCAGCAACTTGGCTGCCACATTAAAGTGGTGTAATTGCGGACTCAGCACGATGTGACTCCGCGTGCCCCGCCGCGCGCCAGGATATCTGGAAGGTGCAGCGGCTGATATAATTGTGTCGCCGCGGTACCTGTGCGGAAGGTTAACTGGCTGCGACAGCTTCAGCGCTGAAACTCCAGATAAGGAACCCCCCGGGAGTGGAAATGCGCACAGCGTTGGCGTTTTACCTCTAGTATTAAAGAAATGAATCAAATTTAGGAAGACCGGCAATCTCTAACTCATTAAAAAGGGATTATATAAAGCGAGAGCGTTGTTTATTTTTCTGTGTACCTTCGAGATGCTGTGCAATTTTCACGTCGAAGTAAAAAATAAAAAAAACAAATTGCCTCAGGGAATACTGCACACCGTCACAGGTAACACACGTTTGTGATTTATTGAGTATTTGAAAACTATGTAACCGACTCTAGAACATACTTGTGCGTCATACACTATTAGCCTTATTTATGAGTGCAAAACCTATTTATGCCTCGGTTTGAGTCACATATGCACGATGCAACGTGGTACAGGCACAATGCAAACCTTACATGTGATCAATGAAGCCATGCAAGGCCACTTTGCGTGGCCCTGAGTGACCTCAAAAATCTGGAGTAGGGCAACACAGTTCAAATCGCTGCATTGCCTTACTCTGCCCTAGGAATGCGTTCCATGAATGTTGCGTCAGTGTTCCCACGCAACTCCCATGGTTTTTGACTCATTCCCATGATTTAGTAGAACTGGTTGACCTAGGACTGGTCCAAAAAGATATGCCTTCTCAGGAGAGGTGTGAGGAGAAGAAATATCTTTCCATCTCCTCGTACTTCCTCTTATATTCTGCAGCAAACATAGAAAGAGGACAGTGCCTCTCAGGATTGTTGCAGGAAGGTATCCCTTCCCGCACAAAAAAAATCCTGTGTGCGACGTTGCCGCTAGGCTGCCGGCGCAGGGGAAAATGCAGGAATGTGCTGTATTGCCTTAAATATGGTCCATGACTGCCCTCTCTCTGTCCAGCAGTGCAGTACAGCAGGTTGACTCGCCGCGCTGCACCACAAACTCGTAAATAGGCCCTCAATTTTCTAAATTACATACTTTAGTAAAATAATTTACTCACACAGAGATATCATTAGTATGAGTAAATCTGAGATAAGAGTGATGAATTCCACATCCTGGATGGTTTAGGCAGGGATCTTAGAAGGTTAATACATGTGAGGACTACGGCCCATGCCTCAGCGCTGGCCATGCAGAATGACCATAACTTATTGTGAGTGCATCCATCCCCCCCGTGTGCCATATGACAGAACACCGGCTGAACACGGCGAGAATTCCGCTCACCCACCTGTCAGCTCATGACTCTAGCTGGTGAGAAGGACAGTGGTGTCCCAGAGAACACTGCAGCATACTGGGGGAACCTTCTCAACCCACCACATCACAACTTAGTCGGCCACTTCCATACAGTACACATCATCGTAGTGAACTGCAATGTGAGACAGTGAACAAAAAACATTTCCCACATAGTCACGCTATCCTATGATGCACCTTCTCTGTAGTTGACAGGGGCAGTTAATAAGCTAAGCACCTAACAATGAAGCAGAACACCAAAGGAGGGCGCCATGGTACATGGATGTGTAAAGAAAGCATAAATAAGGTCGGACTGGCACAGAAAATAGGCCCGGACACCAAAATAAAAGTGAATTAAAAAACTAAAAAGTGGCTCATGTTTGCAAATTGGGCAGATTTGAACCTATAAAACATGCTGAATATGTGTTTTGCAAGTTATGGAAGACTGCATGGATGTGTGCTTGCTGCAGGCAATGTTTGTTTTAACATATGTGAAATTCACAGTAAAACCCTCCCAGCGGGATCAGAAAACAGGCCCACAAACAGCCAAAAAACACCCCATCCACTGACCTGTCAGGCCAGCCCATCGGGCACTGCCCGATCACCCTGGAGGCCAGTTTGACCCTGAGCATAAACTAATTCACCCCAACAAAACAAAGTGACAAAAAGGTATTAAGAAAATACTCTGAAAACTAGCATTAAAAAAGCACTGTAAACAAAATACTTATACCCTTTTTATGTTATCTTATGTTACAGGTTCTTGTAGAGGACATGGCTAAGAAAAGGCCCCCCAGTGCTAAATGCAGACAACAAAGCCGGAGTCTGAGGGTTATGTTCTGAATAGCCAGGTTTTTAGGGAAAACCGGAAAGTACGTTTGTGACTGGAGATCACGAGGGAGAGGATTCCACAGCTCAGCTCCAAAATAGGCCATAGACCTTCCACCCCAATTCAATTTTTTTACTCTTTGGATGGACGCTAAGGCTGCTGATGAAGACCTAAGTGGTCTAATGGGCTTATGGAAGGAGGCCAGAGTCCTTAAGAGAGGAAGACCCCTATTGTATAGTGACCTGTGGACACAGCACAAAGTTTTAAACTTTATGCGCTGTCCACCGGCAGCCAATGTAGGGAGGCAATGGCCGATTTGGCTGATTCATGTGTCAGTATATCAAGAAGGAGATGGGCAGAAGCATTCTCCACCACCTGCAGCTTTTTTATCACATGCTTAGGGGAACCCAAATACAAGGAGTTGCCCTAGTCCAGCTGAGAAATAATAAGGGCCTGAATGATTAGTCTCTGCAACGAAAGGCAGAATTTTGAAGACTTTCCTCAGGAGCGTAAATAGACCAAAAGCGGGTAGATGAAATCTTCTTGGCCTGATAGTCCAGGGTGAGCCGGGGGTCAAGCCAAACCCCCAGGCTCTTGATATGTTCCTTAGGAGAGGGCAGATCCACCAGGGAATCTAGAATGGAGGAGTTAGGACCTCAAAGTGGGCTTTGTCCTAATATCATTACCTCCGTCTTGTCTTCATTAAGCTTAAGCTTACATTCAGACATCCATCCTGACACCGAATGTAAACAGGGACTATATGATGCACACTTGGTGCTGGGGTTGGTTGATAATGAAAAGACCAGTTGAGTGTTGTCGACACCACTGACAGACCATACTGCTTTATGATTTCTGCCAAGTGGGACATATAAATGTTAAACTAGGTAGGGCTAAGAGACCAGCCCTGAGGTACTCCGCAGCTGCTCTTGACACAGCTGGAGAAGAACGATCAGTCAAGGACCTGGAACGATTTCCCCTCCAAAAAAGAGGAGATCCATCCCAGTGCACTCCCGGCAATTCTGATCTCCCTTATTTTCTGAAGTAATATACTGTGATTGACTGTGTCAAAGGCAGCACTAAGGTCAAGAAGGGTAATCGCTGTCGCAATACCCTGATCAAGGTGCTTCTTGGCTTCTTCTGTAACTGCAATTATAGCTGATTCTGTGCTTTGGAGTAGCCTAAAACCCATCTGAGTATGGTGGAGGATGTCATTATTCTCAAGAAAGCTTGAAATTTGGGCATTTACATGCTTTTCAACTATTTTGCAAAAAGACTGGCAGCAAAGAGATAGGCCTATAGTTGTTGAGCAGAGCCGCGTTGAGGTTAGTTTTTTTTAGAAGAGGTTTAACTATGGCATGTTTCCATTGAGATGGTACCATGCCACTAGAGAGTGATGCATTCAGAAGATCAGTAAGAACTGGAGCAATGACACCAAAGGCCAGCACATGAGGGGGAGCTGGGTCGAGCGGAGAGCCAGACTTAAGAGTGGAAAATAATTTAGAGACCAAGTCCACGGTAAGAAGGGAAAATTGCGAAAAGACTGTGGAACATAAGGTAGGCTGACCTAAAACTTCAGGGGACTGATGGGCCGTTGCTGGAGAAGATGTCTTAGATCTTTTGCTGAAAGAAGGATGCCAGTTTATTGTTATATTCTTGGGACGCATCCATCAGACCACTGTGAATATTTGGTTGTACAATTTCTTTAAGTAGGTGAAAGATCTCCTTGGGGGAGTTAGATGACTGCTCAATCCTAGTTGCATAGTAAGTAGATTGGGTTGATTTAATTTCGGCATGAAAGACCCTGATAGCTTTCCTATATTCACGTTTTAACAAAATATCATAGGACTTTCCCCATCTCCTTTCTAGACGCCTACATTCCCTTTTAAGACGTTGAGATGAGGGGTAAACCAAGGGCTGTCTTTTTCACAACATCGCCCCGTTTTGGTCCAGAGGGGGAGTAGAGTGTTGAGGCTATTGTTGATCCACCCATTGAATGACTCTAGCAGGTAAGCCTTATTCTCCAAAGAGGAAGGTTTCAGTCTTTCAAGGGAGTTGACCCATTCACTAGGTTTAAGCTTGGGCCAAAGCCGGTAGGGTTGAGTTATGATCTGAGAAGGACTACCCATAGTAGGCATGGCTAAAAAATGGCCGCTCTCGGCTCTGCAAGTGAGGCTCAAGGCACCATCCAAGTGCACCCCGATGACCACTGAACACGGGCCTGGGGGGGCAGAGAAAAGTAGCTAAGGTAGACCAAAAAACATTAAAAAATAGTAAAGTGACAGTGTAGGTCGAGTTAAAAACACTGTGGTACAATAGAATAAATAGTTTAAAAAGAGATTTTGAAGTGCTAGTCACCTGTGCACACCTGCAGAATACGATCAAGGATATACGATCAAGGATATAGGAGTAAAATGGATTATTTCCTGGGACAGCTGGGGGGAGAGCTGAAATAAAAATTTCGGGCCAATATCCCTGTACCTGAATCCAACTATTGTGAATCTATGACCCCTGAAATGGGCATAACATGCAGACATGGAATTAATGGGTCCAAATACGAAGTCCCCATTCCAGTAACATATCTGCTCCAATGCTCAGAGCAGGTGGTAAAAGGAAGAATATTAGTGGATAGCACACATGAATTTACCCTGCTAGAATTACATGTTTACCTTTACGTGTTCTAGTATTATGGAGGGCTTTACCCAGTAGCACTGACTGATATATATATATATATTGACAAGGTTACAGGGACGTTATAGAGGCTGAATTCACACATACAAAACCATAGAAATTCAGCAGTTATAGACTTCTTTCAAGTAACTATAACTTGCGCCCTAAGGTAACTATAACTCACGCCCTTGCCATGCACAGTTTCCTCATCAATAATTTTATTGCAATGTTGCAGTGATAATATCAAATATGCGCAATGGAGGCGTTCTGTGGGCGTTGCGTGGTTGTTCCCATGCAACGCCTATGGATTTTGACACATCCTCAGATTTAGCAACCCTGGTAAATCTGAGGATGCACCAAATCTTTACACCTCCCCATGTGAGGTGCAAAGAGAGAAAAGTCTTTATTTCTCCTTGTTTTTTCGTATTTCAAGGTGTGCAACATAGAAAGAGGTAAAGCCTCCCAGGATTGTTTATGTGCAGGAAGGTGCCCCTTCCTGCACAAAAACAATCCTGAACTCAACACAGACCCCCTTGCACCTTGATGCAAGTGTGCCTGCTTTGGCGCTAGGCAGGCCATTGTGCACCGCCGCTGGAGGAAAGGACAGGAATGTGCTGCATTCCTTAAATATGGCACGTTCCTGCCCTTTCCAAGTAACAAAGTGCGGCACAGCAAGGTGAGTTGCTGCGCTGCAGTGCACTACTTTTTCGTAAATCTGGCTACCCTTTTTAAAATTTATGTAATAATTAAAAAGCTTACTATGTCCTTCCCTGAACCAACTCTGAACCCTAAAGAAGTCTTAAAATTCTTAGTACCCTGTTCCTTACCATTCCTGAACCCTAAAAACCTTTTATTAACCCATACTGCCACCTACTCCATACTACCCCACAACCTTACCCATCTCTAAGCCCTAAAAAGCACTTAAAACCCTTGCTACCCCTTGCTATCCATCCCTGAACTCTAAAAACCTATACCAAGTATCATTATCCACCCCGCACCCAATCAAAACCCTATAAAATTATAAAGCCATGTACCCTTACCTATCCTTAAATCCCTCTTTCTTTAAAATAACATAATAATTATGTCATTTAAAATAACACACCTGCATGATAAGTTACAGTATGAGAAAGTACCAAAGAAGTCCTGCATGGTACTATCCTATGTGGTAAAGGCATGTGTGGTGACGTCCTGTGGATTAAAGACTGCAAAGTTAAGGCATAAGATAAAATGGGAAATTAAACAAGCGGGGAGGCTGTGCAGGATTTCGGGCGATCCTTGGCGGTTGGAGAGCGTCAAGAGTCACAAGATGCTGATGACACGCAGAGGATAGCACTTTTGTGGTCCTCCTGTGCCATATAAGGGTGTCTATTGATGACGCAGAAATGAAGGTTTTACATTTATTAGTGCATAAAACGTAGTGCTGCAATAATCAAGTGTGACTTTAACCGAACTAATAAAGATTGTACGGGGACAAATGTGCCCTCAGAGTAGTTCGCCAACATTTAGAAGCGTGCTTTATATAACGTGATGTATTAGAATTGTACTAATCTGACATAACCGCAAACGTGTGCCATGATTTGCTTGTTTGAAATGTTTTAACTTAGCATAACTTTAGTGGAGGCTTCGGCCTAGTTGCCTTGTCTCACGGTTTAGATGCTCGTGTTTTTCTAATGTGCTAATAAAACGTGTATTCTTGCTTGAAGCTGTACTTTTCCAGTGAGATCGGTTCACATGCTTATCTTTAAGGTTTCGTGCCAGCCTGGCATCTTCTTCTTTGCTCCAAGGTCAATCTGCAGGTGCAGACAATGGAAGCTCTGAAAGTGAGTTAATTGGTAAAATATGTTGCAACTTACGTTCCCGACTCCAAGGATAATGTATGCCTAGGTAGAAGCTTGTGAATTGTTGTTTTTGATTGGACAATTTGAAGCCAACCTATGAACCCTCCAATGGAAGACCCTACTGGATTTGAACTGTTGTTTATAAAAACCTGGTGCACAAGAAGAAAGCAGCTTTTTGGCCATTACCCGCCATTTGCAGGACATTGCAGCCATTATGGCCCATCTTGCCGACCTCGTCATTTTGCCATCTTCTACGATGCCAATTGATGTTCGACGCCATTTCGAATGAGACTTTGATGCTTTCTCTAATCGAGAGAAAGAGACTTTAAGTAATTCTCGCTCTAGAGACTTTAACTTTGATTTGCCCCTTTGCATAAAGTAGTAGTTTTGTCCTTTTATCTTGCCGCTGTGAGGCAATTGCCCCGTCCACCCTGCCCCCTTTGCCCCGTCCCATGCTGATCGAAATCGGTACCTGTGACACGAAGACTTCCTTGAATGCTGATTGAATTTGGTAAATATGAAAGGAAAATGTACAATTGCATTGTGTTTCTTTTTAGGTAACCAACTGCTGATTTTTGACAAGAGCCCTAGTTAGGAGTTTTCCAAATCAATGTTGCTAAATTGTTTTTGCATGAAGTCCCACATGCAGATGCTAATTTGAGGTTAGATGAGGATTCATTTCTTGCACAATGCAATTTGAGACCTTGTTATGCTGACTAATGTATGCAATTAGCCCATTACAGATTATAGTTTTAGTGGTTTGCGTTGCTATTATCGAATGCATTGTTATTCAAATGCTGCATAGATTGCATCTTTTTCGCCGTTATGGACAGCTATTAATGTTCATTTACATATATCATTTGGTGTTGAGACACATTTATATCGTGCTAGCTTTGTTAATATAGGGAAATAAATTCATTAACTTTGAATGAACTGGTGTGGTTATTCATGGCCGAAAGGTCATGGTTCGCCGAAATGTTTTCTGGATTAATTGTGAAGTGTTATGTTGATCAGGGCATTGCTTATGTTCGTTATTGATTATTGATTTGATTAAATTGACTAATCTCGGGTGAAGAGAGCCCCACTTGGTCAAAAGATTCATCGACCCAAGAGCGTCCAAATACAGGTAATTTATTAGGTCGGAACGCTCTATCAGTAGATGGTAGCAGAGGACGGTTTCGCCCTTTGGGACCCCCACTCGAGAGGTAACGGTTTCGCCCTTTGGGACCCCCACTCGAGAGGTAACGGTTACGCCCTTTGGGACCCCACTCGAGAGGTATATGGTGTTGAATTGAAGGTTGCGCTCTTTGAGACCCCACTCGAGAGGTATATGGTGTTGAATTAGATTTTTCGTGGGTAAAACAGATTGAGAGAATGATGATGCCCTAAGTCCCCCGCGACTTTCCCGGGATCTCGGAGCTTGCGAATGGAGAGAATGGAGGTGTGAAATCGGCATTGGCGGTACTAGTGACGGTATGAGTGAAGTCAGGGTTTTGCGCTTGCACAGCTTATTGCCGCAGATTGTTTGAAAAGGTTGCGAGGATTTTAGAGAATAGCGGAGGTGCGACTCCGAGTGTGAGAGTAGGGAAGTCGTCGAACTTCATGTGCATGTGGCGCTTTGTGCAGAAAAAGGTCCACGTGGTTGTTGTTTTTGAGACTGGCCCTGCGAGGTCAAGAGACTCCGGAGTATGTTGAAAAGTGTATGAGACACTTGTTTTATGTTGTGGTCTGGTCGGTTTAATAGGTTGACCGGGCGTGGTCAACGAGTCGGTACGTGTGTTAAGGGAGTGAAAGAAAACTTCGACTTCGGGCTTTGACAAATTCTAAGTGCACTAGAATAGATCATTGACAAGTTGAGAGCAGAGTCTGCGGGTCAGGATTTGCTTGCGAAAGTGGGGACGAGAAAGATGGAATAACTGCCGAGGCTAGTGAAAAATCCCTAAGGTCCTGAAGCGATTGTGTTACCCTTCCTGTAGTAAACCGACAGATCTGTTTTATTATTATTTGGTTGCTCGCGATACATGCCAGAAGTTGTTACGAGAGGAGCGGAGTGAAGGAGGACAAGCGCGAGGCTTTGTCAGCCGCAGTGTGTGTGAGTGTGACGTCACTAGGAGCCGCGCTGGGATAGGTTGGTTGCAGAGAAGGGTCGCGCACGGATGGACGCAGTCCGTGGGGCTCGATTGGAAGGGGAAAGGCAAGCAAAGAGTATTCCGGGAATTAAAGTCACTTATTGATTACAAACTTTGTGAAATAAAAGACGAGAAAATGAAATTTTTTAAAGCATTAAAGAGTGCGATGAAGGGGGAGTCTTACATTAAAGCAAGCGTAGGAGAGGAGACGCCACCCGAAGGTACACCAGCTTACATTGTAATGGAGGAAAGGGGGGTAGCTCCGTGCCTTTGGCTAAAGCAATGGCACAAGCTGACAGAGAGACATGGGAGCGTAGCGTTCCCGATCCATGGGACATTCAATATAAGGATCCTAGACAATTTGAGATTCGCGATGTACGACATGAAGGTACCTCCAAGGCCAGCACAGTTTGAGGCTCTAGCGATTTGGGAACTAATGGCTAGACAGCAACAGCAAAAGAAGTTCGAGACCAGGATAAGGAAGGTAGAAAAGACACTAGCGGACGCTAGGTGGGATAATGCACAGAAGGTGTGGAGGTCAGATATATTGCAGGGGATAAAATTGTTTCCCGCAATTGCTAAGGAAGAAGAGGCGACAGGCAAGAAAGCTACCTGTAAGACAAACAGGAGGTGTTCCAAAGATAGAGAGGACGAGGAAAAGTTAAGGAGAGAAGACGAGTCAGAGGATGAGGAGTTCATCATGCAATTGCTGAACGACCGTCCACCACCTTATGCAGAGAGTGAACAAGGTCCAAGTACCAGTTCTGCCCCTCCGGCACCGGTACAGAATAATGAAACTCCGAGTTCAGAAACGCCATCGGGATCTAAGGACCCGAGTTTACTGTTCACCCCGCAGATACCGCAGGTTAGGAGAATATATCCAGAAGTGCCTATATTGAAAACAGCAGAATATTATCAGCCGCAGGTCCCAAGGTACTACAGCAGTGACAACAGTACGGGAATGATTCTAGATCCAACCGTAATGGGAGTACAGGATGGTCGCAACCCAACATTGGCACAAGCTGAATCAACCCAGTTTTTGATGCCTCAAAAGCAGATGCAGGGGGGAGCCGCACATGCTCAGATGACGGGGAGTCAGACGGGCATGCCGGCAATGATGACCCATAGTGTGGGAATGAACATGCCTCAGAACATGGGGAATGGACAGAACCCAGATGCGATATCCCTACCCATTACTGTAGGTCCACCGGTTTTTGTATATTCAGCCTAACTCAGGTATGAGCGGTCAAGGATCAATGGTGCAGAGTGGGACGGAAAGGAGGTGCATAGAAAACACTCCAGAGACAACTCCGATAGCAGCTCTGCCAACTGGATCTGGGTCCTTGATGGAGTTTAGTCCCATATGTGCTCAGTCAACAGTGGTGAGGTCGAGTCCCCCACTGATGATACCGCTAGCATCGAACACTGAAAAGTTGCCGTAACCATCAATGGCAGTCGATGTGAATGCTACACTGATGGGGTTGAATGCGCAACAGCTGACACAGTGGTTCAACAGTCTGAATTCCACACAAAGCTCAGCCAGTGGGAAGGGAGAGGACTATCTGAATAAGGTCAGGTTGAACATGGAAGCAGAAGAATTGGTGGAAGGGACTATGGGTTTGAATAGGTTAGAGTCCTACTCGGAAGAAGAGCTGAGGTATCTATGTCCTAGGATTACGAGAGAAGTGAACAAGGTACATAGAAGGTTGCAAGAAATAGCTGACAAAAACGGGGTTGAGATAGACAAGACAAAACACTTGAGCAGGAGCTATAGATTGGATTTCGGGACCACAGACTTTGAACACATGAGGTCAGCAGGCATGACAACGCACCTTAGAGAATTGCTGCAGAGTGCACAAGTGTGGAGGTGCTTAGACAAATGGGAAAGTAGATGGGCAAAGAAAAAGGAAAAGAGGAAAGACAGTGTCCCAGAGCATAAGGAGAAAAGACCACAGAGTAGTGATGCAATAACCATGTTACCAATGAGGGAGACAGCAGGGGGAAAATTAATACATGTACCGTGGCACAGAAGCGACATTCAGTCTTTTACGGATGATTTTCCCAAACTGAGAGAGAAACCGATTGAATGGTATCAACAGACTGATAGGTTTGGGAAGCTTGCAAAATGTCTTTGGGAAGACCTGAACACCCTCTTTGAGATTGTGGTTCCGGCAGATTTGTGGGAAGACTGCAAAAGGGCTGTAGGTTGGCCGACAAGTGAACCAGAGAGAGACAGGGATACGGGTGCACCATCACCTATGGTAATGAGCTTGTACTATAAGGTGATTGAGCATTTGAAGACGAAGGTTGCCGCGAAAAATGTGGATTGGCAGAAGATTGATCGAACTGCCCAAGAGGCTAAAGAGTCGATTCATGGTTACTATGAGAGGTTGTTGAAGGCGTTCAAGAACTACAGTGGCACGGAAACAATAGAGGCGAAGGACATGCTTCATTTTGTGTTTAGATTTGTGGAAGGGCTGAGACCAGAGATAAGTCAGATGATAAAGACGCATTTGATTTGTTGGCAGTCGAAACCTATTGATGAGGTGTTGAATTATGCGAAATACTGTAGCGACGAAATTGAAGTGAAACAGAAAAGGTTGAAAGAGAAAGTGATGGTGATGCAACTTAAAGCAGCTCAGACAGGTTTGCAAGGGTTGCAAGGGTTCCAACAGCAGATACCGCAGCCGCAGCCGCAGGGAAATATGGTGTTTCAACCACAGGCGAGAGGCAGAGGCAGAGGAGGCTTTGGGAGTAATGGTCCGGATTTGAACACTGTTGCGATTCCGAATGGTGTGCAGGCAATGAAAAGGGTGATGCCGTGTCACGTGTGCGGAATCGTCGGGCATTGGAAACGCGAGTGCCCGATGGTGGTGCAGGAAGGTGCAGGTGTTGGTCAGCAAAACAATGATGTCAATGCATTCCAGACAATGAGGGGACCGAAAATGAGAGGTCCAAACCCAAATTTTCAGACCACAAATCAGCTGCAGGGATTACAGCCCATGCAGCCGCAGCAGATGCAGATGCCCCGTATGCAGATGACGCAAATGCAGCCAATGCAACAGCAGTTTCCCATGGTACCTAATCAGCAAATGCAAATACCTTTGGCACCAGTGAGTCAGCAGCAAGTGATGGTTCCTCCACAGGTCTCGGTTCAGGTGATGAATACAAATAGCACCGTACAACAGTTCCCATTACACAGTGAGAATGGAATAAACAATGTATGGGAGAGTGAAAGTTCAGATGAGGAGGGAAATTGTGTGCTTGCAGCATCCTTGGAAGTTGATCAAAAGGGTCCATATGTGGAGGGAAGAGTTATGGGTCATCGTGTTTCATTCTTGGTTGACACAGGAGCCACACGTTCAACTGTTAGGAGCATTGAAGTACCAAATTTGCCACTCTCAGGGAGAACAGTTCAAGTAGTGGGAGTAGCAAACAGGCACCTGACGAACCCAATCACAGATCCAGTACAAGTCAGAATTGGTAACTATCAATGGTTACATAATTTTGTGGTATGTGACTCAAGCCCGATAGCACTGTTAGGGAGAGACCTATTGTGCAAATTGGGATGTTCGATTATGTGTTCGAACGATGGAATTAGAATTCAGACGAGCAGTGATGGGGAAGAAGAGGACAGTGTAGAAGGGGATGAGATGGAAACTGTCGATGAAGAATATCCTCTGATTAACCTTTTTCCGATGATAACTGAAGAAGATATTCCAGCTGAATTACGGGAAACAGTCGGAAAGGAAGTGTGGGATATGACAGGAAAAGAGGTGGGATTGGTGAAAGGAGTGGAACCAGTGAAAGTGACCGTAAAACCCAATGTAACCTTTCCCCAGACCCCACAATACCACATGGCACAAGACACCCTCATGAAAGTCGCCCAACTCATTGACGAGTTTGTAAAACAGGGAGTACTGAAAGAAGTGTTAAGCAGTCCATGTACTTCACCAATCATGGGACTAATAAAGCCGAGTGGAAAGGTCCGAATTGTGCAGGACTTGAGGAAAATAAATGACATCATAATTAAATGCTGCCCTGTAGTACCGAATCCAGCTGTGATAATGTTTCAAGTCCCTTGCGATGCCGAGTGGTTCTCCGTCATTGACTTGTCACAAGCATTCTTTTCGGTGCCTCTTCATGAGGACAGCCAATTTCTCTTTTGTTTCAAATTCTTAGACAGAGTTTACAGTTGGTGTCGAATTCCTCAAGGGTTTTCGGAGTCACCGTCAATTTTCAATCAGATTCTAAAGAAAGACTTGGAAGCGTTAGAATTGCCATTCGAGTCAACCCTAGTACAGTACATCGATGACTTACTGATTGCATCTAAGACAGAAAGTGGCTGCACAGCCGACACCATTGCTCTACTGAACCATTTGGGAAGGAATGGACACAAGGTGTCTCCTTCAAAGTTGCAGTTCTGTCAGAAGAAAGTAAAATACTTGGGTCATCAAATAGAGAAAGGGTCACGGAGAATAATGAAGGAAAGAATAACAAGTGTACTTCAAATGAGTCCACCAAAGACAAGGAGGGAGGTGAGGAAGTTTTTGGGGATGGTGAGCTACTGTCGCCAGTGGATTCCCAACTTTTCAACTCTAGCAAAGCCTTTACTGAAACTGACCCAGAAGGATGCCTTGGATGAAATTGAGCTGAAAGGAGATGAGATGGATGCTTTTATTGAATTGAAAGAATGCATGTGCAGGGCTCCAGCTTTAGGTATGCCTGATTACACAAAGCCTTTCACATTGTTTTGTCATGAACGTGATGCATGTTCTTTGTCTGTCTTGACCCAAGCCCTTGGTGGCATAAACAGACCAGTAGCGTATTTTTCAGCTACTTTGGATCCGGTCGCAGCAGCACTGCCAGGGTGTTTGCGCGCCGTAGCAGCAGTTGGTATCAGCCTCACTCAGAGTGAAGGAATAGTGATGGGACACCCATTAACAGTCATGGTCCCTCACTCAGTTGAGATACTTTTGACCCGCTCCGAACGCAACACATGACTGGAGCAAGACTCACAAGGTATGAAACAATAATTCTGGGCTCACAGAATGTGCAGCTGAAAAGGTGCACTACGTTGAATCCAGCAACCTTGCTTCCCGGTGAAAATGCTGAAATTGAGAACGCTGAAGACGTCGAGTACGACTGCCTTCAGGTGACTGAATTTTGCACAAAACCCCGACCTGATATTAGGGATACTAAGCTTGATGAAAATGACCATATTATTTTTGTTGATGGTTCATGTCTAAGAGATGGGTTGGGAATTTTGAAAGCAGGATATGCTGTATGTACTGTAACAGGTGTCTTGGAAGCATCCTGGCTTCAAGGAGTCTATTCCGCACAAGTAGCAGAGCTTGTAGCCCTTACAAGAGCATGCCAACTGTCTACATTGATGAAGGTTACCATTTACACTGACAGTCAGTACAGGTTTGGAATTGTGCACGACTTTGGGCAACTATGGTCACAGAGAGGTTTCCTGACCTCTTCAGGGTCCCCAGTGAAAAACGGGGAGAGAATAAGGGAATTGTTACACGCCATTCAGATGCCAGCCAAAATTGCAGTGGTAAAGTGTAGTGCTCATACAAAAGGACAGGACTATGTTTCCCTGGGAAATGCATATGCGGATCAAGTCGCAAGATTTTGTGCCTTGAACTGTATATTGCTCAGGGATGAATGGAATTTGATAAGTAAAACAGAACTCGAACCAGCTGAAGCATTTGCCTTGAAGGTCGTGGATACAATGGATGAACTAAAAGCATTACAGAATAGCGTCAGGGAGGATGAAAGAGCTTCCTGGATTAAGTCACAATGTACAAGGAGACCAGATGAGTTATGGGTTTCAAATGAAGGAAAATTTGTTTTACCAAATAGTCTCTTATCGCAGCTAGCGCGGTTCTATCATGGGCAGGCTCACCTAGGGAGAGATGCCATGATAAGATTGTTCAAAACTGATTGGTTTAACCCCAGATTCCGTCAAGTTGCAGAAGCAGTTTGCCATCGTTGTGTCATTTGTCAGCAGATGAACCCAGGAAAGGGAACGGTTGTGAACGTGAGCCACATTGGCAGGGCGGGTGGCCCGTTCAGCAGAATGCAGATGGACTTTATTGAGATGCCTGTGCATGGAGGTCTGAAGTATGTGTTGGTGATTGTGTGCATTTTTAGTCACTGGATTGAAGCATACCCCACACGTAGAAATGACAGCCTTACAGTTGCAAAACTATTGTTGAGGGAGTTGATACCACGTTTCGGATTCCCGATCTCTTTAGAATCAGATAGAGGAAGTCACTTCAATAACGAGGTGATAAAGTTACTTTGCGCAGCGCTGAACATTGAGCAAAAACTGCATTGTAGCTATCGCCCTGAAGCCTCAGGACTGGTGGAACAGATGAATGGTACACTGAAATCAAGAATGGCGAAAATATGTGCATCGACAAATTTGAAATGGCCTGACGCATTGCCTTTGGTGTTAATGTCAATGAGAAACACCCCTGACAGAAAGACTGGATTGTCCCCGCACGAAATTCTCATGGGCAGGGCCATGAGACTTCCTGCAGTTCCCGCAAATGCGCTTTTGAATATTACAGATGATATGGTGTTAGACTACTGCAAAGGTCTGGCTGACGTGGTTCGCTCTTTCTCTCACCAGGTGGAAGCAACCACCTTGTCACCGATCCAAGGTCCATGACACACACTGAAAGCAGGTGACTGGGTCGTGATAAAGAAGCACGTGAGGAAGTCGTGTCTGGAACCCCGTTGGAAAGGCCCTTTCCAAGTGATCCTGACGACCACTACCGCTGTGAAGTGTGCGGGAGTTCCCAACTGGATTCACGCCAGTCATACAAAGAAAGTGTTGTGTCCCACAGATGAGGAAGTTGAAGCGCTGAAACTGCCAGTACCTGATAACAAAGTGCCGAGCGCGGAGACAGAGCAAAACAGAACTAGAAGCGAACAGGCAGAAATAGAAGAGAGAGAAATATTCTCTGAGGACGAAACAACCGATTCACTTGGGGAAGACCAAGGAGAAACCTCAGACAGCGACGAAGCAGCTGAAGGTAACAAAGAGCCTGAAGCAGCTGAAAGTGACAAAGAGCCTGAAGAAAGTAACGGTGACAAAGGGCTCGAAAGAGGTGAAGAAGCAGGAGAGCCTGATCAGAGGAGGGCTTTCCCAGAAGCAGACGGTACAGAAAAAGAAAAGGAAAACCTGATTGACTCCCCAGAAGGAGGGGACAAGGCAGAATAGAACGAAACTGTTCAAACCTCTTCAGAAGAGATCGCAGGTCCATCAAGTGGACACAGTGCAAAGAGAAGACCAAGTATATCACCAGTAAAACTAAGAACCAGAGAAACGTTGAACGACAGTGAAGGGCCAAGAGTGAAAGAGAAAAGAAAGGAAGTGTCTGTCGTGGTACCAACATCAAGTGAAGAAAAAGACTTGGCCAAAGAGGAAAGTACCAGTGAGGCAGAATCGAACAGAGATGCAAAATTGAAAAGGAAAAGGATACCAAACAGGAGATATTCCGGTCCAGAATGGGCATATGTAGTCAATGATGATTGGACCGACGAGTTTGTATCTCTTAGCCTCGAGAACGAAGAAGAAGAGATACCAATAGAAAAGAAAAGTTTTATGGACACTATTGACTGAAAAACTGATAAATGTCATTGTTTGCTATAATCTAACGTGATACAACCAGCTGAGACATTGCTAAACCGGATGAGACATTTGCTAACTTGATAAGACTTTGATAACCTGATTGACTCTTAAACCCGATTTGAGACAATGTTGCTAGCTGATAAAAGACTGAGTTATTGCCGAATTGAGACAAATGCTGCTAACCGATAAGTGACTGGGCTCCTGAAGAAAACTGTGTGAACATTGCGCTCGTTCAGCTTTGTAACTAATTGCTAAATCGTTTCTTTATAAGTGCTTCTAGCTCTCTGATTCTGTACAGATCATGACTAAGTACGCTACACAAAACAGTAGAGTGAAATATTGTAAATATGCGTGTATAGGCTTGATAACTGCATGTGTACTAATAATAATGGCAATAGTGCTTGCAACGCGTGGTAAGGGTGAAAATGAGAAAATTGATGCTTCTACTTCTGCTCCTGTTACTGTCACTGAACTAACCGCATTGAAAAGACTAGAATTAGATGAGAGACACTTGCATGATAAGAAGGAACTTTCGTATAATGTTTTCTATCGCCTACTAACAGAATATGTTGAGACTATGGATGCGAAAGATTGTTATGTGTGTACACAGATACCGACATCGGTAACGGAAGGGGTGACTTATCACCACATGCCTCTTACATATGGGATTACATGTAGTTTAGTAACTTCTAGATTTTATGGTCAAACTAACATACAGTATTTTTATTCAAATTATGATGTTACCTTTGCATATGTTCCTATAATAACGCAACTAAGCCAGATTGCTAAAGATTGGGATGCAAAAATAATGAGGGAATTTTTCGAGCCAATGCAACCTTTTGAAACAGCTCACGCTCATAGGGAAAACCTTACCTGCTCGCTCTCTGCAGTAGAAATAAGCTTTTTAGATCGCACAGATGATAGAAGGGCACAAATGAATGCGAAATTAGAAAAAGAGCTAAGTAAGAGGACTTCAGTAGATAATTATGCTTTTGCCGCAATAAAAACACAAGGAAAAATAGCTTTAGACGCTTGGCATGTAGGGAAATTTTGTATATATCGTGGTGAATCTTATTATGATAACATTTTCGTGGGAGCGAGTGAATGTAAACATACGTTTATCTTTAAGGCCAAATGGACATTCATGCTGAACGGACTTGACCCTGTCATACCTGGTGTATATTACATTTGTGGGCATAATGCCTATTATCGTCTTCCAAAGGGATGGTGGGGGAGATGTTATTTGGGTATAGTGTTCCCAAAGGTTTATCAACTGGATGACCTATCGGTGATTCCAAAGACGCCTGGATCTCATCGTATCCAGAAAAGAGAGACTGCAGCTGCTGTGGTAGGAGATATATTTGGAGCCATGATTCCTTCATTGGGAGTTGTGTTGAATTCCATCAAAATAAGAAAGTTGTCTACTATAGTGGATAACATGTTGACAAAGTTTTCAGGTGCTATAATCCTGATGGATGCTGAACTTGCAGCAGAAAGAGCTATGACTCTTCAAAACAGGCTTGCCCTAGACATTCTTTTAGCAAAGGATGGCGGCGTTTGCAAAATGCTTGGTGCGCGTCACTGTTGCACGTATATACCAGACAACAGTGTGAAGATTAAAACAATGCTTGCAAATCTAACAAAAGAGAGTGCAGACTTGAAGGAATTGAAAGAACCAGGAGTTTGGGAGAAGGTTGGAAAGGGAGTTGCTTCAGTGGGAAATTGGCTTGGTGGCATTTGGAATGGAATATTACTAAAAATAATACAGGGAATACTAATAGTACTAATTTGCATCTTTGGGATTTGGGGAATAAAGAGGGGAATACTAACGATCATGGCAAGAATTAAGAGAAGGAAGGAAGAGAAAATGATGAAAAGAATGGCAGAAGAATACAAGGCAAGAACAAGGGGAACTAAAAGGCAAAGAGAACTGACAGAATTTTAATGGAATAAAATTTGTGGGAATAGTTTTGTGTGATGACAAATAGTCATCAGAGGAGGGATTGATGACGCTGAAATGAAGGTTTTACATTTATTCGTGCATAAAACGTAGTGCTGCAATAATCAAGTGTGACTTTAACCGAACTAATAAAGATTGTACGGGGACAAATGTGCCCTCAGAGTAGTTCGCCAACATTTAGAAGCGTGCTTTATATAACGTGATGTATTACAATTGTACTAATCTGACATAACCGTAAACGTGTGCCATGATTTGCTTGTTTGAAATGTTTTAACTTAGCATAACTTTAGTGGAGGCTTCGGCCTAGTTGCCTTGTCTCACGGTTTAGATGCTCGTGTTTTTCTAATGTGCTAATAAAACGTGTATTCTTGCTTGAAGCTGTACTTTTCCAGTGAGATCGGTTCACATGCTTATCTTTAAGGTTTCGTGCCAGCCTGGCATCTTCTTCTTTGCTCCAAGGTCAATCTGCAGGTGCAGACAATGGAAGCTCTGAAAGTGAGTTAATTGGTAAAATATGTTGCAACTTACGTTCCCGACTCCAAGGATAATGTATGCCTAGGTAGAAGCTTGTGAATTGTTGTTTTTGATTGGACAATTTGAAGCCAACCTATGAACCCTCCAATGGAAGACCCTACTGGATTTGAACTGTTGTTTATAAAAACCTGGTGCACAAGAAGAAAGCAGCTTTTTGGCCATTACCCGCCATTTGCAGGACATTGCAGCCATTATGGCCCATCTTGCCGACCTCGTCATTTTGCCATCTTCTACGATGCCAATTGATGTTCGACGCCATTTCGAATGAGACTTTGATGCTTTCTCTAATCGAGAGAAAGAGACTTTAAGTAATTCTCGCTCTAGAGACTTTAACTTTGATTTGCCCCTTTGCATAAAGTAGTAGTTTTGTCCTTTTATCTTGCCACTGTGAGGCAATTGCCCCGTCCACCCTGCCCCCTTTGCCCCGTCCCATGCTGATCGAAATCGGTACCTGTGACACGAAGACTTCCTTGAATGCTGATTGAATTTGGTAAATATGAAAGGAAAATGTACAATTGCATTATGTTTCTTTTTAGGTAACCAACTGCTGATTTTTGACAAGAGCCCTAGTTAGGAGTTTTCCAAATCAATGTTGCTAAATTGTTTTTGCATGAAGTCCCACATGCAGATGCTAATTTGAGGTTAGATGAGGATTCATTTGTTGCACGATGCAATTTGAGACCTTGTTATGCTGACTAATGTATGCAATTAGCCCATTACAGATTATAGTTTTAGTGGTTTGCGTTGCTATTATCGAATGCATTGTTATTCAAATGCTGCATAGATTGCATCTTTTTCGCCGTTATGGACAGCTATTAATGTTCATTTACATATATCATTTGGTGTTGAGACACATTTATATCGTGCTAGCTTTGTTAATATAGGGAAATAAATTCATTAACTTTGAATGAACTGGTGTGGTTATTCATGGCCGAAAGGTCATGGTTCGCCGAAATGTTTTCTGGATTAATTGTGAAGTGTTATGTTGATCAGGGCATTGCTTATGTTCGTTATTGATTATTGATTTGATTAAATTGACTAATCTCGGGTGAAGAGAGCCCCACTTGGTCAAAAGATTCATCGACCCAAGAGCGTCCAAATACAGGTAATTTATTAGGTCGGAACGCTCTATCACTTGTACAGCGCCAGGGCCGAGCTCTACTTGCAGCCCGATCCATATCTGATTTTACTGTACAGATTTTACATCAGTAAAACAGGACCAGCAGGGGCGACTGGTGTTAATGGGCAAAAGTGCTGCTGCCCTGCCACCCTTGGGGAGAGAGGCAAGAACAGGGAAATAAACACATAGCATCTGAAAAGAAATTACTGCATGGGGACTGTGCTGAATCTCCAGGGTGAACTCTATTAAGCTTTGCAGATCTCCTACTGCGCAAGTACCAGCCGGGCAAGGTTTTCTTTGACCTGAAGGCACAAGCTGCAGCAGTGACATCATCGGAGAGGGAGTGCTGAATTTTGAATGCCATGGCTCTGGTTGCTTTTGTGGCACTTGAACAGTGGCCCTGGGATGAGTTAACAAAGCTTCATTCACCTCAATGGCTGGGAGTGGAGAGGGCTGATCGGGACAAGGAGGGAGTGGGTGTCAACAATCATCATAGAGGGGCAGGTTGTTGGAGAGCTTCAGGGGGCTGCTCTCCAGGCAGTAACACCTGTCTAGTATGGCATTTGGTTTCACTTTGAAAAAAACATTATGGAGCTGAGCACACAGAGTGCTTCTTATCTCAATCGTAGTGGCCCAAGAGAAGTAAGGAACCAGCTGCGGACAATTGCACTAATGGACTAAGAGGTAAGTGTGTAGTTAGGCTTCTGCCTGCATCAGCTGCATCGTAAACACCTCCCCCCCTTCCGCAGCTACAGTGGGGTGGGGCTCTTGATGGCCTTTTCTGTCTGCAGCTCGGCAGACAAAGGCTCATAATTAACTTGGGAGGGTGAGTGAGTTAAAGGAAGAATGGATGGATGGATGGATGGATGGATGAAATGGTGGATGGATAGATGCATGGGTGAATGAGTGAAAGAATTGGCGTACAAATGAAAGAGTGAAAGGAAGAGAGGGTGTATGAGTGAAAGGGAGGGTGGATGGATGGATAGATGGATGGATGGATGGATGGATGGATGGGTGGATGGATGGATGGATGGATGGATGGACTGATGGATGATGAGGGAAAGGATGGATGGTAAAATGAGTGAAAGGATGGATGGATGAGTGGAAGGTTAATTGGATGGATAGGTGGATGTAGTGAAAGTATTGATGGATAAGTGAAAGGATGTATGTGAAGATGGCTGAGTAAAACAATGTATGGATGAGTGAAAGGCAAGGTAAATGCTTGACTGGATGGAAAGATGGATGGATGAGTGAAAGGGTGAATTGATGGAGGGATAAATAGATGGATGAGTGAGTGAAAGAACGGATGGCTGAGTGAAAGGATACATTGTGGGATGGATGGATGGGACAAAGGGTGGATAGATGGGTGTAAGGATGGGTAGCTTAGGGAAAGGGTGGACAGATGGATGAGCCAAAGGGAGGATGATGGATATATGGAGTAAAAGAATAGAGAGATGGAGCAAAAGGTTGGAAAGATGGATGAATGAATGAATGGATGAAAGGGGGATGGATAAGTGAAAGGATGGATGATTGAGTGGATGGATTAGTTTGATGGATAGGTGCCCCTAGACCAGTGGCAGCTTTCCGTGTATGGGCTCTACAGCTACATGACAACCTCCTTGTTTTGTGGTCCATTTTTATTGTATCAAGGGTGAATAATTATAATAAAAATTAAATGCAGACCCGCTTCATACCCAGCAACGAACTAAAGCAGCTAGTGACATTGTCTGATTGCTGGTTCCTGAACCAGCCTTCAGAGAAATTGTTCATAGCTGGTGAAATCCTAACACTGTGAGAATGTCTGTGTGACTATAATGGGCCCGATGTATGACCATTACAGATTGTGACTCGCAATTAGCATTTTTTTGCGAGTTGCGAATTGCAAGTCGCAATCTGCAATGTACAACATGGTCTGAGACACTTAGCAATTCCCAAATGGGTCGTAGAGGACCTGCTTCAATATTCATGATGCAGGTTGCAATTTGCAACCTATTTGGTAATTGCCGCACTCACAGGGATGGTGGCCTGCTAGGATCAGCAGACCACCATATCAGTGACTGAGTTTTCAATAAAGCTGCAGATAGTTTTCCATGAAGGGAAACAGGATGCATTTCGGAAAAATAAATTCGAAGTGGGGACCCCTTCACGTTTTCAAATAGGATAACACCAATTTGAAATTGGTGTTAACTGCGATTGTTTTGCGACCGCATTCACGGTCACAAAGCAATCATACATGGGCCCACGAGTCACAATTAGGAATGGACACCCTTGGAATGCTCCTTCCTAATTGCGAGTCACAATCTCTTTTTTGTGAGTCGGTAACAGGATAACCACTTGCAAAATAGGGATGGTACATTGCACAAGGCCATTTGCTGTCGCAAACGGCAGAATTTGCATTTTGTGATTGCAAGATTGGTTTGTACATCAGGCCCTATGTGCACGAGTTAAAGTGAGAGAGTCAGTAAATGAGTGAGTGAGAGTGAGTGAGAATGAGTAACAGTAAGGATGCATGTGAATGAGGGAGAATGATAGTGAGTGCAACTGAGTGTTAGTGTGTGTGAGACTAAGTCACAGTAAGACAGTAATTTAGAATGAGTGGGACTGACCGAGAAAGACTGCGTCAGAGTAGAATGAGTGAGACTGAGTGAGTCAGAGTGAGACAGTAAACTTAGTGCCAGAAAGTGTAAGAGAACCTTTTAAGAAACAGTTGTTTGGAATTCGAGCCAAGGATTACGCCCCACCACTTTTAAAGGTCACCAGCTGCCACTGCAGACCAGGTGTTCAGGTGCCAATGAAATCCAGGTGTGAGAACACCTGGGTCAGTTGCAATTGGGCGAAGCAATTATCTACATAAGGCTCCATTGCACCGAGTCATAATTGGGCCCTTGGGATATAAAATAGAAGCAGATACAGAAGAGTTTAACCTACCAACCATGACCGAAAGCCCCCAGGCTGGAACTCCTCTTTTGAGGTCTCCTCCAGCTCACTCAGACAGTGCTGCTCTAAACATCTCAAAATAGCCAGAGAACTCAGCTTATGAACCATTCTTACTAAGACAAGCAGCACAAAATGAGAATCATTAGATTCCTATAATGCAAGACTCACAGAACTAGTCTTGAGAGAATCGCTAATAACATTTCAAGACGGTCCTATCTTGGTATCCTCGCTAGAATGCTCTAAAGACACGGCAAACCACATGAAGTGAGCAATTCTAGGGACATCATTCAAGTGAGAGCCCAATACCTTATTGCCTAGACATCTACACAATGCTCGACAGCACATCACCTGTGCAATGCACTGCACTGAAGACCACCCACACTCGCTGAGTGTCCATCAAAATTGAGAAATTGTTCAGCTTGGGGCAGACCAACCTGCTTCACAAAAGGGTGCTGATCAACAAGTCCGTTAAGTCAAAATCCATAGTAATGAATGTGAAAGCCTTAGAACCAGAAGCAGTAAAAAACATGTCCACAGAAGATATAATTCATGTTTAACATGGTTTTCAAACCTATACTGGATGGAAAACACCAGCTTCGGTACTAGTCTTTTTGCTGATAGACACTGGATTACCTGCTTCGCCTTATACTTTTTTCAGCACTTACTGGTTGCCATTGTTGAGGCTGGTCATCACGGACATTCACCACAGTGACCTAAGTGCATGTGTTGAATTACAAGACTCCTAAGTTGTGACAGAGCAGAACGAATCCAATGCGCACTAAGAGCCTCATTTACTTAAAAGTGGGGCAGTGCCATGCTGCTCCAAAACTGGCAGAGCCCCTCTGCGTCACTTCAGAAATGCAGGGCTGGGACGTGTTTAAACCAATATGGTGCCCCCCCTGCTTTTTCCCTAGCAAATTAGTGCAAGGGTGTCTGCTTTGCAGGGAATTATTATTTATATACAGGAAGGTGTCCCTAATGATGTTTTGCTCATCCTATAAGTGCTGCAGAATGCAGCACACATAGGAAAAGCAAAAATGAGTAGAAATAAAAGTATTTCTCCTCCTAGCGCCATACTAATGCCACCCCTTGGGTGGAGTTAGTTTTTCGCGCTGGCTCAGGTTTACTAATCCTTGTAAATCTGGGGGAGTGTCAAAATACAATGGGTGTTGCAGTGGAACGCCCACAGCAACACCCATTGCACGCCCCTCTGCCGCAGAAACCTGTGTTGGGGGCCATATTTACAAACTGGCGTTAAGCCACGCAAAGTAGCTTAACTCTGCCTTGTCAATATGGAAACTGGCACAGCTCCACTGAAGCATCACTAAAAGTGATGCTCCGGTGGCGCTGGGGCCCTCGTAAATGATGTCCTAAGTATCACAGCAAGAGGACTTTAAGAGATATTCAAAAATTTTGCATGCCATTCACCGGAGTAGCGTATTTTAAAGACAAACAGATTTCTCTAGACATCAATGACACTAGGAATGAATGAATATGTCTCATGGTATAAAACTATTAAAATATTCATCATAATAATAAAATACCATAAAAATCACAGGTGATCTGAATCTTCAATAAAATCTACATTTCATTTACACTTCCTTAAGACGATAATAAACACTATTATTTGGTGGGATTGGTGCATCAAAAGGTTGCATTTCAACTGAGTCAGCAAAAAGGTCAAAGGGTCCACACTCTGGATTTCCCTGGTTCTTTTAGCTCTAAAATTGGAACATCCAGACAATGTGCAAATCTGAGGATATACAGTTAATAAACCTCGCTTGAAGACCTGGTGGCAGAGTTCAATGGATGTATCAGGTATCATCAAGTGAGGTTGAACCCAAGTTCCAGGTGCATCATTACTTTCTCTAAAAATGTGGAACTCAGGCACTGCATAAATTTGCAAACACATCGCAGGGCTAGCTGACCTGGTCACTGTCGGTGATGATATCCTTCTGTATGCCGCATCATCCAAAGATAATGTAAGAATCACCTCTGTGCCATGCTATGATGACTTCGAGACAACTACATCACCTTGCACAAAGAAAAGTGTGAATACCACATCACTAAAAGAGCCAGTGGCATTGCACTTCACACCAAAAACGTTGCCGCCATAATAGCCACAACCGTTTCTCCATCTTTGTCAGTAATTGGGAGCTTCTTAGACTTGGCTAATTACTCTGAGAGGGCTATCAAGCACTTAACCTCTCACACTGGACCTCTGTGTGAACTACTGGAAACTGGCATACTGTTTTTCATATGGAAAAAATACTCTTCCTGATAAGACTACAATTCAAGATTTTGATGACTAATGTATAAGGAATGTACTGGCCGTAAAAGCTTAGCGTGGTTATCCTTCAGAAACAGGAAAATGACGAATTACCATTGATAGCCTATGCCAGCGACGTCCTTGCTAGTACTGATCAGAGGTATTCCCACATTGAAAAAGAAGAAATTCTAAGTTGATGAGGGTGTCAGCACTTCCACCTTGACAACTATGGAGGTCACATCCAAGCCTCAACTTATCATAAACATTGGGTGCTGGTAGAAACCTCTGTCACATATAGATGAGAAGATGCTTCATGGTAAAAGGTAACCCTTCCATGCCTTATGAAAACAAAGGCCCATATTTATAAAAAAAGTGCTGCATCAGAGCTGAAGCGTCACTTTTTATGTGCCCCCCACCCTACCATGGTTGCGCAGTATTTGTAATACCGAGCACCATGGCGGTCATAAGCACAATAGCATCAACATTTTTGATGCTATTGTGGCACTTTGCTACACTAGCATCAAAAATGTTTACACTAGTGTAGCAAGTGCAAGGAGGCTTATAGGTTTCTATGGATGCGTCATTTTAACACCTGCTCTGAGCAGGCGTTTAAAAGTGATGTCAAAAATATTGGTGTGAAATCTGTTAAATTTGCAGACCTCCTAGCCCTGGAACGCCCCCCCCCCCCCCTTGCATACATTATGCCTGCCGCAGGAATAATGTGGTGCAAGTGGTTACAAAGTGGCGCAATGCATGCCTTGCACAACTTTGTAAATATGGCTCGGGGTAAAGGCCACCTTAGCACTGCCTTAGTGTAAAAAAAATGACACTATAGTGGTGCTAAGGCGGCGCAAATGGCTGTTAAATATGCCTCAAAGTCTGTAACCCATATTTCCTATTGAAAAAACCACATCCAGGAACCGGACATGAAGGTGATCAGGTGCAGGAGACAGAAGAGTGTGTGTGGCTACTTGGAGAATGGTCCTGGCATATTCCCATTTCATTGGATGAGGTATGTGAAAAAGTAACACGGGATGAGTGTCAGCAAGTTGTTATCCAGGGAATCCACCTGAACAAACGTGGAGATTTATAACTAAAGGACTTCCACAGCCTACCACAGAGATGGTGAGTCATGTCCAGAATGAACTTGATGTGACAGCCGATGGGCTACTTCTGAGAAGTACGAGATTAAAAATGCCTTCATCTCTGATGCCCAGGACTCTGCAGCTTCCTCATACAGGACACCAAGTGATCGTTGAGGCGAAATCTATGACTAAAGGGAAAGTGTGGTTTCTGAAATTGGACTTTTGTTTAGAAGGCGGTTTACATAGTGGCAGTACACATACACTTACTATAAGTTATCACTGGCTGTTTCCATGCTAACCACTTGTGACAATTGCTCACATTTCTCACTGTCAAGCTTCAATACCCTGAGTCATTGTCTTTCCCGTCTTAGTCAATAACGTGTTGAGTGCTGGTCTCCTCTCACCAGTCCTTCCCTATACAAATAAAAAAGCTACACCCCCTCCCAATATGGCCGACACAACCACTTCCTGTGGTGGTTCCTGTGGTTGTGCTGGCAGGTCAACCTATTAAGGACGGTGAACCCATCTTCACATACAAAAGAGTAAAACAATCACATAATTAGGAAATTTATTCCCAACCCAGACCGGAGGTTGGGAATTAAGAGTGTGACGGGGAACACAATGAAAAGGGGTAATGACACTGTGACCGGGTCAGCCCGATCGTAAGCAAGGCACCAGCAGGACAAGAGTTGTTTGTGCGTTCCCATGTTGCCATGGGAACGCTTTCACGGCGGGGCCGGCATTCGGAGGTTGCCTCGACAACCTCCGATGACGAGGGAACAGCGGATTGGCCAGCGGGAGGCCAAAGACCTGGGATTCCCCAGGAGGAGGGAGGAGCGGCGAACGAGGAGAGAGGAGCGGCGAACGAGGAGAGAGGAGCGGCGAACGAGGAGAGAGGAGCGGCGAACGAGGAGATAGGAGCGGCGAACGAGGAGAGAGGAGCGGCGAACGAGGAGGGAGGAGCAGCGAACGAGGAGAGAGGAGCGGCGAACGAGGAGGGAGAAGCGGCGAACGAGAACGGAGGAGCGCCGAAGGAGGACGGAGGAGCGACGAGCGAGGAGAAAGGCGGCGGGAGCGGTCGGAGAGGACAGCCACACAGTCCGGAAGGCAACCCCGAGGACGGAGGGCGGTCCCGCTGGCCGGGAACTTGTGGAGACGACGCCAGGGAAAACAGAGTGGTACCGGAGCCTGAGGGGACCAGACCAGACGACAGCGGGACCAGAGACCAACAAGGGGACCTCCATAGAGCCAGCCACAGCCCCGGAGGGTCGTGGCTCTGGAAGGTACGGTCCTTGTGGACAAACAGAGGGGCACCTTAAAGGGAAACAAGCTGGGGAAGGGAGGGAGGCAGGGTGAGGGGAGGACAGGGAGGGAGTCAGAGAGCACCAAAAAGGGGGCAAGTAACAAGCACCACCAAAAGTAAGCACGTTTAGGAGATAAGGAAACAGAGACACAGCCCACCGTCCTCACTGGCACACCCCCTTCCTGAACCCATTCCCCAGTATTGCAGCTAAGTAAAGGACGTATGTAACAGCCTTCATTCCACTCACCATCGGTATTTATCCTTTTTTCCCCTGTATGCTACCCGGGATCACATGAGGAAGACTCCAAGCGCAACCTAAAAGGAAAAGAGGAAGAGAAGCACGTTAGGAAGACGAAGCTCACCACCCAATGAAGAAATAATCTTTAAACCACTTTACAGAATCCTATACATCATTTATTTGAAATAACAAATAAATACTTACCTTAATAACCCAAGCTGCCTCTACTGAGTGTCTGTACTGTTGGGACTACTACAGTGGTGTCAGAAGTGGGATTTAAACCCCTCTTCCTGGCAGTCCAAACAGTATACACAATGAGCGAAAGTCCGTCCTTAGAGACCATGGTCAAGCAGCTAGCGGAGGGGCAAAGATATTTACAGCTGGTATGGGAAGCCCAACAGCGAGAAGCTAAAGAGGATCGGGAGGCCCTACAATCTGCTCTGAAGAGTCAGGCGACCATACTGGCTAATAATCAGCTAGTCCATGAAAGCGCGATGAAAAATCTAACTGAGACTATTGCTGCTAGTAAGGTACATCCGAACGTACCTAGTTCGGTACTACAGAAATATCAGGAGGGAGAGGATCCAGAGTCCTTTTTTACCAATTTTGAAAGAGTGGCTTCCTCCGCCCTGTGGCCGGAAGATAAGTGGGGACAGTACGTTGCTCCCTTGCTCACAGGTATCCTACAATCAGCGTATCAAGCCGCCAACCCCTTATCAAGACATAAAAACTAGTATACTGGAAAGGGTAGGCCACGATGCAGAATATTACCGAGTTAAATTTCGTAAAATCAAATGGGGAGTCAATGAAGATCCTAGAACCTTTTATTTTCGAGTAAAAGATTTGGCATTGAAGTGGTTAGGCCATGTAGGAAATAGTCGGGAGGAGGTTCTCAAGACCATCATACTAGAACAATACCTAGACGGTCTGCCACCGTCTACAAAACACTGGATCAGGCAACACCCAAAGGTGGACACTGAGACGGCCATTGATCTTGCCTGTGCTTTTCACCGGTCTACCGATGTTAGGAACCCTCCGACACAAAACATCCTTAAACCGATCCTTCCGAACCCAAAGACCTTGGTAAAAAGTCCACCCGACCACCTAGTACCACGAAGATTTCCGGAAGGCCCACCTACAATGGGACCCCAATGTTATAATTGTGGCGAATGGGGACACATCGCACGTATGTGCCCGCAAAAACAGGATACCGGGGAACCAATGGAGATAGGAATGACAAGGAGGAGGGTACTATGTACAGGAAAGGGTGCTCTCAAATTTAAACTAATGATAACCGTTAACGGGAAAAGGGTGTATGCCCTGGTTGATTCTGGCTGTAGCCAATCGGTAATTAGAAAAGACTTGACGCATAACGACGCAGAAGAGAAACAATGGGTAACCATATGTTGTATACACGGAGACAAGGCCCAGTATCCTATAAAGATGCTCCCAATCGTGTGGGGACCCTATCAGGATTTCCTACCCATAGGAATAATGCCCCAATTAATCGAGGAGTGTATCATTGGGACAGACTATATCCACTTCCAAGAGTTGTTGGATCACGTCAGAGATAACAAGGTAGTCAAAGACTGGTGGAGAGAGGCTCCTTTTGCAGAGAGTTGTATTGAGTGTCCAGCTGATCGTAGAAAATTGTCACGAAAGGAAAAACGACATGAGAGGGAGAGGGAGGAATATCGGAAGACTGCAGGTGAAAAATCGTGCGGAGAAATAGTGGCAGAACTTCAAGAAGCTCCTAGTAGTTTTAGCCAACAACAGAGAGAGGACCCCTCCCTTACCCACGCTTGGAGTTCAGCCGTATCAGAAGAGACTGAGGAGGTGGGTCCCTACTTTGTAGTACAAAAAAACTTATTGTATCGAGTAACTACCACACGGTTGGGTATACGTAAACACCAACTTCTAGTACCTACCGATTATCGCGATCATGTTCTTGCACTAGCACATAATCACCCAGGGGGAGGACACTTGGGGAGAGAGAAAACCGAAGAATATTTGCTCAGAAAATTTTACTGGCCTGGGGTATACGCCCACATACGAAGGTATTGCGCCCAATGTCCCCGATGTCAGTTAACCGAACCTGGTAGGCCTAGGAAGGCAGCTCTTTTACCCCTTCCCATTATAGATATTCCCTTTAAAAGAATAGGGATGGACTTGGTCGGGCCCTTAATTCCTTCATCAAAAGGACATACCTACATCCTGGTCATTGTGGACTACGCCACCCGATACCCAGAGGCTATTCCCCTGACGAGTATGACGACCAAAGCAGTTGCCCAAGCCATGATTAATATCTTTGCTCGACTTGGGTTTCCCCATGAAATTCTTACAGACCAGGGTACCCCTTTTATGTCCACCCTAATGAAACAAGTGTGCAAAACGTTGGGGATAGCTCAGATCAGAACATCCGTTTACCATCCTCAAACAGACGGACTGGTAGAACGATATAACCGAACCATTAAAACGCTACTTAGAAAGATTATCAATGAGACAGGGAAAGATTGGGATCAAAAGCTCCCACTGGTTCTGTACGCCCTACGAACCCACGAACAAGCATCCACGGGGCATAGCCCATTTGAGTTGGTGTTTGGACGCCAACCTCGCTCCCTACTAGACATGGCGGTAGAAGCCTGGGAGGCTGAGGCGGAGGAAGGGGGGACTCCATTATTAGAATATGCAAAAAAATTGAGAAAACACCTACACAGCTTATGGGCTGACGTGCATGCAAACATGGAAGAGGCCCAACGAACTCAGAAACTCCAATATGACAAAGGAAGCAAACTACGGGTTTTCCAACCCGAAGACCAGGTCCTAATAATGAGGCCCACCTCCGAACACAAACTCCTCGCCAAATGGCAAGGGCCATATCGCATTATCAAAGCAGTTTCCCCCGTCACCTACCTTATTGAAATATCCTCCCATCCGAGAAAAACACAAATATACCATGTAAACTTGCTAAAACAATGGGAAACACCCGAACAGCCTAACCAAACCATAGAAATGGGTCACTTCATGTGTCCCAACAAGACACTAGATATCGAGTTCTACCCCACCACCCCATCCACGTAGGTTATTTTACCCTCAGTGAACGATAATTTATCTGAGGGGCAAAAACAACAAGCACATACAATATTGAAACAGTGGCAACCGCTGTTTTCAGAGAAGCCAGGAAAAACTTCCCTAATCCACCACAACATACGAACAAATCCCGGTACAATCACTAGAGAGCGTCCATATCGCATTCCAGAAGCTAGAAAACAAATAATTGAGGAAGAAATCAAAAAGATGTTATCCTTAGGAGTCATCGAACCCTCCAATAGTCCCTGGTGTTCACCGGTAGTCCTAGTACCAAAACCTGACGGTAGTGTCAGGTTTTGTATCGATTTCCGCAAACTTAACACAAGCTCCCTCTTTGACACTTACCCCATCCCGAGAGTAGACGACGTTCTCGAAAAACTAGGAAGAGCAAAATACATGTCCACTATCGACTTAACAAAAGGATATTGGCAGATTCCCCTAGCCGCTCAGGATAAGGAGAAAACAGCCTTTTCCACCCAGTCAGGGTTGTATCAGTTCACCGTACTGCCTTTTGGGCTTCACGGGGCACCCGCAACCTTTCAGAGGTTGATGGATAGGATTTTAAAACCCTTTCCTACATTCTCTGCCGCATACCTAGACGATGTAGTCGTTTTTAGCGAATCATGGGAAGAACATTTGGTACACCTACAGAAGATATTCCACGCCCTCAAATCAGCCGGCTTAACAGCCAATCCCAAGAAGTGTATCGTAGGTAAGACAGACATCTCATACCTGGGTTATCGGATTAATCAGGGTACCCTACAACCTCAAAACCCAAAAGTGGAGGCTATCTTGCATGCCCCTCTTCCACACACTAAAAAGGATTTACGTTCATTTTTAGGATTAGTGGGCTATTATCGACGTTTCATTCCGCATTATTCCTCCATTGCAGCCCCCCTTACGGACCTCCTCGCTAAACACCATCCCAATCGGCTTTTGCCTTTTTCGGAGACGCAAAATGCGAGTTTTGAACAACTAAGGGACTCCTTAACCTCCAACCCCATCCTACGCTGCCCGGATTTTACAAAACCCTTCCACCTTTACACCGATGCCTCGGATGTTGGGCTTGGAGGGGTTCTAACGCAACCTGATGCAGAAGGGCTTGACCACCCCGTAGTCTACATCAGCAGGAAGTTATTTCCTCGGGAGCGTAATTACCCAATTATTGAGAGGGAATGTTTGGCTATCAAATGGGCCATAGACTGTCTACAATACTACCTCCTGGGCCGACCTTTTATATTATTCACGGATCACGCTCCCCTTACGTGGTTAGCTGCACATAAGGACTCGAACTCCAGGATACTCCGCTGGTTCCTTGAACTCCAACCCTTCTCTTTTCAGGTGCGCCACGTGCCCGGATCTCGCCAGGCCCCGCGGATTATGTGTCTCGGTTTCCCCTGTCTACCACTGTCCTAGAGCAGGACAGTTCTTGGGGAAGGGTGTGTGACCGGGTCAGCCCGATCGTAAGCAAGGCACCAGCAGGACAAGAGTTGTTTGTGCGTTCCCATGTTGCCATAAAGAAATGGCCGATCTGCCCCAAAAAGGGGCAGAAATGGCCCAGATATATACCTCCTTAAGGGAGAAACCCTTGCCCAAGGGTTCGCTCCCCATATCAACAATCCACACATGCACGCACACACACAAACAAAAATCCCTGGTGGCTTAGTGTGTATACCTGCTGCATAATCGCGACGCCATGCTTGATTGTGCAGCAGGAATACATTTCAAAGTGACACCTAGGCAAAGGAAAAACTCTTTCCATTCCCGCTGGTGCCTCTTTGAAACCCCCCAGCCCTTTCAGGAGGAAAAACTGACCTCCTTTCTTCTCCAGCGCTGAAAGCAATGGGCTTCCAGTGCCACCAGCCTGGGGTGCATGCTGATGTCATCAGATCACTGGGGGGGAGGGTGGCAGCAGAAGCGCTTCGGCTGCCATCCCTGGTGGAGGAGTGTGGGAGGACAGCTGACGGGGAAAGTGCCTGCACTTCCCCGGTTGGTGGGTGCTTCGACAACCGGGAGCCGTCCGATGCACATGCCCGCCATGATGTCGGATGGCTCCGGGCCATCCGATGCACGCAGGGGGTTAATCCTTCGAAAGCAAGAGTTTTGGGACTGTAGATAGCACTGTTTCCCCAAATGAAAAAGAGTTTCCTCCATATGTAACCTGTAGTGAGATGTACAGGATTGTGCAAAGCCCAATCTGCTGCTGCACAAATGTCTCTCAATTACGCACCCTTGAGGGTTTGCCTTACATGAGGAAATGCTCCTGGTGGACCTACCCTATACTGATACAGGAAGAGGGACTCCTGCTCCAGCGCATATAAACAACATACTTTCATTTGTCCATTTACTAAAAAATTGTGTGAAAGACCAAAGGTAATAAAAAGGCATCTGTTTGTCTGAAAGTGTGCTATGCAAATCCAGAGAGTACCATAGCCTCCTTGTTCTGAAGGTGGGGATGGAAAACTAAGAAGTACCAAATCCTGTAATAGATGTAAAGATGATCATATATTTGACTAAAAGATGGGGTCCAGCCTAAGAACCAGCTTGTCCTCAAGGAACATTATAAAAGGATCATCAGAAAGTAGGCCACCAATATCTCCCACCCTTCTACCAGAGACACCAGGAAATAAACATTGTATGGAACAAAGTTTAGACTGATAGAATCTAGAGGTTCAAAGAGATTTTCCCTTTAGAAGTTAAGTACCTTAAAACGAAACTCTTTAAAAGTTATTTTACCATGCTGAGAAACGAACACAAATCCAAACCCCTGATAGCTCAAATGGCTAACCATTGGCTTCCTAAAGTAGAGATAGGTAAGCCCATTTAATCAATAATAGCATTTGTAAAGCACACTACTCACCCGTGAGGGTCTCAAGGTGCTGAGGGGGGGGGGGAATGCTGCTACTGCTCGAACAGCCAGGTCTTGAGGTGTCTCCTGAAGGTTAGCAGGTCCTGTGTCTGCCGCAGGTGGATAGGAAGGGTGTTCCACATGTTGGAGAACGATCTGCCACTGGTGGTTGTTCTATGGATGCGTGTAAAGGTGGCGAGGTCAAGGTCAGCGGAGCAAAGCTGGCGGGTTGGAGTGTAGAAGGTGAGTCATCTGTTTCGGTATTCTGGTTTGGTGTTGTGAAGTGCTTTGTGAGCGTGGGTGAGGAGCTTGAACGTGATTCTCTTGTTGATGGGAAGACAGTGCAGGTCTCTCAGGTGAGCTGTGATGTGGCGGGGAATGTCCAGGATGAGGCATGTGGAGGCGTTCTGTACGTGTGGAAGTCTTTTCTGGAGCTTGGCTGTGGTTCTTGCGTAGAGGGCGTTGCCGTAGTCCAGTCTGCTGCTTACCAGGGCTTGGGTGACCGTCCTTCTGGTTTCGGTGGGGATCCATCTGTAGATCTTCCGAAGCATGCAGAGGTTGATGAAGCAGGAGGAAGAGACAGCGTTGACTTGCTGGGTCATTGATAGCGATGACACCAGGATGAATCCCAGGTTGCATGTGTGGTGGGTGCGGTTCCCAGTGTGACACGCCACCAGGAGTCATTCCAGGTGGAGGGTGTGGAGCCAAGGATGAGGACTTTAGTCTTGTCAGAGTTCAGTTTCAGCAAGCTGTTCTTCATCCATTCAGCAATGGCCTTCATTCCTTCGTGGAGGTTGGTTTTGGCAATAGCGGGGTCCTTGGTGAGGGAGAGTATCGGCTGAGTGTCATTGGTGTATGAGACGATGTTGAGGTCGTGTGATCGACGATGTTTGTGAGCGATGTTAAAGAGGGTCGGGCTGAGGGATGACCCTTGGGGTACACCACAGATGATCTTGGTGGCTTCAGTGCGAAATGGAGGGAGGCGGACTCTCTGAGCTCTGACGGTGAGGGAGAAGGTGATCCAGTCCAGGGCTCTGTCGCGAATCCCTGTGTCATTGAGGCGTGTGCGTAGGGTGAGGTGGCAGGATGGTGTCGAAGGCGGCCAAGAGGTCCAGGAGGATGAGGGCCACGGTTTAGCCGTTGTCAAGTTGATTTCGTCAGTGGTGGCGATGAGGGAGGTTTTGGTGCAATGGTTGCTGCAGGATCCGGATTGGGATGATTCCAGACTGTTGTTCTCCTTGAGGAAGCGGGTCAGTTTTCTGTTGACAGTTTTCTTGATGAAGAGGAGCAGGGAGATGGGCCGGAAGTTCTTGAGGTCTTTTGGGTCTGCCTTGGGTTTCTTGAGGAGGACGTTGATCTTGGCGTATTTCCAGCTCTCCGGGAAGGTGGCGGTCTCGAAGGAGCTGTTGATGACCTTCCGGAGTTGAGGTCCGATGACTGAGCTCGCTTTGTTGAAGATGTGGTGAGGGCAGGGGTCGGATGGTGAGCTGGAGTCGATGGTGTTCATGATTTTGATGGTGTCGTCGACGCTGACTTGGATCTAGGAGAGCAGGAGGTTGGTGTGGCTGAGGGGCGGTAAGTCTGTGGTGTCGGTGGTTGAAAGGGGGGTCTGGGTATTGAAGCTGTCATGGGTTTCTGCGAACTTGCGGTGGAAGAAGGTGGCTAGGAAGTCGCAGAGGACTTGCGATGGCGGGATGTCGTTGGCACTGGAACTGGGGTTGGAGAGTTCCTTCACAATGTTGAAGAGCTCCTTATGGCTATGTGCGTTGTTGTCGATGCGTTCTTTGAAGGAGGCTCTTTTGGCGGTTAGGAAGAGTTAGTGGTGTCTGCTGATGGCGTTCTTGAGGGCTGTGTGGTTGTCCGGTGTCTGTTCTTGGTGCCATTTCTTCTCAAGTCTTCGGCATGTTTGCTTGGATTCTTGGAGGTCGGCAGTGAACCAGATGACCTTTCTGTCAGTGCGTCTATTTGAAGGTTTCTTGATCGGGGCGAGAGTGTTGGCACAGTCGTTGATCCATTGCCTGAGGTTGCGGGTGGCTGTGTCGGTGACGGTGGTGTCGATTGGTGGGTTCTGGGAGAGGGTGGGATCAGCTGGTCTTCAGTGACCTTGTTCCAGCTGCGGAGGGGAATCGGCTGCGGGTGGTGGTGTGTTGTGGGTTTCTCGAAGGTGAAGTGGATGCAGCGGTGGTCAGTCCAGTGGAGTTTGGTGGTGAGGCTGAAGGAGACATGTTTGCTGGCGGATAAGATGGGGTCGAGCATGTGTCCTGCTGAGTGGGTGGGTGTTGTGACGAGCTGCTTGAGTCCAAGGTTGGCAAGGTTGTTGAGCAGGGTGGTGGAGTTGTTGTTGGTGTTCTCGAGGTGGAAGTTCAGGTCCCCAAGGAGTATGTAGTCTATGGATGCGAGGGCGTGCATGCTGACGACGTCGGTGATGGAGTCACTGAACTATTGTTGGGATCCGGGGGAGGGGGCTGTAGACGAGAGTCCCTCTGAGGTTGGTGTTTGGATCGGTGTGGATCTGGAAATGTAGGTGTTTGGCGGCGCTAATGGTGTCTTTGGTGCTGGTCGTTATTCTGAGGGTATTCCTGTGGATGATGGCAATGCCTCCTCCTGGTCTGTTGGTGCGGTCCCTACAGGTGATCTTGTAGCCGTCCGGGATGCTATGGCATTGTCGGGCGCTGAGGAGGGGTTCATCCAGGTCGATGGCGTGTTTGTGGACAGAGCAGGAGTTGAGTAGGATGTACCTGAGATGCTTGCGTCCTGCCCTGGCAGGCAGGTCTTTGGCATGGAGGCTGGTAAAGTTGCAACTCCGGCAGGAGAAGGGTCCGCGGGTGAGCCTTGGAGTGGCCTGGTGGCAGGTGGATGAGCGGCTGGCGTTGAGTGCGTGGAGGGTGATGGCATTGTAGCGGCGTCATGCGTCGCAGCAGTGGGGGGAGCGATAACCTGGAGTTCTGGCCCTGGGCGCGGTCCAGGCACGAACAGGCGCAGACAGGCTTGCCTTAGGCGCGCAGCGGCAGCCATTAAGTAGGGAAGGACAGCTGGGAGGCGGGAGCTGGGGTGGAAAACAGTGCAAAAAAAAAAGGGACGGGCCACAGGGGCAGATGCGGCGGGGATACAGCGCGAGAGAGAGGAGGGGGCGGGCCACAGGGGCAGCAGAGAGAGAGAGAGAGAGGGGAGAGCGAGAGTGAGAGAGAGAGAGTTGAGTGAGAGGAGAAAGAAACAAGGAGGAGAGAGTGAAATGCAGAAAGCGAAAGACAAAAGTAACACAAGGGACAGAACACGGAAGGAAAAACACAAAGAATGAAACAGAGGCAAAAGAGGAAACAAGCATTTTCGATGCAACGGGTCTTGCATTTGTTCGAGTTAGAGCTATTAGCATTGTAAAGCAAAAAAACGCAGTGTGATCGCGTTCTGTAAAATGCAGCATGATCGTGCTGCGTGGAAAATAAACAGATAAAGTAGTCCGGACTCCAGGCTCAAAACATCGAGCCTCGTATGTTTTTGGTACTTTACCGGTGCTGTGTAGGTGGGCTAAACACTGGAAAAGGCATGACGCATGCATGCCTTTCACAAATGAAAGTAAGTCGATTTTAAAAGGCAAGCCTACGAACCAATGTAGATGTAGGTGACTGACGTGGCATGGGCATGGTTTCAAGCCCAAAGAGAGATTACAGAATAGATGGAGCACTTTGTGCTTGCCCATAAAAAGGAGAAGAGGGGCAAAGGGCAGCGTGGTAGAAGAGCAGAGCTCTCCCACTAGACACCAGGGATGAGGCACAGGCAGACGCCTACGGGTGGAGGAGGGCCTCGAACTCCAGACAGAGGTCAGAGTTCAGAGGAATGAAGGACTCTACTTGCCAGTGGAGATATGAGGGTGCAGAGCAGTTCACTGACATTAAAAAGTATTTCCCAAAAATTCCAGCTCAGAGTTTTCATAAGGGACATACATTTCTTAAAAGACACCAAGGAATAAAGTTTCTTCAGTGTCTTTCGTGGCCCCTGAGAGTGCTTTGCTTACTGAGTTTTGAATGGAAATCACAATACCCAAAGTACAGCCAAGAGTCATTCCCCTCTGCCTTTCAATCACCACTAAGGCTTCTATAGCAGGCCTATCTGCTCATTCTGAAATGGAAAATAAAGAAAGTAAAATAAAGAAAAGATTAGTAAAGAAACAAAAAATATATAATCCATCATCATTGCTTACCTGTAAACAGGGGAGAAGTGTGCAGAATTAAAAAACAGGATGCTCTTTGGGTTCATCACACCTAAATAGGTTGACATAGGAAGTGGTTAACCCGCTAATAATACTAGGAGGGCTGAAGCTTTTTTTCTTTGTATAGGGGAAGGCTGGAGACAAGAGAATGTTGCTCAAAACATTATATATTTGGAACCAGGAAGACTGAGGAGGCGTCAATGAATGCTCATTCAAGTACAGCGTCACATCAGCATTGATGCATCATTTTTCTTGCTGCTGCCGCAAATGCCCTTACGACTCCATGGATGCGCTGTATTTACAATGGAGGGCTCCATGGCACAAGGATTCATGGATCTTTTGATGCCAAAGTGACACATTCCTAGAGTTGGTCTTAATTCTGACACAACTCCAGCAATGCATCAGAACATAGAGGCCAGTCCCATGTTAAAAGATCTGTGTCAATCCTTACGCCTGGTTTGGGGAGGCGTAGGGATTTTGACTCAGTCAAGTCATAGAGTGACACAGTGAAAAGTTGTAAATTTCACTTTGTGAGTTCTATGTGACTTTTAACATGGTAACGCAGGGGCAGTGATGACGCTGAAATGAAGGTTTTACATTTATTAGCGCATAAACGTAGTGCTGCAATAATCAAGTGTGACTTTAATCGAACTAAATAAGATTGTACGGGGACAAAATGTGCCCTCAGAGTAGTTTGCCAACATTTATAAGCGTGCTTCATATAACGTGATGTATTAGAATTGTACTAGTTTGACATAATCGTAAACGTGTGCTATGATTTGCTTGTTAGAAATGCTTTAGCTTAGCATAACTTTAGTGGAGGCTTTGGCCTAGTTGCCATGTCTCACGGTTTAGATGCTCGTATTTTTCCAATGTGCTAATGAAACGTGTATTCTTGCTTGAAGCTTTACTTTTCCAGTGAGATCGGTTCACATGCTTATCTTTAAAGTTTCGTGCCAGCCTGGCATCTTCTTCTTTGCTCCAAGGTCAATCTGCAGGTGCAGACAATGGACGCTCTGAAAGTGAGTTAATTGGTAAAATATGTTGCAACTTACGTTCCCGACTCCAAGGATAATGTATGCCTAGGTAGAAGCTTGAGAACTGTTGTTTTTGATTGGACAATTTGAAGCCAACCTATGAACCCTACAATGGAAGACCCTACTGGATTTGAACTGTTGTCTATTTAAACCAGGTGCACAAGGAAGAAAACGGCCATTACCCATCGGACATTATTGCCTATCTTCTACGATGCCAATTGGTGTTCGACACCATTTTGAATGAGACTTTGATGCTTTCTCTAATCGAGAGAGAAAGAGACTTTAAGTAATTCTCGCCCTAGAGACTTTAACTTTGATTTGCCCCTTTGCATGAAGTAGTAGTTGTCCTTTTACCTTGCCGCTGTGAGGCAATTGCCCCGTCCACCCTGCCCCTTTGCCCCCGTCCCATGCTGATCGAAACCGGTACCTGTGAGACGAAGACTTCCTTGAACGCTGATTGAATTTGGTAAATATGAAAGGAAAAATTTACAATTGCATTGTGTTTCTTTTTAGGTAACCAACTGCTGATTTTTGATAAGCGCCTTAGTCAGGAGTTTTCCAAATTAATGTTGCTAAATTGTTTTTGCATGAAGTCCCACGTGCAGATGCTAATTTGAGGTTAGATGAGGATTCATTTGATGCACGATGCAATTTGAGACCTTGTTATGCTGACTAAATGTATGCAATTAGCCCATTACAGATTATAGTTTTAGTGGTTTGCGTTGCTATTATCGAAGGCATTGTTATTCAGATGCTGCATAGATTGCATCTTTTCCGCCGTTATGGACAGCTATTAATGTTCATTTACATATATCATTTGGTGTTGAGACACATCTACATTGTGCTAGCTTTGTTAATATAGGGAAATAAATTCAGTAACTTTGCATAAACTGGTGTGGTTATTCATGACCGAAAGGTCATGGTTTCGCCGAAATGTATTCTGGATTAATTGTGAAGTGTTATGTTGATCAGGGCATTGCTCATGTTCGTTATTGATTATCGATTGTTGATTTGATTGATTACTCTCGGGTGAAGAGGGCCCCACTTGGTCAAAAGATTCATCGACCCAAGAGCGTCCAAATACAGGTAAATTATTAGGCTGGAACGCTCTATCAGTAGATGGTAGCAGAGGACGGTTTCGCCCTTTGGGACCCCTTACTCTTAAAGTACATGGTGTTGAATTAACGGTTACGCCCTTTGAGACCCCACTCGAGAAGTTGAATTAGATTTTCTTGGGTAAAACAGATTGAGAGAATGATGATGGGCTAAGTCCCCCCGACTTTCCCGGGATCTCGGAGCTTGCGAATGGAGAGAATGGAGGTGTGGAATCGGCGTTGGCGGTACTAGTGACGGTATGAGTGAAGTTAGGGTTTTGCGCTTGCACAGCTTATTGCCGCAGATTGTGTGAAAAGGTTGCGAAGATTTTAGAGAATAGCGGAGGTGCGACTCCGAGTGTAGGAGTAGAGAAGTCGTCGAACTTCATAGAGAATAGCGGAGGTGCGACTCCGAGTGTGAGAGTAGGGAAGTCGTCGAACTTCATGTGCATGTGGCGCTTTGTGCAGAAAAAGGTCCACGTGGTTGTTGTTGTTGAGACGGGCCCTGCGAGGTCAAGAGACTCCGGAGTATGTTGAAAAGTGTATGAGACACTTGTTTTATGTTGTGGTCTGGTCGGTTTAATAGGTTGATCGGGCGTGGTCAACGAGTCGGTACGTGTGTTAAAGGAGTGAAAGAAAACTTCGACTTCGGGCTTTGACAAATTCTAAGTGCACTAGAATAGATCATTGACAAGTTGAGAGCAGAGTCTGCGGGTCAGATTTGCTTGCGAAAGCGGGGACCGAGAAAGATGGAATAACTGCCGAGGCTAGTGAAAAATCCCTAAGGTCCTGAAGCGATTGTGTTACCCTTCCTGTAGTAAACCGACAGATCTCTTTTATTATTATTTGGTTGCTCGCGATACATGCTAGAAGTTGTTACGAGAAGAGCTGAGTGAAGGAGGACTAGCCGCAAGGCTTTGTCAGCCGCAGTGTGTGTGAGTGTGACGTCACTAGGAGCCGCGCTGGGATAGGTTGGTTGCAGAGAAGGGTCGCGCACGGATTGGACGCACTCCGTGGGGCTCGATTGGAAGGGGAAAGGCAAGCGAAGAGTATTCCGGGAATTAAAGTCACCTATTGATTACATATTTTGTGAAACAAAAGACGAGAAAATGAAATTTTTTAAAGCATTAAAGAGTGCGATGAAGGGGGAGTCTTATATTAAAGCGAGCGTAGGAGAGGAGACGCCACCCAAAGGTACACCAGCTTACATTGTAATGGAGGAAAAGGGGGTAGCTCCGTGTCTTTGGCTAAAGCAATGGCACAAGCTGACAGAGAAACATGGGAGCGTAGCGTTCCCGATCCATGGGACATTCAATATAAGGATCCTAGAGAATTTGAGATTCGCGATGTACGACATGAAGGTACCTCCAAGACCAGCACAGTTTGAGGCTCTAGCGATTTGGGAACTAATGGCTAGACAGCAACAGCAAAAGAAGTTTGAGACCAGGATAAGAAAGGTAGAAAAGACACTAGCGGACGCTAGGTGGGATAATTCACAGAAGGTGTGGAGGTCAGATATATTGCAGGGGATAAAATTGTTTCCCGCAATTGCTAAGGAAGAAGAGGCGACAGGCAAGAAAGCTACCTGTAAGACAAACGGGAGGTGTTCCAAAGATAGAGAAGATGAGTCAGATGATGAGGAGTTCATCATGCAATTGCTGAACGACCGTCCACCGCCTTATGCAGAGAGTGGACAAAGTCCAAGTACCAGTTCTGCCCCTCCGGCACCGGTACAGAATAATGAAACTCCGAATTCAGAAACGCCATCGGGATCTAAGGACCAGAGTTTACTGTTCACCCCGCAGATACCGCAGGTTAGGAGAATATATCCAGATGTGCCTATATTGAAAACAGCAGAAAATTATCAGCCGCAGGTCCCAAGGTACTACAGCAGTGACAACGGTATGGGAATGATTCTAGATCCAACCGTAATGGGAGTACAGAACGGTCACAACCCAACATTGGCACAAGCTGAATCAACCCAGTTTTTGATGCCTCAAAAGCAGATGCAGGGGGGGACAGCACATGCTCAGATGACGGGGAGTCAGACGGGCATGCCGGCAATGATGACCCATAGTGTGGGAATGAACATGTCTCAGAACCTGGGGAATGGACAGAACCCAGATGCGATATCCCTACCCATTACTGTAGGTCCTCCGGTACCTTTGTACGTTCAGCCTAACTCAGGTATGAGCGGTCAGGGATCAATGGTGCAGAATGGGACGGAAAGGAGGTGCATAGAAAACACTCCAGAGATAACTCCGATAGCGGTTCAGCCAACTGGATCTGGGTCCTTGTAGGAGTTTAGTCCCGTATGTGCTCAGTCAACAGTGGTGAGGTCGAGTCCTCCACTGATAATACCGCTATCATCGAACACTGAAAAATTGCCGCAACCATCAATGGCAGTCGATGTGAATGCTACGCTGATGGGGTTGAATGCGCAACAGCTAACACAGTGTTCAACAGTTTGAATTCCACACAAAGCTCAACAAGTGGGAAGGGGGAAGACTACCTGAATAGGGTAAGGTTGAACATGGAAGCAGAAGAGTTGGTGGAAGGGCCTATGGGTGTGAATAGGCTAGAGTCCTACTCGGAAGAAGAGCTGAGGTACCTATGTCCCAGGATTACGAGAGAAGTGAACAAGGTACACAGAAGGTTGCAAGAAATAGCTGACAAAAACGGGGTTGAGATAGACAAGACAAAACACTTGAGCAGGAGCTATAGATTGGATTTCGGGACCACAGACTTTGAACACATGAGGTCAGCAGGCATGAAAACGCACCTTAGAGAATTGCTGCAGAGCGCACAAGTGTGGAGGTGCTTAGACAAATGGGAAAGCAGGTGGGCAAAGAAAAAGGAAAAGAAGAAAGACAGTGTCCCAGAGCACAAGGAGAAAAGACCACAGAGTAGTGATGCAGTAACCATGTTACCAATGAGGGAGACAGCAGGGGGAAAATTAATACATGTACTGTGGCACAGAAGCGACATTCAGTCTTTTACGGATGATTTTCCCAAACTGAGAGAGAAACCGATTGAATGGTATCAACAGACTGATAGGTTTGTGAAGCTTGCAAAATGTCTTTGGGAAGACCTGAACACCCTCTTTGAGATTGTGGTTCCGGCAGATTTGTGGGAAGAATGCAAAAGGGCTGTAGGTTGGCCGACAAGCGAACCAGAGAGAGACAGGGATACGGGTGCACCATCACCTATGGTGATGAGCTTGTACTATAAGGTGATTGAGCATTTAAAGACGAAGGTTGCCGCGAAAAATGTGGATTGGCAGAAGATTGATCGAACTGCCCAAGAGGCTAAAGAGTCGATTCATGGTTACTATGAGAGGTTGTTGAAGGCGTTCAAGAACTACAGTGGCACGGAAACAATAGAGGCGAAGGACATGCTTCATTTTGTGTTTAGATTTGTGGAAGGGCTGAGGCCAGAGATAAGTCAGATGATAAAGACGCATTTGATTTGTTGGCAGTCGAAACCTATTGATGAGGTGTTGAATTATGCGAAATACTGTAGCGACGAAATTGAAGTGAAACAGAAACGGTTGAAAGAGAAAGTGATGGTGATGCAACTTAAAGCAGCTCAGACAGGTCTGCAAGGGTTGCAAGGGTTCCAACAGCAGATACCGCAGCCGCAGCCGCAGGGAAATATGGTGTTTCAGCCACAGGCGAGAGGCAGAGGCAGAGGAGGCTTTGGGAGTAATGGTCCGGATTTGAACACTGTTGCATTTCCGAATGGTGTGCAGGCAATGAAAAGGGTGATGCCGTGTCATGCGTGCGGAATTGTCGGACATTGGAAACGCGAGTGCCCGATGATGGTGCAGGAAGGTGCAGGTGTTGGTCAGCAAAACAATGATGTCAATGCATTCCAGACAATGAGGGGACCGAAAATGAGAGGTCCAAATCCAAATTTTCAGACCATAAATCAGCTGCAGGGATTACAGCCCATGCAGCCGCAGCAGATGCAGATGCCCCGTATGCAGATGATGCAAATGCAGCCAATGCAACAGCAGTTTCCCATGGTACCTAATCAGCAAATGCAAATACCTTTGGCACCAATGAGTCAGCAGCAAGTGATGGTTCCTCCACAGGTCTTGAGTCAGGTGATGAGTACAAACGGCACAGTACAACAGTTCCCATTACACAGTGAGAATGGAATAAACAATGTATGGGAGAGTGAAAGTTCAGATGAGGAGGGAAATTGTGTGCTTGCAGCATCCTTGGAAGTTGATCAAAAGGGTCCATATGTGGAGGGAAAAGTTATGGGTCATCGTGTTTCATTCTTGGTGGACACAGGAGCCACACGTTCAACTGTTAGGAGCATTGAAGTACCAAATTTGCCCCTCTCAGGGAGAACAGTTCAAGTGGTGGGAGTAGCAAACAGGTACCTGACGAACCCAATCACAGATCCAGTACCAATCAGCATTGGTAACTACCAAGGGTTACATAATTTTGTGGTATGTGACTCAAGCCCGATAGCACTGTTAGGGAGAGACCTATTGTGCAAATTGGGATGTTCGATTATGTGTTCGTACGATGGAATCAGAATTCAGACGAGCAGTGATGGGGAAGAAGAGGACAGTGTAGAAGGGGACGAGATGGAAATTGTCGATGAAAAATATCCTCTGATTAACCTTCTTCCGATGATAACTGAAGAGGATATTCCAGCTGAATTACGGGAAACAGTCGGAAAAGAAGTGTGGGATATGACAGGAAAGGAGGTGGGATTGGTGAAAGGAGTGGAACCAGTGAAAGTGACAGTAAAACCCAATGTAACCTTTCCCCAGACCCCACAATACCACATGGCACAAGACACCCTCATGAAAGTCGCCCAACTAATTGACGAGTTCGTAAAACAGGGAGTACTGAAAGAAGTGTTAAGCAGTACATGTAATTCACCAATCATGGGACTAATAAAGCCGAGTGGAAAGGTCCGAATAGTGCAGGACTTGAGGAAAATAAATGACATCATAGTTAAATGCTGCCCTGTAGTACCAAATCCAGCTGTGATAATGTTCCAAGTCCCTTGCGATGCCGAGTGGTTCTCAGTCATCGACTTGTCACAAGCATTCTTTTCGGTGCCTCTTCATGAGGACAGCCAATTTCTCTTTTGTTTCAAATTCTTAGACAGAGTTTACAGTTGGTGTCGAATTCCTCAAGGGTTTTCTGAGTCACCGTCAATTTTCAATCAAATTCTAAAGAAAGACTTGGAAGCGTTAGAATTGCCATTCGAGTCAGTCCTAGTACAGTACATTGATGACTTACTGATTGCATCTAAGACAGAAAGTGGCTGCACAGCCGACACCATTGCCCTACTGAACCATTTGGGAAGGAATGGACACAAGGTGTCTCCTTCAAAATTGCAGTTCTGTCAGAAGAAAGTGAAATATTTGGGTCACCAAATAGAGAAAGGGTCACGGAGAATAATGAAGGAAAGAATAACAAGTGTACTTCAAATGAGTCCACCAAAGACAAGGAGGGAGGTGAGGAAGTTTTTGGGGATGGTGAGCTACTGTCGCCAGTGGATTCCCAACTTCTCAACTCTAGCAAAGCCTTTACTGAAACTGACCGAGAAGGATGCATTGGATGAAATTGAGCTGAAAGGAGATGAGATGGATGCTTTTATTGAATTGAAAGAATGCATGTGTAGGGCTCCAGCTTTAGGTATGCCTGATTACACAAAGCCTTTCACATTGTTTTGTCATGAACGTGATGCATGTTCTTTGTCTGTCTTGACCCAAGCCCATGGTGGCATAAACAGACCAGTAGCGTATTTTTCAGCTACTTTGGATCCGGTCGCAGCAGCACTGCCAGGGTGTTTGCGCGCCGTAGCAGCAGTTGGTATCAGCCTCACTCAGAGTGAAGGAATTGTGATGGGACATCCATTAACAGTCATGGTCCCTCACTCAGTTGAGATACTTTTGACCCGCTCCCGAACACAACACATGACTGGAGCAAGACTCACAAGGTATGAAACAATAATTCTGGGCTCACAGAATGTGCAGCTGAAAAGGTGCACTACGTTGAATCCAGCAACCTTGCTTCCCGGTGAAAATGCTGAAATTGAGAACGCTGAAGACGTCGAGCACGACTGCCTTCAGGTGACTGAATTTTGCACAAAACCCCGACCTGACATTAAGGATACTAAGCTTGATGAAAATGACCAAATTGTTTTTGTTGATGGGTCATGTTTAAGAGATGCATTGGGAATATTGAAAGCAGGATATGCTGTGTGTACTGTAACAGGTGTCCTGGAAGCGTCCTGGCTCCAAGGAGTCTATTCCGCACAAGTAGCAGAACTTGTAGCCCTTACAAGAGCATGTCAACTGTCTGCATTGATGAAGGTTACCATTTACACTGATAGTCAGTACGGGTTTGGAATTGTGCACGACTTTGGGCAACTATGGTCACAGAGAGGTTTCCTGACTTCTTCAGGGTCCCCAGTGAAAAACGGGGAGAGAATAAGGGAATTGTTACACGCCATTCAAATGCCAGCCGAAATTGCAGTGGTAAAGTGTAGTGCTCATACAAAAGGACAGGACTATGTTTCCTTGGGAAATGCGTATGCGGATCAAGTCGCAAGATTTTGTGCCTTGAACTGTATATTGCTCAGGGATGAATGGAATTCGATAAGCGAGCCAGAGCTCGAACCAGCTGAAGCATTTGCCTTGAAGGTCGTGGATACAATGGATGAACTAAAAGCATTACAGAATAGCGTCAGGGAGGATGAAAAGGCTTCCTGGATTAAGTCACAATGTACAAAGAGACCAGATGAGTTATGGGTTTCAAATGAAGGAAAATTTGTTTTACCAAATTGTCTCTTATCGCAGTTAGCGCGGTTCTATCATGGGTAGGCTCACCTAGGGAGAGATGCCATGATAAGATTGTTCAAAACTGATTGGTTTAACCCCAGATTTCGTCAAGTTGCAGAAGCAATTTGCCATCGATGTGTCATTTGTCAGCAGATGAACCCAGGAAAAGGAACGGTTGTGAACGTGAGCCACATTGGCAGGGCCGGTGGCCCGTTCAGCAGAATGCAGATGGACTTTATTGAGATGCCTGTGCATGGAGGTCTGAAGTATGTGTTGGTGATTGTGTGCATTTTTAGTCACTGGATTGAAGCATACCCCACACGTAGAAATGACAGCCTTACAGTTGCAAAACTATTGTTGAGGGAGTTGATACCACGTTTCGGATTCCCGATCTCTTTAGAATCAGATAGAGGAAGTCACTTCAATAACGAGGTGATAAAGTTACTTTGCGCAGCACTGAACATTGAGCAAAAACTGCATTGTAGCTATCGCCCTGAAGCATCAGGACTGGTGGAGCAAATGAATGGTACACTGAAATCAAGAATGGCGAAAATATGTGCATCGACAAATTTGAAATGGCCTGACGCATTGCCTTTGGTGTTAATGTCAATGAGAAACACCCCTGACAGAAAGACTGGACTGTCCCCGCACGAAATTCTCATGGGCAGGGCCATGAGACTTCCTGCAGTTCCTGCAAACGCGCTTTTGAATATTACAGATGATATGGTGTTAGACTACTGCAAAGGTCTGGCTGACGTGGTTCGCTCTTTCTCTCACCAGGTGGAAGCATCCACCTTGCCACCGATCCAAGGTCCAGGACACACACTGAAAGCAGGTGACTGGGTCGTGGTAAAGAAGCATGTGAGGAAGTCGTGTCTGGAACCCCGTTGGAAAGGCCCTTTCCAAGTGATCCTGACAACCACTACCGCTGTGAAGTGTGCGGGAGTTCCCAATTGGATTCACGCCAGTCACACAAAGAAAGTGTTGTGTCCCACAGATGAGGAAGTTGAAGCGCTGAAACTGCCAGTACCTGACAACAAAGTGCCGAGCGCTGAGACAGAGCAAAACAGAACTAGAAGCGAACAGACAGAAATAGAGGAGAGAGAAATATTTTCTGGGGACGAAGCAACCGATTCACTTGGGGAAGACCAAGGAGAAACATCAGACAGCGACGAAGCAGCTGAGGGTGACAAAGAGCCTGAAGCAGCTGAAGGTAACAAAGAGCCTGAAGCAGCTGAAGGTAACAAAGAGCCTGAAGCAGCTGAAAGTGACACAGAGCCTGAAGAAAGTAACGGTGACAAAGGGCTCGAAAGAAGTGAAGAAGCAGGAGAGCCTGATCAGAGGAGGGCTTTCCCAGAAGCAGACGGTACAGAAAAAGAAAAGCAAAGCCTGATTGACTCCCCAGAAGGAGGGGACAAGGCAGAACAGAACGAAACTGTTCAAACTTCTTCAGAAGAGATCGCAGGTCCCTCAAGTGGACACAGTGCAAAGAAAAGACCAAGTATATCACCAGTAAAAGTAAGAACTAGAGAAAAGTTGAACGACAGTGAAGGGCCAAGAGTGAAAGAGAAAAGAAAGGAAGTGTCTGTCGTGACACCAACATCAAGTGAAGGAAAAGACTTGGCCAAAGAGGAAAGTACTAGTGAGGCAGAGTCAAAGAGAGATGCAAAATTGAAAAGGAAAAGGATACCGAACAGGAGATATTCCGGTCCAGAATGGGCATATGTAGTCCATGACGATTGGACTGACGAATTTGTATCTCTCAGCCTCGAGAACGAAGAAGAAGAGATACCAATAGAAAAGAAAAGTTTTATGGACACTGTTGATTGAAAGGCTGGTAAATGACATTGCTTGCTATAATCTAACGTGATACAACCAGCTGAGACATTGCTAAACCGGATGAGACATTTGCTAACTTGATAAGACTTTGAAAACTTGATTGACTCTTAAACACGATTTGAGACAACGTTGCCAACTGAAAAAAAAAAAAAAAAAAAAGAGAGAGTGAGTTATTGAACTTTGAAAACAAAAAAAAAAAAAAAAAAAAGGAGTTATTGCCGAATTGAGACTGAGTTATTGCCGAATTGAGACTGAGTTATTGCCGAATTGAGACAAATGCTGCTAACCGATAAGTGACTTGCCTCCTGAAGAAAACTGTGTGAACATTGCGCTCGTTCAGCTTTGTAACTGAATCGCTAAATCGTTTCTTTTATAGGTGCTTCTAGCTCTCTGATTCTATACAGATCATGACACAAAACAGTAGAATGAAATATTGTAAATATGCGTGTATAGGCTTGGTAATTGCATGTGTACTAATAATAATGGCAATAGTGCTTGGAATGCATGGTAAGGGTGAGAATGAGAAAATTGATGCTTCTACTTTTGCTCCTGTTACTGTCACTGAACTAACCGCACTGAAAAGACTAGAATTAGATGAGAGACACTTGCATGATAAAAAGGAGCTTTCGTATAATGTTTTCTATTGCTTGCTAACAGAATATGTTGAGACTATGGATGCGAAAGATTGTTATGTGTGTACACAGATACCGACATCGGTAACGGAAGGGGTGACTTATCATCACATGCCTCTTACATATGGGATTACATGTAGTATAGTAACTTCTAGATTTTATGGTCAAACCAACATACAGTATTTTTACTCAAATTATGATGTTACTTTTGCATATGTTCCTATAATCACGCAGCTAAGCCAGATTGCTAAAGATTGGGATGCTAAAATAATGAGGGAATTTTTCGAGCCAATGCAACCTTTTGAAACAGCTCACGCTCATAGGGAGAATCTTACCTGCTCCCTCTCTGCAGTAGAAATAAGCTTTTTAGATCGCACAGATGATAGAAGGGCACACATGAATGCGAAATTAGAAAAGGAACTACATAAGAGGACTTCAGTAGATAATTATGCTTTTGCCGCAATAAGAACACAAGGGAGAATAGCTTTAGATGCTTGGCATGTAGGGAAATTTTGTATATATTGAGGTGAATCTTATTATGATAACATTTTTGTAGGAGCGAGTGAGTGTAAACATATGTTTATCTTTAAGGCCAAATGGACATTCATGCTGAACGGACTTGACCCTGTCATACCAGGTGTATATTACATTTGTGGACATAATGCCTATTATCGTCTTCCAAAGGGATGGTGGGGAGATGTTATTTGGGTATAGTGTTCCCAAAGGTTTATCAACTGGATGACCTATCGATGATTCCAAAGATATCTGGATCCCATCGTATCCAGAAAAGAGAGAACGCAGCTGCTGTGGTAGGAGATATATTTGGAGCCATGATTCCTTCATTGGGAGTTGTGTTGAATTCCATCAAAATAAGAAAGTTGTCTACTATAGTGGATAACATGTTGACAAAGTTTTCAGGTGCTATAATCCTGATGGATGCTGAACTTGCAGCGGAAAGAGCTATGACTCTTCAAAATAGGCTTGCCCTAGACATTCTTTTAGCAAAGGATGGCGGCGTTTGCAAAATGCTTGGCGCACTACACTGTTGCACGTATATACCAGACAATAGTGTGAAGATTAAAACAATGCTTGCTAATCTAACAAAGGAGAGTGCAGATTTGAAGGAATTGAAAGAACCAGGAGTTTGGGAGAAGGCTGGAAAGGGAATTGCGTCAGTGGGAAATTGGCTTGGTGGCATTTGGAATGGAATATTATTAAAAATAATACAGGGAATATTAATAGTACTGATTTGCATATTTGGAATTTGGGGAATAAAAAGAGGAATATTAATGATCATGGCAAGAATTAAAAGAAGGAAGGAAGAGAAAATTATGAAAAGAATGGCAGAAGAATACAAAGCAAGAACAAGGGGAACTAAAAGGCAGAGGGAACTGACAGAATTTTAATGGAATAAAATTTGTGGGAATAGTTTTGTGTGATGACAAGTAGTCATCAGAGGAGGGATTGATGACGCTGAGATGAAGGTTTTACATTTATTAGCGCATAAACGTAGTGCTGCAATAATCAAGTGTGACTTTAATCGAACTAAATAAGATTGTACGGGGACAAAATGTGCCCTCAGAGTAGTTTGCCAACATTTATAAGCGTGCTTCATATAACGTGATGTATTAGAATTGTACTAGTTTGACATAATCGTAAACGTGTGCTATGATTTGCTTGTTAGAAATGCTTTAGCTTAGCATAACTTTAGTGGAGGCTTTGGCCTAGTTGCCATGTCTCACGGTTTAGATGCTCGTATTTTTCCAATGTGCTAATGAAACGTGTATTCTTGCTTGAAGCTGTACTTTTCCAGTGAGATCGGTTCACATGCTTATCTTTAAGGTTTCGTGCCAGCCTGGCATCTTCTTCTTTGCTCCAAGGTCAATCTGCAGGTGCAGACAATGGATGCTCTGAAAGTGAGTTAATTGGTAAAATATGTTGCAACTTACGTTCCCGACTCCAAGGATAATGTATGCCTAGGTAGAAGCTTGAGAACTGTTGTTTTTGATTGGACAATTTGAAGCCAACCTATGAACCCTCCAATGGAAGACCCTACTGGATTTGAACTGTTGTCTATTTAAACCAGGTGCACAAGGAAGAAAACGGCCATTACCAATCGGACATTATTGCCTATCTTCTACGATGCCAATTGGTGTTCGACGCCATTTTGAATGAGACTTTGATGCTTTCTCTAATCGAGAGAAAGAGACTTTAAGTAATTCTCGCCCTAGAGACTTTAACTTTGATCTGCCCCTTTGCATAAAGTAGTAGTTTTGTCCTTTTATCTTGCCGCTGTGAGGCAATTGCCCCGTCCACCCTGCCCCTTTGCCCCGTCCCATGCTGATCGAAACCGGTACCTGTGAGACGAAGACTTCCTTGAATGCTGATTGAATTTGGTAAATATGAAAGGAAAATTTACAATTGCATTGTGTTTCTTTTTAGGTAACCAACTGCTGATTTTTGATAAGCGCCTTAGTCAGGAGTTTTCCAAATTAATGTTGCTAAATTGTTTTTGCATGAAGTCCCACATGCAGATGCTAATTTGAGGTTAGATGAGGATTCATTTGATGCACGATGCAATTTGAGACCTTGTTATGCTGACTAAATGTATGCAATTAGCCCATTACAGATTATAGTTTTAGTGGTTTGCGTTGCTATTATCGAAGGCATTGTTATTCAGATGCTGCATAGATTGCATCTTTTCCGCCGTTATGGACAGCTATTAATGTTCATTTACATATATCATTTGGTGTTGAGACACATCTACATTGTGCTAGCTTTGTTAATATAGGGAAATAAATTCATTAACTTTGCATAAACTGGTGTGGTTATTCATGACCGAAAGGTCATGGTTTCGCCGAAATGTATTCTGGATTAATTGTGAAGTGTTATGTTGATCAGGGCATTGCTTATGTTCGTTATTGATTATCGATTGTTGATTTGATTGATTACTCTCGGGTGAAGAGGGCCCCACTTGGTCAAAAGATTCATCGACCCAAGAGCGTCCAAATACAGGTAAATTATTAGGCTGGAACGCTCTATCAGCAGCAGCGGTAACGCCTACCCTTCATACGTTATATCTGGTGCAGGTATAATGTGACGGAAGCTTCTACAAACTAACTCATTGTGCACAATGTAAATATGGAATAGTGTGGAGCACTGATTGTGCCTCCGGAGCATAAAAGAAAATGACACTGCGGCGACGCAAAGCTCCTTGTAAATATGGGCCTAAGTTTATTCCATAAACATTCGATTGTGACCTCTCTTATGAAACCTGGATCCAAAGTATCTGGACATCTTGTCTCTTGCAACTACATCAATCTTGAACTTTATTTCATTACAACGGAGGGTGAGGTTGATTAAAGCTTTCTACTGAGATGGAACAAAACCAGTGGCATAACAAAAGCACCTTTCACTTGTTCGTGGGCTTGCCTTTCAAAAATCCTTTGTTATCATTGGTAAATGCTTTACGTTTGTCCCTCCTTGGGGTGTTTTTTTTTTTACTGCCTTGCAGACTGCCTCTGTCTCATGGATAATTGCACGATTGCCAATACTTTTGAATGTGAGTGAACTTCTTTTTCCCTTTGTGTCACTCCTTCACGCTCATGGCGGCTATGGTTCTTTGAATTGGCTTGCTATGTCAACTGTTTTACTTTTCATTTTCAATTTATGTGGCAAGAAAAGTCCAGTAAGGAATTTACAACGCTAATAGCTCGAACTCGAGCACATGCGAGACTCATTGCATTGCAAATGCTTGTTTATTCTCGTTGGCGCTTCCAACTTTGCACAGTAATATCCTTTAAGTAACAGTGCACTTGTAGAAATGAATAAATAAACCACAGAGGATCTATCGATCGATCTGTCGATCTAATTATCTGCATAGTTTGAGTTGTAGTCACACCTTCTATAAATATCCAGGCGTCCAGCTACATGTTATTTTTTCATAAATAGACAATGATATTGATTTTTGAGGGGCTGGCCCTTTGCTCCATTGCCGACGAGCATGCTGAGCAGTTCAAATGTTTTGTGCCTGTAAAAATATATATTTAAATATATAATCCCTATACGGGTGCAGTACAGAACCAATTATCTCTTGAGTTCAGAGTGGAAGGCTTCATCTTTACATCACAAGTCGATTCCCCCCCAGACTACAGCCAGAGACCCACAAATTACCATGACTACGTCAGTCAGATACAGAATAGTTTTTAAGTAAATTACCTTTACTGCATTTTGAATTAAAACTTGCCCCGTGGCTTGCATGAGTAAAATAAGTTTACTTTTTAAATGATGTAATCGTTGGTTGATGAGCGCCGGAGAGAGGCTGTCGGCTCACTGCTTAATTTGTGCTTGTTGTTGCCGGTGCTAAGCACCGGCACTCATTTTTGAGGGCCGGCGCTTATTCTTCTGCCTCACGCATCTGCTGCGAGCAAAAGACACATGGGAAAGACGGAGGAAGAGAAACACGAAAAAGCGTCACAAAGGGAGAAACAGAAAGCTGCAAGAGTGAGCTGAAGGCCAGGGAGTGGCTGTAAATGGATTAAAGAGGTCCCAGATGGCTTCAAGATTACGCCTCCTCAGTATTCCCTGTTCGCACATTTAAATACAGCAACCGCGTGTTTTAGAGGAGGACTTTGGGCACCGGCACGTTTTTATTAACAAATTAAGCACTGTGTGGGCTATTCTACGGGCATATGTGATAAAGCGCCTACTGGTTTGGCGTTCTGTATAAGCGCTGTCAAAAGCGGTGTTCAGAAAAGGTTGGCTTGGACGTGTTTATCAATCCTGCCAGGGGAGTCACGGATCACTGGAGAGCAGAGCGATGAGAAGGAAATAAAAAACACAAAAACTCATTAAATTATTGGACTCTAATGCGTGCATTTCAGAGTTAGAAGTGATTCTGAATGTCTCAACTTCGCAATTTTGTGATTGAACGGAGACCTGTAAAAGGAATCAACTTTTACTTTGAACGAGAGCAAATAGGAGCATGTCTCTGGAATAATATTTGATGTTCCCAAAGCTTGATAGCTTCGGAATAACGGTTGCATTTGGTTTAATTGGAAGGTGAGGCAATTTAAATAATTTACAATAGCCACTACCACAGCTCTGAAGTTTCATTGCACATGCAGCTAGGCTTTAGAGCAGGGGTCTTCAAACTGGGGGGTGGGGGGCTCAAGAGGGGGCACGTGATCCTAAGTGGGGCAGCCAGGCTCTGGCCAAAAGAAGGTTTATGATGATATCAGGGCTTTGTTTTACGCTGATAAAAATGAGCATCAGTGAACCTCTCTGTAATGGGCCATCTCTAACATGTCTGCCATTTGCATCCAAGCTGGGAGTACTGTCAAAAGGGAAGGGACTCCAAATACTCTTAAAACCCCCCCTCCTAATAATCACACTGTGGATACTTTTACATGTCAGTTAGGACGGTCTGGCCAACATAGTAAGTTTGGCCTCATGTATTTTATTGCATTTTTAAAAAAAAGTGACATAACAACTGCAATTTTTAAATAAGTCTAGACACATTTAAAAATTGCCAATTCAATATAATAAATGTAAAAAATTCGGGGGGTGGGGGATCTTTTTTTTCACTGTGGGTCTTGACATTTTAAAGTTTGAACACCACTAGTTTAGAGGGCGGTGGAGGAGGGAAGAAGCGTGAAAGGTGAAAGGTTACAGAAATAATGCAAGCAGGTCAGACTACCTGTAGAGCTCCACAGTGACTGAACAGATCAAAATGGCGCCATGAAAGCAATCTAAAAATCGTAAGGATGTCATGTACATCACAAGAGGTCACAGTTTGTGAATTAATTTATACACCAGGGAGGCAGCGATTAAGAGAAGTAGATTAAAGAGAAGGAGTTCACAAATCAAAGAATTTAACAAGTGTGACAAAATTTGTTGATAAAATACCATTCGTTTTTTAAACTAATATGAATTTAACAGTTATACAAGTCTGCAAACACTGAAATTCGTTTCTGTACACCCTTATTTCTCCCTAAATAGTTAAATATGGCTTCGGGTGAACTATTGTTGTAAATAAATTCTTTGACTACGTCATTCCTTTCAACAATTTTATCCCCACCGTAATATCTCTTATTTTCTCGAACTGTTTCCGAAGATAATCTTAAAGCCATATTTTTTCCCAGTTGTTGATGGCAGCTTTTGAAGTAATTCATATCTCTCTTTCTTCATCAGACCCCCTACCTCAGCAACCGAATGAAATTAGGCATCCTGCATCTGCTATAAACTCTTACCCTGGGCCCTTACCTTGTAAAACACTCACCCCTGTTGCTTTATTCCAGTTTACTCCATCCGGCGTCTGCCCGAAGCTTCAGTTTCCAATCCCCCTCCCCCCCATCTTTACCACTCCTTCTTTGGTAACTTGGGGGCATATTTATACTTGTTTTGCACCTAATTTGCGTCATTTTTTTACGCAAATTCAGTGCAAAACGAACTCCATATTTATACTTTGGTGCTAGCCCCGTCTAGCGCCACATTTATGGAGTTAAAGCCATTTTCTGGACGTGGAAACCTACTTTGCGTCAATGAGATGCAAAGTAGGCATTCCAGTGCAAAAAATGACTCTGTGGCCTTAGCGCCATATTTATCCCCCTGTGCTAAAATCAGGGAGGGAGAAGGGGTCAAAAAATGGTGCAAATCTTGCTTTGTCCCATTTTTTAAAGCCTGGGTCAGGGCAGGCGTTAGGGGACCTGTGGGCCTATTTCCATGATGGAACACCATGGAAAAAGCCCGTAGGTGCCCTCTCCAGGTCCCAGGGACACACACCCCCACCCACAAAAGAGGGGCAGCGGAGGATGGGGGACCCCATCCCAGGTAAGTGTAGGTAAGTACAGGTAAGCATTTTATTATTTTTTAAAGTGCCATTGGGGACCTGAAATGGGCCCCCTACATGGTACTGGGTGCAGTGGCCATGCACTGGGGACCCTGGTCCTCTCTGCTGGCCATTGGGGTGGTGGTCATGACTCCTGTCTTTTATAAGATAGGAGTCATGTGGTATTGCATCAGAAAATTACTCTAGGCAGGTTAGAGTCATCTTTTTTTACTCTAACCTGCCTAAGGTAATTTTTTGGAGCAAAACCCCATTCTTCCATACGCTAGCCCCACCCGACTAACGTCATTTTTTTAATGCTAGCCTGCCCTTTGCACCGGCTTGCACCATTCCATAAATATGGTGCCTGGATGGTGCACAGAAATGGTGCAAGCCGGTGCTAAACGTTTTGGTGCAAAACTGCATTAGTGCAGTTTTGCACCAAAAAGTATAAATCAGGGCCTAGGTTTGCCCTGTGATTGTGACATATATACAATAGATGAAGTCCTTCTTCTATGTCTCCCGAGCCGCCACAGGCTTATTTGTGGCCCAATTTATATCATGCAATTGCCCTACCAACCCTTTCTACACTGACCACAAAGGTGTGACCTTCCTCTTTGTAAGGATTGTGTAATCTTTCAGTTTTTTCATTTTCCCCGGCCAAAATCTTCATTCGCACCCTAGCTCCTCCTGCCCTGGATGTCACTTCTACTCTGGATCTCTGTCTCTTTTCTGCACATCTCCTATACACCTCTTTTATGTGCTCTCTCTCCCTCTCTCTTGCACATACTCTCCCACCTTTAGCTGTTCACTCTCAGCTGCACCGTTCACCTATCTGTGAAGCTGCCCCTATCTCACCTGGAACATTACTACTGGGCATGGCCACCACAAGCAGGAGCCTTGCCTGCCCAACGTGAGACAGCTGCCAAGAAGACTCATGCAGCCAATGCATCCCAAACCTAACATGCTCGACCCAACACATGTATTTTACCAATATGCACAAAGGCTAGATGGAATATTGACTCAGCTCTGCTGGAGTTTCCAGAATAGCTTTGCAGGGGAGGGTTGTGTGACATTATCGAAATCTGAACATTACAAACATCTGGGCTAATAGTTTGGGTGATGGACTAATGTAAGCAGGTAGCCAATATGAGACATTTTTAAACTCTCTCAAAGTACCAAGGTTTAGCAGTGAAGACTTACTCTAGAAGGTAGAGAGTTACTAACATCAACATCCAATCAACACTTTAACTTTAAGGAGAGAGATGACTCATCCAAACTCCTACAACGCCTCCAACGCATCCAAAACGCCTCCGCCCGACTCATCCTCAACATCCCTCGCCACTGCCACATCACCCTCCACCTAAGAGACCTGCACTGGCTCCCCGTCAACAAGAGGATCACATTCAAGCTCCTCACCCACGCACACAAGGCACTCCACAAAACCGGACCAACATACCTGAACAACAGACTCAGCTTCTACACCCCCACCTGGCAGCTCCGCTCCGCCAACCTCGCCCTCGCCTCCATCCCCCACATCCGGCGCAAATCTGCAGGCGGCAGATCATTCTCGTACCTCGCCGCCAAGACCTGGAACACCCTCCCGTCGGATCTACGACATACCCAGGACCTTCTTTCCTTCAGAAAACTCCTCAAGACTTGGCTCTTCGAGCAGTAGCAGCACCCTCCCCCCCCCCCAGTGCCTTGAAACCCTCATGGGTATGTAGCGCGCTTTACAAATTGATTGTTTGATTGATTGATTAAACAGGTTTGTAAGCAGAACAGTTTAATGTAGTAAACACAAATACATCTAGAAGTACTAGCTAGTTTTGGGGCTGAGGTCTGACCCTAAACATTAACATACTTCCTAAGTGCTAAGCACTACAGGTCTTATAACACTCACCCTGTGGCCTGTGTTGTCCTATGGTCCCTGTTCGGGTCGACTCTGAGATCTTCAGAAGGAATCTGGTCTCTTTTTTGGCAAAAGCTTTTCTCCTGCAATGGCTTCATGTTTGTGCAAGAAATATATATCCCTGCACGAACCTTGAGTGCCACCCTGGACAATCCACTGGGTCGAAGTCTCAGCTGCTGAGTTTCCCGTATCAAAGGGCAAATAAAATGTGTTCTATCTGAAATGTCAAATATCTTCAAACCGGCCGCCCTAACCAGAAGGACTCCACAACAATGAAGTCAGTAGAGTTTCTGAAAATCAGTTTTAATGTAAGTGTGACCAGTGGCCTGGTCACTGGTGCCTGGTTAGGAACACAACCAGAATCAATCTTGTTCCACACCCAGTTTGGATACGCCTGGCTGTGATGTTTGTAAATGGGATAGGTGTAGCAGGCCCTGTGACCATTATGAATTCTCAATGATGCCTTAAGGCTTTAGAGGAAAAAGAATGGGCAGGTGACCTTTCCCCACCTATCAGGCACAGCAGGCTTCTAGGAACTGTGCTGGGAATTAAATACTAGGAGGCAGGCAGGTCAACATGGAGATAGCTAACCTTCAGCATCCTGTTCAACAAGCAAACAGGGTCCAACTAGGCCCCAAAACACACATGCTTGATCCCCCCATGATGAAGACCAGAGACCACCGCTGAAAGAAAGAATGGAAAGACCCTTGACAATAGATAGGTTGTCTGACTGCAGTGGCACAGGAAAACGGACTGTGGCCATGCACTGCTGTCACTACTACCAGTCAAACATCACAAGCCTGAACCTGAAGGTGTAGCAGCCGCGCTTATCCTTGAAGTGATGCGCTTCAGGTGTCCACCAGTCATCAGAGAACAGGTGTAGAGACCTGTAGAAAGATAATGAGATTAAGTACCTCCGGTGGGCCTGTGTGATTGCTGATTTCACCAGGAGAAAATCACAAGGTAATTAGGAAAAACGTGAGAGGGGAGAAAGGCACAGCTTTACTAATCTAGGCGGGTACTTATAGCGCAACAGGCCTCCTTAGTCATTGACCACTGAAGATCCTCAGGGGTCATCAGTGATTTCTCCAACTTAAGAAGCAATAGTATACACTCATTGTAAAAGCCAACAGGTCTGGGAATGTCCAGCTGTTTTTTTGCAATTGCTGTTTTTTTTGTCATGGGGTTTCCAAAACGTTATTGTTGAAGAAGTTGCCATGTATTTGGCAATCCTGAAAAAAACACATTGACTAAAGGCGTAAATGTTTTTTGCCTCAGAAAGCACACCTAAGTACTCCCTGGCACTGAACGGAATGGAAGTGCTCATTGTGAAAGGGCAGCATGCCATAACTTATAGTGAAGCCAGCCACTGGCTGAAGTGGGCTGACGCATTGCCCCTTGATGCATGGTTGAGTGCCCTGGATAAAAATGTGAATGGCACAACCACAGACAAATGGATGAAGTGTGTCTGAAAACCCCTTTAAGTAACTATACCATACACATCATTTTGTTAAAATCAAAAGGTCTTGGCTAACTCAGACCTAAATGAGACAATCATTCTGACGCTGGCTGCAAGCCTTTTGACTTTGAGAAATAAGGAAAAGAAAGCAAGACACAAGTCAAGAAAGAAAGAATGCAACAAGGAGAGAGTGGGAGAGGAAAGAAAGCAAGAAAGTTAGAGAAATGAAGAATGAAAGAGAGGATGGAAAGAAGGAATAGGAAGGAGGGAAACATAAAGAAAGAAGAAAAGAAGGAAAGAATGAAAAAGAAAGGAAAGAAATAAAGTAAGAAAGAAAGAATGAAAAAAGAAGGTACGCAAGAAAGAGTGGAAGAAAGAAGGAAAGATAGAAGGAAGGAAGGAAGAAAGGAAATGAAGAAGGAAAGAAAGAAAAAGAAAGGAATGATTGAGAAAAGAAACGATGAAAGGACATATGAAAAGAAAGAAAAAAGACGGAAAGAAAGAAAGGAGGAAGAACGGAATCGAGCACGAAAAAAATGAAAGAAAGAATAGAAAGCAGAAAGGAAGAAAATAAAAGGGAAAAAAGGAAAGAAAGAAAGAAAGAAAGAAAGAAAGAAAGAATGAAAGAAAGAAAGGAAAACAAATGGAAGAGAAGCAGAAAAGAAAGGAGGGCAAGAAAAAGAAAGAATGAAAAAAGAAAGAAAGAAAAAAGAAAGAAACAAAGAAAGAAAGTGAAATAAGAAGGGAGGAAAGCTAGAAAAACAAGAGAACGAAAGGAACAAAGTAAATAAATAAAGAAGGAAAATAAAGTAAGAAAGAAATCAAGAAATCAAGAAACAAGAAAGAAGGAAGGAGTGATGAAAGAAAGAAGGAAGAAAAAAGGGAAAAAAAGAAACGCAAGAAAGAATGAAAGAAAGGCTAGAAAGCCAAACATAAAGAATAAAAGAGGAAAGGAAAGAAAAAAAGAGAGACAGAAAGAAAATGGAAAGAACGAAAATGGAAAGAAAGAAAGAAAGAAGGAAAGAAAGAAGGTGAGAGAGAAAGATAGCAAGAAAGAAGGAAAGAAGGAAAATCCATGTTGGACCTAGGGACACCATCCCCTCGGGCAAAACAAAAAATCGAGTTGAAGGGGCTGTGCGGTCCCACTGCCCGAGGATTACAAGACCCCATCACCAGGACACAGTGGTTTTCCCTCCCCAAAATTACCAGGGGCAGGGAAAGAAGTGTGCTCCCCACTAGTGGCTGGAGGGGGTGCCACACACACCCCTTTCTTTTTTATAAAAACTAAGAATCCCTGTGATCCCTGGGGCCTATAGTGGCTTGGGGTGGGGGGCTACATGACCCCCTCCTCTGGCGTGGGGTTGCTTGACTGCAAGGGGTTTGCTGCAGGGCCTGACTTTAGGCAAGCATTTCACAGCAGGGGGTTGGTGTTACGTATGGTATTACAATATTATAAAGATATTCATTGAAAAAAGCAAGTCGTGGTATAGTTAGGTGATAATTTCAGTGAAAACTTCAGTGACTTATGCCCTCAGGGAATTATAACTTGCACCCTCGCCATGCACATCTAATTACCTCACGTTACATCACTCATGACATGTTCTATAGCACTGATATCACTGCAACATTTGAAATGACATAATTGATGACAAGACTGTGCACGGGGGATAAGCTATAGCTACCTTAGGGCACAAGTTATAGTTACTAGCGATAACTTTAAGTTGTGAATTTCAGTGTTTTTTTTAGTTTAAAACATAACATTGTCAATGAAATTTTCACTTATGACACCGCTTCACACCGGGTGCATAGAGCACACCAAGCGTGTATATTATATTTTTAATGATTGGGGCTGCATTAAATGATTGGGGTTGCGCGGAGTGGAGATTTAAAATGTACTTTAATATAAATCCCATTAATATGAAAGAATCTTTTATTTTATTATCATTATTTCATTATGTATATTCATGATATGACCCAATGCATTTCACACAATCATGAGAGATTAATTATTTTGTCCGGGGACCTTACTCTCAACTTCAGCAGGGTAGTGGAATATGTTATTGTGCACGGAAGACGCCGGTATGATAGTGCAATGCTTTACATTTTTTGAAGTAAGATAGGATTGGAGTGTGACTGCCAATTGATGTATATCTTTTAGACAAATAAGGTGTAGTCTGAATATCGTCCATTTGTTTTCATTACAGATGTTAAAAATATTTAATGAATGTATAGGACTAATAGCGCTTGAATAATATTCCAAGATGGCAACCGCATTCGGATTGACTTTTAGTTGACCTTTAATTTGGTGTCCTTCTTTTTTGATTACTATGCACATAGGGCGTTGTGTTTAAATGCAATTAATTTCTGTTCCCCACATACGTGAACAAGGCTACGGCCAAAACGTGTTGGGAGAGGACCATCTGCTTTTGATTAAATCTGAATTCTGCAATTTCAACCACAAGTGTCCGTGAAGTTCTTTATAAGTGGGAGGAACTGTGTGATAAATGTCTGGGCCGTGGTGAGTTTGTTATCCTGTGACAGTGGGAACATTATTCTTTTGAAATACAAACGTAGCAATGACTGTTGGTGAAAAAACAGTATTAATCAATGACTCCCACGTATTTTTGACATCAATACTACAAGTACCAGGATGCCTCTACATGTTTAAAAGGCAGGTTAATTGTAATAACGTGTAACTATTAATCAGAATCGCCTGAGGAAGGTGTAAGCTGAAACGCGTAGTGGGTCCTGATTGCATGCGATATAAGTAACCTGCCACAAGATGTTTTCTTCATCAAATAAATATGGCTGTACAGGACCTCTGGGAGTGAAGTGCATTTTTGTGAAAAAAAAAATATATATATATATATTTACTAAACCAAGAGAGGTGCTGTTCAGCAACTGATATAGTGTAGACAGTGCAGTACTCAAACGTGTGATAATATCTACAACACCATATAAAAGCAATGATATGGCTCAAGGTTTATTTTTGCACACTAGAAAAGTGAGAATTCTGTCATAAAAAAGTCTGACGCATTTCTATGTGTCAATCCAAACTTAACCAAAGGTGGAGTGTTGACATTTCAGCCAGTAGGGAGTTTGCAGGTCTCACCTAGACAGTGCCCATCTGTTTATGTTTTTAGGAGAAGAAGGAAGAGCCTTAATCCTATTTAAGCATCAGTACTCATGGAACGAGTATGGTGTTAAGTGATGCGACTGTTGGAGATGGCCCTTAGGGGATTTCCCTGAAATACTTTGCTTTTTCCTCCTGGTATTTTGCTAACGCTCTTTGCATGGCTTTAGGTCTCCGACACATGCTAGGAGGGGGCGTTTACATGGTTGGTTCAAGTGCTGTATTCTGCAGTGCAGTGTAAAAAGGTACACCACATATCCAGGGCAGGTACAGACCTGGCCACTAGTGGGATGTTGCACTGAGTGTGCCACAAACCAGAATAGCCTGTAGACGGTCTGCCAATGCAGGACTGTGTATGCGTAGTTGTGCTGGGGCTTAGGTTGGCACTACTAAATGTCGTAGCCAATCCTGAGGGGACCCTGCACTACTCCTAGAGCACCCCCTGAGGGGTGGGGCAGGTGGTAGATGGGAGGCTGGACAGGTACACATGGGTGTCCCATGCCCAGTAGGGAAGAACCGCCACGTGGGTTCTCCCTACCTAGGGGGGGACAGCTCTTCCCATAGGTTTGGCTGATTCCCTACCTTGTGGCCCAAGGGCCCTGGGCCCTTTCCCCCTTTCAATACAGCGTGGAAGTCGGTGCACCTTCCTAAACAGATGAGGAAGTGGCGCTGGCCAGTTTGTGCACGTGTGCCCAATGCCATGACAAACATGTAATGGGCCTGTCATGGCGAGCCTGGGTGCACACTTGCTGCTATGGCATGTTTGAATATGTATCTAGCGGTCATAATAGGCCTTGGCGTGCACGTCTTGAAAAATCCCTTTCTATGGTAAAGGTGGTTTTGTTGAAAATCATGGAGAAATACCACTTCTAGAAAGTGAACATTTCTCTGACCTAAAATACTTTGTGTGCCTTTTAATTTGACTCAAAGTCCACACTCGAGGATGGAGGAGCACATCTGTGCGTTCCCAAGTGACAGCTATAAAACTTAGGCACACAACTGGAACAAAGACCTCTCCCATGAGTGGGCCTGGCTGGATAGATTGAAGTGAGCGGTATCATCTGAAGACTTGATTTCCCTTCATGCAGAGCCCTCAAAGTACTGCCCTCTTTCAAGGAGTGTGGCTCTTCATTGTGGGGACACAAATGCATAAGCGTCTGGTTGGTAGTGAACGGTTTCACCTGTTGCAGGACCCTGCATGGCCCGTCTTTGTCGAGCGTGCCGCATTCCTCTCGCACGACACTTGACTGCATGCTTATTGTGCGCGGTCTCCAATTCACTGGTTGCGACCCTTGGAGGTGAAAGTGTACCCAGAGCAGTATTGCATTCTATCTCAACGGAACCGCTACACTTGCATCTGTGTGTGTGCCCAGATTTGTCTGGTGCGACTCAAGTCATTATGCAGCAGACATTGTGCCTCATTCAAGGGAAGTATGGCATTGGTTACTTTCCATGTGTGATCGGATTTGTCTGGTGAGACTCAAGTCATCGCGCACCAGACGTTGTGCCTTATTCCAGGTAGGTATGGCATTGGTAACTTTCTGTGTGTGATCGGATTTGTCTGGTGCGAATCAAGTGATCGCGCACCAGACGTTCTGCCTCATTCCACAAGGTATGGCATTGATAACTTTTCGTGTGTGTCCGGAATCGTCCGGTTCGACTCAAGTCACAGTGCACTAGACATAGTGCCTCATTAAAGGGAGGTGCAGATTTGGTAGTTCCTCAAGTGCAACCAGGATTGTCTGGGGTGACTCAAGCCATCATGCCCCAGACATGGTGCCTCCTACCAGGGAGGTGCGGAATTGGTGACTATCTGTATGTTGGAGTGCCTTGCTGGGCTGAGTGCCACTGTGAGCAGTATGTGTCCCAAAGTGACCCTCCCTCCATGATTGACAGACCAGGTCCCATGCCCGAAAGCATGGTACGGAGAACCCTGAGTGAACTCCCAGAGGGGTAGCCAGATTTCCATTTGTCGACTATTGCCTGATCAGCGGTTATCTCTTTGCTTCCCACCTACCTTCGTCCCAGGATCCTGAATAAGTGTAATTCCGGCAGTGAGTGGCCTAGTATCCGGGGAAAGAGTGTTATCATCTCTAGCTTGTGTGGTGGCGGGGTAGAAGGAACTGGTTGGAAGGTGGGGGAAGGTTTAGACCCAAGGAGGGGGTCTGCCAGTGCAGTGAACACTACCCTGTAAGATATCAGTGCACCGTATTAGGGTGATTGGAGTGAGCGCGAGTGAGCGTGTATTATACTAGCCTGCATGATATCTGTGGCACCGCATAGTGGTGCCGAGTGAGTGGGAGTGATCGCCTATGATTGACTGCACCACACGGCGGTGTGGCATACACGTTGTTTCTTGGTCTGATGACTATCACGGTTGCCATTGGGTTTTACCTGTATGGCCCAGACGGTCGAACTATCTAAAAGTGCTGTGTTCGCTCTATGTGCACATTGCTGCTATCGTTGTGAGCCAGGGTGCATCCTAGAATCGGGTGACATTGAATTGGGGAAATCGCTAGGGTGGGTATTGTGCTGGCTGTATGCTGGTACCGCAGGACGGTGCTGGGAGGGAAAGTATTATTTTTCTCACATGTACCTTCTGCTACTGTCGTTTTAACACAGTTTGGCCTAGTACTGCTAGCGATATTTGTAAATGTGATTTATCTGTTAATTAATGTGTGTGTTGAATACAAAATTAATTTAGATAGACCTCGCTTGAAGTCTCTTTTGTGATGTTCAGTGTATTTATTGTGTGGTAGTGCTGTGCCAATGCTTTACACATTGCCCCTGTGATAAGCCTCACTGCTCGGCGTCAAGCTACCCAATGGTGAGCGCAGGTTATACAGTGAGTGCAATCACCCACCCCTGACTGGAGTGGTAGGTTCTGCCTGGCTAGGGCCTTGCCTCAGGCAAACAAAATGTGCTGCCTCCAACAGCGACATATCGAAGTGTGTCATTCATAAAAAAGATAGCTTTCTCGATGCTAGACTCTTGTATCTACTTTATGTTGAGAATGAATTTCTGGAATAAAACCAGGATGAATTAGAAATTAGTGTCAAACTATCCACCAGCTCTCTGTTGGACTAATCAGATTGCGTGCCTCACCACATGAAACCAACATTAAGTGATGCTAATGTAAATAATTTCTCTGAAACAGCTCTAACAGTAGTTTACTCATCTTCCATGACCATAGTATGCTGCTATCCTGTGCGTCACAATCATACATGCCCTCACCCAGATATCCAAGCTGTAGTTTTTAGCTAAGCGACTAATTAATAATGTGAAAAACAACCCAGCATCTGAATGTCTTTGTGTACCTTGAGGAGAGTGTAAACTGCAGGTGTTCTTGGGTGTGGTCTATTCAGGCATGCATATTCTTTTTCATTAATACAATTTGCACATAGTCTTATGGTGGTGATCTTTCTGCCCTCATCCTATATGTCACTTAGAGGGCTGGCCACTATTCTTTTCATACCCAAAAAAGGACAAACAATTGGGCAGGATAGTGATGGTTAGTTTGAGAAACTGGGTTTTGGTTGAGGGTGGGTGAAACTCTACTTAGACAACAGCCACAATCCTTGTCAGGGTGAACCAAATAAAGCCACTAAATTAGCCTTAACTTGGAAGTAATGTGTAAAGTATTTATGCAGCACTCAAACAGCAATAAAGTGAAAACAGATCACAAGAAAACCCCACACTAATTTAGAAAAGTAGAGTAACATTTTAGAAAAGATTTGACACCAAAACACAAAAATCGAATCTGTATAACCAGAAATGTGCAGTTTCAAAGATTCAAGGTGCACATGGTATCCAAAAGTGCCATTCACAGCTATCTGGTTGTGCGAGACCAAGTGAAAGTTACAAGTTCAGGCTGACTGTGATGGTGCGAGGGCCAGATTGAGGGACCAGGCTAGTCCTGCTGAAAAAGTTATCTTCTGAAGTCCAGTATGAACAGTTCTGTTTGTGGCGGAGGAGGCTGCGAGGAACAGGGAAAGGTTCATGGATGGTTGTCGATGTAGCAAGAAGATTCTGATGAGCGTAGTGGACAGTCGTTGCTGGAGATTTATGTTGTTGTCACCGTGGGCTGCCAATGCTATAACGCACAGTGCAGATCTCGTGTTGCCGGTCGCCGCTGGCGGTTGCTGTACCATGAAGTGTTAGGTTCACTGGAGCTTCAGGTTGGTGGGTGGTGTGAGCGGCAAGATCTATGTGCAAACACTCCCACTTGTGGTGACAAAGAGCCAAGACCCTCAGGATTTCTACCTTTTTGAGTCAGAGGATTGCACTATGATGCCAAACAAGGGTCCAGGACTGGGGTGGTACCTCTTAGGGGTCAGGGACTCACTCTTGCAGAGGCCTGCAAGACTCAGGCAGTTCCAATTGCAGTTGCGTGTCCAGGCAGCAGGCCAGCTAGGCAGCTGCAGGGAAGCCTCAGGATCTTGTTATGTCCCTGTTGCTCTGAACAGAAGGTCAGTCAGTTGACCCTTGGAGTCACTCAGCCTAGGGTGAAGGGAGCAGGTCAAGTCTTCCTTCCCAGACAGCAGGACAGGCTTAAAGCATCAGGCAGCAGGGCATCCTTCCTCTGTAGTATCCATAGTTCCAGGACTGTACTAAAGGGTGGGTCTGAGGTTCCTCTTTTTATGTACTTGGTGCCCATTTTGAAGTGGGAGAAGCTTCTTGAGTTTCCCCTTACAGGGGTGTCTGTAATTTCCTTCCTTCCTGCTGTGGTCCCAGCCTGTCGGAGGGCAAAATAGATTAGCGTGAAGTACTTTGTGTGTGAACTGCGCCAGTGCATTTGAAATGCAAGTGTGGTAGATGACACCTCAACCCCTCCTCCCCCTAGTTAAGCCAGGATGGCCCAACCTGCCAACCCCCTGAATACACAACGACCAACTGCCGACTACACCTAGTCATGTGACCCAGGAACAAGTTGCAGGCACCAAATGGTTAGGGCAACAAAATGATGACTTTCAAAAAAAGGCATTTTCAGAATTGTCCCATCCCATAGGAGAACATTGGAATTACCTTATTACATTATATATGTCCCCAAACGGGAAGAGATAACCCCTTTAAGTTTGGTGTCTCTGGAGTCACAATTCAAAATTCTAATTATGGTAAAGTTGGATTTTAAATTGCAATTCTGAAAATAACACTTTTAGAAAGTTGACATTTTCTTACCTTAGCCATTCGGTGCCTGCAGCCTGTATGTGATCACATGAATGGGTGTAGTTGGCAGTTGGACTTTCTCCTCCTAGACAGCCACACACAATGGGGTGCCTATGTGTGACTGGATGGACCATCACTGGCAGGATGGAAGGGAGAAGCTGGGCACGACCCTACTTACACTTCAATGGATTGTGTAGTGCCTCCTCACAAAGGGCCTAATGACCCTAGATTGTCACTTCAGCTATTTTGGAGCAAGGGCAGGGGAGGCAGGAATTCCTTGAATCTCAAAGCCATTGTCTTCTTCCATCTTCCAGAACCAGGGAACCAGTGTATAAAAGAAGGACCTCAGGCACCACCACTTCGGTACACTTCTGTACCTGTGGATACTCTGCCATGAAGAAAGACTGCTGTGCTGCTGAAAGGACTGGCACTCTGCTGGACTGCTGCTCTGAAGGAGCTGCTACCTTGTTGTCCTCTTGCTTGGAAAGGAAGAACTGGACCTGGAACACTTCTTGAACACAGAGTAACTCAAAGGGCTAGTCTGCTGGCCTCTTGATCTGAGCCTCAGGGAGTAAATTGGACCCGTCTTCAGGAAGTTCTTGACCCCAAGAGGTGCCTCTCTGGTTCTGGACCCTTGGTGTGGCACTCAAGCTCGTAAAGTCAAGCTTTTGGGCTTTTCACAACAGCAAACTGTCGGTTTGCACCGGATCTGCACCGCTTGCATGGAAATTCAAAGCAAGATGATGCCAGCCTGTCTCCTCGCACAGCAAACAGCCCACGCAAAGCTCCAGTCCACCTTTTTGTGATGCCAGGCCTGCTCTTTGCATCACGTTGACCACCGCCAGTGATGCTGTTTTTGCTCCCCGTGACCCTCTCCAATGCGAATGGGACCCCTGGCACAAAACTTGAGATGGTAAACTTTCAGCTGGACTAATCTGGGATTTTATCTGACCCACGGTTGCAACTTTATGCTTCTAAGCATTATATTGCAGTTTGTTCTCTAAAAATTCATAGCTCTGGTTCTACTGATTGGATTTTTGGTGTTTTTCACCTTGTTTTTTATTAAGTTATGCTCTATTTTTGTAGCCTAGTGCAGGATCTTTTTGTGTGTTATTTTCACTATTTTACTATTTGATGTTTTGCACAAGTACGTTACACATCACCTCTAAGTTAAGCCTGACTGCTCTGTGCCAAACTACTTAGGGGTTGAGCAAAGGTTAATTTGGGGTTTGCTTGTGCCTTACCTTGACGTCTGTAAAGCTTGCATAGGATTTTACACTGCATTGTTTTTTACAGTACCAATTGGTCGCTGAGCTAAGAACTATGGCTTGGACATCTGAGTGATGCTGTGTATGATGGATGTTACACATGGGGTGGAAGCATATTGTGGTCACGCTAGAAGAGTGCACTCATCACATGTTGGTTTGATGTGGTCAGGTACCCATCTCTGATTAGTCCCATAGAACACTGGTGTCATTGTTAGCTCATTGTCATTGTTAGGTGGATTATTCAATACTAATTTCTGGTTCGTGCTGGTCTTATTGCAGGAATTCATTCACATCACAAAGTAGATACAATATTCTTGCCTTGCTCAGGTGCTCTTTCTTACGAATGACACACTCAGGTATGCTGCATAACTCAATTCCATACTCATTCAATAAGTTCTCATGAGTATAGATGATTAATGTTTTTCCTTCTTCTCCCAAGTGCATAGGCAGATGGTTACTGTCCTGGTGAGACCCGCAAACCCAATGCTGAATCTGGATTGACTCATAGGAATACCTCACATACTTTTGTGACATTATTCTCAGTTTTATAGAGTACAAACATCATGCTTGGGCCATATCAGTGCTTTTGTATGGTTACATGGTGATGTATATAATATAAGCTTGACCACTATATCACTTATTGAACAGCAATATACAGATATATGTCTCTCCACACAGTCTTCTCGTCAACCAGTGACACAGCGGCATAATTGTGAAAAAACCCATGGTTTTCTCATACCATTAAGTTGATTAAAAAAAGCCATATATGTGAAAAATACCTTTCTTTCATTTTCAGGTGCTCACAAACAAAAAAACAGGTAATGGCCAAAACAATTTCTGCATTACGCCATCAAGTGGGCCTCACAATCACTTGTCATGGAAACCCTTATATTTCACACTCCCTTCTTAGTTTCATTGGCCCAACAACTATAACGCTCCATATCTCAACCCTCAACCACCGAATTGACCCATTTCATCCTCCATTTTTATTTATAAATTAATCTCATCATTGATCATACAATAACATGATTAACCACTCGGGTGCCGGGGATAAGCTGGGCTCGGCCATGGTTGCTGTGTGCCGAGGACGAGCCCAGCTCATCCTGCGCCCGGCCCACACCCCCCATCGGGGATGGAAGGGTAATCACTTCCCCTTCCACCCCGACCCCCCCAGCTCACAGCACGCCGACGTCATCAAATGCTGCCGGGGACGCGCTGGAAGCCATTTCCTTCCAGCGCATTAGGAGGAAGGATGTCCAACAGGTGAGTTCTTCTCCTGGCGGGCGGTTTGGAGGGGGGAAAACAGACATGGGGAAAGGAAAGAGTTTTTCCTTTCCCCCTGTGCCTGTTTTGAGTGGATTCCTGCACCACGATAGTGGGCGAACACCGCAATCGTGGAGCAGGAATCTACCCACTAGACGTCAGAGATTGTTTTAGGCTTATTTTGGGGAGCAACCCCTTGGGCAAGGGTCGCTCCCCTGGGGGCATAAGCATACCCGTTTTTTTGGCCGATCTGCCCCGGAGGGGTCAAAACCCACTAGACTCCAGGGATTATATGTTTCATAATGTTTTATGGCAGCGACCCCTTAGGCAAGGGTCACTGCCCTGGGGGCAATATTTTTTTTAAAGTTTCGCCCCCTCCTCCCCCCCACCAAGTTTAGATCAGCCGTGTTTTCACCGATCTTGCCCCCGGGGGCATTGAAACCCTCTAGGCCCCAGGGATTGTGTTGTGTGAGTATGTGTGTGGGTTTTGTGTGTTGGGGGCACCCATTGAGCAAGGGTTACCCCCCCAAAAGGGGGACATTAGTGTTGGCCATTTCTGCCCCCTTGGAGGCAGATCAGCCTATTTTGTTTAGGGTCATCTGCCCCCACTTAGGCACAAGGGATCTTGTGTATGTGTGTTTTGTGCGGGGGCGTCCCCTTTGGCAAGGGTCGCCCCATAAAGGGGGCACATCACTGATGGTCATTTCTGCCCCCTTGGGGGCAGATCACCCTATTGTTTAGGGCCATCTGCCCCCAAAGGTGGCAGAATCCACTTAGGCACCAGGGATCTTATATATGTGTGTGTGTGTTTTGTACGGGGGACGTCCCCTTTGGCAAGGGTCGCCCCCCCCAAAGGGGGCACATGACTGATGGCCATTTCTGCCCCCCTTGGGGACCGATCAGCCTATTTTTTTTAGGCCGATCTGCCCCCAAGAGGGGCAGAATCCACCTAGGCACCAGGGAAAATTTGGAACTGCTTGGTGGCGGGGTGTTTGTCAACTGGCGAAGTATTTGCATTTGTGATTATAACAGTTTATTTCTCATTTTTGTTCTAGTTCAAAGCTTTTTCTTCCTTTCCTGTGGATCCTTCCTGTTCTGGCAGTAGATGACCTGCAGTTTGTGTCATTGCATGTTTTAGGGAAGTAAAAGCAATTTACTCCAAAGGAGTATTGTTGACATACATGAATGACATGTTTGTAGGTGGTGTACTCGATGCAGGATTGTGTGTGAAATTGTCCTTAGATTTGTGCACAATTATATTTGTGTTGTTTTATGTCTAATTTGCTTTTTTTTTTCTTTCTAGTGGGATATCGATCATGATTGCTGTGTGTGTGCAGAGTAGTTGCAGGTGAGTCTAGCTTTTTCAGGCAAGTGACTGGTATAGGTTTTGAGTATATAACTCTTTTGATAAAGCCACACTTTGTTTATAACTTATTTTAGACAGTGCTGGTTGTTGTTGGCGCATTTGTAAAGTTACACTTCTTAGAAGGGATCATGGGTAGCCACAGAGTGACTGCTCAGCAGGTTGTTGGCATGCTTTTTGAGACGTCTTCTGATCATGATTATGAGACTGACTCTGCATCTGAGGCAGAGGAGGAAGTGAGAGATTCTGGCAGTGAGTTTTCTGTCCGAGAGGATTCTTCTGATGAGGAAGCCACTCTCAGTGCAGATGCAGGGCCTGTTTTAGAGGAGAACATTAATGTGCCAATAGTGCAGCAGCTTGGGGCTGAAGGGTTTCCCATTGGAAGACCTAACACCTGGATTTCTCCAAACATGGAGCAGCCACAGTTACCTGCATTTACTGGTCTCCCAAGCTGTAGAGTCAATACGGAAAACCTTTTGCCTGTCAATTTCTTTCAGTTGTTTATGTTACCCAGAATCTTATGCAAACCTCAAAATTTGAGTAAAAAAAACACTTTTTCCTCACATTTCGGTGACAGAAAGTTCTGGAATCTGAGAGGAACCACAAATGTCCTTCCACCCAGCGCTCCCCTAAGTCTCCCGATAAAAATGGTATCTCACTTGTGTGGGTAGGCCTGGTGCACGCGACAGGAAATGCCCCAAAACACAGCGTGGACAAATCACATTTTCCCAAAGAAACAGAGCTGTTTTTTGCAATGTGCCTCCCTGTGGATTGTGGCCTTTAGCTCAGCCGGCACCTAGGAAAATCTACCAAACCTGTGCATTTTTTAAAACTAGACACAGAGGGAAATCCAAGGTTGGGGTGACTTGTGGGGCTCTCACCAGGTTCTGTTACCTAGAATCCTTTGCTAACCTCAAAATCTGGCCACAAAAATCACATTTTCCTCACATTTCGGTGACACAAAGTTCTGGAATCTGAGAGGAGCCACAAATTTCCTTCCAGCTAGCGCTCCCCCAAGTCTCCCGATAAAAAGGGTACCTCACTTATGTGGGTAGGCCTAGTGCCCGCAACAGGAAATGCCCCAAAACACAATGTGGACACATCACATTTTCTCAAAGAAAACAGAGCTGTTTTTTGCAAAGTGCCTAGCTGTGGATTGTGGCCTCTAGCTCAGCCGGCACCTAGGGAAATCTACCAAACCTGAACATTTTTGATAACTAGACACCTAGGGGAATCCAAGATGGGGTTACTTGTGGGGCTCTCACCAGGTTCTGTTACCCAGAATCCTTTGCAAACCTCAAAATTAGAAAATAAAACCCACTTTTTCCTCATATTTTGGTGATAAAAAGTTCTGGAATCTGAGGGGAGCCACAAACTTCCCTCTACCCAGCGTTCCTCCAGGTCTCCCGATAAAAATGATACCTCACTTGTGTGTGTGGCTCAGGTTCCTGCAACACGAAAAGGCTAAAAACGTGTAAAGATTGAGGTGATAGCACAGTGAGTTGATAAGCACAATTTTTTCTTTTATACATTTTTAGACTTACTCTGCTTTGGGGACCCACACAAGTGAGGTATCATTTTACTTGGGAGACTTAGGGGAATGCTGGGTGGTAGGAAATTTGTGCTGGCACAGTGATCCTACAAAGAAACGTAAGGAAAATATGCCTTTTTAGCGCACATTTTGAGGTTTGCATAGGAACCTGGGTAAGCAAATGTTGGGGGATCCACACAAGCCACACCTCCTTGGACTCCTCTGGGTGTTTAGTTTTTTAAAATGTCTGAGTTTGATAGGTTTCCCTAGATGACCGCCGCATCCGGGACCAAAAACACAGGTGATCCCCCCTTGAAAAACAGGTAGTGTTGCAATAGATCATTTTAATGTGTCCCCGTCCTTCTGTCATGTTCCAAACACTAAAAATGTGAAAAGAAACACACTTAGGTTATGTTCAGAAGACCCTTCACCCAACAACCAAGTTGGTGGCATGCTTCATCATCAGGGTCCCACCCGAGACACCTAGCATGTCATGGGTGTGCTCCGACGCCTGATTGCAGAGGAGCAGGTTTTGTCATTTTTACCAAACATACTGGTTGGATTTGGCACGAGCGTGAGTGATGGTTCAGTAGATCAAGTTTTATTAACAAGAGAGTTCACAAAAATGAAATTCACTGTTAATAATGGAAAGGCCAAAAAACTGAAACAATGACTCAAAGCTCGTGAGCTGTAAAGCCCCGTCAAGGCACCAACCGCTTTACAGTCCATTCACACACCTTTCATCCATGACATGCACAAGACTATTTACACCGCCAGCCGCAGGCCCAGCACATTACAACACTCACATCAGCAGACAGCGCCATATAAGGGCCCATCACTTTCATACGCCCACATTCCTGATACAACAATCACACCAGCAGATGGGAGTGTGTATTGTGTGTATGTCATGCTTATGTAGCCATTTACCTGTTATATTACTAAATCCAATTATCCATCAATCCAATCTACACCAGACAGATCGGCTTTGCAATATTTGTTTAATGCTGGCCCTTCCTATGCTAGAGCAAAAAACTTACTATGTTGAACTCATCAAAAAACAAGTCTTCATGCGCCATTTACACTACAAGTTGTGGCACTTTTTTCTGTGTATCTCAGTTATGTCTTAGGTCTTCAGTTTTGGGTGCTGCAGAGTGGCATCCTGTGCACTCCTCATCAGAGCTCTCCAATACTGCTCAAGTGCTGCTTGCTCTGACTATACGTACAATATGCTTTCCGAGTCCTTCATTTACGCAGCTGCTGGCTCCCAACAACATTTTCTCCCAGAATATTGTCTTTCTTTGGCACTGCCCCTCAAACATTTTAGCTGGAGCAGTGTTGGAAACATGCTGACATATATGTGACATACAAGTGCCAGGCATGGTTTATTGTTACTAGTAGGAGTACAACCAAGTACCCTCTGCCAATAAGCTCCACTCACCTCATAGGCATCTTCTCTGGAGATGGGGCTAAGCAGCCAACATTTTAACTCACCTCCTAGCTCCCTTACTACACAGCAGAGTGGCCTTTGTCAGAAGGCATTTGGCCATCAGCCAGATCGAGCATAGCACAACCCTGAATCACGGGTGTCAATAGATATGTTTCCAAAACCAGAAGGGCAAATGACAGCAGTAAAATTCCAAGATATTTTCCAGGTATTTGTGTTTTTTTTACAGAAAATAGGAAGCTGACATTCGACGAGGAATAAAGAAATGCTCAGGGGACATGCTTTGCCAGCCTTGTAAAAGTGGTGGACTTGCCTTACCAGCCTTGTTGTGAAAGTAGTGGATTTGCTTTACAAGCCTTGTTAAGAAAGTGGTGGACTTGCATTAGCAGCCTTGTTGTGAAAGTGATGGACTTGCTTTACCACCCTTGTTGAGAAAGTGGTGGACTTTCTTAACCAGCCTTGTGAAAGTGTCGGACTTGTTTTACCAGCCCTGTTGTGAAAGTGATGGACTTGCCTTACCAGCCTTGTTGTGAAAGTGGTAGACTTGCTTTACGAGCTTTGTTGAGAAAGTGGTGGACTTGCCTTAACAGCCTTGTTGTGAAAGTAGTGGACTTGCTTTACCAGCCTTTTTGTGAAAGTGATGGACTTGCCTTACAAGCCTTGTTGTGAAAGTGGTGGACTTGCCTTACCAGCCTTGTTGTGACAGTGGTGGACATGCCTTACCAACCTGCCTGAGCTGAACTTTGCTGGGCTGAAGAAATCACAGCCCTGTGGGCCTACCCTCTTCAGCCTGGCAAAGATGCCTCGAGGCCATCCCCCTCATGATGAGGGGGAACACCACCAATTGCCCATGGACGAGTGTCAATCAGTGGCACCTCCTCACAGAGTGAGGTGGGGTCATCAGTCTCATTGACTCCATTCCACTCTGTGATAAGATTGAGACTGCTGCTTTTCATCATTGCCTGAGCAACAGTCCCAGCCCTCTTGGAAACTCCAAGGCTTCTCTGTCGAGGCTGCTGAGGTTTGAAGTTTTTATTTTTTCTTTATATTTGGTGCATGCAAGCATGTACGAATGTATGTGTATTTGTTAGTGAGTGTTGTGATTGGGTGTGTGAATGTGTGTGTGAATGAATGGGTGAAGTGAGGCGTATGTGTGCATATGTTTCAGCGGAGCTCTCAACATTCAAGCATTCTAATGATTGTGTAAGATCATCAGGAAGAGTTCTGTTGCATAAGGAGAGGCTTATTGCAGAAAGGGTGAGGAATGCCTGCATGTAGTTACATAAAAACATTTTGTGGAACACTGTCTTGGCCTATATAAGTTATGTGAAATTCACTCAATGGTATATCATGTGAAAAGTGACTGTGATAACACACTTCCACGTCCAAATATCATACAAGATTTCAGTAAGGGAACTAGATTATGTTCTGCAAAACATTTTTCTGCTCATTTTTAGTTTCCTGCAAGACAGTGTTTGCTTGAATTAGTACCCTACAGTGAATTTTGTATGAAACTTTGAACTTGTGAAATTTGTAAAATTTCACAGGCACAATAAAAAAGCTTTTCCCGGGCCTAGAAATATCCAGCAGAGATCTTTATCACATTAGTAATGGACCTAAATGTGGCTGTTGAGGTCATACTTACTGCATTGTACATGAAACAGAAGTTCATCCAGCCAGCCTTGATTTGAGTTAAACCTGTAGATCATGTATTTTAAAAGTAAAGACATCAGTAATTTTGCCACAGAAATTTTGTGAAGACAGATGGCACATTTATTATCCGGGTTGCAGATAATCATTTTTTAAACCTCTTTCTGTGGATTGTGAAAAGAGGCAACTCTATTGTCAAAGAAGCCTCTTTTGTCTTTTTTAATCAAGACCTTATGGTTGATAATTGGCACTAGGAGAAGTATTGTTTGATTTAATCGATTTAACTAACTGCACTTTTTCTTAGGAGTACTCAAGCTGTTTTTAAAGCATGGAGCCTTCTGCAAACCCATTTGTGACGAGTGACTACTCAAAAGATCTTTGAAGTGAAAAGAGCACAATCTAAACAGCTCATCTGGAGATAGAGGCACGTTGAACCGAGGAACTCATATTTGATCTCTGACAGTACCTTCTCCATCCCACAACTATTTCATCACTTCAAGACTAATTCATTACAAGCTCATGCCAAGCTGGTCTGAAGATGTGGGTATCCTCAACATACATTGCTGAAAACCTGCTCCTGTGTCTATGAAGTGAGATCTAGAAAGTTAACTTTGTACAGAGGGCCAAAACACCCTAACGCGCCATGATGGTCCACTTATAACCTAACAGTTTCTTGCTCTCAGTCCCACCAAAAAGACCCAGAGGAATACAAAAGATTTTAGAAATCTTGTACTACCATATAAAGTAAAAGGTTCCTAATCTAATCTTTAACAGAAGAGACACATCCTTAACTCTAATGACAGTTTAGCATAATGACTACTGCCTTCACACTATTTTTCTGCTGACATTTGGCCAATGCATGATTGATATTTTTACACTTGTCATTTTCTAGACCTTATTTTTTTATCTTTTAGATACAATGGTTTATGGGATAAGTCTTGAGCTCAACTAAGCAATCCAAAGGGAGAGCCAAGGACACTTTATGGCACATTTTACTCATTTCTGATTGTGAATTAAGGAATTTGGGTGTTGTGTAAACTTGGGTACAGAGGACAAGCCTTTGTCTTCTCTTTGACTCTTTTCCTGCCAGACAAATCCTCATAACATTTCTAAGGCCTGATGGCTACTTAGTGCCATCTTAGTCAAGACAGAAAATTCTAATTAAATTCCTGAGCAGGATTGCTTAGATCTAAGCTGCTCCTCATCCTCCAAAGGTTCACACCATCAGGACTAAACACAGAGGAGAAGCTTATGGCAAAATGTTATGGCCAGTGCTTTAACCCCTTCCCCGCCAGGGACGTAATGGTTACGTCCATGGCAGCGCCCGTGTGGCGCCATGGACGTAACCATTACGTCCTGGGACTGGCAGTCGGGGGAAGCGCTAGCGCTTCCCCCGAGGGCCGCCACCCAACACCCCTAGGCCAGGGCTGAAAGGGGAATCCCTTCCCCTTTCACGCCCCCCCCCCCCCCATGACGTCAGCGCGCGATCGCGCGCTGATTTCATGGAAAGGGGGAAAGACGCGCTGGAAGCCATTTGCTTCCAGCGCGTCAAGGGAGAAGGTGAGTATTTCACCTTCGTGCGGGGTGGGGGTGCTCTGAGAGAGGCATCGAGGGAAAGGAAAGGGTTTTCCTTTCCCTCGATGTCTCTTTGAGCATTCCTGCTGCCCGATCGCGATGCGATCGGGCAGCAGGAATGCCCACTAGACACCAGGGATTTCTCTTTTGAGTGCTTACTAGTGTAGGGGAGCGACCCCTTGGGCAAGGGTCGCTCCCCTTTGGGGGCAAATGTATTTTACGTCGTTTCTGCCCCCCCTGGGGGCAGATTGGCCCTATTTTGAGGCCGATCTGCCCCCAAGGGGGGCAGAAAGCCACTAGACACCAGGGATTTTATTGTTGATTTGTATTTTTTGTGTTGGGGGGCGGCCCCTTGGGCAAGGGTCGCTCCCCTTTGGGGCAAATGTATTTTACGTCGTTTCTGCCCCCCCTTGGGGCAGATTGGCCCTATTTTTAGGCCGATCTGCCCCCGGGGCAGAAAGCCACTAGACACTAGGGATTTTATTGTTGATTTTTATTTTTTGTGTTGGGGGGCGGCCCCTTGGGCAAGGGTCGCCCCCAGGGGCCCTCATGTATTTTTGGGCAGTTCTGCCCCCCTTGGGGGCAGAGAGGCCTATTTTTTTTAGGCCTTTCTGCCCAAAGGGGGGCAGAATCCCAATAGCGCCAGAAATAGTATGTATGTATGTGTGCTTTGTGTTGGGGGGTGGCCCCTTGGGCAAGGGTCGCTCCCCCCGGGGGCGCAATGTATTTATTGTCGTTTCTGCCTCCCTTGGGGGCAGATTGGCCCTATTTTTAGGCCGATCTGCCCCCAAGGGGGGCAGAAAGCCACTAGACACCAGGGATTTTATTGTTGATTTTTATTTTTTGTGTTGGGGGGCGGCCCCTTGGGCAAGGGTCGCCCCCAGGGGCCCTCATGTATTTTTGGGCAGTTCTGCCCCCCTTGGGGGCAGAGAGGCCTATTTTTTTTAGGCCTTTCTGCCCCCAAGGGGGGCAGAATCCCAATAGCGCCAGAAATAGTATGTATGTATGTGTGCTTTGTGTTGGGGGGTGGCCCCTTGGGCAAGGGTCGCTCCCCCCAGGGGCGCAATGTATTTATTGTCGTTTCTGCCCACCTTGGGGGCAGATTGGCCCTATTTTTAGGCCGATCTGCCCCCAAGGGGGGCAGAAAGCCACTAGACACCAGGGATTTTATTGTTGGTTTTTATTTTTTGTGTTGGGGGGCGGCCCCTTGGGCAAGGGTCGCCCCCAGGGGCCCACATGTATTTTTGGGCAGTTCTGCCCCCCTTGGGGGCAGAGAGGCCTATTTTTTTAGGCCTTTCTGCCCCCAAGGGGGGCAGAATCCCAATAGCGCCAGAAAGATATGTTTGTATGTGTGCTTTGTGTTGGGGGGTGGCCCCTTGGGCAAGGGTCGCTTCCCCCGGGGGCGCAATGTATTTATCGTCGTTTCTGCCCCCCTTGGGGGCAGATTGGCCCTATTTTTAGGCCGATCTGCCCCCAAGGGGGGCAGAAAGCCACTAGACACCAGGGATTTTATTGTTGGTTTTTATTTTTTGTGTTGGGGGGCGGCCCCTTGGGGAAGGGTCGCCCCCAGGGGCCCACATGTATTTTTGGGCAGTTCTGCCCCCCTTGGGGGCAGATATGCCTATTTTTAGGATCCCCATAGCGCCAGGGATACTATATGTGTGTGTGTGTGTGCTTTGTGTGGGGGTGTGGCCCCTTGGGCAAGGGTCGCCCCCCCAAAGGGTGCAATGTAATCTGGGCGATTTCTGCCCCCTCCCCTTGGGGGTAGATTGGCCTATTTTTTTTTAGGCCCATCTTCCCCCAAGCAGGGAAGACTAGACACAAGGGAAAATGAAAAAATGTTTAGTGGCGGAGTGTTTGTCAACTGGCGAAGTATTTGCTTTTATGATAATAACAGTTTTTCTCCTTTTTGTTCTAGTTCAAAGCTTTTGCTGACTTTGCTGTGGCTTGTTGCAGTTTTGGCAGTAGTTGTCCTGCGGTTTGCGTAGTTGCATGTTTTAGGTAAGTAAATAAATTTACTCCAAGTGAGTATTGTTGCAATGCATGAATGACATGTTTGTAGGTGGTGTACGGAATGCAGGATTGTGTGTGAAATTGTCCTTAGAGTTATGCACAATGATTATTGTGTTGTCTTATGTCTAATTTGCTTTTTTTTTTCTCTTTTTAGTGGGATATCGTTGGTGATTGCTGTGGCTGTGCAGAGTAGTTGCTGGTAAGTCAAGCTTTTTCAGGCAAGTGAGCAGTATAGTTTTTGAGTTTATAATTCTTAGTGATAAACCTATACTTTGTTACTTATCTTACACAGTGCTGGTTGTTGGTGGTGTATTTGTCCAGTTAATTTTTGTAGGAAGGATCATGGCCAGCCGTAGGATGACCGCTCAGCAGGTTGTTAGTGTGCTTTTTGAGTCATCTTCTGACCATGAATATGAGACTGACTCTGCATCTGAGGCAGAGGAGGAAGTGCAGGATTCTGGAAGTGAATTTTCTGTCAGAGATGAATCATCATCTGATGAAGCCACTCTCAGTGCTGATGAAGGGCCTGTTTTAGAGGAGGACAGTGATGTGCCAATGGTGCAGGAGCCAGCGGCTGAAAGGCTTCCCATTGGAAGACCTGACGCATGGGTTGCACCAAACATGGAGCAGCCACAGTTGCCTGCGTTTACTGGTTTTCCAGGGTGTCGAGTTAATACGGAAAACTTTTTGCCCGTCAACTTTTTTGAGTTGTTTATGGACGATATATTTTTGGAAGAGATTGTTGAGCAGACTAATTTGTATGCAGAGCAGTTTTTGAGGGACAACGCTGCCAGACTTAGGCCACACTCTAGAGCTAGCCGGTGGATTCCCACAAATCTGGAAGAGTTGAAAAAGTTCTTGGGTTTAACTTTTTTGATGGGGCTGATAAGGAAGCCGTCGCTGTCTTCATATTGGTCTACTAGTCCCTTGATGGCAACTGCTATATTTCCTGCCATCATGAGTCGTAACCGGTATGAGCTTCTTCTTCGGATGTTGCATTTTGTAGATAATGCTTTAGCCTTGCCACGAGATCATCCTGATTCTGACCGTCTTTTTAAGATTAGACCTGTCCTTGATCATTTGGTAGATCGGTTTTCAGAGATCTATGTTCCAGGGAAAGAAATATCTGTAGATGAGTCTTTGGTCCTGTTCAAGGGTCGTTTGGTTTTTAGGCAGTAAATTCCTAGCAAGAGGGCACGGTATGGAATTAAATTGTATATGCTGTCAGAAAGTAGTACAGGATATGTTTATAATTTCCGGGTCTACACTGGTAAGGATTCCAATATTGACCCCCCTGGTTGTCCTCCCACTTTTGGAGTTAGTGAGAAAATTGTGTGGAAACTTGGTAGACGACTGTTTAACAAAGGTCACCATTTATATGTAGATAACTTCTACACTGGAGTTCGGTTGTTCAAGGAGTTGTTCAGAGTGGACACTGTTGCTTGTGGCACAATCCGCTCTAATCGGAAAGGCTATCCAAAAGAGCTTGTCTGTAAAAAACTTGAGAAGGGACAGTGCAGTGCCTTGCGGAATGATGAGCTGCTAGCTCTGAAATTTGTAGACAAGAGGGATGTATACATGCTAAGCACCATCCATGATGAGAGTACTTCACCTGTGGCTGTTTGGGGTGAGGTTGCCGAAGTGCGCAAACCTGTGTGCATCTTAGACTATAATAAGCACATGGGTGGTGTTGATAGAGTAGATCAGAGGTTAGAACCTTACACTGCTGCTCGTAAGTCTTATGTGTGGTATAAGAAATTAGCACTTCACTTGTTCCACTTGGCAACTTTTAATGCTTTTGTTGTGTTTAAGGATAGTTCTCCAGAGTCAAGGATGACATTTGTGAAATTTCAGGAGTCTATCATAGCTAGCCTTGTTGTGCTGGAACAGGCAAGAGTTCCTAGAGAAGCAGTGGTGGAGGATGTGGCTAGATTGAAAGATCGTCCCTTTGCTGAGCACATTCCTCCCACGGCCAAAAAAAACTTTCCTGCTAAGAGATGTCTGTGCTCGAAGAGGTATCAGGAAGGAGACTAGGATGTACTGCCCTGATTGTCCTTCAAAGCCTGGGCTGTGTGTGGGTGGCTGTTTCAGGAGCTACCACACACAGAAGAATTATTGGGAAATTCCGTGAGCGTAAACTGGTGTTTTATATTTTTATATGTTCGGTTTCACGGTTGGCATTAGTCATGTATTCAGTTAGAGCTTTTGTGTTTGTAGTTTTGTACTAATTTATGATTAGTGGTTTCTTTGTTGTTTAAAAACAAAAAAAAGGGGATGGCATGTGTAGAGTGGCGCTTGGCTGGCGGTGTGTGTGGGGTGGCGCTTGGCTGGCGGTGTGTGTGGGGTGGCGCTTGGCTGGCGGTGTGTGTGGGGTGGCGCTGGGCTGGCGGTGTGTGTGGGGTGGCGCTTGGCTGGTGGTGTGGGTGGGGTGGCGCTTGGCTGGCAGTGCCGGCCAAACGCCAGTCCACACACTCATCAGCTGGTGTGATTGCTGTATCAGGCATGTGGGCGTATGAAAGTGATGGGCCCTTGACTGGCGCTGTCTGTGGATGCGAGTCTTGTAATGTGCTGGGCCCGTGGCTGGCGGCGTGAATGGTCTAGTGCATGTCATGTATGAAAGGTGTGTGAATGGACTGTAAAGCGGTTGGTGCCTTGTCGTGGCTTTACAGCTCACGAGCTGTGAGTCATTGGTTCAGTTTTTTGGCCTTTCAGTTATTTCCAGTGCATTTCACTTTTGTGAAATCTCTTGTTAATAAAATTTGATCTACTGAACCATCACTCACCCTCGTGCCAAATCCAACCAGTATGTGTGGTACAAATGACAAAACCTGCTCCGCTGTAATCAGGCGTCGCAGCACACTTGAGACACGCTAGGTGCCTCGGGTGGGACCCCGATGATGAAGCATGCCACCAACTTGGTTGGTGGGTGAGGGGTCTTCTTCACATAACCTAAGTGTGTTTCTTTTCACAATTTTAGTGTTTGGCACATCACGGACGTATGTGCACACATCAAAGTGATATATTCCAAAAATACCTGTGTTTGGGGGGGAGGGCCCACCTATGTTTTTGGTCCTGGGTGCGGCCGTCATGTAGGGAAACCTACAAAACCCAGAAACTTTTTAAAACTAGGCACCCCAAGGAGTCTAGGGAGGTGTGGCTTGTGTGGCTCCCCCAACATTTTCTTACCCAGACTCCTCTGTAAACCTCAAAATTTGCATAAAAAAGCATATTTTCCTGATTTTTCTTAGTAGGATCACCCCTCCAGCACAAAATTCCTACTCCCCAGTTTTCCCCTCAGTCTCCCAAGTAAAATGACAGCTCACTTATGTGGGTCCCCAAAGCAGAGTCCGTCTAAAGATGTATAAAAGAATATGCCCTTATAAACTTGCTGTGCTATCCCTTCTATCCCTTCAGGTTTTGGGCCTTATTCTGTTGCAGGCACCTGGCCCACCCACACAAGTGAGGTATCATTTTTATCGGGAGACTTGGGGGAACGCTGGGTGGAAGGAAATTTGTGGCTCCTATCAGATTCCAGAACTTTCTGCCACAGAAATTTGAGGAACATGTGTTTTTTTAGCCACATTTTGAGGTTTGCAAAGGATTCTGGGTAACAGAACCTGGTCTGAGCCCCGCAAGTCACCCCTCCTTGGATTCCCCTAGGTCTCTAGTTTTCAGAAATGCACAGGTTTGGTAGGTTTCCCTAGGTGCCGGGTGAGCTACAGGCCAAAATCCACAGGTAGGCACTGTTTTCTCCCAAAATTTTGGATGTGTCCACGTTGCGCTTTGGGGTGTTTCCTGTCGCAGGCGCTAGGCCTACCCACGCAAGTGAGGTATCATTTTTATCGGGAGACTTGGGGGAACGCTGGGTGGAAGGAGATTTGTAGCTCCTCTCAGATTCCAGAACTTTCTGCCACAGAAATGTGAGGAACATGTGTTTTTTTAGCCAAATTTTGAGGTTTGCAAAGGATTCTTGGTAACAGAACCTGGTCCGAGCCCCGCAAGTCACCCCTCCTTGGATTCCCCTAGGTCTCTAGTTTTCAGAATTGCACAGGTTTGGTAGGTTTCCCTAGATGCCGGCTGAGCTAGAGGCCAAAATCTACAGGTAGGCACTTCGCAAAAAACACCTCTGTTTTTTTCCAAAATTTAGGATGTGTCCAGGTTGCGCTTTGGGGTGTTTCCTGTCGCCGGCGCTAGGCCTACCCACGCAAGTGAGGTATCATTTTTATCGGGAGACTTGGGGGAACGCTGGGTGGAAGGAAATTTGTAGCTCCTCTCAGATTCCAGAACTTTCTGCCACAGAAATGTGAGGAACGTGTGTTTTTTTAGCCAAATTTTGAGGTTTGCAAAGGATTCTGGGTAACAGAACCTGGTCCGAGCCCCGCAAGTCACCCCTCCTTGGATTCCCCTAGGTCTCTAGTTTTCAGAAATGCACAGGTTTGGTAGGTTTCCCTAGGTGCCGGCTGAGCTAGAGGCCAAAATCTACAGGTAGGCACTTCGCAAAAAACACCTCTGTTTTTTTCCAAAATTTAGGATGTGTCCACGTTGCGCTTTGGGGTGTTTCCTGTCGCCGGCGCTAGGCCTACCCACGCAAGTGAGGTATCATTTTTATCGGGAGACTTGTGGGAACGCTGGGTGGAAGGAAATTTGTAGCTCATCTCAGATTCCAGAACTTTCTGCCACAGAAATGTGAGGAACATGTGTTTTTTTAGCCAAATTTTGAGGTTTGCAAAGGATTCTGGGTAACAGAACCTGGTCCGAGCCCCGCAAGTCACCCCTCCTTGGATTCCCCTAGGTCTCTAGTTTTCAGAAATGCACAGGTTTGGTAGGTTTCCCTAGGTGCCGGCTGAGCTAGAGGCCAAAATCTACAGGTAGGCACTTCGCAAAAAACACCTCTGTTTTTTTCCAAAATTTAGGATGTATCCACGTTGCGCTTTGGGGTGTTTCCTGTCGCCGGCGCTAGGCCTACCCACGCAAGTGAGGTATCATTTTTATCGGGAGACTTGGGGGAACGCTGGATGGAAGGAAATTTGTAGCTCATCTCAGATTCCAGAACTTTCTGCCACAGAAATGTGAGGAACATGTGTTTTTTTAGCCAAATTTTGAGGTTTGCAAAGGATTCTGGGTAACAGAACCTGGTCCGAGCCCCGCAAGTCACCCCTCCTTGGATTCCCCTAGGTCTCTAGTTTTCAGAAATGCACAGGTTTGGTAGGTTTCCCTAGGTGCCGGCTGAGCTAGAGGCCAAAATCTACAGGTAGGCACTTCGTAAAAAACACCTCTGTTTTTTTCCAAAATTTAGGATGCGTCCACGTTGCGCTTTGGGGTGTTTCCTGTCGCCGGCGCTAGGCCTACCCACGTAAGTGAGGTATAATTTTTATCGGGAGACTTGGGGGAACGCTGGGTGGAAGGAAATTTGTAGCTCCTCTCAGATTCCAGAACTTTCTGCCACAGAAATGTGAGGAACATGTGTTTTTTTAGCCAAATTTTGAGGTTTGCAAAGGATTCTGGGTAACAGAACCTGGTCCGAGCCCCGCAAGTCACCCCTCCTTGGATTCCCCTAGGTCTCTAGTTTTCAGAAATGCACAGGTTTGGTAGGTTTCCCTAGGTGCCGGCTGAGCTAGAGGCCAAAATCTACAGGTAGGCACTTCGCAAAAAACACCTCTGTTTTTTTCCAAAATTTAGGATGTATCCACGTTGCGCTTTGGGGTGTTTCCTGTCGCCGGCGCTAGGCCTACCCACGCAAGTGAGGTATCATTTTTATCGGGAGACTTGGGGGAACGCTGGGTGGAAGGAAATTTGTAGCTCCTCTCAGATTCCAGAACTTTCTGCCACAGAAATGTGAGGAACGTGTGTTTTTTTAGCCAAATTTTGAGGTTTGCAAAGGATTCTGGGTAACAGAACCTGGTCCGAGCCCCGCAAGTCACCCCTCCTTGGATTCCCCTAGGTCTCTAGTTTTCAGAAATGCACAGGTTTGGTAGGTTTCCCTAGGTGCCGGCTGAGCTAGAGGCCAAAATCTACAGGTAGGCACTTCGCAAAAAACACCTCTGTTTTTTTCCAAAATTTAGGATGTGTCCACGTTGCGCTTTGGGGTGTTTCCTGTGCCGGCGCTAGGCCTACCCACGTAAGTGAGGTATCATTTTTATCGGGAGACTTGGGGGAACGCTGGGTGGAAGGAAATTTGTAGCTCCTCTCAGATTCCAGAACTTTCTGCCACAGAAATGTGAGGAACATGTGTTTTTTTAGCCAAATTTTGAGGTTTGCAAAGGATTCTGGGTAACAGAACCTGGTCCGAACCCCGCAAGTCACCCCTCCTTGGATTCCCCTAGGTCTCTAGTTTTCAGAAATGCACAGGTTTGGTAGGTTTCCCTAGGTGCCGGCTGAGCTAGAGGCCAAAATCTACAGGTAGGCACTTCGCAAAAAACACCTCTGTTTTTTTCCAAAATTTAGGATGTATCCACGTTGCGCTTTGGGGTGTTTCCTGTCGCCGGCGCTAGGCCTACCCACGCAAGTGAGGTATCATTTTTATCGGGAGACTTGGGGGAACGCTGGGTGGAAGGAAATTTGTAGCTCATCTCAGATTCCAGAACTTTCTGCCACAGAAATGTGAGGAACAGGTGTTTTTTTAGCCAAATTTTGAGGTTTGCAAAGGATTCTGGGTAACAGAACCTGGTCCGAGCCCCGCAAGTCACCCCTCCTTGGATTCCCCTAGGTCTCTAGTTTTCAGAAATGCACAGGTTTGGTAGGTTTCCCTAGGTGCCGGCTGAGCTAGAGGCCAAAATCTACAGGTAGGCACTTCGCAAAAAACACCTCTGTTTTTTTCCAAAATTTAGGATGTGTCCACGTTGCGCTTTGGGGTGTTTCCTGTCGCCGGCGCTAGGCCTACCCACGTAAGTGAGGTATAATTTTTATCGGGAGACTTGGGGGAACGCTGGGTGGAAGGAAATTTGTAGCTCCTCTCAGATTCCAGAACTTTCTGCCACAGAAATGTGAGGAACATGTGTTTTTTTAGCCAAATTTTGAGGTTTGCAAAGGATTCTGGGTAACAGAACCTGGTCCGAGCCCCGCAAGTCACCCCTCCTTGGATTCCCCTAGGTCTCTAGTTTTCAGAAATGCACAGGTTTGGTAGGTTTCCCTAGGTGCCGGCTGAGCTAGAGGCCAAAATCTACAGGTAGGCACTTCGCAAAAAACACCTCTGTTTTTTTCCAAAATTTAGGATGTGTCCACGTTGCGGTTTGGGGTGTTTCCTGTCGCCGGCGCTAGGCCTACCCACGCAAGTGAGGTATCATTTTTATCGGGAGACTTGGGGGAACGCTGGGTGGAAGGAAATTTGTAGCTCCTCTCAGATTCCAGAACTTTCTGCCACAGAAATGTGAGGAACATGTGTTTTTTTAGCCAAATTTTGAGGTTTGCAAAGGATTCTGGGTAACAGAACCTGGTCCGAGCCCCGCAAGTCACCCCTCCTTGGATTCCCCTAGGTCTCTAGTTTTCAGAAATGCACAGGTTTGGTAGGTTTCCCTAGGTGCCGGCTGAGCTAGGGGCCAAAATCTACAGGTAGGCACTTCGCAAAAAACACCTCTGTTTTTTTCCAAAATTTAGGATGTGTCCACGTTGCGCTTTGGGGTGTTTCCTGTCGCCGGCGCTAGGCCTACCCACGTAAGTGAGGTATAATTTTTATCGGGAGACTTGGGGGAACGCTGGGTGGAAGGAAATTTGTAGCTCCTCTCAGATTCCAGAACTTTCTGCCACAGAAATGTGAGGAACATGTGTTTTTTTAGCCAAATTTTGAGGTTTGCAAAGGATTCTGGGTAACAGAACCTGGTCCGAGCCCCGCAAGTCACCCCTCCTTGGATTCCCCTAGGTCTCTAGTTTTCAGAAATGCACAGGTTTCGTAGGTTTCCCTAGGTGCCGGCTGAGCTAGAGGCCAAAATCTACAGGTAGGCACTTCGCAAAAAACACCTCTGTTTTTTTCCAAAATTTAAGGATGTGTCCACGTTGCGCTTTGGGGTGTTTCCTGTCGCCGGCACTAGGCCTACCCACGCAAGTGAGGTATAATTTTTATCGGGAGACTTGGGGGAACGCTGGGTGGAAGGAAATTTGTAGCACCTCTCAGATTCCAGAACTTTCTGCCACAGAAATGTGAGGAACATGTGTTTTTTTAGCCAAATTTTGAGGTTTGCAAAGGATTCTGGGTAACAGAACCTGGTCCGAGCCCCGCAAGTCACCCCTCCTTGGATTCCCCTAGGTCTCTAGTTTTCAGAAATGCACAGGTTTGGTAGGTTTCCCTAGGTGCCGGCTGAGCTAGAGGCCAAAATCTACAGGTAGGCACTTCGCAAAAAACACCTCGGTTTTTTTCCAAAATTTAGGATGTGTCCACGTTGCGCTTTGGGGTGTTTCCTGTCGCCGGCGCCAGGCCTACCCACGCAAGTGAGGTATCATTTTTATCGGGAGACTTCGGGGAACGCTGGGTGGAAGGAAATTTGTAGCTCCTCTCAGATTCCAGAACTTTCTGCCACAGAAATGTGAGGAACATGTGTTTTTTTAGCCAAATTTTGAGGTTTGCAAAGGATTCTGGGTAACAGAACCTGGTCCGAGCCCCGCAAGTCACCCCTCCTTGGATTCCCCTAGGTCTCTAGTTTTCAGAAATGCACAGGTTTTGTAGGTTTCCCTAGGTGCCGGCTGAGCTACAGGCCAAAATCTACAGGTAGGCACTTCGCAAAAAACACCTCTGTTTTTTTCCAAAATTTAGGATGTGTCCACGTTGCGGTTTGGGGTGTTTCCTGTCGCCGGCGCTAGGCCTACCCACGCAAGTGAGGTATCATTTTTATCGGGAGACTTGGGGGAACGCTGGGTGGAAGGAAATTTGTAGCTCCTCTCAGATTCCAGAACTTTCTGCCACAGAAATGTGAGGAACATGTGTTTTTTTAGCCAAATTTTGAGGTTTGCAAAGGATTCTGGGTAACAGAACCTGGTCCGAGCCCCGCAAGTCACCCCTCCTTGGATTCCCCTAGGTCTCTAGTTTTCAGAAATGCACAGGTTTGGTAGGTTTTCCTAGGTGCCGGCTGAGCTAGGGGCCAAAATCTACAGGTAGGCACTTCGCAAAAAACACCTCTGTTTTTTTCCAAAATTTAGGATGTGTCCACGTTGCGCTTTGGGGTGTTTCCTGTCGCCGGCGCTAGGTCTACCCACACAAGTGAGGTATCATTTTTATCGGGAGACTTGGGGGAACGCTGGGTGGAAGGAAATTTGTAGCTCCTCTCAGATTCAAGAACTTTCTGCCACAGAAATGTGAGGAACATGTGTTTTTTTAGCCAAATTTTGAGGTTTGCAAAGGATTCTGGGTAACAGAACCTGGTCCGAGCCCCGCAAGTCACCCCTCCTTGGATTCCCCTAGGTCTCTAGTTTTCAGAAATGCACAGGTTTGGTAGGTTTCCCTAGGTGCCGGCTGAGCTAGAGGCCAAAATCTACAGGTAGGCACTTCGCAAAAAACACCTCTGTTTTTTTCCAAAATTTAGGATGTATCCACGTTGCGCTTTGGGGTGTTTCCTGTCGCCGGCGCTAGGCCTACCCACGCAAATGAGGTATCATTTTTATCGGGAGACTTGGGGGAACGCTGGGTGGAAGGAAATTTGTAGCTCCTCTCAGATTCCAGAACTTTCTGCCACAGAAATGTGAGGAACGTGTGTTTTTTTAGCCAAATTTTGAGGTTTGCAAAGGATTCTGGGTAACAGAACCTGGTCCGAGCCCCGCAAGTCACCCCTCCTTGGATTCCCCTAGGTCTCTAGTTTTCAGAAATGCACAGGTTTTGTAGGTTTCCCTAGGTGCCGGCTGAGCTACAGGCCAAAATCTACAGGTAGGCACTTCGCAAAAAACACCTCTGTTTTTTTCCAAAATTTAGGATGTGTCCACGTTGCGGTTTGGGGTGTTTCCTGTCGCCGGCGCTAGGCCTACCCACGCAAGTGAGGTATCATTTTTATCGGGAGACTTGGGGGAACGCTGGGTGGAAGGAAATTTGTAGCTCCTCTCAGATTCCAGAACTTTCTGCCACAGAAATGTGAGGAACATGTGTTTTTTTAGCCAAATTTTGAGGTTTGCAAAGGATTCTGGGTAACAGAACCTGGTCCGAACCCCGCAAGTCACCCCTCCTTGGATTCCCCTAGGTCTCTAGTTTTCAGAAATGCACAGGTTTGGTAGGTTTCCCTAGGTGCCGGCTGAGCTAGAGGCCAAAATCTACAGGTAGGCACTTCGCAAAAAACACCTCTGTTTTTTTCCAAAATTTAGGATGTATCCACGTTGCGCTTTGGGGTGTTTCCTGTCGCCGGCGCTAGGCCTACCCACGCAAGTGAGGTATCATTTTTATCGGGAGACTTGGGGGAACGCTGGGTGGAAGGAAATTTGTAGCTCATCTCAGATTCCAGAACTTTCTGCCACAGAAATGTGAGGAACAGGTGTTTTTTTAGCCAAATTTTGAGGTTTGCAAAGGATTCTGGGTAACAGAACCTGGTCCGAGCCCCGCAAGTCACCCCTCCTTGGATTCCCCTAGGTCTCTAGTTTTCAGAAATGCACAGGTTTGGTAGGTTTCCCTAGGTGCCGGCTGAGCTAGAGGCCAAAATCTACAGGTAGGCACTTCGCAAAAAACACCTCTGTTTTTTTCCAAAATTTAGGATGTGTCCACGTTGCGCTTTGGGGTGTTTCCTGTCGCCGGCGCTAGGCCTACCCACGTAAGTGAGGTATAATTTTTATCGGGAGACTTGGGGGAACGCTGGGTGGAAGGAAATTTGTAGCTCCTCTCAGATTCCAGAACTTTCTGCCACAGAAATGTGAGGAACATGTGTTTTTTTAGCCAAATTTTGAGGTTTGCAAAGGATTCTGGGTAACAGAACCTGGTCCGAGCCCCGCAAGTCACCCCTCCTTGGATTCCCCTAGGTCTCTAGTTTTCAGAAATGCACAGGTTTTGTAGGTTTCCCTAGGTGCCGGCTGAGCTAGAGGCCAAAATCTACAGGTAGGCACTTCGCAAAAAACACCTCTGTTTTTTTCCAAAATTTAGGATGTGTCCACGTTGCGCTTTGGGGTGTTTCCTGTCGCCGGCGCTAGGCCTACCCACGCAAGTGAGGTATCATTTTTATCGGGAGACTTGGGGGAACGCTGGGTGGAAGGAAATTTGTAGCTCCTCTCAGATTCCAGAACTTTCTGCCACAGAAATGTGAGGAACATGTGTTTTTTTAGCCAAATTTTGAGGTTTGCAAAGGATTCTGGGTAACAGAACCTGGTCCGAGCCCCGCAAGTCACCCCTCCTTGGATTCCCCTAGGTCTCTAGTTTTCAGAAATGCACAGGTTTGGTAGGTTTCCCTAGGTGCCGGCTGAGCTAGAGGCCAAAATCTACAGGTAGGCACTTCGCAAAAAACACCTCGTTTTTTTTCCAAAATTTAGGATGTGTCCACGTTGCGCTTTGGGGTGTTTCCTGTCGCCGGCGCCAGGCCTACCCACGCAAGTGAGGTATCATTTTTATCGGGAGACTTCGGGGAACGCTGGGTGGAAGGAAATTTGTAGCTCCTCTCAGATTCCAGAACTTTCTGCCACAGAAATGTGAGGAACATGTGTTTTTTTAGCCAAATTTTGAGGTTTGCAAAGGATTCTGGGTAACAGAACCTGGTCCGAGCCCCGCAAGTCACCCCTCCTTGGATTCCCCTAGGTCTCTAGTTTTCAGAAATGCACAGGTTTTGTAGGTTTCCCTAGGTGCCGGCTGAGCTACAGGCCAAAATCTACAGGTAGGCACTTCGCAAAAAACACCTCTGTTTTTTTCCAAAATTTAGGATGTGTCCACGTTGCGGTTTGGGGTGTTTCCTGTCGCCGGCGCTAGGCCTACCCACGCAAGTGAGGTATCATTTTTATCGGGAGACTTGGGGGAACGCTGGGTGGAAGGAAATTTGTAGCTCCTCTCAGATTCCAGAACTTTCTGCCACAGAAATGTGAGGAACATGTGTTTTTTTAGCCAAATTTTGAGGTTTGCAAAGGATTCTGGGTAACAGAACCTGGTCCGAGCCCCGCAAGTCACCCCTCCTTGGATTCCCCTAGGTCTCTAGTTTTCAGAAATGCACAGGTTTGGTAGGTTTCCCTAGGTGCCGGCTGAGCTAGGGGCCAAAATCTACAGGTAGGCACTTCGCAAAAAACACCTCTGTTTTTTTCCAAAATTTAGGATGTGTCCACGTTGCGCTTTGGGGTGTTTCCTGTCGCCGGCGCTAGGCCTACCCACGTAAGTGAGGTATAATTTTTATCGGGAGACTTGGGGGAACGCTGGGTGGAAGGAAATTTGTAGCTCCTCTCAGATTCCAGAACTTTCTGCCACAGAAATGTGAGGAACATGTGTTTTTTTAGCCAAATTTTGAGGTTTGCAAAGGATTCTGGGTAACAGAACCTGGTCCGAGCCCCGCAAGTCACCCCTCCTTGGATTCCCCTAGGTCTCTAGTTTTCAGAAATGCACAGGTTTGGTAGGTTTCCCTAGGTGCCGGCTGAGCTAGAGGCCAAAATCTACAGGTAGGCACTTCGCAAAAAACACCTCTGTTTTTTTCCAAAATTTAGGATGTGTCCACGTTGCGCTTTGGGGTGTTTCCTGTCGCCGGCGCTAGGCCTACCCACGCAAGTGAGGTATGATTTTTATCGGGAGACTTGGGGGAACGCTGGGTGGAAGGAAATTTGTAGCTCCTCTCAGATTCCAGAACTTTCTGCCACAGAAATGTGAGGAACATGTGTTTTTTTAGCCAAATTTTGAGGTTTGCAAAGGATTCTGGGTAACAGAACCTGGTCCGAGCCCCGCAAGTCACCCCTCCTTGGATTCCCCTAGGTCTCTAGTTTTCAGAAATGCACAGGTTTGGTAGGTTTCCCTAGGTGCCGGCTGAGCTAGAGGCCAAAATCTACAGGTAGGCACTTCGCAAAAAACACCTCGGTTTTTTTCCAAAATTTAGGATGTGTCCACGTTGCGCTTTGGGGTGTTTCCTGTCGCCGGCGCCAGGCCTACCCACGCAAGTGAGATATCATTTTTATCGGGAGACTTCGGGGAACGCTGGGTGGAAGGAAATTTGTAGCTCCTCTCAGATTCCAGAACTTTCTGCCACAGAAATGTGAGGAACATGTGTTTTTTTAGCCAAATTTTGAGGTTTGCAAAGGATTCTGGGTAACAGAACCTGGTCCGAGCCCCGCAAGTCACCCCTCCTTGGATTCCCCTAGGTCTCTAGTTTTCAGAAATGCACAGGTTTGGTAGGTTTCCCTAGGTGCCGGCTGAGCTAGAGGCCAAAATCTACAGGTAGGCACTTCGCAAAAAACACCTCGTTTTTTTTCCAAAATTTAGGATGTGTCCACGTTGCGCTTTGGGGTGTTTCCTGTCGCCGGCGCCAGGCCTACCCACGCAAGTGAGGTATCATTTTTATCGGGAGACTTCGGGGAACGCTGGGTGGAAGGAAATTTGTAGCTCCTCTCAGATTCCAGAACTTTCTGCCACAGAAATGTGAGGAACATGTGTTTTTTTAGCCAAATTTTGAGGTTTGCAAAGGATTCTGGGTAACAGAACCTGGTCCGAGCCCCGCAAGTCACCCCTCCTTGGATTCCCCTAGGTCTCTAGTTTTCAGAAATGCACAGGTTTTGTAGGTTTCCCTAGGTGCCGGCTGAGCTACAGGCCAAAATCTACAGGTAGGCACTTCGCAAAAAACACCTCTGTTTTTTTCCAAAATTTAGGATGTGTCCACGTTGCGGTTTGGGGTGTTTCCTGTCGCCGGCGCTAGGCCTACCCACGCAAGTGAGGTATCATTTTTATCGGGAGACTTGGGGGAACGCTGGGTGGAAGGAAATTTGTAGCTCCTCTCAGATTCCAGAACTTTCTGCCACAGAAATGTGAGGAACATGTGTTTTTTTAGCCAAATTTTGAGGTTTGCAAAGGATTCTGGGTAACAGAACCTGGTCCGAGCCCCGCAAGTCACCCCTCCTTGGATTCCCCTAGGTCTCTAGTTTTCAGAAATGCACAGGTTTGGTAGGTTTCCCTAGGTGCCGGCTGAGCTAGGGGCCAAAATCTACAGGTAGGCACTTCGCAAAAAACACCTCTGTTTTTTTCCAAAATTTAGGATGTGTCCACGTTGCGCTTTGGGGTGTTTCCTGTCGCCGGCGCTAGGCCTACCCACGTAAGTGAGGTATAATTTTTATCGGGAGACTTGGGGGAACGCTGGGTGGAAGGAAATTTGTAGCTCCTCTCAGATTCCAGAACTTTCTGCCACAGAAATGTGAGGAACATGTGTTTTTTTAGCCAAATTTTGAGGTTTGCAAAGGATTCTGGGTAACAGAACCTGGTCCGAGCCCCGCAAGTCACCCCTCCTTGGATTCCCCTAGGTCTCTAGTTTTCAGAAATGCACAGGTTTGGTAGGTTTCCCTAGGTGCCGGCTGAGCTAGAGGCCAAAATCTACAGGTAGGCACTTCGCAAAAAACACCTCTGTTTTTTTCCAAAATTTAGGATGTGTCCACGTTGCGCTTTGGGGTGTTTCCTGTCGCCGGCGCTAGGCCTACCCACGCAAGTGAGGTATGATTTTTATCGGGAGACTTGGGGGAACGCTGGGTGGAAGGAAATTTGTAGCTCCTCTCAGATTCCAGAACTTTCTGCCACAGAAATGTGAGGAACATGTGTTTTTTTAGCCAAATTTTGAGGTTTGCAAAGGATTCTGGGTAACAGAACCTGGTCCGAGCCCCGCAAGTCACCCCTCCTTGGATTCCCCTAGGTCTCTAGTTTTCAGAAATGCACAGGTTTGGTAGGTTTCCCTAGGTGCCGGCTGAGCTAGAGGCCAAAATCTACAGGTAGGCACTTCGCAAAAAACACCTCGGTTTTTTTCCAAAATTTAGGATGTGTCCACGTTGCGCTTTGGGGTGTTTCCTGTCGCCGGCGCCAGGCCTACCCACGCAAGTGAGATATCATTTTTATCGGGAGACTTCGGGGAACGCTGGGTGGAAGGAAATTTGTAGCTCCTCTCAGATTCCAGAACTTTCTGCCACAGAAATGTGAGGAACATGTGTTTTTTTAGCCAAATTTTGAGGTTTGCAAAGGATTCTGGGTAACAGAACCTGGTCCGAGCCCCGCAAGTCACCCCTCCTTGGATTCCCCTAGGTCTCTAGTGTTCAGAAATGCACAGGTTTGGTAGGTTTCCCTAGGTGCCGGCTGAGCTAGGGGCCAAAATCTACAGGTAGGCACTTCGCAAAAAACACCTCTGTTTTTTTCCAAAATTTAGGATGTGTCCACGTTGCGCTTTGGGGTGTTTCCTGTCGCCGGCGCTAGGTCTACCCACACAAGTGAGGTATCATTTTTATCGGGAGACTTGGGGGAACGCTGGGTGGAAGGAAATTTGTAGCTCCTCTCAGATTCCAGAACTTTCTGCCACAGAAATGTGAGGAACATGTGTTTTTTTAGCCAAATTTTGAGGTTTGCAAAGGATTCTGGGTAACAGAACCTGGTCCGAGCCCCGCAAGTCACCCCTCCTTGGATTCCCCTAGGTCTCTAGTTTTCAGAAATGCACAGGTTTGGTAGGTTTCCCTAGGTGCCGGCTGAGCTAGAGGCCAAAATCTACAGGTAGGCACTTCACAAAAAACACCTCTGTTTTTTTCCAAAATTTAGGATGTATCCACGTTGCGCTTTGGGGTGTTTCCTGTCGCCGGCGCTAGGCCTACCCACGCAAGTGAGGTATCATTTTTATCGGGAGACTTGGGGGAACGCTGGGTGGAAGGAAATTTGTAGCTCCTCTCAGATTCCAGAACTTTCTGCCACAGAAATGTGAGGAACGTGTGTTTTTTTAGCCAAATTTTGAGGTTTGCAAAGGATTCTGGGTAACAGAACCTGGTCCGAGCCCCGCAAGTCACCCCTCCTTGGATTCCCCTAGGTCTCTAGTTTTCAGAAATGCACAGGTTTGGTAGGTTTCCCTAGGTGCCGGCTGAGCTAGAGGCCAAAATCTACAGGTAGGCACTTCGCAAAAAACACCTCTGTTTTTTTCCAAAATTTAGGATGTGTCCACGTTGCGCTTTGGGGTGTTTCCTGTCGCCGGCGCTAGGCCTACCCACGCAAGTGAGGTATGATTTTTATCGGGAGACTTGGGGGAACGCTGGGTGGAAGGAAATTTGTAGCTCCTCTCAGATTCCAGAACTTTCTGCCACAGAAATGTGAGGAACATGTGTTTTTTTAGCCAAATTTTGAGGTTTGCAAAGGATTCTGGGTAACAGAACCTGGTCCGAGCCCCGCAAGTCACCCCTCCTTGGATTCCCCTAGGTCTCTAGTTTTCAGAAATGCACAGGTTTGGTAGGTTTCCCTAGGTGCCGGCTGAGCTAGAGGCCAAAATCTACAGGTAGGCACTTCGCAAAAAACACCTCGGTTTTTTTCCAAAATTTAGGATGTGTCCACGTTGCGCTTTGGGGTGTTTCCTGTCGCCGGCGCCAGGCCTACCCACGCAAGTGAGGTATCATTTTTATCGGGAGACTTCGGGGAACGCTGGGTGGAAGGAAATTTGTAGCTCCTCTCAGATTCCAGAACTTTCTGCCACAGAAATGTGAGGAACATGTGTTTTTTTAGCCAAATTTTGAGGTTTGCAAAGGATTCTGGGTAACAGAACCTGGTCCGAGCCCCGCAAGTCACCCCTCCTTGGATTCCCCTAGGTCTCTAGTTTTCAGAAATGCACAGGTTTGGTAGGTTTCCCTAGGTGCCGGCTGAGCTAGGGGCCAAAATCTACAGGTAGGCACTTCGCAAAAAACACCTCTGTTTTTTTCCAAAATTTAGGATGTGTCCATGTTGCGCTTTGGGGTGTTTCCTGTCGCCGGCGCTAGGCCTACCCACGCAAGTGAGGTATCATTTTTATCGGGAGACTTGGGGGAACGCTGGGTGGAAGGAAATTTGTAGCTCCTCTCAGATTCCAGAACTTTCTGCCACAGAAATGTGAGGAACATGTGTTTTTTTAGCCAAATCTTGAGGTTTGCAAAGGATTCTGGGTAACAGAACCTGGTCCGAGCCCCGCAAGTCACCCCTCCTTGGATTCCCCTAGGTCTCTAGTTTTCAGAAATGGACAGGTTTGGTAGGTTTCCCTAGGTGCCGGCTGAGCTACAGGCCAAAATCTACAGGTAGGCACTTCGCAAAAAACACCTCTGTTTTTTTCCAAAATTTAGGATGTGTCCACGTTGCGCTTTGGGGTGTTTCCTGTCGCCGGCGCTAGGCCTACCCACGTAAGTGAGGTATCATTTTTATCGGGAGACTTGGGGGAACGCTGGGTGGAAGGAAATTTGTAGCTCCTCTCAGATTCCAGAACTTTCTGCCACAGAAATGTGAGGAACATGTGTTTTTTTAGCCAAATTTTGAGGTTTGCAAAGGATTCTGGGTAACAGAACCTGGTCCGAGCCCCGCTAGTCACCCCTCCTTGGATTCCCCTAGGTCTCTAGTTTTCAGAAATGCACAGGTTTGGTAGGTTTCCCTAGGTGCCGGCTGAGCTAGAGGCCAAAATCTACAGGTAGGCACTTCGCAAAAACACCTCTGTTTTTTTCCAAAATTTAGGATGTATCCACGTTGCGCTTTGGGGTGTTTCCTGTCGCCGGCGCTAGGCCTACCCACGCAAGTGAGGTATCATTTTTATCGGGAGACTTGAGGGAACGCTGGGTGGAAGGAAATTTGTAGCTCCTCTCAGATTCCAGAACTTTCTGCCACAGAAATGTGAGGAACATGTGTTTTTTTAGCCAAATTTTGAGGTTTGCAAAGGATTCTGGGTAACAGAACCTGGTCCGAGCCCCGCAAGTCACCCCTCCTTGGATTCCCCTAGGTCTCTAGTTTTCAGAAATGCACAGGTTTGGTAGGTTTCCCTAGGTGCCGGCTGAGCTAGAGGCCAAAATCTACAGGTAGGCACTTCGCAAAAAACACCTCTGTTTTTTTCCAAAATTTAGGATGTGTCCACGTTGCGCTTTGGGGTATTCCTGTCGCCGGCGCTAGGCCTACCCACGCAAGTGAGGTATCATTTTTATCGGGAGACTTGGGGGAACGCTGGGTGGAAGGAAATTTGTAGCTCCTCTCAGATTCCAGAACTTTCTGCCACAGAAATGTGAGGAACATGTGTTTTTTTTAGCCAAATTTTGAGGTTTGCAAAGGATTCTGGGTAACAGAACCTGGTCCGAGCCCCGCAAGTCACCCCTCCTTGGATTCCCCTAGGTCTCTAGTTTTCAGAAATGCACAGGTTTGGTAGGTTTCCCTAGGTGCCGGCTGAGCTAGAGGCCAAAATCTACAGGTAGGCACTTCGCAAAAAACACCTCTGTTTTTTTCCAAAATTTAGGATGTGTCCACGTTGCGCTTTGGGGTGTTTCCTGTCGCCGGCGCTAGGCCTACCCACGCAAGTGAGGTATCATTTTTATCGGGAGACTTGGCGGAACATAGATTAGCAAAACAAGTGCTATTGCCCCTTGTCTTTCTCTACATTTTTTCCTTCCAAATATAGGAGAGTGTGTAAAAAAGACATCTATTTGAGAAATTCCCTATAATTCACATGCTTGTATGGTCACCCCGGAATTCAGAGATGTGCAAATAACCACTGCTCCTCAACACCTTATCTTGTGCCCTTTTTGGAAATGCAAAGGTTTTCTTGATAGCAATTTTTTACTCTTTATATTTCAGCAAATGAATTGCTGTATACCCGGTATAGAATGAAAACGCACTGCAGGGTGCAGCTCATTTATTGGCTCTGGGTTCCTTGGGTTCTTGATGAACCTACAAGCCCTATATATCCCCGCAACCAGAGGAGTCCACCAGACGTAACGGTATATTGCTTTCCATAATCTGACATTGCAGGGAAAAGTTACAGAGTAAAACGTAGAGAAAAATTGATGTTTTTTTCACCTCAATTTCAATATTTTTCTTTTTCAGCAGTTATTTTCTGTAGGAAACCCTTGTAGGATCTACACAAATGACCCCTAACTGAATTCAGAATTTTCTCTACTTTTCAGAAATGGTTAGGTTTCTGGGATCCAGCATTGGTTTCATGCCCATTCCTGTCACTGAGTGGAAGGAGGCTGAAAGCACAAACAATTGCAAAAATGGGGTATGCCCCAGTAAAATGCCAAAATTGTGTTGAAAAATTGGGTTTTCTGATTCAAGTCTGCCTGTTCCTGAAAGCTAGGAAGCTGCTGAGTTTAGCACTACAAATCCTTTGTTGATGCCATTTTCAGGGGGAAATCCACAAGCCTTCTTCTGCAGCCACTTTTTCCATTTTTTAAAAAAAAAACGAAATTTTCACTGTATTTTGGCCAATTTCTTGGCCTCCTTCAAGGGAACCCACAAAGTCTGGGTACCTCTAGAATCCCTAGGATGTTGGGAAAAAAGGACGCAAATTTGGCTTGGTTAGCTTATGTGGACAAAAAGTTATGAGGGCCTAAGCGCGAACTGCCCCAAATAGGCAAAAAAAAGGCCTGGCACAGGAGGGGGAAAAGGCCTGGCAGCGAAGGGGTTAAATGGAAAAATAAGTGCAGGTACACCAAATTGAGTTGTGGGCTTGGGGTGGAGCCTTGGGTGGTGCTAAGTGGTGCGGCCAGAAGCACATATTTAATTATATGGAGATTTCATTGGTGTGCAGATGTGCATAATTATACGGAAGCATTTTTGGTATCTTTTGAGTATTCATTTCAAGTATATAAATTGCTCCTGTGCTAGGCACATGAAGGACATTTTTAATTTTTACATTATGCGCAGTAATATATAGTGTGGTCACTTTCAGGAGCGGCACCTCCATGAGAGCGGAGGAGCATCGCCCCGCTGAACAAATGCCCCAGAACAGCTGAAAAATACAACGTTAATGAAGTTTATTTATTACTATTTTATTTTTCAGCAACCCGTCCTGAACCGAGTGTCAGGATGGGGCGTGGCAACTGCTGCGGAGAGGCAGCAAAGAGCTCCACACTTATGTTTAAAGTGCGCATGTCACTTTGGCCGGCCGTTTTGCAATGGCCAGCCATGGACATTTTAAACTTCTCTAACCTGGCTGTCTTAAGACAAACTAGGCCACATATAATGTACACATGAAAACTGACTTGCTTCTTATTTTACTAGTGGGATTGATGTCATGGTGGGAGCACAACCGTTTCTAACTTCACTATCACTTTTAGTAAACTCCTCTCCATGGCATGATATAAGCTTATGTACTAAGGTGAAATTCTCCCATGTGTTTTTTAATACAATTATATTTAAATTTTAATGTTTTCAAGGCTTAATTTATGCACAGCTCTTAAAGCCAAGCCACACTCTTTGTTTGGCTCTGACTGGGCTCTTCTTGTTAATTTGTAGGTTGCCCACCTCTGCCTCTCCCAGCTACTCCATTTACCCAAGAGAAAATGGGCTCTTAAAAACAAAGTATAGTCGTGTTGAAACACTGCACTGGAGAGAAAGAGAGTGGTGTTGCACTTGCTACAATCGAGCCCTTTTATATCCGCTTTACAGCCAAACTGTGGTGATGCAGGCAGGTCGGCCTGGCAGCTATAGAGTTGCTGTGCTGGATACTGCAGACAACACTCACACATACAAGAACTTACAAGCAGTTACGCACGCATTTGGGATAGTCAATATTTTTTTTTTTAGAAATGCTTACATAAGCTGACATCCACATTACTAAGCCTTGATTCCCACACGCTCTGCCACAGTGTTACTATCACCACCTTCTTCCCCACCATGGCTCCAAACAAGTACTGGCTTACTCTGCTGTACAGCATGAAGCCTTCACTTAGATTTCCTTAATTGGTGTATGGCTGTTAGCTGGCACTGCTCACTCACCTATAGTGCTATTGACTCCATGGAGCCTGATTGGACACTGTGTCAGTAATCACAGTGGCGCCTTGGCCCCTCCCAAACTCCTGGCAGTTCTGAATCGATGCATTGAGACTCTCCAAGATCAGCTTTACTGGGAATCTTCCATTGAGGTGTCCTTAGGCACCCAGGATAAGCCTCCTTAAGATTTAATAATATTTTCATTGCTTTCCTATCAGAGGCTTGGCCTACATGCGTCTGGCTAGATCCACTGGATTATCAGAGCCACAGGTGGTTTTAGGAAATGGTGCAATTTTCTTATAGGCCAGTAAACCTCCGAAAAGTAAGCCATTTTTCTGGCAGATTCACAGAGGAGGCAAATGTAACTTAATAAGGAGTTGGCTAGAGTTCCCTTTAGCACAGTGGTTCCCAACCATTTGACTTCTGTGGACCCCCACTTTATCATTACTGGAACCCGGGGACCCCCACTGAGTCATTATTGGAATCCGGGGACCCCCCCACTGTGTCATTACTGAAAGGTGAGGACCTAATCTGCTTATTTTATTTAATTTTCTAAGGAGTCAAGGACCCCCTGAGGAGGCTTCGCGGCCCCCAGGTTATGGACCACTGCTTTAGCATATTCCCCATAATTTGTAAATTTTTAATACCGTCTATGTTTCATGAAGTTATAAAACACTGAATTTTGCCTTTCTAATTTCTATCATTTGAACATGAAATGTATGATATCTTCTAATTATGCATTTATTCTTTTACTATTAGGGTTTAAAGTGAATTCGAGTAGACTCCAGTCTTCTTTGTAAGTGGTATTTTTCATTCATTTTGTGTCCATTTCCCTCACATAAGCTATTTCCAAAGTTATCGGTCTCAAGTGATTAGTATCAAAAAGAAAACCCGTCCATTTTTTACATTACGTTATTTTGTATGTGCTTTTCCAGTCCTGTTCTAATGGTTGGTGCAGAAGGGATGTCTTCGTGTTTAACACCAGCTGTTCTTCGAAGGTGGGTTGCCCTGTTTGAACCACTGCAGATGTTTTAACCCATTTTCATCGTTTTGCTCGAATACAAAGAATGGCAGAGCGAGGCACTGTGATTAATTGGCGCACTCGCTACCTGTTCCAGAAATGCACGAGGAAACGGGGCCACGCACCCTCCTCGAGCTAAAATCGCTGAAAGCAGCTGGACTTTCCCTTAATGAGCGCCTCGGTCCTGCAGCTGCCGCTGAACGTTTTTCAGGAAGTTGAACGGATTCGTGGAATGAAGCAAATGGAGGAGGCCGAGGCACGCGGGGTGCGGCGCGCGAGGCCAAGTGTTCTATAGATGGAAGGGAAAAGGAAAACAAGTCATCAAGCTGTACCCACGCAGGGACAGCTGATGGAATAGTACATGGGACGTGATTGGCTACATGGGCGCAAAAAGCAAAAGTCATCTTGAGACTCTGAAAAAGCTCTTCACAATTACAGGTAGCCAGGCTTGCAGCTGTGCACGCGAGTTGCCCTTTGGCCCCCTTGTCGCTGCACTTGAAACCCTGCGCTCAGGGGTCAAAATAGTGACAGAAGCAGATACTGGAACTCTCAAAGTCCTGTTTGCTCTCTCTAGTTCTGTTTAACTTCTGTAGTTCCCATCAGTGGCGTAACGAAACTTGAGGGGGCCCCCTGCAAAGTACAGGTCAGGGCCCCCTCTCAAGTCACTCAGGAGCTCTCAGGCCAGGGTACTACACGGAGGGAGCCCCCTGGAGCTCGGGGGCTCCGGGGCCTTTGTTACAATACTGGATCCCAAGTTTTATCTTTCCATTAGCCCCTCCAAAGCAAGAGAGGCTGTTGAGAGCCAAGGGGCCATATCCAATGCATTCTTTCGCCCTAACAAAGGAGGGCCATGCAAACTGCTATCACAAGCGCAATCTGCAACAGAAAATAAACAACACTGGGGCCCGTGTCACACCTATCGCTCATTTTCCTTGTTTGCACCGGATGCACCTTTTAAAAAGTGTGCCCAGCTTAAACAAGGAAAATGCACCGTATTATCATAAATGCGCTGTCCCCAGGGCAGCCATGAACTCGCACTGCTCTAGGGCAGCGCATTCATGTGAAAAACAGAGCGGCTGCTTTAAAGCCGCTCAGTGTTACACTGTGCAGGCGGCAACCTGCCTGCACTTTTAAGGGGTATTAGAGATCCCCTTGCAGGCGGGTCCAGTGAGTGACTGAACAGCCTGCAAAGAGGTGTCTGGGGGGTCCATGGGACCCCCTTTCCCTCCTGCAGGGAGCTACAATGAGGGGGGCGCACTGACAGGGCGTCATTTACAAGGCCCTAGTGGCTCACTGTGTCACTGGAGCATCAATTAATTTTTTTACACTATGGTGGTGCAGTGTGCCAGCCATGCATAGCCACCTTGCTTGGCTTTTCATGGCCTTGTAAATATGGCCCCCTTTCACGCATAACACTGCGTGGAAGGGGCATTCCATGGGTGCTGCTTGGGGTGTCCCCACTTAACTCCCATGGAATCTAAAGGAATCTGACGCATTCCCAGATTTACCAGTCTGGGAATGCGTCAGATTCTTACGTCACCTCAGGGGTGGCATAAGAGTAGCACCACGGGGAGAAATATCTTTATTTCCCCCTGTTTTTTCCTCTTTCTTTGTGTGCTGCATTCTACAGGACACATAGAAAGAGGGAAACACATCTTGTGATTGTTTTTGTGCAGATATTTCTCCTTGTTGCGTCATTCTTACACCACCCCTGAGGTGGCGTAGGAATTTGATGCATTCCCAGACTTGTAAATCTGGGAATGCATCAGATTCCTTTAGGTTCCATGGGTGTTGCATGGGAACACACACAGCAACACACATGGAACGCCCCTTTCACGCAGGGTTATTTGTGAAAAAGGTAAATTTTTACAAGGCCATGAGAAGGCACACAAGGTGGCTGTGCGTGGCCTTGTAAATATGGGCTGGCACAGTGCACCTCCGGAGTGTAAAAAAAAATATGACGCTCCGGTGACGCGGTGTGGCGCTAGGGCCTCGTAAATGAGGTCCAAGCTGTGTGCCACGAGCAATATGAATTTTACTTCTTAAAGAACTACACACACACACAAACTATGAGGTGCGGATCTCACGGACAATTGCAAAGTTAGTTTCCATGCATATATGTGCATTTTTGAAATTGTGTTACAACTTAATGTGATATAGTGCAGATTGGCAGTGTGCAGTTACACATCGAACACGATTGTTATCGCTAGTAGATGTGGAACTATTGGTAACAGCAGACATATCCAAAAGCTGAACAAGCAGAGCTATCCAGGAAGTTGTGCTCCATGAACTAGGCGTTCGGTCTGGCTCTCATTCAGAGTTATGAGCAGGAGACCAGATTCTGAATTCCCCTATGCACGGCTATGACACAACAGGGTGAAAAAACAAAAAAATATTTTTCCACTGCTGTTATCAAGTCAAAAAATGAACTTCCCTTGATAACTGTCATTGTGCCTTAAACCAACCTATCATACATGTAGAAATAAACACAATATCAGTTTTTAATGTATATCAAATGTATATTGTATTACAACTTACATATTAAATTTAAAATTATATAATATTAAAACATTCTTATGCCTTTTTTTCCAAAAAACAAACACAGGAAACCATATTACAAAAATCTCTCCTATAACCACGGTTTCATACATGCTACTGTTTGCTAGAGTCTGTTTCTCTATCCATATTTTCTTTGTGAAATATAATTCCATAAAAAACAATACAGTATTAACAATAATCTTCATTTCTATACTGAGCTCTGCATTTTGGTGGTACACGTAATGCTTATTCCACCTGCTTCATGACAACAAATAACATTTTCACACAATCATCTCAGGTGTCTGTGGTATGCATCCAATGTGTGAATTATTCTATTCTCATAAATACTTTAAGGACTCCACTGTTTTTGACCTATATTAAACCAACGAATTCCCTAAGGTGCCAATCAGCTACAAACTGAAACTACATTGGTGTTTTATTTTTTTGTAGGTTTAAAAATCATATCTTCACTTCCCCCTATCTGACTTTAATTGTTTAGATCTTTTTGCTTATCGCATTTTCAATATTTTCTTAATGGTCTGAGGATTTTACATTGTTTTGTTTTCTTGACTTGAACTTAACCTGCTTCTCTCTGGGGATTGCCTGCTGCTAATACCACAGGGACCAGGGATTGATGATAGATTCTGTAAGAACTGTATTTTCTCCTAATCTGGTTGTGTTTGATAATTTAGCAACATTCAACCTCTCCCAAATTATTAACCCCAATTCTGAGAGGAGGGGAGGTAGAGGGAGGCAGGCTGCATTGCAGGATACCTGGTATAAAACGGGACGCTCATGCAAGTAAGGCTTTGTTGTACAGTGCTGCCCATGTCTACCCTGCAGAGCTGTTGAGAAAAGTGGGAGATAATTCGTGAGGCTGTGCATGGCATAAGATTGGGAATGGGTATCTGAGAATGAAGGGGATGTTTCTCACATCAGTGATACGAGTGAACTTTTACACAGGGGCGTAGCTTCAAGGGGGTGTTTAGGGTGCTATACCTCCCAATAAATGTATTTTCTGATAAATAGTCGGGTACAGGTGCTTTCAGTCGGTATTGTCAGATATCAGTCGGATTTCACCACACATTTTTTCCTCACACAGAATAATTCACACACACACACACTCTCTGTTTTGAAAGTCCTAAAAAAAATTGGTTATTTCACAAAATATTGTTTTTTCTCTTAGTACTCTAACAAATCCACATTGCTCTTCCTTTCCGCTGCCCCTTAAGCCCCTCTTGTGCACCCTGCTTGATGTATAATGTATTTAAACATTATAAGCCAGCCTGATTGTCGGGAAATCTGAAGCTCACACCCCCCAGCCTTACTGGCCAAGCTAAGTCCCTGCTCTTACAGAACAGGAGCCTTCCTCTCCTTGTCTGTTTGATGTCACCCAGAACTCTCTGTAAAAAGCAACCTCATTACTCAGTTAAGGATTTAAAATTCAAGTATTGTACTTGACCATTTTATGATGTGTTATGGAGAGGGATTATCTGCATTTCCCCTGAAGGCTGGTGGCTAGGAGGCTGCTGTCAGAGGCTACCATGCAGTGCTTAATTTGTGCTTGTTGATTCTGGTGTGGAGCACCAGCACTTATTTTTGAGGGCCGGCACTTCTGCCTCAAGCATTTACTGTGAGTGAAAGACTCATATGGAAAGATGGAGGAAGAGAAAAACGAAGAGGCACCACAAAGGGAGAAAGGAGAAAGCTGCAAGAGTGAGCTGAAGGGGCAGGGAGTGGTCATAAATGGATTAAAGAGGCCCGAGATTGCTTCAGGATTACGCTGCCTCAGTAGTCTGTGCTCGCACATTTAATTGCAGCAGCCGCTTGTTTTAGAGGAGAGCTTTCGGCACCGGCATGTTTTTATTTACAAATTAAGCACTGCTACCATGAGCCCGTAAAGCCCACCCCTGGCCCATTCTAGCGGCAGCCTCCTGCAGTGTGGGCTGGTTTGAACATTTTTGCCAGGGCTGATTAGGAGTGGAGGGCACAGACTGTATTACGGTGGGGCTGACTCACCTTTTCCCTCTGATGCCAGAGTAGGGTAATAATTAATAAATGTTCAGCCAGGGGTCTTGTCGATTTAGTGCCACTCTCGACCACTCAAGGGCCTCCCGTTTGCTGAAAGGTATTGGAGATATTGATTTGCATAGGGCCTTAGTAATCTATGAACTATTAACTGGCCTCAACACATGCAGTGCAGGCATTCCCATTCGTTACATCATGCAGTCTATTCTTTCATTGTTTAATTTGCAATTAATGATTTGGACCGTCATCTTTCTCGATGAAGGTGATGGTCATAACTTTGTATTGCAATACAGATGCAATTAATAAATGTCTTAGTGATCAGCACATCCTTGTGCTGAACATGAACAAGATACAGCTCGTCACAGGGCAGGAGGGCGCACGCTAGGTGCTCGGTTGGTGCAACCATGGCCATTTCAGTTGCACACAGCAGATCTCAGTCAGCGGCGTTGCCAGTGTGTCATGGGCCCTAGTGATAAGGAAGGAAATGAGCCCCCTGGCTTCTGTTTGAAATACAGCAATAATCATGGTTTAGTTGGCGCCTCAAGACTTTGGGACACGGTGCCACTGCACCCACTGCACCAATAGAATCTATGCCCCTGATCTCAGTGACACATTAGACCTCTAGCTGCAGTGACGCTTCTCCTGGAACAAAAGTACAGCTAATGCAGGGACACCAGTGTGATCTCGCAGCAGTGCTTAATTTGAGCCGACGGTTGCCGTAGGAGGGCACGAGCACTTATTTTTGGGGACTACCACTTATTTTTCTGCCTCATTCATTACCGAGTGCAAGAGAGATAAATTACACAGATCGTAAAGACGGGGGAAGAGAAAGACGGCAAAACAGTCACAAATGAGAAGGCAGGAACCTGCAGAAGTGAGATAAAGGGAAGAGAGTGTCTGTTACTGGATTTAAAAGGTATGAGAGTGTTTTAAAATGACCACTCTTGCTATTCTGTCCACCTGCATTTTATTGCACTTGCTATGGGCTTCTGAGCAGTGTTTTGGGCACCAGCACTTGTTGCGTAGGTTCTAATTATCCTAATGAGACTACTGGATTTGGGCGGCAGAATCTCCTGAATCGTGGGTACTGAGTACAATTCAACACCATGTGACGCCTGTCGGGCTAATCTGGGTTTTCTGGCTAACTAGCAGTGCCTCATCTCCACCCAAAAGTGGGGATGATTGTGGCAACTGGGGGCATGACAGAAAGGATTCCTCATGGAAATGGTGGTTGATCAGATCTCACCCCTTTTTCTCAGTTACATTAGTCTCAGACAGGCAAAGACAAACAGAGGCAGACTATAGTTCAATAAGGTTTATTGAAGTAACTGCATCTTAGATAAAATGGCATGTACTAAGTAGGATGATAAAACACACTAAAACAAAATTGTGACATGGAGAGTGAAACACAAAAAGAGCCCCACCATACTGTCACTAGGAATAATATATATATATTTCCTACCTAGGCTATGTTAGAGCACAGCATGATAAGCCCTAATCCGCCCTTCACGTTTTGAGAAGACATCATCCCCCATACCTGTGCAAGGAAGCCTGTTGTCTAAAAAGAGGCCTTCCTCATGTAGGCCGGGGATTCGGAAGTCTAAGCAAGCAGCTGCAGTGAAGACGTTCAGCAATCAGCATGCAGTTGTGGTCCTCTGGCTGGAATCTCCCTCTAACGTTTATGGGACAGAAAGTGTTTTATAATAAAACAGCTGATATTCTACGAAAGGGTCCCCAAGTAAGGATATGTATGTTTCTGTGAATATCGGAGACACAGCGTACCACTTTTGCCGGCAACCCTATCTAACTGCAGCCTTGAGGAGACCACAAAGTAAAATTAATGCTAAGAACGTGATGTTTTCGTAGGTGAAAGAACAACTAGATAGAAAAAATAAAACAGCACTTCAAATGTTACTAATGCTTGAAAAATAAAGCAATGCTGAATAAAATGTAACTGGGCTAAAGTGCACAACGGCAGGCCTAGTTTGCTAAAATAACGTGTCTAAAACAGGCTAAAATAGCTATACAACACATCCTTCATAAATTAAGCATTGTTCACAGCTTGCAGTTATCAGCATTACATAGCCTGCTGAACAACGTAAATCAACTTGAGAAGAATTTGCTTGATTTTGAGTTCTGACCACACAATTATAAATGTCTAGTTGGGTCATAAAGGCACATATTTGGAAAACAAACTCACACACTATCAATCAATCAATCAATCAATCTATTTATAAAGCGCACTACATACCCGTGAGGGTTTCAAGGTGCTGGGGGGGGATGGGGTGCTGCTACTGCTTGAAGAGCCAGGTCTTAAGGTGTCTTCTGAAGGTGAGCAGGTCCTGGATCTGTCTTAGGTCAGACGGGAGGGTGTTCCAGGTCTTGGCAGCGAGGTAGGAGAAAGATCTGCCGCCGGAGGATCTGCGCCGGATGCGGGGGATGGAGGCGAGGGCGAGTTTGGCGGAGCGGAGTTGCTGGGTGGGGGTTTAGAAGCTGAGTCTGTTGTTCAGGTAGACTGGTCCTGTGTTGTGAAGTGCTTTGTGTGCGTGGGTGAGGAGTTTGAAGGTGATCCTCTTGTCGGCGGGGAGCCAGTGTAGGTCTTTCAGGTGGGGGGTGATGTGGCTGCGGCAGGGGATGCTGAGGATGAGTCAGGCGGAGGCGTTTTGGATGCGTTGGAGGCATTGCAGGTGTTTGGACGGGATGCCTGCGTAGAGTACGTTGCCGTAGTCGAGCCTGCTGCTGACGAGGGCCTGAGTTACTTTTTTTCTTGTTTCGGTTGGGATCCATTTGTAGATTCTGCGAAGCATGCAGAGGGTGTTGTAGCAGGAGGAGGAGATGGCGTTGACTTGTTTTGACATGGAGAGGGATGAGTCGAGGATGAAGCCGAGGTTACATGCGTGGTCGGTTGGTGTCAGGGAGGTACCCAGCGAGGCTGGCCACCACGAGTTGTCCCAGGCGGAGGGGGTGGGCCTGAGGATGAGAACCTCCGTTTTGTCCGAGTTCAGTTTCAGCCGGCTACTTCTCATCCAGTCGGCAACGGCCTTCATGCCCTCGTGGAGGTTGGTTTTGGCGGTGTGTGGGTCCATGGTGAGGGAGAGGATGAGTTGGGTGTCGTCGGCGTAGGAGATGATGTTGAGGTTGTGTTGACAGGCCACTTGTGCGAGGGGGGCATGTAGATGTTGAACAGCGTCGGGCCAAGGGATGAGCCCTGGGGTACATCACAGATGATGTTGGTGGCTTCGGATTGGAACGGGGGGAGGTGGACTCTCTGGGTTCGTCCGGAGAGGAAGGATGTGGTCCAGTAGAGGGCTTGCTCTTGGATCCCTGCTTCGTGGAGGCGGATTTTCAGAGTGTGGTGGCAGACTGTGTCGAAGGCGGCTGACAGGTCTAGGAGGATGAGGGCTGATGTTTCTCCGTTGTCGTTATGGCTTCTGATGTCGTCTGTAGCGGCGAGGAGGGCGGTCTCGGTGCTGTGGTTTCGTCTGAAGCCGGACTGGAAGGGGGCGAGGGTGTTCGAGGTATCGGGTGAGTTGTGTGTTGACGATTTTCTCAATGACCTTTGCAGGGAATGGGAGCAGGGAGATGAGCCGTAAGTTCTTCAGGTCTTTGGGGTCCGCCTTTGGTTTTTTGAGTAGGGCGTTGATTTCGGCGTGTTTCCAGCTTTCCGGGAATCTTGCTGTTTTGAAGGAGATGTTGATGACCTTCCGTAGGTGTGGTGCGATGGTTGTGTCTGCCTTGTTGAATAAGTGTGTGGGCAGGGGTCTGATGGTAATCCGGAGTGGATGGAGTTCATGGTCTTGCGACTTTCGTCGTCGTTGATGCTGGTCCAAGAGGTCAGGCGATTGGTGCGGGTGGAGTTCGTGGAGGGCGGGACAGGCGTGTTAGAGATGGTAGGGGTGTTGAAGCTGTTGTGGATGTCAGCAATCTTTCGGTGGAAGGCAGTGGCTAGGGTGTTGCACAGTTCTTGGGAGGGGGGATGTCATTGATGGTGGCGCTGGGGCTGGAGAGCTCCTTCACGGTGTTGAAAAGTTCTTTGTAGTCGTGAGTGTTGTTTTCCAGGCGAGTTTTGAAGGAGGATCTTTTTGCTAGCCTGAGGAGTTTGTGATGGCTGCGTGTGGCATCCTTGAGTGCTGTGTGGTTGTTGGGTGTGCGTTTGTGGAGCCATTTTTGCTTGAGTTTACGGCAGTTGCGTTTGGAGACTTGGAGGTCGTTGGTGAACCAGGTGGCTTTTTTGTTAGTTTGGTTGTTGGAGGGTTTCTTGAGTGGTGCGAGGCGGTTGGCGCAGTCGTTGATCCATAGCCTGAGGTTGTGGGCGGCGATATCAGGGTCGGTGGGTGGTTTCTGGGCTAGGGCGTTGGTCAACTGATCTTCAGTGACTTTGCTCCAGCGTCGACGGGGTGGTTGTTCGGTGAGGTGGTGTTTGTTTTGTTTCTTGAAGGTGAAATGGATGCAGTGGTGGTCGGTCCAGTAGAGTTCGGTGGTGCGATTGAAGGTGACGTGGTCGCTTGTGGAGAAGATGGGGTCTAGAGTGTGTCCGGCTGTGTGGGTGGGTGCGTTGACAAGCTGTCTGAGGCCGAGGTTGGCGAGGTTGTCGATCAGGGTGGTGGAGTTGATGTTGTTATTGTTTTCGAGGGGAAAGTTCAGGTCCCTGAGGAGGATGTAGTCCGTGGAGGCGAGTGCGTGGGTGCTGGCAAGGTCGGCGATGGCGTTGCTGAATGGTGCCCTGGGTCTATAGATGAGTGTTCCTCTGAGGGTAGTGTTGGGGTCGGTGTGGATTTGAAAGTGAAGGAGTTCGGCGGAGCTGAGGGAGTCGTCCAGGTAGGTCTTGACTTCGAGGGTGGCCTTGTGGACGATGGCTATGCCTCCTCTGGTTCTGTTGGTGCGGTCTCTGCGGGAGATCTTGTACCCGTACGGGATGGCTATGGCGATGTCAGGCGCTGAGGAGTCGCTCCACCAGGTTTTGGTTAGGAAGGCTACGTCCGGGGTGGTGGATTCGAGCAGGTCCCAGAGCTCGATGGCGTGATTGCGTGCAGAGCGAGTGTTGAGGAGAATGCAGCGGAGGTAGTTGGTTTTGGTCCTGGGAGGTTTATGGGCTCTGACGCAGGTGAAGCTGCAGTTGTGGCAGGAGAAAGGTCCGTGTGTGCTTTTCGGAGTGGCCTGGAAGCAGGAGGTGTTTCGGCCAGTGTTGAGTGCAAGGAGGGTGCTGGTGTCGTAGCGGAGGCTGGTGATGTGGCTGTTTCGGGGTCCATGGGATCTGGCGCTGGGCGCGGTCCAGGCGCGGACGGGCGGACGGGCTTGCCTCTGGCACAGAACTTGAAAAAGTGAAAGAGGGCAAAAAGGCCCGAAAGTTAAAACAAGGAGAAAGAGTGGAAAATCCGAGAAAGGCAGAAAAAGCAGAAAAGGCAGAAAAAGACAGACAGACAGAGTGGAAAAACCAGAGAAAAACACTCTAGCGGATCGGGTCCAGGAGGGCCTCAATCCCTAGAAGCAGTGAGGGCGGGGAGGGGGAGACACAGGCACGGCTCGTTGGTGCTGTGCGCGCAGGGAGTGTGTTACCTGGCCAAAGCAGGTCAGGAGACACTCACCTTAGCGCGCAATATCACATTGCCAGTAGCTTTCAGTTGTCAGGCTGCTTTAAAAACAGGCAACCATGGTTGCCGAGTGCCAAGAATTGACTCTTTCGTGCTCTTGTTTCTTTCTTTTTGCTGGTGTGTCTCTTACAATCAATATTCTTATGCCGGGACATCAGCTATAGGGCTTCATAAGAGACTTTCAATATCCCCCATCGCACTGATTACTGGTGCCGGGGACATCTGCAAGTTCAAGGTCAAGCCAACTATATCCATTAGACTTCATCCTCATACGCCTTTGGTCATGGGAATGCCCTTAACCAGATTACTAAACTCATCAGATATTGACGGCAGCATGATTTGCAGGAACAAATGAAAATTCTTAGGATTCCATCATAATTTATAAATGTTTGTGAAAAACACTTCAAGGAGTTGTCCATGACTTCACTTTGTGCAAAGCACAAAATTGCAAGTAACAAGGTGGCGTTGATGGCAGAATCCATGGAACTCATAAAGCTTTACAGTGTCTGAAGGTGGTCAGCATGAACCAAGATAGAATCAATAATGGAAACTTTTGTTTGAGACAGTAAATGAGTGAAGTCAATCACAAACCTACTCTTCAATGATCATAAATGTAATCTTAACAATTTCATCAATTTACTCCTCCTTCTATTAACTTTCTTGGCTGGAGAACTCCAGACAAGAGACCTCACAAACTTGATATAATGATGACTAGAACTGATGGGTCTTTCATTTATTTTTATTGTATTCATCAGTATTAAGTTGCAAAGAGTTCACATCAGAGCACTTCCAGGTGGAAGGGGCAGTCATAGGAGGATCATGAAAGGGATTCACAGATGAGAGGAGTGGGTTCCTGGAGACAGAATTGCTGGATATGATCCAGTAAGGACGCCTATTTGAACAAATGTATCTTCAGAAATTTTGTGAGCCTTAGAAAATTTACTTTGTTGTGACGGGGTGAAGGAAGCAAGTTTCACTGGGAGGAGTCTGGGGTACTGGAGGGATATCTTTGCAACAGAGTCACTCATTGTTAATTAAATACTCTATTTGGACTGGGTCTGATACTCGCAACATGAATTGCTCATGAAGTCCAAAATGTCATCATAGTCTCTTCCTTGGAATATATTAAGGTTGATCAGGAGACCTTTTCTGTGACAAAAAAAACAGACCTATTCCCATCGATGGGCAAAGTGAGATATTTTGCAACAATGGTGCACCTACATCATGTGTTGTTTAAGTTTAAGGTCTGTGCTCTTCTCCCTTTAAGAATAGTGTGAAACTGACTTCTGCACTAACTGCAGCCTCAGCGCCACTTACATGGGCAGGCTCAAATAAAGGACATTGTCATAACCAATGTGAGCAGTGATGACGACATTGGCTGCTGTACTTTGACAGCCACGAACAGCCTTATTAATTGTGTGTGAGGCTCACACCTTCAAGCAAAGATTAACATATTGAGTGGGAGCCTCAGCTCATGGTTTTTACGTCTTACACCTTGGAGCACAGCCCTGCTTATTTGGTAAGAGCTTCACTTCTTGCTGCACAGTTTCTATCATTTCATGTGAGTGCCACTCCTTGAAGCACAGCCTCACTGCCTCAGTGCTCTAAGGAGCACAGTGTTACGCACTGAGTTTGAGTGTTATGTCCTGAATCGCAGTCAAGCTTCTTAGTTGTCAGTCTCATTTCTTAGCGTACAATCTCGATCACTATTTGCTGGACTAGTTTCTTGGAGCTCAACCTCACTCATTTCGTGTGACTCCCACTCCTTTGATCACAGTCTCACTCTTATTGGTTTGAGTCCCACACTTCGAAACACAGTCTCACTCAATGGGTGTGAATTGCAATTCTTGAGGTTCAATGTCAATCACTGAGGGGCAGATTTATGAAAAGTGGCGCTGCACATAGTGCAGTGCCACTTTTCTTGCGCCATTAGCGCCCCCCTAACGCCACCATAGTAGCCCAGTATTTAAAATACAGCGTATCATGGCAGTAGTTAGGGTGACTAGCATCATAATTCTTTACACTAGCCCGGCGCTTTGCAGGATTAGTGTAAAAAATGATGACGCTAATCCTGCAAAGCACCCAGAGGCCCATTGTAATCAATGGGAGCCTCTTTTTAATGCCCACACTTAGCAGGCGTTAAAAAATGTCGATAAAAATGGTGCAAAGGATTCTCAGAGATTCCTTTGCACCATTTTTACAGCCCCCCTAGTGCCGGAACGCCCCCTTGCATACATTATGCCTGGTGTAGGCATAATGTAGCGCAAGGGGTTACAAAGTACTTTGTAAGTATGGCGCACTGTTTTTCCCCTTCCAACGCCACATTAGTGTTAAAAAATTGACGGTAATGTGACGTGGGAAAGGCGCAAGGGCTCCATAAATCTGGCCCTGAGTGTGATCTTTACGCCTTTGAGCACAGTGACACTCATGATCCGTGCACTGGGCGAGCCGCGTTTTCGCTTTCTCTAGCTTTTGTCTTTTGCATTGTCCTTTCTAACGGCAACGCTTGCGTGGCCTAGCTTGTTTTTTGTGCACCTCATGACTCCAGTACACATTCACTCTTAGGTTCATCCTCTGGCTAGACTTTTTTCTCAGATCAACAGTAGTCATTAAATTTAAAGTCCACAGGGCCACTAACCACCAATTCCTATCTTCTCATTTGCGGCCATTGCGCTGCTCATCAAGGGGCCTTTAATGTGGCCAGAGAGGTCCACTGAGAAGGATGGCCCTGATGCTCGAGAAGAGGGTCCCCATGCCACACAATAAAACATGTAATACTGCTTTCAACAAAGGAATGCTACATATAATGAGATGCAGTGTCTGTATGCATGGACACGTGCATGTGTTTTGTGTGTATATTCAGAAACATTCCCAGAGCCCTTTAAATGCCATGCACTGCTCGGAAGCACAATTAATCAAAATGTCATATTAGCATTCCATGATAACTCCTTCCTACAATTTACTGCAGAATACTCCAGATCCCTGGTGTTTTGTTAGTTCTGTATTTAAAAGCCGTCTGTACTAACAGTACCTCAAAGATGAACTTTTGAATGCTGACCTCTATATGCCACTCCAAGCTGTTTGTACTCAAGACATTGTTGCATTGTGCCAATGATTTATAATGTAGACAGTTTTTTTACTCATCCTTGAATGTAAATGATTTTATTTATGCCAGTGATTTTTGGCATGTAAGTCAGTTCAGTTTGGCAGGTAAAGGAACTAATGCAAATGGGAAATATATATTTTTTAAAAACAATGATTCTTCCAAATTAATTTTAAAATGTTTGAACTTTATTTTTTACTAATGCACACTGAATTTTGGTAACAAGTTTGACATTTTGCAATGTGATCTATGTAGTAATAGCATATCATGAAATCTCCAGTTGCAGGGGGAGGCAGGACATCTGCTTAATGGATATTAATTAGGTAGGTTGCTATTTGTGCCTCCCTGTGATTGGCTGTAAACATTGATTGTGGCGTGCATGGATCAGCAAATCACTATCCCAGCATTTGCTTTCACAAATGGGAAACATTTGTTTGAAAACAACTCGTGTTCCTCAAAGGAACCTGAGCTGCTTTGAAAAATATTAGGGAAAATAGGCAATGCTTCCACAGACCACTGCCTGCTTTTCCTGAGGTTGCCCGATAAAATTCTCATGGGGGAAGCTGTCCAGTGGGGACAGCTTTGCCTATGCAAATGGAATACCACCTGGTTTGAGGAATCAGTAAGTTTCAATGGATTGCAACCTCTACTGAGGTAACAAACCATAGATATCTCTCATTGCCGTTCACAATTAGGAAGGAACATCGCGTTTGTGCCCCATTGTAACTGCAATTCAATCGAATTGAATTGTAAAACTAATTTTGCAATTCAAAAAGGCTTTAACTAATCATTAAATGGGTTTACTTAATTGCAAAACACCTTTTTATTGTCGCAAATCCTGTATTTGTTAGTTTGAATCTCAAGGTTTGCACACAAACAGAAAATGGTTTGTATATCGGTCCCAAAATCTTTAAATAACGGTTTTATTGTATTGTTGTTTTCCAAAGTGCTGTATTTATAAGGGTAAACCCAATATAACCTCTGCAAAAGATGCTTTCTGGCATTCCACATGAGGGCAGCACTCCTATGTCTCTTACCTGTACTATTTCTGTTTTCCATAAGTGTTGTGTTTTATGAGTGTGTATGATGGAACCTTTTTAGGTCCTGAAAGACTCCGTAGGATGATGACATAAGTGTTAGAACGTGGTGAAATAAATGCATGTTTAGAACGTTGAGTTTGCCGTTACACACTGAAGAACAAAGACGTGTAATACACAGCTCTGTGTGTGGCATATTCATTGGTGGATAACCAGGCTGGGGAGGATGCTACAATAAGCATGCTGTGCTAGAGCGAGAGACTATCTCACTCCAAAATTGGCCATCTGGTTCCCCCAACACCATGATAGAGCTGAGCTACATTTTCCTTTTTTCAGTTTGCGAGTGCCCTGAATGTTTTCAACAGATTTGAAAATTTTGGTGGGTTTTCCTGATCATATTGAAAATTCAGATTTGATGCTGAGTGGTGATTTGGGGGTCTATGGGGATTTCAGCCTCTTCTTATTTACTTGGTAAGTATTGATGGGTTGCAGAAGACGGGATGAGTCCGATTCAGTGTTCAGCTAGTTTTGAAACTGTAGTGTTGGATGGTGTAGCTTTTGTTTATTACTTTTTCACACATTGACAAAACACACACACACACAACACAAATATTCTTTCACTTAAAATTGTTAGGTTTGGTAGATTTAATTAAATTAGTAGATTAATTTTCATTTAGTAGAGTTTAGCATTTTAGTATGTTTTATATTGGTATGTTTTGCTATTAGTTTCTATAATGAGGTTTTTAAATATATATTGCTTACTTTAGCTTAATATAAAATTGCCTTTCTGTTTTAGTTTTTCATCGTTTTTTAGAACAATGAGATGAGAATCCGAAACTAAAGATAGAGGAGGCTGTCCTCTCCTTGTTCTGAAATAGGAGTGAGGCTCAACCACATTTTCCGTTTTTTTTTCTTAGAGTCACTACTTTTACTTTACTAGTGAAAGATTGGGAACTATTCTGGATAATTCCTGTTTCAATAACAAATATGTGCGTACTGGTGACTAGGAGATGCCTCAGGTAGCTGCATGTGATGCTAGTGGTTAACTATAATGGCAAAATGTTTTTTTTTAAGCCAAAAAATATTTTTGCTTTTATTTAATTTCTTTTTTATACTGGTAAAGGCTTGGCAGATCCCCCAACACCAAAGGTGTACAAACTCCATAACAAAACAAAATTAGCATTGTGAAAGCCAAAAATCTGGCTGTCAACACCAGACCTTTTGGCTTTGTCAATCGTTGTCTAGATTCCTTCCAGGTCTGACAGAGAACAGCCACACTGAGGCTAACACCTACATTGTGTTCAGCAAGACTATCATGAGTTGTGGCTCTGCAGGCACCATACTTAGGATGACAGTAATGTCATCACCCTCATTCAGGGCTTTACAGAGCCCACATGCCCACAGAAGGTTTATCCAGTGAGGAGGACGCAGATGTGAGTCCAGGTCCCTCTTCTGAGACTGCCAGTCTGCAGATCCATTGCTGACCTTCATCTCGAGATATGGTCTGTCGTCTCTTCTGCTTCCCCTGGATAGCATTGACCATGACCTGAGCACTATATGAGAATTGATATGCGCAGTCTTGCAATATTTGCAAGTAGGGCGTTGACACAGCCTGACAATAAGAAAAGGGCAATTCGTCAAAGCCATTGGGGGATTCTCTACAAGAACATATCTTATACCTAGCTAAAACTCTGCTGACTTTCATTTTCTTGCAGTCTCCACGGCTTACTGTGATTGCGAAACACACTAGGTCAGGACCACCACATTCAGCTTTGTAGACCCTGTCTGCCCTATGAACACCTGCGATGCAGGTCAGTAAGCATTTCATATTTCTAGAAATATCCGTGCAGAGAAGGAGGATAGGCATAAACATTGATCATTGTGGATGCTAATAGATCACACACAAGCTAGGAAATGCATGCTTAAGTGGCGTAAGGCATTGATCAAACAATATACTAAAGACTTTGAAAACACCTGCAAGTCAGTGACTTGATAGCCAAGGCAGTCCAGTGACAGAGTCCTCTGCTAAATAGGATGAGGAACTGCGATGTGCGAAATCGCAGGACTCCGCTTCCAAACATTGAAATTAATTAGAAAATCTGCACTGAACAAAGGGACCTTTTCTATAGCAATGACGTCAGTAGGCAACGTGAGAAGATCATCAGTCACTAAAAATAACAAGCACTGGTATAGCCAATAGGTCTCACCTTTGGCAACTTATAAGTATTTAGCCATGCAGTAAATTACACTGGCAGATAGAACATATCATAGTTGACATTGTGCAACCATTCTTGACCCCCTAGAAAGGTCATCTAGACATATCAAGAGTGTTCAAACAGTCATAGTGTAGTAAGGATGTTATGTTGGCATGAATCATGGTCATAACTGCAATAAAGAGAGATCAATAAAGCATATACAGTCATCATGTAAACCCAATAAAAAACCTTTAGCAGAAATAAACTTTCTGTTAGTGCATTCCTTCATGCACCTGGCATTAGACTGCCCTGCTCATATCAGACCTTAGAGGGCAGCGGAAGAAACATGGTCATTTAAAAATATAGTCAGCCCCTAGAGGGCATAACCACATGACAAGAGAATGGCAGAAAACAAAGCAGTGTAACCATATATGCAACCCCTGGAGGTCGTAGTGCATTACACATTTTCAGGCTTAGCAGGTCTACTAAAATAATATTGCAAGCAAGGCCCTTACAACACAAACTACTCCAAGCTGTAAAACAAAAGTTCTAGCCATGAGACATCTTAAAATGACACTTAATAGTGGGTGAGGTTATTATTTTGCAGCGAATATTGTAGTATCTTGACAAAACAAAAGTTCCAGCCATGAGAGAGCTTAAAAAGAAACTGAGGGTCTTATTATGACCGTGGCGGTCACCACACTTTTTGGCCGCCAGACAGCCTGAAGGTGATGGCGGTCCTAATCTGCCAGGGCAGCGCGCAAGCAGTGCTGCGCTGTGGATTACGACCCCACTCTCCACTGGAGTTTACATGGTGGTTTCACCTCCATGTAAATGGTGGCGGAGACAGGGTGCTGGGGGCCCCCGGGAGGCCTGCACTGCCCATGCACTTGCCATGGGCGTTGCGGGGGCCTCCCCTAGCCAGCCCCGTCGTGCAAATCACTGTCTGTTTTGCAGACAGTGATTTGCCTGACGGGTGCTGGTGCACCCTAAGCACAACAGCATTGACGCACAACAGCATTGCTGCCGGTCGTATTACGAGCAAGCGTCAATGTTGTTGTGCGCTTCCCGCTGGGCCAGGGGGAAACTCATAATAGGGCCACGGGAAGGAGACCGCACTGACGGTCTCCTGACCTGTGGGAATTTGATGGGCGGCCTTTTCCGGCCGCCAAACTCCTAATGAGGGCCTGAAAGGTTAGAGAGGTTATTATTTTGGCCCCCCTCAACCTAGCGTGAGGAACCAGATATGATCTAGATGGAAAGACAGTGTTGTGCTGAACATTTTGGTGGTGGTCCAATTGTCATAGGACCACCACAGGCTGAGTTATGGGCAATCATGTTTTGTAAAGGAAATGCCCCGCAAAGCATTATGGGGTGAGTTTCCTGAGTGCAGTGAATATTATAGTATCGGCTCTCCTGCCAGGAGAGCCACAATGAGGATTTCTGTGGTTTTTTCTGTTTAAAATGTGCCAGTTTGTATATTTTTCTACTGAAAAACAGCTGCATGCCCATAAACAAGGAAGAGGAAGAAACAACATACAGCCATAGAGCGAAGCGGAGAGGCAAAAGAAAAAATTAGTGCGTCATTACTACGGTATATGGCCGATCGTGCAATAGTCCATGTAAAAGGGTCAGTCTCCAAAATGGTAACAAAACAGTCTCAAGGCGGGACAAGCATAAAGCATTTACCTACGAAATCAAGGGAATTTCGAAAGGCCGGCCAAGGAACTAAATAAAGTGGTGGGCATGCGATGGGTGTGGTTAAAGTCCACAGAGTAGATTGCAGCATGTTGAGAGAGCAGCGCATGCAAGCTGCTAGGCTTGACCTAAAAAGAAGTCTCAGGCTACTGGGTAATCTCTTTTGTAGCAGCCTGAGGTTAGATAACAAAAAGGGAATCCTGAGTTAGTTCCTCCCTTCAATGGGATAATGGGACATTCATCTTCTGTACTGATCCTGTAATGCGGAGGCTTGTGTAGTGTCATGAGATTAGGTGCGCTAGGACCCTCACGGTTCTGGGTGGATTTCGGAGAGAGATTGCATAATCTGCTGGGAAGTGTTAAAGTGTGGCTATTAAGGGTTGTGATGTAATCAGTGATTTTAGTGTGTGATTGTATGCAGAGGAATAAAGATGTCTAATTTAAGAATTCCCCATGTGGCGTGTTCTTTGCATTTTGCTGGTCTGGGGAGGACACTACAGTTTGAACCCCTCGCTCTCCACACTGAACAGGTTAAACTAATTTTTTCCCAAACTTTTTGTGCGTTGCTTTGCTAATAAAATGCCGAATCTTCCCGCAAACTCCAGCTTTTCTGTTTTTAGTACTTGAGACATACCAGGTGGCCATTTTCTTTACACCAGTACTTTCCATGATGTGCTTATGTACTAATGCCAGGCTTAGTCATCCTATGCTCCGAAAACCCATTGTGTGTCAAGCATAACCATCACGTGCTCTGCTACCCCAAAATGTGCCAGGCAGAAACATCGTCTGCTCAGACACCGGTAACACCCCTTCCACCACTAACCCCGCCAGATTTGTAATGGAACAGCAAAAAATGTTTTAATAAACTACAGGTTATTGAAGTCACAGGTTTTCAAAGCATATAAAGAACACCTTGTACTGAGCAAATAAATGCAGTTATTTCATTCATGTGGCTCCTTCAATCCATTAACTAACATTATGAATGACTGTGTAATGGTGTAGACAAAAAAGAATACAAATAAGGCAACAAAATAACACCCGTATAAAAATAAAATACAAAGTTCACTTTACCTCACTGAAAAGTGGAACTGGAACCTGAGAATCATCCAGATTTACAAGAGTTAAAACTCACAACATGTAGACACAAAGTCGAGTCTTCCTTCTGACTCACACCAGATGTACCTGTCGCTCTATCTGCCTCCTTCACTGAGCACAGCTCAGACTTTGCTAGAAGAAGAAATATGAACAGGTACAGATTTAATTTTTAAATTTTCATCTTATTTGACTTTCATCAGTTTGTAGTTTATTATTGCCATCTCACAACATTCTGAACATGAATAAAGAAGGTTATAGCGGATGCAGTGCTCACCCTGAGCTCTTCCTCTGCCTAGTCCAGTGGTTCCCAACCTTTTGATTTCTGTGGACCCCCACTTCACCATTGATGGAACCCAGGGACCCCCACTGAATCATCTTGGGAATCCGGGGACCCCCGTCTGAGTCATTACTGAAAGCTGGGGACCTAATTTGTCAATATTTGTTCATATTTTTTAATTTCCTAGGCTCTCGCGGACCCCCTGAGAAGGCTTCGTGGACCCCCAGGGGACCCCGGACCACAGGTTGGGAACCACTGGCCTAATCTATTCCTGTCATCAGTTCACACATTGTTCAAAATGCTGAAACACTTGCAAAACACAATGTTGCACATTGTTGAAACACATTGTTGCATAGGGTAGAAGGCTAGTCATAGCAGATGTGTGTCCTCTGTGCTTTGAAAGATTCAATCATCCTTCAGTACAGGTTGGTCCTCCCATAACTGACAATGCAGCTATTCTGGGCAATATTTACATCCTGTGCTACCTCAACAGTCTCCTACGATGATGACTCCCATTCCAGATTCAAGAAGGCAAAAGTAAAGGAAGGGATGGGTGAAATTTAAGTGATGGCATACTTTGTGTAACTGCGCCATTATGCCACTTTGCATAATTATGCACCAAGCAAACACGCCCCTTGTTGTAAAGGTTTACAGGAACGCATGGGAGCAACAGATCACAAGCATCAGTTGTTTTCTGGGCTTTTGTTTTTGGCACTTTTTTAGTGCAAAATGAGTTCATGCGAGGACACATTTTGAGTTAAGATACAGCAGGAAATGATAGATTTGCATTTCCTGTAATTCCACATAATTGTTCTGAAATTTCACTCAATTATACAAAAGCAAATTACTCACATTTCGCACACCCCTACATAAAAGATGAGGCATCAAACTGAAACCATTTATCCATGCAGAGCAAAACAAGATCACTTCACAATGTTTCTATCTGAAAGATTTCCTAATGTTCTGTTGCAAGCAGCTTTGCAAATCCTTTCATTTAAAGCCAAAGAACATATCTTCTCTTCTATCTTATATCTGCTTTCCATTTAGACAGTAAAAGTCAAACAACGACCAAAGACCAGCGAGGGCAAAATTTAACTTGCTCCAATTTGGGGTTTTCCTTGCTCCCTTTTTAATTATATTCACACTCCTACAAAGACAGATGCCCCTTAAGATGTCAGTAGTGTCACTCTTTGCAAATCTGCATCTCCATCATAGAATGGTTTATGTACATTTACAATAGTGTATTATATCTATGTGTACATGTTCCTTGATCCTATGTAACTTTTTTATTCTGAACTATGGAACTTAACCCTTATTGTATGCAACCCACCCTCATGCACTGCAAAAGCCAAATCTCTCTTTGCAATCTTAAACATGTTCCTATAAATTCCAGATTGAGTAATCTGAGCCTAGGAACAATTATGTTTTGCTGTGTGCCTAATAGAAGCAAAATAAACACAAACGTATATTTTTGGAAAGAAATGTCATACATTTTAAAAAGCTGATTTCCTAAACTAAAAAGTAAAAAAGTGTATTTACCATAACTTAGTTGTAATCTTGCTGCGGTGTCCTTAAAGAGACATCTAATGAGGGTATTTTTACTGCATTGATGGTATGCTGCCTATCTAAATCTGCAAGATCAATTCATGTCACCCAGACTCAAACTCTCTGGTCCTGGGAACTCAGTATACTAGTCACTGAGGTGTGGTTATCCTAACATAGACTACAATTCTCAGAATGCCAGTGACATGACTCCATCTGGTAAGTACCCGATGCTTATGATCAAGCATTTTAAACTATGAAAATCAGAAGGCTGCATTGACCCATGAATTAAGCAAGCCTACAGATGACGACAGAGTGGGATGCAACCTGGGGCAATGAGTTGTAATGTTTTGCTACGCTATCAGTGTGTTGGAAAGAGATCAAACATTTTGGTGCTAGGGAGGATGCAGCAGGAAGAACAAAAGAGAGTTTAAATATTAAAAATGTGACTTTTAGATTTCTCTCTGAACTAAAGAAGCGATCTAGTAACCCTGATTTCAAAAGGAAGAGTGTTCCATTGCGAGGGCAAAAGTAAAGAAAAAACAAATTTTCCTGACCTGGGTTTGCATATTTGAGGTTCTTTCCCAGGTCGTTCTGTCTTTCTGTTCTTAAATCTACTGGTGTTGGACACCCAGGCTCCAGTCTTCCAGGTGATGACCCAGCTGGTCTTTGTCCTTCTGCTACTGCTCTTTCTGACTGTGCTCTTCCTGGCCCTACCTTATCTCAAAAGCCACCCATGCAGCATGGAACTTCCATTTTAAGCACCAAGCCAGGCAACTGCTTCAAGATGTTGTGTTGTATTCCTTTAGGAAGATGGTGGATGTCGTGAGAGTAGGGCAATGGGAAGATTATGCCATCCTGCAGCTATAATTGCACACTTTAGTGATAGTGAAATTCACAGTGGCATAGCAAGGGTACCATGGGTACAAGTGAAGGTAAGAGATTCATCCCCACAAACCAGCAACTAAACACCACATTAGACCACCGACCCCTTTAATGGTTGTGTCACCCTTCTCCCTTCTATCCTCCCATCCTTTAAGTCTTCTTTCCCCCCATCCTGCATTTTCTCCTATATTCCTCTTTCTTCCTCTACCTTTCTTTTTGCACATTTCCTATCTCTTTTCTCCCCTCTGCCATACTTCCATTTAGGTTGGTAAAAGGACGTTTTCTACAGAACAGTGAGAAAAGAAAGAAAGAATGCTCTTCTGCCCATCCCTCTTTATTGGTAGTCTGGGTAGGGTTTTGGTGTAGGAGTTCCAAGCATATGAGAGGCATACTGTAAAAGACACTCTCTCAAATGTACTTATTTGCTAGCTGCAGTCAGGGAGGGGGAGACTTATAACAATCGTAGCACTATGTGTAGCGCTATACATGCAATTTGGTTTCTGAATGCCAGATTTCCTTGAGTCGTACTGTTACCCACTGCTGCTTTTCAATATCTAGGTGCCAAAAACTACAGAACATGCAGCCCACTCCTAACATGGATACAAGTCTTAGGAGATCAGGTGGCCGCCAGGCCACTCCACTTGCTCCAGCTACCCCCGCTGAATGTACAATATTTTCTGAGGGGCACTCAAAGACTAAGGTCCCGATTTAGAGGGTGGAGTATGGGTTGTGCTCCATCTGGGCAATGGACTAAATACTTGTTGCCATGATATAGTACTCATCCTCCACATTTAGAGATGCTTACCAGCCATGTGGGCATCTCTATTCATTAGCATGAACCGCGATTACAGCAGTATTGTCAATGTGTTAAAAGTTGGATGGATTGTACTGTAAAATTGACGGATGCTCGCCAAACTTTTAACATGTTTTTGGTTTTTCAAAAACAAACTCCCAAAGTAGGAGTTTCTTTTTTTCAAAATAAAACAATAATGGCCCTCACACCTTGTAATGTTATGTTGATTTGCATAGTGCAATAAACACTCTAGGGGGAATTCAGGCACTTGGGCAGGTGTGTAGGTGTGTGGTCCCCGAGGTGCTCATACGAAGAGCCAGGTCTTCAGCTTCTTGCGGAACTCAATACGTGAGGAGGAGGCTCTGATGTGATGAGAGACATTGTTATATGTCTTGGGTGCAATGTAAGAGAATAAGTAAGAGCATAAGGGACATCCAGTTTTGTTTTTGTGGATGTGGGAGTTTGTGCAAGTGAGAGAGAGGCATAGCATAGGTGTCTAGTGTGTTAGTGAAAGTGTATGTGGCTGATCAGGTATTCTGTTCCGTGTTCTGTAGAGTTTTGTTTGTGTGCATGAAAAGTTTGAATTGTCTGCACTTGTGAATGGGGAGCCAGTAAAGCTTCCTGAATTGCGGTGCGATGTGGGCGGGGCGTGGGAGGTCGAGCATGAGTCTTGCAGCAGTGTTCTGGATGGTCTGTAGTCTGTGTAGGAGATTCTGGCATAGAGTGTGTGACGGTCCGTCTTCTGCTCTGAGGCAAACATTGGAAGATTTTTCACAGAATGCATAGGATCTGGAAGCAGGAGGTGCACACTCTGTTGACGTAAGCCACCATGTTGAGCTTGTCATCTAGGATGATCCCTAGATTTCTTGGGTATAGGTGTTGAACCTACGTCCCACGACTACCAGGTGGAGTCCCTTGGGGAGGTCTTTTTGCTGAAGACCAGTACTTCTGTCTTGTTAGAGGTGAGCTTAAGGCAGTTTTTTTGCATCCAGTCTGCTACCATGGTCATTCATTAGGAGAAGTTGATTCTGGTGGTGGTTGTGTTGTCCGTCAGGGATAGGATGAGTTGGGTGTCACTGGCGTAGGAGATGACGGTGATGTCTTGTGATTGGATGATGTTGGCGAGCGGTGTCATGTATATGTTGAAAAGGGTGGGGCTAAGGGATGATCCCTGTGGGACTTCGCATAGCAGTTCCTTGGTCTCAGATATGAAGGGTGGCACCCTGACCCTCTAGGGTCTTCCTGGGAGAAAGGAACAGATCAATTAGAGAGAGGATCCTTGTATGCCAATCTTGTGAAGTCTTCTGATGATGAAGTTGTTGGAAACAGTGTTGAAGGCCGCAGAGAGGTTGAGCAGGAAGAGAGCAGCTGTTTCTTCTCAGTTCAGAATGATTTAAATGTTGTCAGTGGCCATGATGAGTGCTGTTTCAGTGCTGTGGTTTTCTCTGAATCTTGATTGAGGGTTGTCTAGAAGATTGTGAAGTTCCAGGTTGGTCGTGAGTTGCTTTGTGGTTCCGTTCTCAAACACTTTCACTGGATAGGGGAACAGGGCAATAGGTCAGAAGTTGCTCAGTTGTTTTGGGTCAACTGTGGGCTTCTAGAGAAGGGTGGTTTCTCCATGGATATTGAACTGCCCACTCTAAACCAAGTGGATGGTTAAACTGCCAAAACTCCAATGTAGCCAGAATGTTCTCTGTCATCATAGAATGAAGGACCACCCACCTGCAAATCAGGTGGGGAAACTATGGGTTTGGTGGAGAGGATGATCCGTTGCACTTGTAAGGGAGTACTCTCCACCAAACCAAACTCTCAGTCATGGTGAGGCTATTAAACAGACACAGAAATAATTTATTCCACTTTAACAGGCAGCACCTGTACATAGGCACTCGGTGCAAAAATACTTCACAAAACTACACCAGGTATGAATCCTGCTGTTAATCCCACTCCTCACTTACTGAGTTGTAACATTTTAATTACCTTAAGTGATATTATGTATTGGTCTCATTCTAGGAGGTCTGCCAGATACCCATGAGATCTGCTTTTGCAGTTCTCACCAATGGACCTGAAAATGCAGAAAAACAGTTGGGCCATACCCTAGGGGCTAGCCTTCCAGTTCTATAAATTATATATTTTACACTTCAAAATATGAATTTTTTATCTCTCCTTTACAGCTTGAAGTGAGCCACAGATTTACCCTGTTCTCCACTGGCCCCTATAGACATTGCACATACACAAATACATGGTTTGTTCTTGATCTTAAAGGAACTTCGTAAATCGATACAAGACATCTGTCATTAGGGCAATCCAAAATAATGGTGAAAGCAAATGCCTTGCACATAGAAGCTGCTTCCCAAAAAGTCCATCAAGACAGAACTGGTCAATCGAATTACTAAAGCAGCTCCAAAACCAAGAGGTGAAAGAGGTCAAAAATAACAGAGACCCTGTGGAGGCTCTTATCTGCAGAGCCAAAAACCACAGGGCTGATAAGCATGAACAAGGTACTGCTAGGAACAACTGACAAGGCTAATGATGACATTGACCATGATGAAAGGGAAGGATCAATACATGTGATACATGCTGTAGACCAGTTCAGATCCCAGGCACATTGGTGTAGAATGGAGTAGATGAGTGTAGATTGGGGTAGGTTGAGGTAAACTGGGGTGAAGTGGGGTAGATTGGGGTAGACTGGGCTGGAGTTGGGTTTATTGTAGTGGATTGGGATAGATTGGAGAAGGTACAAGTGGGATAGATTGGAGTAGAGTGGTGTCAGACTTGGCCCTTTGTGCAGGGTCATCCCCAAACTTTTTACCTTCACCCTTAAGCAGAACTGAAGAGGTGATATGGCAGTCTTCATGCTAACCACAGACAACACTTCATTTTTATTCCTAATTACCTTCACACTTCTATTTTACCTCTTTCACTTTATCCCTCTACTCGCTGTATCCGGTCTCTGTCTCCAATTTTCACTACCTGCATTTGCATCAACCTTGATTTCTTTCTTTTCCACAACGCTTTCCTTTGATTTCATCATTCTCCTTCTTTACTTGTTTCATCTTTATTTTTCACTTTTGAGTTTCTTACACCTTTTTTCTCTGACTCCCTTAGCTCCTTTTCCCATCTGTCTATTGTTTATGTTCTTTATTTCTTATTTCAATCTCCATTTTTCCTCCACCCTCTTGTTTCCAAAAGCGTACTTGGTCTCCAACTTTCTTACACTTTACTGCTTTCACTGGGAACACCCACCGTAACACCCATGGCACGCCTCACTGTTGCAGGGTGAGGCAACACAGCGACTTGCGCTGCGTTACCTCGGTCCATATCTAGAAGGCCATGAAAAGCCATGCAGGGTGGCTTTACGTGGCCTTGTAGATATGGCCCTGCAGTGCGCGCCGCCAGACCATCACTGAAAGTGATGTTCCAATGGCACACAGGGGCATGTAAATAAGCCCCCAAGTTTTGCATAGTCAAGCTGATGGCTAGAAACCACTGAGCACCAGAGATTTGAAGAAATCAGGCATCCTTAGAGCTGGGTAAATAGAAGCAGGCTCACAACCATGGAGGGTCATTGCCTTAGTCCCAGGAGCGGCACCCTGGAGACACAAACTGGGGGTACAACCTTCCAGAGCCAAAATTTAAAATGCTCATAAAATAAGAATAACACCCAGGTAGTACCCATCCTAAAAGATACGAATTGTACCTCCCTCTTCCCTAATAAGTATGCAAAAGAAAGATACATGAAGGTTACACATTTTCCTAGTCCTAAGGAAACACACAAATCAAAAGGGTCAAAAAACATTAATAATTACAAAGGAGAGACTATCTTCACTGTGCACTGGAAATTACATTGACATCCACAAGAATGTCATCAATTGCACTACCTATACGGATACGACATCCTCCAGCATGGAACACCTGTCGCTCAAGCTCCATGTCACAACCAACTCCCAGATCAATGTGACTGAACACCAAATTCAAATGCATCATCATAAACTTTGTCGCACTACTCACCCTTGATGCTAGTAATCACATCCTACTTGGAGACCTAAACCTCCACCTGGAAGACCATGGTACCCCCAACCCAAAAGCACTAATTGAAGACTGTGAAGGCTCGTGCCTCACCCAATAGGTAAAGGGCCTACTCACTTCACCAGACACCTCCTGGACCTGATTCCCACCACCTTCGACAACATTCCTGTCGACACGCCCACACCAGTCTCCCTCATCAACTAAAGCATCTCCCTCCCGGTCCAATGCAAATGCCCCATAGCCAGACCATCCAGCTGAAACTGGAACAGCATTACTGGCCGGAACTGGAACACCGCTAACACCCATTGACCCGAACACAACAACATCCTCCCCAAAGCCATCAAGAATTTTAACAACTGGCTCACCTCCTGCACCATCTCCCTCGGCCCCTTCAGACACAATACAAAAAGATTTAAAACCCAGGTCAGTTGGTACATGGAGGAACTCAGACTGATAAAATGCCACTGCAAAGAACTGGAGTGCAAATGGAGAATGAGCCAGGACAATGCAGACAGGAGCACGTTGAAAATCTCTGAGATAGTACCATCAAATAATCCAGACCATGAAATGCGCTGCTGTGGAAGACCGCATCAATGCCAGTACCAACAGAGGCAAAAAGAATATTTGCCATTGTAAAGAATTTCGCCTCACTAGCGGTCGCCTCCCACTCAATCACTCCCTCATAAGACAGCTACAACAGTCTCTCTCAATTCTTCAGGAACAAGATCTCTGCCATTTCAGCATCCTCAACCTACATCTACCCTGAACCTGACCATCTCCAACTCAGCATAATCCCTCTAACCAGCACCATCCGCTCTCACACCCCTACTACACAACTCATTGTTTCTATCACAGACAAGACACCTAGTACCCGGATCAAGTTAAATGCTTGTGTGACTGAAATCACCCACTAGATGATAACCAACTGTCAGAAACTGAACACCCACAAACCGAAATTGTGATCTTTGAATAGAGTACATCACGGTGGTGTTTCACCTTGTGGCCAACAGTGCAAGGACAGACACCAACCCCCAACACGCATAGCAAGACCCTCAGGATTGTCGATAGAAAACTCGACATGACCACCCAAGCCAGCGATGTCACCACCTCATGCTTCCGTGCCCTGAAGATGCTGTGAAAGATTTTTAAATGGCTCCTAAATCAGCACATGGATAACCATCACACATGCACTTGTCACAAGCAAGCTAGAATATGGTAACACCCTGTGTGCCAGGATCAACAAAAAGCTCACCATAAGGCGGCAGACCATTCAGACTTCAGCCGCCAGATCACTCCAAAACCTACCGCGTCACACTCACATCACACCAGAAGGAGCTCCACTGACTCCTCACCGACACTTTCAGGGCACCACATAACACTGCCCAACATACCTCGACAATCACATCCGCTTTGACAAACCTTTCAGACAACTACGCTCATCCAGACTCGCACACTTCTTGCAAACATCCCACGCCTACGGAAAACCATATCTGGCGGCTGAGCTACTAAAGCATGGAACAACCTGCCACTGCACAGAAGAGCCTCCCCACTCTACAAATCCGCATAATGTAGCAAACCATAATATACAAGATTGAAACAAGGGAGACCAAATATATATTCAATGAGGTTCTGGCCTCATTTTGACTTATGAAGCCTCATTTGCATGCAAGATTCGACAACAAAAAGATTCCAATCGATTTTATTTCTCCATTATACAAAAAAGTTGTTGTTATATGTGTTGTAACGGTTTTCTTATTGCGAAAAGGAGTCTTTTTTTTAAATCAAAATGTATTTTCTTGCACACATGAATACTAAGATTGCACAATGCTCTTTTTAATTTATGGATTAAATTTTAGTAGAGTGAGAACAGGAGAAGAAGGAAGAGAGAAAGGAAAGGTTTCACAGTATAGTGGGCACCTCTGTGTCATTTAAGATTTTATTATACGGATTACTTTTAAGACTGATCAAAATACAAATCGTAATACATAAAATTGTCCATTCTTCATAAATGTTATATCGTGTGCAATGTTTTATGTGCAGTATCATATATATATTTTTTCTATATGGACAGAATGTATTTAAATAAAATAAATAATGTGTGTGAGGCCTATTTCCAAACTGCATTTTTTGTAGTATATTTAGTAGTACTACAGCAATACTACTAAAGTTTTATATAATGTTGTTCACAACCCTATGAGTGTAAATCTCCACTTCCAGTTCCTCTACCTTTTCTATAGGGAGATCCTCACACATGTGAGTTTACTACTTAGTATTAAATGTCAGAGGAAACTGGGAGAATGATTGAAAAATTAGGCTTATTTACCACAAAATATGTAGGGTTTAAAGTAGAGTAAGGGGAGGTTAAAGTGGGTTTAGGGAGTGACAGACACCCACCCACCAAAGAGTAAGGACATTCCTATTCACAAACTGCACTTTTAAAGTTATTACAGACATACAGGACCCAAACCAGTGGTAAATGCACTTCAGGTCTGAACCTAGAGTAAGTCCAGCACCTCACATGGCCAACTACTGGTATTGGAAAACCTTCTCTTACAAAATAATGGCAGTAAGGTCTAAAAATAAAACCCCATAGGAAATAATGTTCAATTAACATATAAAATGCATTTGAAATAGTTATAAATATAAATAATTATAATTTAGTCTTACAAATATCTAAAACATGTTTTTAATGTATTTACTTATGTTAATAACTTTTTTAAATTTAGAAAATAATGCAACATTCACTTTTATTAAAACATTATTAAATTGGTTTACATTACCTCTATACATCACTTTTAATAATTATTAATTTATAATATAGAATATATTTTTTATATTAGGTTAGAATTTGTTTTATCTGAGATTTAGAAACAGAATTTTAATTTAAGGTAATATGTCCAAAATAATTAAATTATAAGATTAAGGCGGTCATTACAACATTGGCGGTAAAAGCCGCTTACCGCCGTGCAGAAGACCGCCAACACACCACCGCGGGCGCGGAAATCTGCCACAGCTATTATGACCCACATCTCGGAATCCGCCAAAAGTCAGACACCCACACAAGTCCGCCACACCAAAGGTCAGTGATAAACTGGCAAAAACAAAACATCCACCGTCACGCCAACAGAAATACGGCCACATTATCACGACACATGATTCCACGCGGCGGTCTTTCATCAGCGGTATTCCATTGGCGGTACACACTGCCACGCTCAAAATACACACAACCTTACAAAACACAGCCACATTGGACAACTCAAAATACACACACCTGATAAACATACACACACCACTCCCACACACCCAATGCAATATAAAACGCACACCCACATCACCCACAAACCCCCACGACAATAAATTCCGAAAGAAGGCCAGAGAGAGACACCACCAGCAAGAACAACAGCATCCACAGGCACACAACACCATCACCCACACAACTTCCACGCACCTCACACAACACACCACTACATATCACCACACTTATCACCACACACTCCACCCCACAGATCACCTACACCACCCCATGGTACGGCAAAGACACCCCAGGTTCTCGGAGGAGGAGCTCAGGATCATGGTGGAGGAAATCGTCCGGGTAGAGGCACAGCTATTCGGATCACAGGTGCAGCACACCTCCATAGCTAGGAAGATGGAGCTATAGCGAAGAATAGTGGACAGGGTCAACGCAGTGGGACAGCACCCAAGAAATCAGGAAGACATCAGGAAGAGGTGGAACGACCTATGGGGGAAGGTGCGTTCCGTGGTCTCAAGACACCACCTGGCGGTTCAGCGGACTGGCGGCGGACCCCCACCTCCTCCCCCACAACTAACAACATGGGAAGAGCAGGTCTTGGCGATTCTGCATCCAGAGGGCATCGCAGGAGTAGCTGGAGGAAAAGCTTTACTATTATATCCCCCACCCTACCTCCATGCTATCACATACCCCCACCCTCACCCCCAGCACCCCAACTCCTCACATATGTCCCAACATCACAAAACACACATCCCAACACCAAGCCCTGCATGCAGCAACAAAGCATGGACACCCATCACCAAAGCATGCCCACTGCACATACCCATACACCCCCCTAAACCATCATCACACAAGCTCCCACACAGGAATGCTAGCACTGGGGTACACGGTCACCCACCCATTGCACACCATTACACACACAGATTTAATAAACATCCTTTTATACCCCTGCAGGACCCCTATCCAACGTCACCGGACAGGAGAGTCCACACCTGTCCACACCACCAAAAGAAGAGGCCCACAGTGATGACAGCACCTCTGTCCAACTTGATCTAGATGACCAGCCCGGACCATCGGGGACCTCTGGACAGTCGGCTCCCCTCACACAGGCACAGGCCACCACAGACCTTCCCCCTTCTGGAAACACCAGCACAGCACCCACCCAGCGGGCCCATACCTCCATCCCCAGGACACGTCAATCAGCAGTGTGTCCACCACTACTGGGAACCCATGATAACCCACCACCCCAACAACAACAGGGACCTGGGGGCAGTGGTAGTGGGCACATGGTCCAGGGGACGGAGGCCCAGGAACACAGGGGAACTGGGAGGGCTGCTGTGCGACAGGGGGCGGACAGGCCAAGGGAACCCACTCTCCACAAGGCCCTCTCCTCCATCATGGGAGCATACCACCACTCCCAGGAGACGATGGCAACGGTACTGGCCAAGTTTCAGAAGACCCAGCGCATGCAGGAGGAAAAGTATATGGGCTTCAGGGAGGAACTCAGAACCATCAGCCCCACCCTGGGCACCATCGTAGGGGTGCTGAAGGAACTACTCAACACCAGGAGGGACACTGTGGCACAACAAGGGGCCCCTGACACTAGCATGGATGATGAACTGCCCACCACCTCCGCTGGCGCTAGTGGACAGGACGCCCCGCCACAGGACCACCACACCAGCACCCCACCCCCTGCAGACGGAGAACCACCCGCAAACGGTCCCTGAGATCCAGGACAAAGACAGAGCATGATGCCAAGACCCCTGCCAAGAAATGAGACCACCCTGATGGTCATCCTTCTGTCCCACTTTGCCACCCTGTCCATAATTAAACTGCCCCAGCTCCACTTCCTATGCCCATATGGGCAATGCACCTGTGAGACTAATAGACTGGACTCTGCCATGGACACTCCTCCGCTATCACCCCTCACCATTTCACTACCCCCTCCAATATTGAGCATTTGAATAAACACACCTAAAGCACAAAACGATCTGGAGTCTGTCTGTGATTTCGAAATAGTGCATTAGCAATTACAGTGCTAAAATGTTTTTTAATTAGTAATGTCAACATACCTATGTCACACAGCTCTAGTCCATGAGGAATCTAAGCAGATGTCACACAGTGGGACCCACATCTGTGAAATCGTAAGGGAAAGTGACAACTCAGTGACCATACACTGGGTGAAAACGACAGACAGGAGAGAGGTAGTAGTGTCAAAGTACATGTAGTAGGCAGGTTTGGATTCCTACCTGTGTCTCACTGGAAATATTGCAGGATCACTGAGTCCCTGTTGTGCATATCTTCTTCCTCTGCTTCCTCCTCATCACTGTCCACAGGCTTCACAGCTGCCACAACACCGCCATCTGGACCATCCTCCTGCAGAAAAGGGACCTGTCGTCGCAAAGCCAAGTTGTGAAGCATACAGCAGGCCACGATGATCTTGCACACCTTCTTTGGTGAGAAGAATAGGGATCCACCTGTCATATGGAGGCACCTGAACCTGGCCTTCAGGAGGCCGAAGGTCCGCTCGATCACCCTCCTAGTTCGTCCATGGGCCACATTGTAGCATTCCTCTGCCCTGGGATTCCTCACTGGGGTCAGTAGCCATGGCAGGTTGGGGTAACCAGAGTCACCTGCAAATGGCGAAGGACAACTGTTAGACACACACTAACCTGTAGGGATAACCCCAGACCCAGAAAACCATTCCCAATGACTAGCTTCCAGGTGCTCACCTAATAGCCACACACGGTGCCTCTGGAGTTGACTCATCACATAAGGGATGCTGCTATTCGGCAGGATGTAGGCGTCATGCACTGAGCCAGGGAACATGGCATTCACATGGGAGATGTACTGGTCTGCCAAACATACCATCTGTACATTCATAGAATGATAACTCTTCCGGTTTCTGTACACCTGTTCACTCCTGTTGAGGGGACCAAAGCCACATGGGTCCCATCAATGGCACCTATGATGTTGGGGATATGTCCCTGGGCATAGAAATCACCTTTCACTGTAGGCAAATCCTCCACCTGAGGGAAAACGATGTAGCTCCACATGTGTTTCAGAAGGGCAGACAACACTCTGGACAATACGTTGTAAAACTTAGGCTGGGACATCCCTGATGCCATGGCCACAGTTGTTTGAAAAGAGCCACTTGCAAGGAAATGGAGCACTGACAGCACCTGCACTTGAGGGGGGATTCCTGTGGGATGGCGGATTGCTGACATCAGGTCTGGCTCCAACTGGGTACACAGTTCCTGGATTGTGGCACGGTCAAGCCTGTAGGTGATAATCAAATGTCGCTCCTCCATTGTCGACAGGTCCACCAACGGTCGTACACTGGAGGATGCCGCCATCTCCTCACATGTTCCAGCGGACGGTGCCTATGAAGGACAACAGTGAGCACAGAGTCAACCAACTCAGAGGTACGTACCCACAGTTTACACAGAACACCATCCATACACAAAAGGTGGCCTGTATGTGTGTTGAGTCTAGGCCTAGGTATGTGTGACGCAGTTGAAAATGAAGCCATGTGGGCCACTGAAATGGCGGCTGCTTGACCTCTAAAGTGGGACAATGGGATGCAAGGTAACTGCGCTGGCGTTGTACACCGTCGCGGTAGGCGATCGAAGACCGCAGCGCAATGCTGCATTGGTTAACATTGGACCCTATGGGTCCCAGGAGCCAATGACGATGTACACCGGCGGTGACGGTACGCACCGCCACAGACGTGACCGCCATTTTCTATCTGTTCAATCACTCGATACCTGATCTTCGACAGGAGAGGCCCTACACTGCAAGTGCTGCTGTGACCTCGGTCTGGAAGAGACAATGGCTCGTGCATCTGGGGAAAGGGCCCCTGCCTTCACATCGGAGGAGTTGGAGAAACTCGTGGACGGGGTCCTCCCCCAGTACAACCTACTCTACGGTCCTCCAGACAAACAGGTAAGTACACTGGGAGAATGTTGTATGGGCTATGCCTGTGTGGAGAGGGCTGGATGTAAGAAGGAAGGGGGCAGAGTGCTGCGTGCATGAAAGACGGTGAATGCATGTGCCACATGGCAAGGGTAGGGATGGGGGCCAATCACTTTGACGGTGCAGTTGGTAATGACTTCTCTTTTTCCCCCGTACATTTCATGTAGGTCAGCGCTTACCAGAAGAAAGATATTTGGCGTGCCATCGCCAAGGACGTCCGGACCCTGGGGGTCTACCACAGACGGAGCACCCACTGCCAGAAAAGATGGGAGGACATTCGCCGCTGGAGCAAGAAGACGGCGGAGGCTCAGCTGGGGATGGCCTCCCAACATGGGAGGGGTGCCCGTCGCACCATGACCCCCCTGATGTTCAGGATCCTGGCGGTGGCCTACCCGGAGTTGGATGGGCACTTGAGGGCATCACAGCAGACACAAGGGGGTGAGTACTCTCTCATTCTGCTGACTTTGCGCACAGTGGAGGTGTCTGGGTGGGGGAGGAGGGCTGTGGGTTTCCATAGGCCAGGGCGAGTTCCGTAGGCAAGGCCCCTCCGTAAGGCAGGCCATGTGACACCCCACCCCACCTCTGTAGAGTGCCAAGTACAGCTATTCATGCCCCTGTGTCATCTATGTGTGCAGATGTCGTCCATAGCCTTGTAAGCCATTTCCTAGGAATTGAACAGTGGAGCCCAAGAGCGCGGCGTAGTGCAGGGGGCTTCTGTGTCTGTCGTGTCCGCCAACGGTAGCGGTAATCCATGCACTCAACATGTCTTTCTTCTGTTGTTCCCCCCCTTTTTGTGGTCTTCCTGTTCTTGTGTGCATTAGCATCATCAGGCGGAGGAGCAGTGGCACCGGAGCATGAAGGAGCTGCATCCCACATGGCCCTGGAGGGCGAGACTACGGACTCGGAATTCACCAGTGTAATGGAGGGCGAGGGGAGCTCCATGGCGGGGAAAGGAGCTGACACCAGCGACACGGACTCGTCCTCTGATGGGAGCTCCCTTGTGGTGGTGGCAACATCTGTGCCCCCGCATCTACAGGTACAGCGACCACCCCCTACCAGCACCACCCTCCCAGCAGCCCCTCAGCCTTCGCCCCGTGCCCGCTCACCCAGGAGGGTGGGCATCACCTTCGCCCCAGGCACCTCAGGCCCTGCCCCAGTCACCCCTGCTGCCCTCAGTGAGGAGGCCATTGACCTCCTCAGGTCCCTCACTGTTGGGCAGTCTACCATTTTGAATGCCATCCAGGGTGTAGAAAGGCAGTTGCAACAAACAAATGCATTCCTGGAGGGCATTAATTCTGGTCAGGCGGCCCTTCACCGAGCTTTTCAGACTCTGGCCTCAGCACTGATGACAGCCATTGTCCCAGTCTCTAGCCTCCCCCCTCCAACTTCCTCCACCCAGACCCAATTCCCTGTACCTCTGCCTATCCCAAGCACACCATCAGACCAGCCTGCACACACCTCAACACAGAAGGGAAGCTCAGGCAAACACAAGCACCGCACATCCCACAGGCACTCACGCAAGCAACACACACATGCAGACACACCAACATCCACTGACTCCACTGTATTCCCCTCCTCGTCATCTCCCTCCTCCCTCCCAGTCTCATCTACACTCACACCTGCATGTACTACCTCTACAGCCACTACGTCCCTCACCAGCACACCCACCAACACACCCCACTCACGTGCAGTCACCACCCCCACTACCATTCACACGTCCCCTGTGTCCTCTCCCAGTGTGTCTGTGACTCCCCCTCCCAAGATACACAAACGCAGGCACACACCCACCCAACAGCCATCCACATCACGACAGCCTCCAGCGCATGCACCTTCACCCAAAGTCACCAAACGTACACCTCCTACCACCACCTCTTCCTCCACTCCCAAACCCCCTCCAGCTACCCGTCCCAGTGTGTCCCAAAAACTATTCCTGTCCACCCTTGACCTTTTTCTCACACCTACCCCACCCCGTACATCTCATAGGTCCCGAAGTTGCACCTCAGCCACAACATCTCCGGGACCAGTGGTGCCTGTAGTCACCGGTATGTGGAGTGCACCGGCCACCAGGACAGCCAGTGTGGCACGGAGCCACAGCACAGACAGTCCCCCTCCTGTGAAGCATCAGAAGTTGGCCAGTGCCCGGCGGGAGAGGGGGAAGACTCCAGCCACCAAAGCCGCTTCCAGGGGTCCCGTTGGGAGTGTGGAGTCAGCTGTGACACCTTCCAAGGTGGGGAAGGGCCACAAGAAACCCAGCAAGTCTGGGAAGAGCAGCACGGCGGAGAAGACCGCCATCATCCCCGCTGCCCAGGAGGCCACCGACAGCCCCAGCCCAGCTGCCCAGGAGGCCACCGTCAGCCCCAGCCAGCTGCCCAGGAGGCCACCGCCAGCCCAGCTGCCCAGGAGGCCACCGCCAGCACCAGTCCCGCTGGGCCATGAAGGACCGCCAGCACCAGCCCCGCAGGGCCATGAAGGACCGCCAGCACCAGCCCCGCTGGGCCATGAAGGACCGCCAGCACAAGCCCCGCTGGGCCATGAAGGACTGCCAGCACAAGCCCCGCTGGGCCATGAAGGACCACCAGCACCAGCCCCGCTGAACAGGGCACAGCCATCTCAAGCACCGCTGAACAGGGCACCACCATCTCAAGCACCGCTGAACAGGGCACCGCCATCTCAAGCACCGCTGAACAGGGCACCACCATCTCAAGCACCGCTGAACAGGGCACCGCCATCTCAAGCACCGCTGAACAGGGCACCGCCATCTCAAGCACCGCTAGCCCATGAGCGTCAGGGGCACTGACGCAACTGGGTCCGTCACCGGGTGACTGATGCACTCTGGGCACCAGTCCCCCTCCAGAACCAGTGGAGACTGTCATCCACTACCTAAGTCCTTCACAGGATGAAGCACTCTGGGCACCAGTCCCCCTCCAGAACCAGTGGAGAGATCCATCCACTACCTCTCTCCTTCACAGGATGAAGCACTCTGGGCACCAGTCCCCCTCCAGAACCAGTGGAGACTGTCATCCACTTGAGAGACTGTGGCTTTGCACTCCCATGATTGAACAGTGGGCAAGCCACCCACTTGGGAGACTTGAGAGACTGTGGCTTTGCACTCCCCAGGATATGGGAGTGGGCAACCCACCCACTTGTGAGACTTGAGAGACTGTGGCTTTGCACTCCCCAGGATTGAACAGTGGGCAACCCACCCACTGTAGAGACTTGAGAGACTGTGGCTTCGCACTCCCCAGGATTGAACAGTGGGCAAGCCACCCACTTGTGAGACTTGAGAGACTGTGGATTTGCACTCCCCAGGATTGAACAGTGGGCAAGCCACCCACTGTAGAGACTTGAGAGACTGTGGCTTTGCACTCCCCAGGATTGAACAGTGGGCATGTGGCCCCCTCGTGGATTTGGCGTCGTGCACTCAAGCGCCTGAGGTGCCCCCCCTTTCCTTCCCCCTGAGGTGCCTGTTTTCTTGCTGTCTGATGCCCCTGCAGTGTTCTCTCCGTCATGGTCGGGGATCTTGTGTGGGCCTCGCCCATACCGTGTGGTCCCAGTGTTCCACGGACTTTCTTTGTGCAGTACCTGGACTACTATGCCTGGTATTTATTTTGTACATTGTGTATATATATATTTCTGCCTACTTGTTTTTAATATATTCCGATGGTTACACTAATTTTCTTTGGTCTTTGCATTCTTCCGGGGGAGTATGGGGGTGTAACTGTGATGTATTGATATGCATTAGTGTGTGTGTTGTGGTGGGTGAGGGTGAGGGTGGGGGTGTTGCGTGTCCCTGTTTTTGCCTCCCCCCTCCCCTGTGTCGTAGGTGCTGTACTCACTGTGGTCTTCGCCGCCGGCGTTCGTGCTCCTGGTAGAGGAGCAGGAAGACTATCGCAGGTAGAATATGGAGTTCCGGTTCCATGGTGTCCTCGTTCCTCGTGGAGTGTGTAGAGGTGAGCGTTTTCCCTTCGAAATTCCTGTTTCCGCCGTGTTTTTATCTGCGGTGTATCCGCCCCGGAAAAGGTGGCGGATTGGCCTGTCATAATAGTGTGGGCGGTACATTGTCTCCCGCCTGTCTGTTGGCGGTGACCGCCGCGCTGTTTGTTTGTACCACCGTGGCGGTCTGAGTGTTAAAGTGGCTGTCTTTGTTGGCGGTTTCCGCCACGGTCATAATTGCAATTTTTTTACCGCCGGCCTGTTGGCGGTTTTACCGCCGCTTTAACGCCATCCGCCAGGGTTGTATTGACCCCCTAAGTTTCTATTATTGGTATAAAATTTTTATTTTGCTCTACATCTTAAAAATTTACATAAAATATTATATAATAATGTTTAACATAAAAGTATTTTTTCAATTGCTTTTCAAGTGTAATAAACATTCTTTTTTACTTTTCTCTTTACTTTGCCACAGGGAGATCTTTGTCACCGGGGCTGAAACGGCTTTGGCAAAGTTCCTGATCCCTAAACCATCAAAATGGGACAACAAACTGATCCAAAAAAGAAATTGATGTAAATGAGAATGAGGGACTATACCATGTTTAGACAATTGCCATGATAAGGTAGAATTGTTACTGAAAAGGGTGAGGTAAAGAGAGAATTTAAGAAATAGAAACTATTTTCTGCTGGCTTCAACGTCTTAAATTTTGCTAATCCCACTACAGTATCAAGAGATTTCATATTGTACATCAATGTGACAGTAGATGCTGCACATCCACCAAAACTCCTATAAAAACATTTAGGGCCTGATTATGACCTTCGCGGATGGGATACTCTGTCACAAACGTGACTGATATCCCCCGCCGTTTTACAAGTTCCATAGGATATAATGAAACTTGTAATATGGCAGGCGGGATATCTGTCACGTCTGTGAAGGAGTATCCCATCCACCAAGGTTGTTATCAGGCCCTTAGCTCTTGCTAGAGAAAATGTTAACACTGTCCTGGGCAACAAAATATATTCCAAAATATGCCAATTCAGAAGTCTGAGAGATTTGATTATCACTAAAGAGATTGTATATGTTTATTTGCTTTG